>NC_067244.2:19388717-20588717 GCF_019359855.2 Lolium perenne | reverse complement strand
GAAATTTTTGGAGAGAGAGCTGATTGGACTAATTAAAGGCTATATATATACTACCTGGCCAATCTTCACTTACCAGGCCAAGATTTAATTCGGAGGATTTGTTGCCTATTTAATGAGAATAATTTGGTATTCGGAGGCAGTACTGTATCTATCTATTGGCCTGTAATGGAGTAATGAGGAGAGTTAAGGACTATTTATACCCCTACTAAATCGTGGAGTAGTTATCGGGAGAAAAACTAGGAGTCCGGCTGTGTGCTCCGAGGGGAGTTAAATTGGTGAAATACTAGGAAGAATAAGTAATTAAGTAGGGGTGGGTTTGGAAATAAATTTACGTGCCTGGATCTTCTTAATCCTAGCGCCTGAATTTTTACACCCTTTACATAGCAACCGAGGGAGTAATATATAATGGAAGGAAGTACCTAATTATAAACCAGGGACTTTCCGCGACGCTAAAGTCGCAGTTCATGTACCAAATTATTCCTCTCTATTTGAGGGAAATGTACATGTTTATCCCTTCAATTCGCATACATAGACATAACATCAATGTAAAATCAGTGCACCTGCTAGTATTTCATGGGTGTTAAAGAAGACATATTTCTATAAATTCTTTGAAGAACAGGTACTCCATCCTTTCACAATTGTACATTTTTAGGAAAAAAAAATCTTTAATATAAAACCTATTTGCATCTCCTTGACATGCATGGCTACGATGGTTTGAGAATTGGTCAAAAGAATCCCACTAAGTATGAATTTTCTGTTGTGTAGTTATTATCTCAGATTCCATGGAACCAGTTGCAGTGGCATTCCTGGGTGGAGGCCGTGGCCGGAGACAGGCGAGACGAATCCGGCGAGATCGGCACAACAAGTATCAGCGGCGGCTTGGTTGCCTACTGCGGCATGGCCAGCCACCATATTGTGGCTTTGGACTTGGGTACAACAAAAGTTGTGAACCGGACAAAAAGACACGTGTATTTGCATTCCAAAATATGGCATATAATAGTCACAAATTCTCGGGTGATTCCTCATATAAATATAACATTTCTCCTTTGAAACATCAATGTCAACACATGAGTGAGGTATTGCTTTTCATTTCCCCCAAACGAGAGGACTACATCTATTTCAAAGTTAAACCTCATACATAGCTCTACCAACACTCGAGATAAATAATGAAGATCAGTTGAAGATGACCGCAACATTGAACCTTCAGCTTACTAGTACCTCACCAACTACAACATTACTTGAAGAAGTTAACAAATAAAGCATCTTCTGTTCCGGCAGCCATTCGGACCATGCCTCCCTCACTACCTCCTAGACAGCTCCATCTCCGCCGATGTGCATCTCCACTAGAGGGCGCGCCATGGCAGCCTGCTGCTCTCTATATTGTTGCACCGTCACAAGCAGCTGCCACTAGTTGGAGATGATCGGCTCATCCGTCCATCATCTGCATGACAACATACCAAAAAGGGTTCAACACACAAACACCATAAAATTTAGATTTAGAATTGTGACTTTGATAAGAGCATCTCCACTCGTGACCCCCATACGGCGTCCCGCGCCTGACCGTTTGGGGGTGCCGGCACATAACCCCTAAATAGGAGGGCACCGTTGCCCAGCCGCACCCCCTAAACGCCCCCCCGCCAATTCAAAAGTTAAAAAACATAGGCTAGTCAGATTTACTAATTCCTCTCTTCTGCACGTGCACATCTCCATATAGCCTTGCCTCTCTCCATAACCTGTGACTAAGTCGATCGCACGCGCCAGCCGCACGTGGTGGTTCTACCCCTCTCCCTATTTATAGACTAGAAGCCACGGGTTCGTTTTAGTTCGAATTGTCATCCCCTCCTAGTACTGATGCTTGCCGCCGGTGACACTCAATTTCATCACGAGAGAAATAAATAAAGACGGGACCGGACAATTAACCCTCCTCTAAACTAGGAACTGCCTTAACTGGGAGGCTATGATTTGGGATACAATATTCTTTCTATTTTATTTTACCTGGGTGGTTGTTAAAGACGCATGGAATCAGGAAATGGATCTCACATGCTTTGTTTCCTCTGTCCCAAGGCATACACCCCGGAGAAAAGGAGATGCCTTATATTGGCTAGTTTATTTGCCGCTATTTTCGGTTTCTCTGACCCTCAGTTTCAGGAGAATCAAAACTAATCACGGGAGCGTACAATTAATCGTCTCTCAAACTAACAACAACCTTAATTGGGAGGCCGTCATTTGTGACACATAACTCTTTTATTATTTTACTCGTTGTTCTGGGCGCATCGACGGATCTAACATGCATGCTTTGTTTCATGTGATACACAGCAGCCAAAGGGAGATGCTTATCTTTCTAATTTTTTGTTTCCTATATGATATGCATGTTTTTCTACTCCTCCCCGTTGCCTATTATAAAAAGTTTTAAATTACCATTACAAAACGTTTTATATTAGGGAACAGAGAGGAAGTAGAATCGATGGCCGATGCATGTACCATACATAATTTTGATCATGGGGAACACCTGGAGTGCATAAGGACCATGTCCGCCTCCTTAAGTAAGAAACACCAGGCATCCAGCACAAATTAACTTGAAACACCGTCAAAAACTTGTATTTCGATTAAAATTCTGTATCAATACAACTCATGGGCCATGACAAGTCTGTCTTGCCACCAAAGTACAGAATAAACATATCTACATGTAGCTTATAAACCTAAAGTGGAGCCACCGCACCAGGTCCACGACATCAATAAGCTAGATCATGTCTCTGGGAAACAAACATCCAACGACAAAATTAAAAGATGCTCGAGGCCAACATTTGACCTAACCAACTACAAGAAATATCATATAAGAAAGCATGTCGGCCAGGTGGTTCCAACGTACATCACCACTTCGCACCTTCACAAGCGGCACGCCAACCTGCTACTCCATCGCCTCCACAAGCCACTGGTTTAACAAGCACACCTCCTTCGTCACCGACATGACACTTTAACATAAGGCAACTGGACATGCATAAGAAAATATGGCAGACTGAAATAGCAGGAAAGTAGCAGTAGTTCTAGCCAAGAACGACAAGCAAAAGCTATAACATGTACACATAATTTTATAGCCACATTGGAGGTACATGTCAGAGCAACCATCTACATGAAAATGCCCATATCTAAAAGGAAAATCATATGCAACTAAACAGTCATATGGTACATTCAAAAGGAGCCCATGCTTAAGCAAAGATGGCAAGTGGACATGTAATGAAACAGCAGGACGGTAACACTAGTTCTAGGCTTCTAGCCAAGAGCGAACCCTGATGGTTCTAATGGATCACATCGACTCCATAGTTTCTCCTACCAGTGGAAGCCTAATACTTGGTAAAGTAAGAAACTAAACTCAACTGGGATTGATGCCGCTGTCAAGTATTTAGTGGAAATATCCCATCCACACCTACATGATATCAATTTGAGGTTTTCTTTCCCTGAACAACTCGACATCTGTTCAAGCACCCAAAGGATATGCAGTATGCTTCTGCTGCATAAAAAAGCAACAAGGCACAAGTACCAAACATATCATCCAAGTTGCATAAAGGGGGGACCCAACAGCCAGCACATAGTATATTATTTAAAATAACAAGGGAATTGCATAAAGGAAGCGGAGGAACTATTTTAGGGAAACTGTACCCACTTGAAGAGTTGATGTGACCACACAATCACCAAATGCTAACATCGGGATCGGGAGCCCCTCCAGGCATATCACCACCCATTCCCCGAGGCATACGACCACCCATTCCTCTAGCGAAGCTAGCCATTCCACCCAGCGTGCCTCATGAGAAGCCCCTGGAAGATGCGTCTCTGGATGAGCGGCTCGACAATTGCTCCTTCTTGGCCTTCTTATAATCGGGCTGTTGAAAGAACATGACATGAATCCAGATCTGACCATGAAAAACGGTACGCCTAGAATGCTCCTAACAGGAGTGGGAATTTCGGTACAAAAATAAACTTTGGCTCGACATGCCGACGAAGCGGTCATGCTCAAATTTCTCTTCTTCCGTCTACCATAACCTTTCGTACTTCCTCCAGAGCTCCACAATCTTTTGTGGAGATTCTGCTACACCTACAAGATCACCAACATCACTATCATACAAACCATGCAATTTACATACATAGAGATTTAACATAGCTACTGAATCAATATTCGTCCTTCATAGCTACTGAATCAACATAAAACCGAATTGAATGTAAGACAACCAGAATAAAGCAACCAAGATAAAATGACGTGCTAAATCATGCCCACAAATAAAGCCAAATCAGCAATAAAAATGGAACTTGGCAATGCATCAAGTACTGAGATAACTATGCCACATGTCAAAAGTTATAACTACAAAAGGGCAATCAATAACCAGCCAAGCACATCATACTAACAACTTCTTCTGTTCTCTAAAACAAACAACAGAACATAAATGGCCATACAACTATACTATCAACACATTTAGGAAGGACTGCTATACTATCAACACATTTAGCATGTTGCATTCAAACTTGATTTACATATTCAAAAATAAGTGACATAAACTTATCAGCACGATATACAAATTACTTGAACACAACCATTGATTATGTAAGTATAGTAATATAAACAGAGGACATCAATCACTAGTTCACTTTATTTACCATCATCAGACACTTCACTCATACTAGTTGAGTTTATCAAACTGCCATACTGACATGAAGTTAAAATATAGTGAATTTAAGGATTCCATTACCAACCTTTTTCAGTTACTCATAGCAATTGCTCGAGGACATGGTCGTCACAAGACACCAACATCAGCTCCAGGTGGAGTGGGGCTCGTCACAAGACGCCAACAGCAGCTCCAGGTGGAGCGGGGCTCACGACCAGGAATTTGTGCTTGAGAAAGCAGGTGCTGCTATTGTAGGTGATCATTTATGTCTTGCAGTAGGTAAATCACGAGATAAATCATGTCCATGGTAAAGCCAAATCAGCAATACAAAATGAAACCTGCCATTGCATTAAGTACTGAGATAACTAGGCTACATGTCAAAAAAAAAAAATACTGATCAATACAAGCATGTTGTATTCAAACTTGATTTACATATTCCAAAAGAGAAGTGAGATAACTTATTAGCCCGATATACAAATTGTAGCTGAAGCAGCAGAATGACACCCAAACATACACTACATTCTTCCACTATAATTCAGATAAATTCCCTATAATGACACGTAAACATTCATGCTTTATCCATAGTTAATCCTGGTTATCAATGACAAGCAGGTGGTATGTACATTACCAGCACCATAAGCACCAGCAAGAGATTCTGCAAAAATATATCAGCAAGAATAAAGGTTTCTTTCAACGGAAAATTCTAGTTGTAAGTGGTGTACACACAACAACAAATCCACTGTGTGTCTCTGTCAAAACTACCTAATGCTGATATCAATGTAAAATTCTCAACTAGAATACACCAAAGCAACAACCCAATAGATTCGTAGCACTACCGGACATTTTTCTCCTACTCATAGCCACATCTACTAATCCAACTTATCACTTTTACAAGGCCAGTTCCACGTTCAAAACAATTCAGCATGGTATTTGCAGAGCACTACTACAAATGTGCAAAGGAAACCAATTCACTATTGCACAACACATACACAGGAGGAAACGCGGAACAATACTACTGTAATTAGAGAAGACTATACAATAAACTCATCAGGGCAAACAACAAAACTTTCGAAAGAAAGATTTCGCTCATCCAAACACACCTATTATGATAAATAAGTGTGAAAAAATGCACATAGTCGAGCATAATTTTAGAAGAGAAAATGGTGATTCCTCATATTTCCATAGGACACAAGGTGAAACACATGACAACAAAGTAGTGGAAATTTTAAAACATGACTGTCTAAAGCATGATAACACATATCCGTTTTTAAAGATGATAGGAAGCATGGATTATGAGTAACGACTAGTCTAGACTAGTCGTGCGACCAGTATATGAGTCGTGACTTGACTGTCGACTAGCTTGTTCGACTCGATTAGTTTGAAGAGTCGAGCGGTCAAGCGACAAGTATATTTCTCTCGATGTACTTGGACCGTCTAGTTGTGGACTAGTCTAGACTAATCGTGGTATTCGAGTCGATTGACTCAATTTGGGATAGGTTACTGTCCATAGGAGTTGGTGGAAATAAAGAATGAAATCCACAACTTCTTAAATACAAGGAAGTTTAGAGCTATGGAGCAATATTTAGACGTGGAGGATGAAGCTGAAGTTCAAAGACATTGTTTCATCATCTAGACAAGATAATTTGAGGCCTATTCCATGAACTTCTAGGTTCTAGCATTATTATGTTATGTAACTTGTGTTGAACTAATGTCGATTTAGTTACTAAATCTCTTATCTGGTTACTATATACGATAGTATTTTGTACTAGCTACTGATGCAGTACATATCAACTAATCGAGCAGTAGTCTAGACTAGTCACGACTAGTCTATGAGTCGGTACCCCAACGACTCTGACAGGAGAAGAATAACTAGACAAGATATCACTAGTCAAGTAAAATACATCAATCACTAGTTCATTATACCAAAAATACTTATACAATACAACCACTAATTTTGCAAGTAGTAATATAAACAGAGGACATCAATGACTAGTTCACTTTTTGTAGTCATCAGACACTTCACACATACTAGTTGAGTATATCAAACCAACATGCTGACAATATGGTGGATTTAATATTGATTACATTACCAACCTTTTTTAGTTACTCATAGCAATTTCTTGGGGATGTGGTCATCGTAAGACGTCGACAACAGATCCAGGTCTACCGGGGTTCACCAGCAGGGATTTACCTCTTGCAGTAGGTCCCCTTGTCCTTGACAACCCCACGCACCCCTGGCGCCAACAACCTGAAATAGAAAGAGGCCATATAAGGGAAACATTATCTCCACCTTCAATAGCATCGATCCCTAGGTAATTCTTTATGCATCTACCAGGACAATATAATTGATGTTTCAGATCAGGATCCTACAAAGTTTAACATAACTAACATGGAAAATCACCAACTCGAATAACATCGATCCCCAGGGAACTCTTAATCATCAACCAGGCATAAATACGGTGGCAAATATAGCTTGGAATTTAAGATTAACCACATCAACAGTTTCACACATCATGTTTCCATACAAAAATATAAACTATGCATCTAGCCAGTTATCAGCTTGCTTATACACCAGCATTACTGGTTCTCCGTTAGTTGGTTTTCTGACCAATAAAAGGAAGATATTAAGCAAGATGAAACTATCACTTCTTGGGATACTCGTTACAATCAAGCCATGTGTCACTTAAGCTACGAGTATATAACATGATGAAAAGAAACTATCAGTGGGTTATTTATAGAGACAAAATTACATTATTATTACAGGTGGTGTGCAACTACCTAGTCAATGTTGGAAGACCGCTTCACGTACTGTCAGACCGAGTCATCAGGAGGCGCTCACCGCGCTCTCGCCGCGCACGTTCGGTGTGTGGCCATTCCGCACCGCACGCACGCCACTCCGATAGTTGTGTAATGTACTAGGATAGATCCTCTCCGATACTTATCCTGTAACGTGTATATATACACGCCCCTGTTGATCATTGCAATATAGTGAGAGTTACACAAGCTTTCTGTCAAAGCCACCATAAAGCATAATCAAGATGATTTTGTCTTAACAAGTAACGCATTCACGTGGATTATGATACAATATAGAACACTATTTGTAATTCAGACAATATAGCCCGGCCTGCAACAGACAACAGTTAACAACCGTTGAGTCAAAGTGTCAAACTAGCCTCATGGATTATGATACAATATATAACACTATTTGTAATTCAGACTTATAGGCCACTATTACATTACTTAACATTTGAATGGACTAAAACTTGTCCAAGGGTATTTGGTGTATAAGGTCTTCATAGAATAAAGTCATATCTAGGAAATTCTTACAAGTGTTGTTTAATTTGTTATTAACTGCAAATCCAGAACACCTTCTAGTTTACAAAATTTTGTTTCTAAGGAGTGCAAGGATAACATCAACCTACAAATCCACGATATTATCAAGTTTACCCGAGTTCATTTGGATTTCGAGTGATAGAAGTGTGGACTTTTAGCATGGTCAGTATTTTACAACGATATCAATATATATATATATATAGGTCAATAGGTGTGACGGAATGTACCTAATTATAACAAAATTAGAATATTGATATGAAAAATAAACATAAGAAAGAAGGCATTTCTATTTATGAACCTTGGTAGATATGTTTTTGTATTTATGGGCGATTTCAACACCACAGAGGTTCTGCTACTCCATGAGAATAAAAAGAATTAGGACATGTTCCAAACTTTTGTAAATGCATAAGAACGAATCAACTCTAACAGGCAACTAGTTTAACAAAGTTCATTTCAAAGTAAGTAATGCAGGGATAGTGGTTAAATCCATGCACCAATCACCAAGCACCAGCCTTGTCAGGTGGCTAAAATGGTATTGAAAAGAATAAAAAATCATACTGAATAGAATGAACCATCGGGTACAAAAAGCATAGAACTACACACATATATATTATGTTTTGTTACTGTATGCATCTGAGAAAAGTAAGTGAAGAACAAAGTTATAACATAGAATGACCATGAATCTTTGGGACAACATTTGTGATAAAGTTTGATGGGTGTTCTACTACGAATGGAGATTTTGTTTCAAGGGATTCAATCAGACGACCACATAGTGCTACTCATATACCCCATAGCAGGCATAGAGGGCACTTTGTAGCTAGTGGAAATTTCAGAAACATGCCAGATCTGCATAAAGAAATAATTGCATAATCTAGGTAATCAACTACAAAGATAAGTAACCAACTACAAAAATATGGTTGGCTGGGAGCACTCTCAAAAGGAAGCCAAAATAAACATTTTCATATATTACTGAAACAATACAGGGAGTTTCAAGGCACGCTAATTGATGATTAATTTCATAAAAAAAGGTAAGGCAAAAGAAAGCTAGTTCCTGTTTCAGGACATAAATGACTGAAACCACTCGGGCAGCATGCAAATATAGGTCATGTGCAAGTGGAGGCCCTATATATCACATGAAGAAACTTAAAGCTAAAGGTAACATGAATACACTAGAACTCTACATACTATGGGTATGTAATGATAGTTAAATTAGAAGCTGAGTGACATACATTGGCAGATTATTTGTAGGACTAGAGCTCCAATAATGATCAACTAAACTTCCTGGATGGAAGCTGGTCACCATATAGGTCAGCAAACTTTGGATGCCTACTTCCACACACCGCGGGCTCGTGTTGCAATATTATCCCCATGCAAGTTATTATTGTTGTCTGATTGTCTCCAAACTGATGTACAATAGAACCCATGAGTATACACCCATGAAGACATGAACTCCAGTGATGAGAAAATAAAAAAAATGATCATAATATGATATTGCCATGGGGTAAAGAGGAAAAATGACATAGTTTCTTGCTTTCCTCTTACAGAACAACATGCCATACATTCATAAGGCTAATTTATCTAGAACAAAATAATCATCCCAAACAGCAAAGAGACCATACGATGTAATAAAGGAGACCATCAAGAACGAATCAAGGCCAAATAGTGTCAGCATAACTCAAAAAAAGTATGAGGAATCAGTGGTATCTAGTGAAAAATGTAGATCAGGTTGTTAAAAAACAAAATTTTCATTATGAATCCGCAAAATCATGACTTGGGATATGAATAGAAAAATCACCAGCCTTCATTACATCCAATTAGAAAAAAACATCTACAATTTCTAGATGGTGAGTCCATCATTCAGACCAAATGTACTTGAATTTTGCAGTAGTGGACCTAGTGGTACACTATAAAAACTGTAGAAAGTAAACAATGAGGCCGTGTGAAGAAAGAACAACCAATCATAAAAAAATACGAGAAATGTTACCTCAAAACTCAGCTCAGTTAGGTGTTATTTAATGGATCTAATGCAACATGGATTGTATGAATAGAGGGGTGCAATGATACATAAGAGTGCAACTAAGACAGAAGAAAGTAACCAATAAAAAAGGAGGGACTTTATGTTTGCTCTGTTATACTTTTTAAATCTGAACCATGGGTGCCCCCTCCCTAGAGATGAATACATGAAGGTATGTAATTAGTAATCTAGACCTGGAGATATCTCAATTTTGAAGGTAACAAGGCTTAATTAATTTGTTTCATGATCCAATAGCACATTCACAAGGTAAGGAAACAGACTCGTGAACCGAGATATGCACCTGTGTCGCCGCTGACACCGCTGCAGAAGATCTTTGGAGTGATCGTCAGAGAAGTGCTGAAACTGCTGATGTTTAGGACAGACTGCTATAGCTATGCCCCAGACCTACCTGACTCTTTCTCCAGGTCCGATGGCTGGAAGCCTACAACAAATTAAGCAAAATGAATAAATAAACATACAATAATACGAACAAGAACTTTTGACAAATCTACTATGAATAGTGCATACAAAACAGCTGCAGGCCAATTAACATGCCATAAATAAAAGAATCAAATATCCCACCTGCAAATTTTTAGACAACCCACTTCAAAGTACAGGCAGACTTACACTAGAAAATACTGCGAAGTAAAATCTGCACATTATAGTTTAAAAATGTAAACCCACCAAAGACATGACACGTAATACTTTAAAAATCCACAGTGTTGTTTCACTCCAAGACCACAAACTTGTCCACGTCTATGAAAACCTCTAATAAACGAACACAAGATACCATGTATCCTACTACAGTATGCCCTGCCTATTAGTACCAGTTTTAAGGGACAATTTCAAACATGCAACAGAAGTAAGCAGAAGTAAGTCCATCACTTTCAGACGGCCTTGTTGCTTGGAACAACATTGTCTAGGGTAAGCCTAGCAGCAAATCATCAACTAGGCGCACCGCGCCGGGTTGCAAGCAGGAGGGCACATGGTGCGGCGGCAAGAGCATGGTTGTGGTCGGCACCAGCTGATGAGCTGTTTCTACTCAACCTATGTGTCTCCCACCAACAGATTACCCATAAAATCTACAGTTGGCGGTGGGTGCCGACTTGGAGACGGGTAATGCGGCCGGAGCCGGAGACATCCACAACAGTCAGGTGTGCTTGCGGATGGTGTAGGCTCCAAGGGAGCCAGCGAGGGTCCCATTGCCGCAGCTTGTTGGCCAGCTACATCTGACAAAAATAAGCATGGTCACGAGGATGTTTGTAAAACAGAAATAGAGATATACATGGTTATGTCCAGTCCAACGAAAGGAAGAAAAACAAACAAGCAGGCCTACTACGGGGCAAGGGGTGCTTTGAACACCTCCCAGCTCTCGGCCCAGGCTGCGGGGAGGCCTGAGTAGGAGAGGGTTTGGTGTGGCGTCGACGCTGGTGTGACCGCCAGTGTAGATGCCAGCAGTCAACTTGAAGAAAGATGCAAATATGGCTTAATCGAACAATGTAACGTGCACCTCCAGATTACACCAGAGGTGGCAACATTTCTATCGTCCCACACTAGCTAGACAGTTGGAATAGAACTATTGTATCTTGACTAAAACTGATCCGACTTGGTGCAAATACACTTTTCTGCATGAAAGTGCACAATGTCTACAAGTGCAAGCATACATGATGGCATGAACCATTGGCACTTATATGTCTATAACATACCGAGCAACAAAGCACATTATACAGAAAGATGGCTAGAAGACTGCAAGTTTATCTGTGAACACTTCAGTATACAAAAGTAGATAGTTCAAGAAAACACCTAGATACATAGCATAGTATCATATCCATAAATATATAAGCAATTGCCATGGACAATTATCAAAACATAAAACACATCGGAGATTCTCCAAGTATATGAAAACTTATGTAAAGTTAACACCCCAATAATATGTAGAGTTGTAACTAGGGTGAACCATATGAATCAGTTACTATACAATTTTCTTTGGATGAGATAAGCCTGAAAACCACTCAATTTTAGTTACAGATTCAATGAGACATGGTTCTTTGATTGCAAATGTCTGGTGTTAAATGTGAACACCAAAAGTATACGGGAGTACAACATTCATGAACCACATATTCTTCATTTCCCCAAATTCCCGATGTTCAACAAATATAAAAAAGTGGACCCCAGAGTTACTCCACTTCACCCACATAGATAGACCAATAAAACTTGGAGAATCGACAATAGAAGTGAAAGTAATTCTTTTTGCCGCTGAGGCAACAACATGCCTCCTCCTGTCCATGCACAAGTAAAGCAGATCTCTGCTTCACTCACAACTTACTCTGAAAATTAGTACTCTAATGAAGGTGCATTATTAATCCGCGCAGAAAAAATATCCCGGAGAGTGTGTGTGCAGTGTTGGTAGCACCAGACATGAACAATGCTAAAATAGTTCTGCCGTGGTGTCCCATTTCCGCGGGGTACAATGCGTACCAAGGTTGTACGTAACAAATCCAAATCTTTCTGTAAGAAAAATCTCAAATCCATTCAAATTTTGGCTTGGTTGGCTGTACCTCCTGCCTGCCTGGTAGAGTGTACTCGCACTTCTGGTTGGCCATGTGTAAAACGATTTCTCATTAGCAAAACTACCGATTGAGCTCATTTATTTGTGTTTGTACACGCTGAAGTGGGGTACTAATTAATTATTAATCCGACCCGACGAACAAATCTTCCCTTTTTTGAGACCTGGACAGCCAAGAAACCGACAATCCCATGCTTAGTGAGCCGTACATTCAGTTAAGAGAAAAATTTCAAGAAGCTTATTCATGGCACAAAAATAGCAGTACACTGTAAAGATAACTCAATAACACGTAGACTTCTAACTAAGTAGAACCATATGAATCACTTGCTATACAAGTTCCTATTGACGTGATAAGCCTAAAGACCACTCAGGTCTTTGAATTCACAGGTCGTTTAGAATGTGAACAATAGAAATGTACGAGAGTGTAGAATTCTTGAACTATATAATCCATTTCCCCAAATATCATGAAGCTGACATAAGAAGTCTTGAATTTCTTATATAAAGTTATGGACTCCATAGTTACTGGATTTAACCCACAGAAACATACCAATTAAACTTGGCACCTTGTTTCCGATTGAACAGCTGGAAAAATATAAATATAACCGTACAACATAGGAAGGGGTGATTCACCTAGTTTGCAATTGAACTCCTAACGCTCGCAGATAGTTCAGGGCCCGAGGATGGCTGAGTTGGTGAGAGTCCAAGGGCCACGGCTTGTCAGCTGACCACATCAGCTCTACGCGTTCCAGTCGGTTGCTATGTTATGGCCATGGACGCCAAAGATCAAACCTTTCTCTTCCTGCACCTCCGTAAGACCCGGTCAATCGCGAGCAATTCATAGAAGATGCTGTAGTAATTAATATTGCCATAATTGTAGATTAATTATCAAAATTGGTGTTCAAAACATAACTTAACACTGATAAAGGAGTAAAGTGGATAGCTAGAGAGCAGAGGATTTTTTTATAATTCACGAGTCCACTAATAAAGAAACCTATCCAACTAAAAGAAATACTCAAACTACCTATAGCATCAGCATGCAGATACTAGTTGTCAAGCAAGTTACAAGAAACATGACATAAGTGAATACCTTCGAGAGATTGGAAGAAGTGGAGGTCAAAGCTGCAGGCCCGTAGATTGTCAATTCCATTCCAACCAATGGTAGTAGGGGACAACTGATGAGAGATATCATGCATCAAATGCCAAATTGTAGACTGTCGTTGGTGTCCATTCTCCTGGCCGAGTCATAGTCCTTGAGAGATGCGCAGGTTGTTTAGACTCCATTTTTGTAAGGTAGAAGAGGAGGATGATTACACGAAGATACCTTTTGTACTATATATGTGACCAGACTTGTTGATGACGAGATGGCTATAAATTGCGACTGTTTCCATAGGACACAACAACGCGGAGTCAAGATAAAAGTAAATTGCTCGTATCAGCTACAGAAGAAAATGTGATAAACCATTAAAATCTAAATACATGTACGAGGGCAACAAGTAGAACAAGCCTATCTTTCTACAAATAGTTTAAAAAAATCATCAGTTATTTTGAGTGAACAACAAACATATCTCTTTGCAATTTTAGACCAAGATAATACAGAAACTATGCATTAAAATGTGAACTAGACTAAAGATCAAAGGAGGGCACAATATACGCGAGTTTTCCAATCGCATTGAAATGCTCACAAATCCTCCATGTTCAGGAACGTCCATTTAAATAGGCCATGGAGTATCAAAGGTTTGCTTCTGAATAAGCCTCTACTTCGAATAGACTGGAATAGACATGAATTTGTTCAGGTTTTTTGAAAATCTTCATTAATTTATATTACATATTATATTTGTGTTCTAGTTTGTGCATCCAATATCCCGTTTTAACTAAAACAAGGTCTACAAACAGAAGCTTACAGGTTCCAATCATACAACACTAAAAGCTGTGCAAGATCGTATCATTTTACAAACAGTCGGCTTCCTGCAACTCGGTTTGTTGTAGGGATAGAGAGAATAGTAGATGTCTCACCGTTTTCATGGCCTTCTTGCTGTCGAGGACGAAGCCAGGGCATTGTTAAAACCTGCTGCGACGGAGGAGAACGTGGGGAGGGTGCCCTGTCGCCACTGGATGGAGGCAACCCCAAGCTGCGTTTGGCAAAGAAGGTGACTAACTCGGCAGCATAATAATAAATTGCACCACAAACCCAATACCATAAAAATGTTGCAAAATTTAGCAATAAATCACATTAAAAAAATAGCTAGAAGACTACAATTTATCTGGGAACACTTCAACATCAAGCAATTTACCATAGACAATCATGCGTTCTAGGAACTTTTGTATCTAGTTGCGAGCTTTGTAATAAAGGACTGTATATCCCTCTCTTGTACTTGTTACTATGTTTAATGAAAGGGGGAAGAAGTTTGCCAAATTCTTTTTGACAGTTATCAAAACACACCTAACGGAGATTCTCCAAGCAGATGAAAATTCATGTAAAGCTAACACCCTAATAATACATAGAGTTGTAACTAAGTTGAACCATATGAATCAATAACGATACAAGTTCCTGTGGATGACCACTAAGTTGTAGTTACAGATCCAACGAGACAGGGTTCTTTGAATTCACATGTTGTTGCCAAATGTGCACACTAGAAGTGTATGAGAGTACAACATTCTTGAACAACATATGTTATCCATTTCCCCAAATTACCTTTTTTGCGGGGAAATTCCCCAAATTACCTGAAGCTGAACACATATTAGAAAGCCTGTAATTTCTTATATAACGAAGATATGGACTCCAGAGCTACTCCACTCAAGCCACATAGATAGTGCAATAAAACTTGTCACCTAGTTTCCGATTGAACTGCTGGAAAATCATGTATATATCACCAACGGTATGCAGGGGCATTTTACCTTGTTTCCGGTTGAAATCCTTGCACTTGCAGATGATCGAGGCCCCAAGGACACCGGCATCCGACCGACCGTCAGGGTCCCAGAGCCATGGCTCGTTGGCTGGCCGCATCAGCTCCACCGTGGTCTAGCCGCCATGCCGCTGCCCATCCTTGGTTGATATTCAGTACATGAATTTCCAGGTGAACATCCCCCTGCGATCAAAACATTCAGGTCCATTGGATTAACACACAAAAAGGCAGTGAAGAGTCAAAATTTCAAGAGATGAATTCAACAATACGATCAACTCGTACTTATATACAAGCATCAGAAACCCTTCCCGTGCTTTTGTTCAGTCAAATTTTCAGACAAGCACATGTAGATTAGGTATTTGTCCTAGTGGGTGGAAAAATAAACTAGCATCTGTGAACATGTGGCAGTTTCACATCGTTTGGACTTGATGGTGATAGATGGTACATGTATCCAAAACAGTTGTGTGGCAGGCAAGACCGTGGTCCATTAACAATCTCATCTTTTACACGTCACGGCCTTAAATCTTGTGTTTTTAGGCGTGGACAGGGAAAGGGGTTCACTCGGGAGCTTACAGCGGGCACGGCCGGGTGAGCTCGGCGCGGATGGGTCGGAGCCGTGGAGGAGAGCACCGGACCGGACCACCGACGAGGGGGTCCATGTCGCGCGTGGTGGTCGGAGAAGGAGCAGAAGCCAGGCGAGGGCGTCCTGCTTCGTTGCCGACGCCGGCCGGCAGTGGAGCGCTAGGGTTTTGGCATGGGTGCGACCGGGGGCGGGCGCGGGAGTGCGGCGGCTGTAGGGGAATCGGCCTGTGAGAAGGAGGCTGCGCGGGGGTAGCCGGTGAGCAGCGAGGATGGGCTCCGGTGAGCGGAGCTGGGTGGCGCCGGCGGCGGCGAGATACGAATCGGGCTGATCCGTACTGAGAAGAAAATTTCTAGAAAAATGAAAGAGATGCGATCTGAATCGAGCGAGATATGGAGGAGACTCAACCCAAATTTAGCAGTCCATTTAAACCGCCTCCACAATTCCAGGCAGAAACAGCGCCAAATCAGTCAGCGTAATTTTACTCCAAAATAAGCAAAACTTTGGCAGGCTGTGTACTCCTTGGTCCTAACATTTTGGTTTGGCGCCACCTTACCATAACTAATCACCGATAATTTTCTTCTGCTCGTGATATGCATATCAATCGAATGCATCATGCCGATTCCGTTGGAACAGAAGGGCTGACGTTTTTGAAGCATAGCATGCCTACATGACAGACAATTAATTTACGTGGTCTTCCACTCTTCTCCACCAATCGTTCATCCTTTCTTTTTTCTTTTGCACACGAGTAATTCAGTTAGCTAGCTAGGGTGCTCTAAATTGAGTTACCTCATCTGAATATAGTCAGATTACCTAGCTGCACTGCACACACTTGTATATCTTCAAATTGAATAGTCGGGCTTGATGGCTCGGGTTTTTTTTTACGAATGGCTCCAAATTGAATAGGGGTGGGCAAACCGGTTTCACGGTTTGGCCAGCTTTAGTTTAGTTCATCTTTTGTCACTAAAGTAGAAGCGAAGATTTGATTTATGAAAGAAAAATGAACTACTTCCACTAACTGGTTACTGTTCCAACGGTTTTAGTTTTGCACACCCCTAGCCACCTCCTACTATGAGCATGAGGAAACCGGAGACATAGCAACTATGTGCAATGTATGGGCATCATGCGGCTTGCCGATGGAAACTCCATCAACGGGTGGCAACCATTACCAATGGTGACCCCTAACTCATGGGGGCCCGCATGCTACACAATGCATGGCTAACACATAATCTAATGATCACTAGAATGATGAAATCACGCGGATATCCATAGTGGTGAGGCGGGCGGTGCTCCAACAATAAGTCGTGGAACAAGAATTGAACTCATCTGATGTAGTATCCCGTGGTGAGAATTACGTGACAAGCCAGCAGGTCGGTGGACACGAGCAACCGAGAGCTACGCATCGCCCATTGATTTCGCTGTGTCGGGGCGGCGAGGTGGCGTGTATATTCTCCTGACATACCGTTCCATGTCCTTTGTCGGAGGGGGTAATACAGTGGGGATCGTTGGTTCATGTATAATAATGGGGTTGTTCATGTATCGTCAACATAACCTTCATGGAAATAAATGTTTGTTAATGTTAAAATTAAATTTCTCATTTTTATGTATTTATTTGTGAAATTGAAAATGTTGGGAACAAAAAACATTTAAATTGTTCATGCATTTGCCAAAAATAGTAAAACAAGATGAAAAATGCATGTGTATCCTTATTTGAGGTGGTCACAAGAATTAGCTAGGGACAAAGTATATGGGAATTTGTGCAACATGGAGACTTCTACCACCAACGTCCAGATATACAAAAGCACATTCATCATGGAAAGGAGGTCGAGTCACTACACAAAACCACAATCGTAGACTCCATAGCAATGAACCCTAGAACTAGTATGTAAATCTCGTCAGGTGCATCCATAAGCCCGTTAAGTTCATCTTGTAAAATCTTGTGATCATACTTATAATAAAGTCTGAGAGAAACTCTTCATCATTATCATCGTTTCTTTGAGGTGATGTTGTGTATATTCTCCTGAAATACCATGTACATGTCCTTTGTCGGAGGAGACAATGCGGTGGGGCATCGTTGGTTCATGTATAATAATGGTGTTGTTCATGTATCGTTAACATAACCTTCATGGAAATAAATGTATGTTGATGTCAAAATTAATTGTCTTGTATTTTATGTATTCATTTGTGAAATTGAAAATATTGGGAATAAAATATTTAAAAGTGTTCATGTGCTTGCCCAAAACAGTAAAAGAAGATTAAAAAAAATGCATGTGTATCCTTATTTGAGGTGATCTCAAGGATTTGTTAGGGAAAATCATATGGGCAAGAGTGCAACATGGAGACTCCTACCACCTACGCATATACAGAAGCACATTCGTCATGGAAATGAGCTCAAACCACTACACCAAATCACCATCGTTGACTCTTCAGACATGAACCCTAGATCCAATCTATAAACCTCATCGGGTGCATCTATAAGACTGTGGAGTTCAATGTCTAAGTACTGTACAATCTTGTGATCATACCAATAGTAAAATCTCTCTTCATCATTACCCTCATGTCTTTGATGCAAATATGTTGCTCTCAGCCCATTGCCAAACAAATAAACCCATCTCCGATCTCTAGAGTGGGATTGACTTCGGATCGTGCAAACAATGCTTACTCAAATAGAGAGTGTAATATTAATTAATTTTTATAACAATGCATCACAAATGAACTAATAGAGGGCATATATTTTTGGATAATAAACTTTAGTTAACTTTTATATGGACTAATCCCACATATAATAATTAATATAGTGTAATTATTGTAAGAACCAAATAATTATTTGGGATAGCTAGGTTGGGGGCGTCCTAGTTGGAAGCTAGTTCCCTCATTGTCAATTCTGATACTATTCTACAATCGTCATGCCTAGAGAAAACATAGACATCCTCGGCCTATGCCATCGCCACAGTCATGCTTGTATCATTTATAATTACATTTGGCACCACCATTGCCATTAAGCCTAACTGTCTTCTTGCCATCGACACTTCTATTCCACCTCACCGCCCCCAACCACACCACCCCAACCACCGCCCTAACCGCCACCACCTGACACATGGAATGCTAGGTGATCTCGAACCCCTAGCATAAAATAAGGGCGTGTGACGACACATGGAATGCTAGGTGACCTCGAACACACACGGATGGTTCTATCAGTTTATACCGGGCATGCGACATCTATGGCGCTGTCGACTACGTCTTCGGCAACACCTCCATCATCTTCCTAAACTGCACCCTCAATAACCAGCTCCAGATGGCTAGCTAGAGCAACACCGTGACGGTGTAGGGACGCACCTACCCGATCTAGAACATGGTCACCACCATGCAGGGTTGCTCCATCGTGGTCACGCTAGAGCTCGCCGGCAATACGACCTTTGTTGCCATGACCAACTACCTCGTCCGGCCGTGGAAGCTATACTCGCGCACAGTGGTCATCGGTCGTGACGCTGCCAACTCCTATGCCGAGGATGATGAAGCTTGATGCATGACATAGGTTGCTTCCCTAATAGACATAGCGCTCGTGTGCTATGTGTGGGTGTGTTGCGGCTGGTTGATGACACCTCCAGTAACCAGTGGCAACATGTATCGATGGTGACCCCTTACAGAGGCCGCATGCTAGGCAATGCATGGCTAGCACATAATCTAATGATCCTCAGAATGATGAGACCACAGAGAGATCCATAGTGGTGTGTGGCAAGCGGTGATGCATAATATTACCAGGTTTTATTACCACTAGGTCGTAGTTGAGGGATCTATTGTGAGAAGATAGTAGATCCATAGCGAAAGTTGTGGGCTTGTCCACCGGGCACGGCGGGTCTATCGCGCGCCCAGTGTAGTAACAACCGTCTAACCTGTTTACCAGTAGATCAAGAGTTTGCGTGTGGAGACGGGCTTTGTTGGTGGTTTAGCAATGACAAATTATGTTCACCCACAATACATATGTGGGGACGACGACATGGTCAATGCCGAACGACGACGATACACCTAGATCGATAAAAAATCTAAGAAGTGTGATATCGTGACCAAGAGGTTAATGGGATTGATATGATAGTAATATCAATAAGATGTGCGCAAAGTACATGGAAGCGGGACGGAAGGAACTCAGAAGTTAAGTGTGCTAGTTCCCTCACGGTCAAGTTCGCTATTATTCTACAAGCCTATAGAAAACCTAGACATCCTTGGCCTTTGTTCGTCGCCATAGCCATGCTTGTACCATTTATAATAATTGTTGCCGCCGCACCATTGCCATCCGGCCTAGCCTATCTAACTATATTTTTGGCACTGACACTTTTATTCCACCTCAGTGGCCCCACCTACCCTAACCACGACCACCCCGACAGATTAAATGATAGGTGATCTCAGACCCCTAGCATAAAATAATAGTGTGTGAGGACATGTGGAATGCTAGGTGATCTCAGACGTGGGCAGGATGGCTCTATCAGTTTCTATTGGTGGGCGTACAGATACCAAGAACTATGGTTTTGAGATATGTTTCTAGAAAAATTCCATGACCCTCCAAAATCAAGGAAACCTCATGAATTTTTTCAGAGTTATTCTATCGTTTTTTTTCAAATTTAAAATAATTCTGACCAGATTTATACTAGATTTGAGTTTTACCTGAAACTTGTCTAGAAAATCCAAGATAATTATACGTCCGAACTCAACATAGTTAGCCCAAAATTTTGTAGTACCATGTGTGGCTAGTACTAGTTTAGCTTCATATAGTTATCACAAACGACCGGAGGCTTACGGAAATGGGCGGGAAGAGGTAAAATAAAATACTCCAGTTATCGTGGGTCGGAGTCCACTATCAAATTGGGCCAAATTGTTTGGGTAATCAAGGCTGCAGTTTTAGTTTAGTCCTGGCCAGAACCCTAATCCCCATTCTCCTCTCCGCCGCCGCTCCTCCCTCGCCGTCGCCGGCTGCGCCCCTCCGCCGCCACCCCATCTCCTCCCCTGCGCCATCCTCGAGCCTCCTCCCCCTACGACCCCACTTCCTCCCGTCATCCGCTCCCGCCCCCAGCGCCGGCAACGAGAGAGCCGGCGCAGCCAGGACCATGGCGTCGCGGCCTGCCTGCTCGCCGGCGCGCGCGTGCACCCTATGCGCGCGGCTCCGTCGAGCTGGCCGGACTCCGTCGCAGCTTAGCCGATGCAGTGCTGCAGTGTTCCACGCCGGCGAGGTGTCTCCGGCCACCAGGACGCGCCGGCCGCCAAGTCGCGAGCTGCGGAAGGCCGTCGTCCTCCACGCGCTGCAAGGAGGGCGTCTCCTCGGAGGAGGGGAACCGCGCTGTTCGGTGGTCTCCCCCAGGCCCGCCATTCCGGCAGCAGCTGCTCCTGTTTCCTCCGTCTGCGTGTGGAGAATCAAAGGTCGAATTTTGTTCTTCTGTATGTCAGCTTAGGGGCTCTAGTAGAGTCCTCTGTATGTAGGATGCACACCTATATTTAGCAGCATTAGGCATGTGTAGTGTTCGGTAATTAAACCATGATGCATGAAAAAAGAAAAAGTAGCTACATTATTGTTCGGTAATTAAAAAAAGAAAAAGTAGCTACATTAGCAGTGTTGATGTCAATTTTCAACGCCTTGCGATGAGAATTATGAGCTCTATTTTATTATGGTCCTGACATCTAGCCTCATTTTAATTTCCAGGTTGATGGGAGTCTGCCCGTGGCTGATGATGTCATTGCAAGGAACTGAAGGAGGGTGGCTGGCTGGAGATCAGGCGTCCATGGCGTGCAGGAGCTTGCCCGAACGCTGTTCCAGATATCATCGACATCAGCAACAAAGGTCATTTTTTTCTCTTTGGCCGCCTAGGCGTTCGGAAGTGATTATTTCGATTGGTGTAGAGGTATTGTGCAAATCGTTGTTGTATGGTGCAACATGTCGATATATTCTGTAAGATATAGAGCTTCATTTACTTGTTGCCATACCTTTGCTTTGCCCATTCATTGCATATAAAAATAGGGTGTTTGACCTGCTTTCCTGTTCAGCTTAATGATTCTGTGTGGCCACTTATTGTATTTGTTGAAATGCAAATTAGTGCAATTGTTTCTTACATATAGTGCAGAAATTTGTAGAGGCGAGCATCTCTCCATTTTTATGATTAAGCATTGAAACTTGATAAATTTGTATGTTTCTGCAACTGTCGTTGCTCTGGCCGTAACATTCAGTACTATACTCTTTTTTTTAAAAAAAAAAAATGGGATAAACACAACTAATCTGGTGATGCACATTGCTGAGTCATTGTGGTTCTGGGACCCAACTTCCTGCTTATGATTAAACTCTGGTGATGCACATTCCTGCTTATTTATGGTAGGAGGCATCTTGATTTTACTCTGAACTTCTTTTGACAGAAATGCCTGTTGGTGTTGCGCTATTAAGATTTCATACTTCAATACTTCCCTCAACATGTACTTAACTTCCTTTTTTTCTGCCTTTTCAGATAGGTCGGCTACATATTTCTTCGAGCTGCTGCATGTTATTGATTTTGTTGGACAGCTTCAAAACACCGACATCCACTCGAGTTCACTCGCAGATGCTTATCGTATGAAGGTGTACTTGGCTAATACTTTGTACTCATCATCGTTGTATCCATCTGCTTTGATTATAAAGTGTTAGTCTGTTTATTTAGCCAGTCATACCTTTTATGTGAATAGTGGAGAACCTTAAGTTCTCAGTTGTCAAATATTGCAAGCTATTCATGTTCATGCCATGTTATATGATATGTTAAATTTCGGTTCTTAATTTGAACATCTGAAGTATCTTGCTTTATGCAGGCAGTCGTACAGGAAGATGCATTTGAGCTGTGCAAGGACAACAGAGTCGGCCAGCCAACAGGGAAGAGCGGGCTGTCAGCCGCAGAAAATTGATGACATTGTACAACTCCGTGGGCTGCCATGACTCCGACATGGCTCTAACGACCACCTCCCCAACGAGCTACTGCCGGTGAGCTCCCTCTTACCCTCCTGCAATCTGTTGTTGCTAACAATTGTTTCATTTTTTGAGTTTAATCAAATGTGCTTGCATGTATAGATGGCAACTTGTTTCAGTCAAGGAAAAATTGTTGTGCGTTGGCAATTTGGCAGTAGATGTGTAGGAAATAGTATGTGTTCAATTGTTTGCTTGATGTTTGATATGCATAGGTAGTGCTGAAAATCATGCATATTTTTCAGGTTGAAAGCATGTCGGAGGAGGATCTGAAGGGCGAGAACCTGCGTCGGAGTGGAACCGGGAGGAGGAGGTGTTGTGGCGAACACCATCGGCGACATCAAAAAGTGCATCGTGGAGGCACTCAGGTGGTTGTGAATGGACTAGTGTACTTATTGCGATTGTTTTAGTGTACGGAGCTTCCACTTGTTCTTCTGGATTTAACGATTGAATTGGTTCTAGATTGGTTGGACAATAGTTTAAATGGTCCCATAAATCTCAAATGGTTCCCTAAATCTCAAATGGTTCGGTCATAATTGAACTTTTGCTTACAGTATCATCCCCTTATTATTTTGTTGCATGCAAATGGTGTAGCGTGATTCCAGTTATGCCTAAGTTGGGAACAATAGGTTCTTAATTGTCGAATGTTGGATGCTTAAGTTGGTTACATGTGCGCTTATTAGTTGCTGTTATTTGGATCCTTCTATAAATATAAGTGTTCTTTTTACCTGACCATGCTTTGTTCTTGCTCGAGGATAACTAGGAGGGCTAAACAATGAGAGCGGTCGCCTTGGTCTGACCCCATGTGTTTAGGTATGATTCTGGTCCTCTCTGTGATTTCTTACTCTTGTGCATGTAGTTGACCATGTAGCCTCTCCACATGCCCATTGCTGGGCTGGAGTATCCAGTTTTGTGTCAACATAATTTATAACGTTTAGTAATATCACTGTTGTTGTTGCGGTTTGTATTCAAGTCGAAGGAGTTTTATTGAAGCTGTGGGTTTTATTTTGTTGTTTTTCTACCACCAATCAATCAGATAAGAAGAGTTGTTGCTACAATTCGGTGAACTTGATGAAATTTTTTGGGTGATTTCTGGTAGTACTGGAATCGTGCCATTGCAGGTACTAGTTGATATTCTCAGCATTTAACATGCTAGTCAAGTTGGACTGCGTGTTTGAATGCATCTAGAGGTAGGTGTGCTGGTATATGCACTTTTAACTGTTTCTGCTATATGAATTGTGGTCTCTGGATGTCCAAAAAGAGGCAAAGGCCATGTCAAGTTTTTCAACACCATTGATGATTAAACTTGAAGAGTTTGTTAGTTAGCTAGTGCTTTTGGTTTCTTAAAGAAGAAGAAATCGATTAACTCGCTGCGGTTTGTTTGTGCAGGTGCAGCGAGGCAAGCCAACGGTGAAGCGCGGGCAAGGCAGACGCACCGAACGACGACATTGTAGAACTGTGTTGCCGGCTAGCTCAGGTGGAGCCGCTGCCGTGCTGGCCTAGGACCGGTTGGGTAATTGTGTTGGTGCTGTCATATTCATCATTCACGTTTTGTTAGCATGTTAATTAGCTGAACTGATGCACTTTTTTTCTTAAAGAATTGGTGGCAAGCTTGAATTGGCAAGTTGAGCTCTAATTTGGAAACCATCTTACTTAGTGAGCCTCAGTATGTTTATACTAGTCCATCCGTTTCATGAAAGTCGTCGGAAATTCGTCCAAATTCGGACACTAAAAAGAATTTTTTGATAAATTTTCACGGGATGAAGGGAGTAGTATAGATTATTATAGAGTTTTGAGGTGGCGTGGCCGAGCATAGCTGCAATTAGTGCTGCGACTTGGTTCCCTGTTTCGTTTGGACGACTTGGTTGGTTCCCTGTTTCGTTTGGACGACTTGGTTGGTTCCCTGTTTCGTTTGGACGAAGCGCGGAGCTTTATCTTTTTTCGTTGTTTGGGTCATTTGGTGGTATTTAATAAAGGGAGCTCCAATCTTGAAATAGGCTTTCGCTCAGCTTTATAAATAAAGCAAAGATCATACAAGGAAAGCACACACACGAAAAGTGCTGGGCAGCAGGAAAAACATGCCCAACAAAACAAAAAAAGAAGATACAATTCGGAGATTGCACGGACCGGCCAGATCTAGCGGACTGATAGCCGGCCGAGCTGAGCACGGAGCACCCGATAAATTTAGCTATTGTCGATGATGCCAAACATAAAGACTCCTTCTTCGACTGGAAATGGAAGAATGGATGGATGGATTCCGTTGTAGATGATGTGTGTACAAGTCTCCGATGGGAAAAAGAAAAAAAAGAGAGGAGAATTTCCAAGTTTAGAGGTGGCGTGGCAGATGGCAGTTTAATTTTGGAGGCGGTCCAGGCAGGCAGAAAAGATTGCACGTAGAAAGTGGATTAGCTAATTTAGGTTTGGAGTCGATCGCGAAAAGAAAGGAAATTAAGAAAACAATTGGATTCGTTGGAGCATCCTCCCGTTCATTTCCTTTCCTCCTCGGCGCGCCCTGGTTAAAAAATGAAAGAAATGGAGGGGTCGCGCGATGGGAAGAGAAGAAAACACCCGCCCTGGTGATTCGAGCGAACGAGAAACCGGCGGGTGGGCAGTTTCGATTTCGCGGCGTGTACTACAAAACAAACAAAGGAGACCGCAGTTTCGATTCCACGTACGCGGAGAAAAAAAAATGCCCCACTGCGAGGCCTCGCTCTACGACGCGCTCCTCGACGCCAACTGGGCCCAGCTCCGCCGCGTCTGCGTGCTCGGCAACAGCTTCCTGCGCTACGCCCTCCAGGCGGAGGAGAACCGCTCCGGCCCCGCCGCCAAGGCCCTCCAGTCTCTGCGTGCTCGTGCTCCAGGCGGAGCGCTTCGCGTGGGAGGAGCGCGTCGACGAGGCCGGGGATGTGGATGAGGGCGACGGGTTCGCACGTGCGTTCAACGAGACGAGCTGGCATTTCTTCGAGGTGGACGACCATGTCGACCAGAGGAAGGAGATAAGTCCCGAAGCTTTGTCTTTCGAGAAATTGTCACTGTGATTCTGTGAATTGTATTGTACCTGATTGCACAAGCATTCAAAGATTCAGAGCTGAACATCTTAGCAAAGTTTAACCCTGTATTTCAGTGAGCTGTATTACTCGATTGGAGATGCATCCAAAGATTCAGAGCTGGACATCTTAACAAAAATGTATCACTGTAATTCATGAATTGTATAACTTGATTGGAGATGCATTCAAAGATTTAACACTGTAATTCAGTGAGCTGTATTACTCGATTGGAGATGCATTCAAAGATTCAGAGTTGGACATCTTAACAAAATGTATCACTGTAAGTCTATGAGATTGGAGTACTTGACTGGAGGTGCATTCAAAGATTGAGAGTTGGCATCTTAACAGAATTTTGTGTTTGCTTCACCTTGATTTGCAATGAGCAAGAATGGACATATGCGGTTTCTTAGTTTCTGAATTCCTAAGAATGGCACAAGGCGCATATGTCCATTCTTGTTCAGGGGATAGTACATAGTGTTTCTGAAAATAAACTCTCAGTACATAGTGTTGCATGTGTCATTGTAAGATGCTCTGGTGTCTCATGAGGTTGTTTTGTTTAGTTTTCTGCTGTGAGAATTGGTACTTTGCTATAATTTGTATGCCCCTTTATTACTCTTAGATCATTTACAGTCCTGGTTCATTCAGTCTAATCGATTTGGTCCAAAGCTGGGAATTTCCCAATTTCACTATGTCCTGGTGGATGTGCCTTCATAGAAAATGCACAAAAGTTAGTCTGGATCTGTAGCACTCTTGGCTACTCTTGCATGAAACTTACTCTTGATCTGTGGCAATGCACACCGGGTTCAATTTGCTGGTACCTGAATTTAGTATATCTCATTATATGCATAATGTGAAGTTGTCCATATGAAGTACAAATATTTGTTTGTTAGCCTCTTCAGTTTTCTTGATATAGGGATGATAACCGAGGTGGCAATGGCATAGGTAATTCTCCTTGTTTTTTCTTCTGGATGTCGCTCTATTAATTCTATCCTTCTTTAATATGGCATGTCAAGTTTGATGTGACTTGCGTATGGTTTAACAGCGGATGAGCTCCCAGGGCGGCAGCGCAAACTCGCTCAGCTCCAAGAATGTTTCGTCCTGATGGACTGCATGCTTCCACTTTGTTCGTTGTTTTGGCGGCACAAGATGATATTTGCTTTAGATGAGTGGGCGGTACTAACTTGGGTAGTAAAAGATGGATGTTTTTTGTTGATGGGGCAGGGCAGCTCCGGAGCTCCCGGATACATTCTCCATGCATCACGAGTCAGGTGTGACATGTTTTTTTCTTTTCCTTTTGTTCTAATTGCTGCGCCATTTTAAATTATCATACATTTAACATTACCTTAGTAATAACAATGTGGGGTTATACTCAGTTTCAGAAATGGCAACTGAACAAGCAACCTGGATATTTGCTACTAGCTGCAGTCATGCTGAATGCGATATCAAATGCTGAATGCGGGATTAGTTTCAGAACCCCCTATTGTTTTCTTTTCCTGACTCTAAACCTGTGAGGTTGAATTTCTAAGTATTTCAGGCCATGCCAACTCATTCTCATACTAATATTCCTTCTTTATTTGACATACAAGGTGCCTCCCATGCACGGATCCACCGTCTCCCTATTCTACTTTTTCTAAGTTATGTCAGTTTTTTTCTCTATCCATTCATACTAGATGTAAAACTTGTAAAATCCAAACTAGAAGTTTAATTTGAAAACCGTTTGAACATTTGGTTTCCTATTAAAAAGACCTACAAAATAAGTCTAATATTGAATAGATTTTGATAACTTAAAAAAACAAAATCAAATATGATGAAACAAGGTGAAACTTTTCTTTGAAACAATTTCTTTCATTACGTTTCAAACTTGGTTCATCAAATTTAGAAAATATTTGGCAATTGCCGTAGAGTTCCAGTTTAAAAACACATTTTTGTATCTAGTTTTATTGTGCATCATTATGTTTATATGTATTTCAGAATTCAAATTGAATTTTGTCCAAACAAACAATTTTATGTGGGGTATGCATAGTACTATGTGCATGCAAAAGATTCTCTACCTATCCAAATCTTAAAGCATATCACACAAATCGATGGAGTGGCGTTTTGGAGGCCAAGCTACATGTAGCTCTTTATTTTCAAAGACTCAAAATTCGTATTTCAAAGTTTTCAAAAAACTGAAACAAAATTCTAGAGGTAGCCAACGATGTATCCTAAAATGATGCAAAATCTCAATGCAAACTCTTTTATATTATAGGCTACACGAAATTGATAAAATCTGACAAAATTAGTAGTCTTAAAATATGTACTATTCACTATAAAATTTGTCAGAATTTATCATATTTGTGTACCTAGAATATAAACTAGTTTGTATTGAGATTTTACATCATTGGCTATCTCTAAATTTGATTTGGATTTTTCAAAATCTTGAAATACGAATTCTGAGTGTTTAAAAGTAAAGAGCTACGTGTAGCTCGGCCTCCGTTTGAAGTTTTTTCCCAAATTGGTGGTGCTACAAGTCCATTTCTCCTTAAGGAAGGCCATCTTTTTCTTTCCACTATAGGAATTGAAACCCGATCGGATGCGGATTAGATAGTGCCCTTCCTAAAACCGTTAACGAGTAATGATGCATATACGGATATTGCTGAATACAAATTTGGAGCAGATGCGGGTGTAAGATAATAGTAATAGACTTATATCTTATAATGAGCCGACTATAGAATGGTAGAGAAATATATTGAAATAATGCATAATAGTTTCAAGTTCAATCATATAATATTTGGTCGATTTGTTAGTTTCTCTAAGTTAGGTAATTGGTATATTACATGAAAAGGGAGCCCTGGACCCTTATCCTCTCCCGCGACCTGAGAGGCGATTTCTGAATCCCACCCCGTCAACTCCACTTCGCCGCCGGCGGCTCGCCGGTTCCCCCTTCTCGGTCGGCCGCTCCGGCGGCGGGAGGTGGGGGAACCTCGGGCCCCGGCGTGTACATAGTGTAGGTGTTGCTAGGGTCCTCGCCGGCGGCGTCAGGGAGTTGGTGGCGCGGCTGGTGTTGGTTTTGCAGGTGGTGCTCTTCCTCTCCGGCCGCGGTGCTCGACGGAGCGTCGCGGCGGAGCGTCCCCTTCCGCGTGCTCGCGGCCCCCCGGGGTCGCCGTGTGCGCTTGATCCCCTTCCGAATCTCGTCGCGGCGGATCCGGTCGACCTTAGTGAAGCAGTTGGAGTCATTTCAAGGCGATGCCGGCGATGGAGCGAGGCGGAGGCTCTCCGGAGTTCGAGGCCCGACGACTTCCCGTCCGCTTGGGGATCTTCTTCCATCCAAGGCATCAGTGGAGAAGGAGCGGCGGCGCGCCATCGGCACGTTTCTCTCCTCGTTGTCGACATCAATCTACAGAAGGACTAGGTTGGAATTTCTGAGTTTGTGGTGATCTTTTCTGTATTTTCAGCTGTTTCCTCGCAAAAAAAAGGTAATTGGTATATTGGAGTCAAATTACTAAAATTTGGTGAAAAAATTCTTATTGAGATACGGATATAACTATTTTCATATCCATGTTTGTTTCAAAATTGAATACCACATTTATATTTATTTTTATAAAATAGATTCAAATATTATCCATTTTCACGGACGATTTCGATATTACTACTTTCATTTTCAGTTTGTGGAATAGGAATGTCTTCACTCGTCAAATTCACACATAGAAAGAAGGTCCCGATCATCGTCGCTGCTCGCCCCGTCGCTGTCGTAGTATATGCAGTCCTCTTGCAGCGCACTCATGCGCTCCGCATAGTGATCGCTTCTCTGGATGATGTCCTCGTTCCGGTGCAGCTGCCGAACCTGCGTCCCGCCGCGCGCCGCCGCTTCGAACTTCTTGTCACGGCCGTGGAACTCCGTCGACGCCGGGTGCACAATGTTGCCCCCTTTGCTGTCGCAGTACAGGCACCGGACCAGAGAGGCTCTCGGCGGCGGTATGCCCACCGGGACGCACAGCGGCGCCTGCTCGTCCTCGACATCGTTGTAGTTGCGGCACTCGGCGAAGAACAGCACCGGCTCGCCGCCGATGCTTGTCGCCAGGAAGTTCATGTGGGAGCGGTCGTATCTGTATGGGAGTAGATGGGTGCTGGTGTCGGTGCTGGGGATTTCGTTGGGGCCGGAGACGTCCTCGTTCACGCCGCAGATGGCGTGAAGCTCGTACGCCGTGCTGCCCAGCGCCGCCGCGTATTGCTCTAACGCGGCATTCACCTTCGCCACGATCCTTGCTTCGTTGGCCCTGAACTGCCTCCTCCGGTCCCTTATGATCGCCCAGTACAGCTTGGTCGCCGGTTCGGGAACGACCGGCTCCGGCGGCGGTGCCGGACACAGCAGCTCGGCGAGCCTGAGGATGTCTTCCGGGGACTCTAGCGGCTGCTGCAATACCAAGGCGTCGACGCAACCTGCAGCGAGAAACGCCGCCTGCGCGTTGGCGTCCGGGTGGCCCGCGGCCGTGGCGGCGGCCACGTAGGCTTCTTGCAGGGTGGTGCCGGCGCATTGATGGTGGCCGCGGCGTTCCGCGTCCCGGGCGGCGGCGTGGAGGTCGGCGTCAGCGTCGAGGAGGCAACGGACGGCGTCGTGCTCGGAGAGGCCGTCGAAGCGGGTGCAGAGGAAGGACAGCATGCCGTACGTCGAGCGGCTGGCGGCGCGCGCGAGGGCGTCGGTGCCGATCATGTCCACGGTCTCCTCTGTCCGGTCGCGTCTCGCTGGCGGGAACGTGGCGTCGTACCAGACGATGTTGAGGACGATGTTGGAGGCGGGGTCGTCGAGTGGGCCGTAGCAGCCGCCGCCGGCGAGTAGGGCGCGGTGGTAGCGGCCGCGCAGCTCGCGCCGCGGCAGCCTGGCGAGCGCCCGCAGGTAGTGCCGGTGGACCTTGTCGAGGAGCGCGCGCCTGAGGGACCTCGTGTGGTAGTAATACGGCACGTCGCCTTCCAGTTCCAGCAGCTGCTGCCGGGACGCCGCGAGCTCCCAAGGTTTCTTGGCCGCATCACCGGCCAGCTCGCCCAGGCGAACGGTGGAAAGGTCGCCGGCGACGATGTCATCCAGCTGGCGAGGAGAGAGCGATAGCCAGGCGGCGACGAGGCGGTCGGGCTCCGGGTGCCTTGCGGCCAGGGCGGCGCACTTGAGGGCGGTCCGGAGCATAGAGTCGACGTGTCCAGCAGAGGTCTCCATGGCGCGGTCCTTGAGGACGAGGCAGGCGGCGCCGAGGAGGTGGGCGTGAGCGAGGAGGAGGTAGTGCACGGCCTCCCAGTCGGTGAGGTAGGGGAAGAAGGTGGTGAGGAAGACGACCATGCCATCCACAGACCGGCGCTCGAGATCCTCGGCCGTCACGGTGTCAGAGATGGTGGCGTTGACGGCGATGTTGGAGACGGGATCGAGGAGGCCAATGCAAGAGAAGCCATCTGCTTGCCGGAGCCGGCGCGCCTCCTCGAACGAGTTGTGCACTGTAGCGATAAGCTGCGACCTTTCTTGGTTCACCACGCCCTTACCGGGATAATCCGGTCCACGCGGCCGGAGCACTACCCGCCGCCGATCCTCCATGGTCAATTTGCTTTGAGGTGCTAGGTACGTCTGTTGTTGAAATTCGTCCACGGATCAATCGCATGAAACTAGACAAACACACGCAACGATAAAATTTATCGCCTCTATTCCCTCTCTTTATTTCTTTTCTATTTTTCTCCGTGCTCACGGTACAACTTCTTACACGACCTGGATATGCTTTTATACACGTCCAGAAACCAGACCACCGACCTAAACACCTTAGTCCTAATTCTACTCTAACATGAAGACACCCGCACGACCAAGCACTAATCCCAGCCGGAGTCCTGCTCAATCTTCCTAGTACTCTACTTCTACCAAACTGGACTCTCACTAGTATACTACAATGACTCACGTATACGGCAGCACTTTCCATATTTCCTATACCTACAAGGACTAGAACTCACGGTGTATGTCCAACTCAGGAACCAACATCTAGACAACTAACTAGCTACACGTTAATTAACTCAAGATTAATCCTAACATCCGTGCGATTGTGCGAGTCGACACGATTCCGGGCAAAAAGCTTATGTACACGTACTCCCAGTATACAACCGGTTCGGATTCAAATCTGGAGAAACTAGAAATCTATACATCGGGGGAGCAGTCGGACTGAGAATACTACGTATCTTACTACGTCTCAGTCGACGCTCTATTCTCTCTGTCTCTTTGTACGACTGTGTCCTCTAGTCTTAGGGGATTCTACTGTGATCTTTATTAATTAAATCATAGCTACATTGTTAATTAAAAGAGAAGTTATAAAATTTGGTGGTTCATATCTACCCAAACACACGGGAGTGAAGCCATCTCTCTCGATAAACGATCAACTACACAATGTGCTTCCCTGTCACAAAAACTAAACTCACAGCAAGAGAAAGTAGAGGCTTAAACTTAAATATCATCAAACAAAGCCGTAGCTGCAGTTGACGGAAAATCTCCTAAATGTACCATTTCAATGACCTACAAACAATCTGATCGAATAATTATCCGAGAACATCTAACCTCATTAGCTAAGGATAATCCTCTAACTTCATGGGATGAATGTACTAATATATTTAAGACTAAGTTTTCCCACCAATAAAGATTATGCAACCGCGTTCTAACATTACAGATTTTGTTGAAACCGTGTCTAGGAGGAACTAGACAGTTTTTGATATAGTAGAAGCGGGGACTTGGCGTGACAATTCCGAAATTCATCCCAGACAGAAATCGAACTCCGGTCGTTGAGGTGCGCCACTGCGATCCCAACCACTGGGCTAAGCCCACGTCGTCTAACATTACAGATTTTAGACAAGAAGACCGCGAGCCACTAGCGTTTGCGGGGGAAAGGGTGAACGAAGCCACCATGAACTGTCCAAGTCATGGAATGGAGGATTGGTTAATCCTACACTTATTTTATAATGCCTTTAACCCAATGTCAAAGTCTATGCTTGATACTGCAGAGGAACATTCATTGGCAAGCCAGTTGAGCTGACAAGGAGGCTTCTAGACGATATGCAAAGCAACCATACCCAATAGTATGTTGAAAGATCCTCCTCAAGAAAGGTGAATGCAATCACCCAAGGTAACAATGAAGAACTTATTTCAAAGGTAGACGAGCTTATAAATATCCTTAAGGGTAAGGAAAGTACCCAAGTTAATGCCATCACCAATTCTAATGTTGATGAAGTAGACTTCATAGCAAGAAATCCTTATAACCCTGCATGGAAGAGTCAAAACTATGGCTCTATTTTTTTAGATAATATAATAACAATGTAGGAGTTCCAAATAATAACTACACCAACGGTAGTGGAACAAGCAATGTTAATACTTCAATTGAAAATACTTTTAAGAATTTTATGCGTGCTCAATCTGAACAAAATAGTACCCTTACAAAGCTTACTGAAAATCATAGCACTATGTTAGGGAATTTATCTAATCAAACCGTTTCTCTTAAGAACGATGTCAAGTTCTACAGGAAAGGATGAAGACCGTCGAGACTCAACTGGGAAACATAGCTGAAAGGCAAACTATAATACTTGCAAGATTTGCAGGTAAACCAGAACCAAACCCCGTTGAAGACCTCAAGATGAAGAGGATCAAAAGACAAGGAGAAGCACTTGAAGAACTGGACTATAGCAATGCTCCAACACCTGAGTACTCCGTAGAAGATCTCATAAAGATGGTCACGGTAAGACACCCATGAGTCGATGAAGGTAATGGTGAAAGACACCGTCAATTTATTCATGAGGTAGCATTCAAAGTCCTTGATTTAGAACTACAATATAAAAAGCAAGCTGAAAAACTTCCAGCTAAGCTTGATGATATATTTGAGCCCACTACTAAAATTTATTTTGGAATAAATGAGGTGGCTGCACTTTGTGATCTTGGTGCAAGCGTCTCCACAATTCCGAAGAGCTTATTTGACAAGTTAGGAATAGGGTCATTTAGAACTACTAAGTTAAGATTTCAATTAGCTGATTCTACATATAGACAAGTTGTAGGCATAAAAGATAATATTGTAGTAGAGATTAAAGGATTCCTGCTCTTATTGATCTTATTATTGTGGACATGCCTAAAGATCCTATAGCTCCTATAATCCTAGGAAGACCATTTTTTAGAACTATTAAAACTCTAATCAATTTGCATGAAGGAAATGTGAGAATTGGACTACCATCCGAAGAACCATTTGTATTACACCTCCTAGAAAGAAGAAGACCAAACATGATGATGATGAGATCATTACAAATCTAATTACTTTGGAGTGGGTCTTCCACTTCCAGCACTTAAGTGATCACCATCTTGGTCAAGCTAATTGAGCTTAACTAGAAGCGCTTCATGGGAGGCAACCCATGATTAATAAGTTTTTCTATCTAGTTTTTGCTTAGTTTAATGTTTTGTTTTGTTTGTTTTGTTTATTTTTTGTTTTTAATAAAGAGTGTTCTTGAGATCCTTTGGAAAAGAGCAGAAGAATTGAGCGACAATGCATTTTGATCATATATATATACTAACGGCTACGCTTTCATGATATTATATACTACTGTTTTTCCTTAATCATTTTCGAGGTAATGTTGATGCACAAGGGCATGCGAAAATTGCACAGAGATTTCTGATGTTCGCAGGTTACTGAAACTTTAGAGACCATCGGTACGGCTGGAGTTTCCCGTACAACGCGCCCGTACCGCATTCGCGGCCCCGAGGAAGAAAAGTTGGAAGTTTCTCCAAAACCATATGAAAATTTAATGACCATCGGTACGGGCAGACAAGACCGTACCATGCGCCCGTACCGCTTCGACGATGAAAACTCCAATTTTTCGGAAAACATACTGTAAGTTTAACGACCATCGGTACGGGGGATACGACCGTACCATCCGGCCGTACCGCATCAACCGCCTTCGTCCTAAGGCGGCTGCACCTGGTACGGGCAGGATGCGCCCGTACCATGCGCCCGTACCGCGTGTCGGGCGCCATAAACAGGCAGGGAAGAGGTAACCGAACCAAAAATTTCATATTCTATCTCTCTTCCTCCTCCAAACTCAAAACCCACTCCTTTGGATCTTCAAATTCGTTCATTTTTTATTCGATTCCTTGCACTCCATCGAAGCATGGTACGTTTCTCCTCCGATCTCCAACTTTTTATCCGCGAGTGCATGCTCTAGTTTTTGTCATTATCAATCTAGACTTAGGTCATATTTTGAACTTCATCATCTTAATGAGCATGCTAGATTTCAATTATAGAGGAGAATCTTTTATAAGATGTGTAGAGGATGATCTTATGTCTATTTGTATCGGATCATAATTTTATTTTTGGTTTAATTTTTTTTAGTTGTGCTTACGGTACTAAACCACTAATTAAATCTTTGTAGATTAACACAAGGAGACGTTCGCGCGTTGTAGCTGCACATGCTGCATTACCGGTTGAAGACTCACCCGCTTCGCTCTGTATCGAGTTCGAAGATCACCATCATGTCAACCGTTTCAACCGTCTCAAAGACCGCGAGATCAAGTCGACAAAATGGGCATGCCCCCATATTCTGAACCAACTAGGCCTACACAATGATTTTATTACTCATTGCAACAATGTTGGTTTGCTTGACTTTTGTTTTCAGGAGGCTGCCACCCATCGCCGCTTGACACTCGAGTTCCTCAGCACCCTGAAGCATACTGTAAACCGCTAGTACAACTCTAAGGAGAATATACCCGGAATCGACCGGATATCCTTCCGTTTGATGAATCGTGAGTATGATTTGACTCTAGATGAGTGGTGCAATCACTTTGGCTTTGAGAACAACGCCACCACCAACCGCTATGCATGCTTTACTTTGAACCCCTCACCTAGTATGTATTTTTCTAGGATGAGAGTATCTAGCACACTCCCCCGGGGGAATTCTATTGAGGGCCCTGCTATTCGCTATTTGTACTATGTTATTGCTAACACCTTGCAGGCACGAGGTGATTTCACAAAAGTTAATGAAGAGGATATGATGATCCTTGCAAAGGCTGTGTTCCCAGAAAGCAACATCCGCCCAAACTTGGGCGCCATTCTCATTCTCTAACTGAACAACCAAGCACTTGAAGCTCGGGTCCCCATATGCGCATATGGAGTCATCACCATGTTGGCAAGATGGCTTAATATCAATGTAAGTAATTTACGAGCATTGGAAGGCCCTCGCCGTCTTGGTTTCGCTACTCTGAATGCATGTGGTATGGGTAGAAAAATAGAAGGTAGATATTACTTCAATATACCGGGAGCTGATCACTTGATCGCTGCCCCTCTGCGTAATGGTTTATTCTCTCTCGAGGATAGGCGTTTTCATTATGATGCGCAGGTTGAGGCAAGTCTACCACAACAACAAGATGAACCTGAAGGAGAAGAGGAAGTTGAAGAAGAACCTCAAGGACCAGAATAGGAGCAGCAACCACTCCATGATTTCACCACCTACCAGGACATGTACGCGCTTGAAGGAAGCATTGAGAACCTGAGCAATCTCGCCATCAGCCTTCAAGACAACGCCACCGAACTCAATTCCTAGTTCACTCATTGGAGCAGCCAATGGAACTATGGGAATTATCCTCCACCACACTGAGCTCACCAAGAGGGCTTGCAAAAGCCTAAGCTTGGGGATGTGTTCCTCAAGCATTTTTATTTGTGTTGAATAAATTTGTACTCCAGCTCTTTGAAAGAGCTTTGAAACACTCGTGTTGGTTTGTTCCAACACTTTGATTTTTACTTCCTTTTTGTTTTAGTTTGTTTTCATTTTTCATTTGTTTTGTTTTAGTTCCTTACTTTGTCGCCATTCTCTTTTCTTTTTCCCTCTCTATCCCAATTCACAAAACACAAAAATATATTTTCCTTTTATCCTTGTTCTTGAAAGAGCTGAATTTTCTCATGCCTCTTTGCTTGATATTATTTATGAGAGAGATCCACCAAGAGTTTTGAAGGAACACATCATAAGGAAGAAAAGTATGAAGCCGCCTACAAGAGGTATGTCATATGTTTCCCACTTTGGAAGTTTGAATTGTTTATGCTAGTCAGTAGACTTGTTAAGATATTGTACCAGTGGGAGTGATTTGAAACAGTTGGAGTAGAGATTTATTTGTATGCTTAGTTAATTGTGAAAATTCTTAATCTAGTTCATTTCGTTAACCAAGTCTTGCCTTGGAAATAATATTGCCAAACAAGTACAACAAAAACAAGTCTTAAATTATGACTTGTATGATGACCAATTGTCTTAAGGGTTTAACTTTGAAGATACTTAACTTCATAGATGTTGTGATAGACTTGATAGCACTCTTGATAAGATTTGTTTGATGGAATTGAAGTCTAGTGGTAGCTGAGATGCATGCATAGATGTAAGGTTGTATATAAATATGAGATATTGCTTTACGCGTGTCAACATACGCATTAATGTCTGATATTGTTTTATGTGTGTCAACATGACTATTACGCACACTCTTGGGATACTAGCACCACTGGGTCCATGATTGTCACAATCCTAACAGGTCAATCATGACTTTTACTTGGAAACTTTCAACGGAATCCAAAAGATATGACTTCTCAAGTCTTGGCATGGACTCGCTACTATTAGATGAATATATTCTTGAAAGGCAATGAATGGATAGTAAAGTGTTTTGATAGCCTTGATCGATTGATGTGGGCGTAATTAAGATACTTCATTGCTTATACCTCCTTTTACATGAATGCTCATACTTAATTTGATAATAATAAACTTCCAGTGTGCCTTGGAAGACTGAGAGTTAACTATTTAATCTAGAGTAATTGTTTACACAACTAGCTATTCATACTTATAATCTTTATTGTCATTGTCTCAAGTTACCAATGGTTGTATTATATTCTTGGCACTTCTCTAACTATGCTAAGCTTTCAAATGAAAAATTGCTGGACTCATAAGGCTACCACTTGTAAGTGACTTTTCTTTCTCATTGTTTTGGTTTAAATGCCAAGTTCCTTATGGTTCTTTGTTTCTTGCTCGAGGACGATCAAGTTTAATCTTGGGGAAGTTGATGGTTGTGAAATACGCCATATTTTCTCGCGTTTAAACCCTTAGCTAAGTCAAGAAATTGACTAAGTTTACCACTCAACTTGTGAAAGGACAGGGATGCCGCCTAGAGGGGGGGTAAATAGGCGGTTTAAAACTTTTACGAATATGGCTTAAAAAATGCGGAATAAAACTAGCGTTTAATTTGTCAAGCACAAAACCTATATAACTAGGGTTCACCTATGCACACCAACAACTTGTGCTAAGCAATTCAAACAACTATGTGATAGCAAGATATATAACTTCAAGCACGAAGGCTATCACAAAGTAAAGTGCATAAGTAAAGAGCTCGGGTATAGGAATAACCGAAGTGACGCGGAGACAACAATGTATCCCGAAGTTCACACTCTTGCGAGTGCTACTCTCCGTTGGAGTGGTGTGGAGTACAAGTCACTCCAAATGCTCGAAGGCCACCGTATTCTCCTCGAGAATTCCCACCACAAGGGATGTCCTCGATCCACTATGAAACCTTAGGGTGGTCACCGAACCCGCACAAAGCTTGGGGCTATCTCCACAACTTAATTGGAGGCTCCCAATAAATCGCCACAAAGGCCTTGTCCTTGAAGAATCTCCACCACTTAATTGGAGTCCCCAAGAACACCACAAAGACCACAAAGACCACTAAGCCGTATAGGGTCCAAAGACCCAAGAGGAACAAGCTCCGGGAACAAGCTCCCGAAGTGAATATCTCACGAACTTTCACCTCCACGTATCACCGCGGAGAAGTCAAACCGATGCACCAAATGCAATGGCTAGAACACCACAAAGATGCCAAAATCCTCCAGTCTCAAATTCCAACAAAGCTACTAAAGCTATTGGGGGAATAAGAGAGGAAGAACAAAATAAGAAGAGGAACACAAAATTTCTCTCCAAGATCTAGATCTAGAGATTCCCTCACAAAGAGGGGAATTTGATTGGTGCAAATATAGATCTAGACCACCTCTCTCTTTTCCTCAAATTTGAGCAAGAATCATGGAGGGATTGGGGGGAGAGGAGGAGCTCTCAAGATGCAACAATGGTGGAGAGCCAAAGGTTGAAGAAGAAGTGCTAAGAGAGAGGAAAGAAGGCTTAAATAAGGGGTTTATTTTTTTCTGCCCGTTGGGCTGCAGAAAAAGGTCTTGGGCCGGTGCTGTGTAAACCCTGGTGGCTACTGCGGGCGAGCCGCTCGTGGCCAACGAAACAATGCATGCAGCGAGCGGGACCCGCGCGCGATCGAAGGGAGAGCGACTCTGGATCGCGTGCGCCCGCAGCGAGCGACAGCGGCCAGCGCGGGGCAGCAACGCGGACAATCCACGCACGCAGCATGGCTCGAGGCAGCATGCGGGCGAACGGTGGTTGGGCAGGCCACGTGGGGCGGGGGCCAACGCGGAAAGGGTAGCGAGCTGGGCGTGCGGGCGTGCATGGAGGCCGGTACCTCCGGCCTAGGCCGGCCGGTACCTCCGGCTTGGGCCGGCCGGAGCCTCCGGGCCAAGTACCGGAAAAAGGAAAAAATGACGCCAGGGGGTTACTGGGAGCTGGGCTTGTTGGGCGGTAGTGAGCCCGGTAGCGCGGGCGGTAGTACCAGCCGTTCCCCCTTTTTTTCTTTTAAACTTAAACTTAAAAAGCAAATAACTTGAGATTAGAAAATCCAAATGAGACGAAACCAATTTTGTTGGAAAGAGGACGACAAGAGCTACCCCCACAAACTAGTGGGGGTGATTTTATATGCTTTTTAGAGTGAAAAGCCCTCAATACAAGAAACCGATAAAATCACCCACCTCGAAAACGCAACAAGTGATATACGCGAAAACCGTTTTCAATGAACTAGAGCTTGTCATGAAAATAACCACAAGATCTAAAACACCACATGGATAAGATCGAAATAACAACCAAGAGAAATGATGCAAGATGCAAAGGTTTGACCGCATGATGTCTACGGGGGCTTCTATTCTTGTAGACAGTGTTGGGCCTCCAAGAGCAGAGGTTTGTAGAACAGCAGCAAGTTTCCCTTAAGTGGATCACCCAAGGTTTATCGAACTCAGGGAGGAAGAGGTCAAAGATATCCCTCTCATGCAACCCTGCAACCACAAAGCAAGAAGTCTCTTGTGTCCCCAACACACCTAATAGGTGCACTAGTTCGGCGAAGAGATAGTGAAATACAAGTGGTATGAATGAATATGAGCAGTAGTACGGTGCCAGAAAAGTGCTTGCTAGCGTGCAGTTGATGGTAGTAATATTGCAGGAAGTAAAGATGCAGTAAAACAGTAAACAAGCAGCGATAGCAGTATTTAGGAACAAGGCCTAGGGAGCATACTTTCACTAGTGGACACTCTCAACATTGATCACATAACAGAATAAATAGATAGATGCTAGACTCTACACCCTCTTGTTGGATGATGAACACCACTAACTGTGTAGGATTACACGAACCCTCAATGCCGGAGTTAACAAGCTCCACAATATTCAATGTTCATATTTAAATAACCTTAGAGTGCATAACAGATCAACATAACCAAACCAAGTACTAACATAGCATGCACACTGTCACCTTCACACTACGAAAGGAGGAATAGATCACATCAATACTATCATAGCAATAGTTAACTTCATAATCTACAAGAGATCACAATCATAGCATACGCCAAGTACTACACGATGCACACACTGTCACCATTACACCGTGCAGGAGGAATAAACTACTTTAATAACATCACTAGAGTAGCACACAGATAAATTGTGATACAAAACACATTGCAATCATAAAGAGATATAAATAAGCACTTCACTATGCCATTCATAACAGTGAATAAGTATTCTGTGAAATATAGCCTAAGAGACCCACACGGTGCACACACTGTCACCTTTACACACGTGGGACAAGGAGTCTCCGGAGATCACATAAGTAAAACCCACTTGACTAGCATAATGACATCTAGATTACAAGCATCATCATATGAATCTCAATCATGTAAGGCAGCTCATGAGATTATTGTATTGAAGCACATAGGGGAGAGATTAACCACATAGCTACCGGTACAGCCCCGAGCCTCGATGGAGAACTACTCCCTCCTCATGGGAGACAGCAGCGTTGATGAAGATGGCGGTGGTGTTGATGGAGAAGCCTTCCGGGGGCACTTCCCCGTCCCGGCGGCGTGCCGGAACAGAGACTCCTGTCCCCCAGATCTTGGCTTCGCGATGGCGGCGGCTCTGGAAGGTTTTCTCTGGTTTCGTCGAACGTGATAGGGTTTTCGCGACGGAGACCTTAAGTAGGCGGAAGGGCAGGTCAGGGGGCCACACGAGGGCCCCACACGACAGGCCGGCGCGGCCAAGGCCCAGGCCGCGCCGCCCTGGTGTCTGGCCACCTCGTGGCCCCACTTCGTAAGTCCTCCGGTCTTCTGGAAGCTTCGTGTAAAAATAGGCCCCTGGGCGTTGATTTCGTCCAATTCCGAGAATATTTCCTTACTAGGATTTCTGAAACCAAAAACAGTAGAAAACAGGAACTGGTACTTCGGCATCTCGACAATAGGTTAGTTCCGGAAAACGCATAATAATGACATAAAGTATGCATAAAACATGTAGATATCATCAATAATGTGGCATGGAACATAAGAAATTATCGATACGTCGGAGACGTATCAGCATCCCCAAGCTTAGTTCCTGCTCGTCCCGAGCAGGTAAACGATAACAAAGATAATTTCTGGAGTGACATGCCATCATAACCTTGATCATACTATTGTAAGCATATGTAATGAATGCAGCGATCAAAACAATGGTAATGACATGAGTAAACAAATGAATCATAAAGCAAAGACTTTTCATGAATAGTACTTTCAAGACAAGCATCAATAAGTCTTGCATAAGAGTTAACTCATAAAGCAATAAATCAAAGTAAAGGTATTGAAGCAACACAAAGGAAGATTAAGTTTCAGCGGTTGCTTTCAACTTATAACATGTATATCTCATGGATAGTGTCAATGTAAAGTAATATAACAAGTGCAATATGCAAGTATGTAGGAATCAATGCACAGTTCACACAAGTGTTTGCTTCTTGAGGTGGAGAGAGATAGGTGAACTGACTCAACATAAAAGTAAAAGAAAGGTCCTTCAAAGAGGAAAGCATCGATTGCTATATTTGTGCTAGAGCTTTTATTTTGAAAACATGAAACAATTTTGTCAACGGCAGTAATAAAGCATATGTATCATGTAAATTATATCTTACAAATTGCAAGCCTCATGCATAGTGTACTAATAGTGCCCGCACCTTGTCCTAATTAGCTTGGGTTAACACTGATCATCATTGCATAACATATGTTTCAACCAAGTGTCACAAAGGGGTACCTCTATGCCGCCTGTACAAGGGTCTAAGGAGAAAGTTCGCATTGGATTTCTCGCTTTTGATCATTCTTCAACTTAGACACCCATACCGGGACAACATAGACAACAGATAATGGACTCCTCTTTTAATGCTTAAGCATTCAACAACAGATAATATTCTCATAAGAGATTGAGGTTTTATGTCCAAACTGAAACTTCCACCATGATTCATGGCTTTAGTTAGCGGCCCAATATTCTTCTCTAACAGTATGCATACTCAAACCATTTGATTGTGAAAACTGCCCTTACTTCAGACAAGACGGACATGTATAGCAACTCACATGATATTCAACAAAGAGTAGTTGATGGCGTCCCCAGAAAACATGGTTACCGCTCAACAAACAACTTAATAAGAGATAAAGTGCATAAGTACATATTCAATACCACAATAGTTTTTAAGGATATTTTGTCCCATGAGCTATATATTGCAAAGGCGAATGATGGAAATTTAAAGGTAGCACTCAAGCAATTTACTTTGGAATGGCGGAGAAATACCATGTAGTAGGTAGGTATGGTGGACACAAATGGCATAGTGGTTGGCTCAAGGATTTTGGATGCATGAGAAGTATTCCCTCTCGATACAAGGTTTAGGCTAGCAAGGTTATTTGAAACAAACACAAGGATGAACCGGTGCAGCAAAACTCACATAAAAGACATATTGTAAACATTATAAGACTCTACACCGTCTTCCTTGTTGTTCAAAACTCAATACTAGAAATTATCTAGACTTTAGAGAGACCAAATATGCAAACCAAATTTTAGCAAGCTCTATGTATTTCTTCATTAATGGGTGCAAAGTATATGATGCAAGAGCTTAAACATGACCACAACAATTGCCAAGTATCAAATTATTCAAGACATTTTACCAATTACTACATGTAGCATTTTCCGTTTCCAACCATATAACAATTAACGAAGCAGTTTCAACCTTCGCCATGAACATTAAAAGCTAAGAACACATGTGTTCATATGAACCAGCGGAGCGTGTCTCTCTCCCACACAAGCATTTATTCAAACAAAAACAAAAACAAAAACAAACAGACGCTCCAAGTAAAGTACATAAGATGTGACCGAATAAAAATATAGTTTCAAGGGAGGAACCTGATAAATTTGTCGATGAAGAAGGGGATGACTTGGGCATCCCCAAGCTTAGACGCTTGAGTCTTCTTAAAATATGCAGGGGTAAACCACCGGGGCATCCCCAAGCTTAGAGCTTTCACTCCTCTTGATCATAGTATATCATACTCCTCTCTTGACCCTTGAAAACTTCCTTCACACCAAACTTCAAGCAAACTCATTAGAGGGTTAGTGCACAATCAAAAATTCACATGTTCAGAGGTGACACAATCATTCTTAACACTTCTGGACATTGCCCAAAGCTACTGGAAGTTAATGGAACAAAGAAATCCATCCAACACAGCAAAAGAGGCAATGCGAAATAAAAGGCAGAATCTGTCCAAACAGAACAGTCCGTAAAGACGAATTTTACAATGGCACCAGACTTGCTCAGATGAAAATGCTCAAATTGAATGAAAGTTGCGTACATATCTGAGGATCACTCACGTAAATTGGCAGATTTTTCTGAGTTACCTACAGAGAATTAGGCCCAGATTCGTGACAGACAGAAATCTGTTTCTGCGCAGTAATCCAAATCTAGTATCAACCCTACTATCAAAGACTTTACTTGGCACAACAATGCAATAAAATAAGATAAGGAGAGGTTTCTACAGTAGTAACAACTTCCAAGACTCAAATACAAAATAAAAGTACTGTAACAAAATAAACACATGGGTTATCTCCCACGAAGTTCTTTCTTTATAGCCATTAAGATAGGCTCAGCAATTTTAATGATGCTCTCCCAAGAAATAAGAGTTGAAGCGAAAGAGAGCATCAAGAAGCAAATTCAAAACAAATTTAAGCCTAACATGCTTCCTATGCATAGGAATCTTGTAAATAAACAAGTTCATGAAGAGCAAAGTAACAAGCATAGGAAGATAAAACCAGTGTAGCTTCAAAAATTTCAGCATATAGAGAGGTGTTTTAGTAACATGAAATTTTTTACAACCATATTTTCCTCTGTCATAATAATTTTCAAAGACATCATGAACAAACTCAACAATATAAGTATCACATAAAGCATTCTTATTCACATGCATAAAAGTCTCATTACTCTCCACATAAGCATAATCAATTTTATTAGTTGTAGTGGGAGCAAATTCAACAAAGTAGCTATCATTATTATTCTCATCAAGTGTAGGAGGCATAGTATTATCATCATAAAAATTACTCTCCATAGTAGGCGGCACTAAAAGACCAATATCATTATAATCATCATAAATAGGAGGCAAAGTATCGTCAAAGTAAATTTTCTCCTCAATGCTTGGGGGGCTAAAAATATCATGCTCATCAAAGCCAGCTTCCCCAAGCTTAGAATTTTCCATATCATTAGCAACAATGGTGTTCAAAGCGTTCATACTAATATGTTCCATAGGTTTTTTAATTTTCGCATCAAACCATCCATGTCTTAAATCAGGAAATAGAATAAGAAGCTCATTGTTGTCCATTATGCCAAACTAGTGTAAACAAGAAACAAAAAGATGCAATTGCAGGATCTAAAGGAAATAGCTTCGAGCACACACACAACGGCAACATAAAAGTACTTAGTTACCTGGGACCGGAGTATGAGTGCCTTTTACCTTTCCTCCCCGGCAATGGCGCCAGAAAATAGCTTGATGTCTACGGGGGCTTCTATTCTTGTAGACAGTGTTGGGCCTCCAAGAGCAGAGGTTTGTAGAACAGCAGCAAGTTTCCCTTAAGTGGATCACCCAAGGTTTATCGAACTCAGGGAGGAAGAGGTCAAAGATATCCCTCTCATGCAACCCTGCAACCACAAAGCAAGAAGTCTCTTGTGTCCCCAACACACCTAATAGGTGCACTAGTTCGGCGAAGAGATAGTGAAATACAAGTGGTATGAATGAATATGAGCAGTAGTACGGCGCCAGAAAAGTGCTTGCTGGCGTGCAGTTGATGGTAGTAATATTGCAGGAAGTAAAGATGCAGTAAAACAGTAAACAAGCAGCGATAGCAGTATTTAGGAACAAGGCCTAGGGAGCATACTTTCACTAGTGGACACTCTCAACATTGATCACATAACAGAATAAATAGATAGATGCTAGACTCTACACCCTCTTGTTGGATGATGAACACCACTAACTGTGTAGGATTACATGAACCCTCAATGCCGGAGTTAACAAGCTCCACAATATTCAATGTTCATATTTAAATAACCTTAGAGTGCATAACAGATCAACATAACCAAACCAAGTACTAACATAGCATGCACACTGTCACCTTCACACTACGAAAGGAGGAATAGATCACATCAATACTATCATAGCAATAGTTAACTTCATAATCTACAAGAGATCACAATCATAGCATACGCCAAGTACTACATGATGCACACACTGTCACCATTACACCGTGCAGGAGGAATAAACTACTTTAATAACATCACTAGAGTAGCACACAGATAAATTGTGATACAAAACACATTGCAATCATAAAGAGATATAAATAAGCACTTCACTATGCCATTCATAACAGTGAATAAGTATTCTGTGAAATATAGCCTAAGAGACCCACACGGTGCACACACTGTCACCTTTACACACGTGGGACAAGGAGTCTCCGGAGATCACATAAGTAAAACCCACTTGACTAGCATAATGACATCTAGATTACAAGCATCATCATATGAATCTCAATCATGTAAGGCAGCTCATGAGATTATTGTATTGAAGCACATAGGAGAGAGATTAACCACATAGCTACCGGTACAGCCCGAGCCTCGATGGAGAACTACTCCCTCCTCATGGGAGACAGTAGCGTTGATGAAGATGGCGGTGGTGTTGATGGAGAAGCCTTCCGGGGGCACTTCCCCGTCCCGGCGGCGTGCCGGAACAGAGACTCCTGTCCCCCAGATCTTGGCTTCACGATGGCGGCGGCTCTGGAAGGTTTTCTCTGGTTTCGTCGAACGTGATAGGGTTTTCGCGACGGAGACCTTAAGTAGGCGGAAGGGCAGGTCAGGGGGCCACACGAGGGCCCCACACGACAGGCTGGCGCGGCCAAGGCCCAGGCCGCGCCGCCCTGGTGTCTGGCCACCTCGTGGCCCCACTTCGTAAGTCCTCCGGTCTTCTGGAAGCTTCGTGTAAAAATAGGCCCCTGGGCGTTGATTTCGTCCAATTCCGAGAATATTTCCTTACTAGGATTTCTGAAACCAAAAACAGCAGAAAACAGGAACTGGCACTTCGGCATCTCGTCAATAGGTTAGTTCCGGAAAACGCATAATAATGACATAAAGTATGCATAAAACATGTAGATATCATCTATAATGTGGCATGGAACATAAGAAATTATCGATACGTCGGAGACGTATCACCGCACTCCGAACGATACGATCGAGTTACTTACTCGAGAGCCCCTTGATAGTACGCCACTTAGCCTATAAACCGGTCTCTCAACTAAACCACGAGACCGGTGAGAAAGAAACCCTATCGAGAGCAAACCTTAACCTTGCGCATTCCACTTGAGCTCGATGATGATGATCTTGACCGCAACAAGGATGGAACGCCGTTCTTGATTGTGCTTGCTTGATGTCTTGCGGATTGCTCCCCCATAATTTACTATGGGAGAGCTTCTTCTTCGGTGCATCTCATTTCTTCGTATTGCAACCTTGACGCCAACTAATCGTTCAAGCATTGCCTATGGACAGCTTCTACACATATAACTCAATGCAACCATTAGTCCATAGGGATTGTCATTAATTACCAAAACCACACATGGGGGCTCTATGCACTTTCAATCTCCCATTAGTGCCTAATCAATGCAAAGATGTGAAATCTCTTCTATTTTTGGATGTTGTGCAGGAAATCACGTCATAATGATAAATGGATCTGCCATTACTGAAGAAAATCGCGTCACGAGCATGGCAAAGTTGACTATGCTCGGAAAGGCATTTCTAGGAGCTTTAACGGGCACCGGTATGGGCAAGCCTCGCTCGTACCATGCACCCGTACCATGCGCCGCTGCGTTCCCGAGGACAAACCCTATAAAAGTCGTGAAGGGACCGAAGCTGAAAAGAGAGCCATTCGTCGCCAAACAGAGCCGCCATCCACCAGACTCATCTACCACACCGGAGGTGATCCACCGCCATAGTTCATCCATCCCATCTCTCATCTCCTCCATAGCCATAGCTATCACCATTATAATAGAGATCTCCTTGAGAATTGGCGACCATTGTAAGAATATTGTGATTTCAATCTAAGTATTTTGCACAATGATTTCTATCTTTGTATTTGATCTTGATATTATGTGTGAGTAGTCCTCACTGGTTGCGGGTTGGGGTGAATCCTCGCAGCGTTCACGTGCATCTAATCTTATATTATGTGTAAGGATTGAATAGGAGTTTTGCAATCTTGTATCCTTGTCTCTTTGCCTCGTCTTGATGATCTGCGGGTACCCATGTCATTCAAGTCGATCCAGGGAAGAGGTGGAATGAGTGGAGAACAGCGTGCTACCGTGAAACCTCAGTGACAGAAAGGGGAAAGTAATGGTACATGTTTAGTGATTCATTCAGGATCATGACACAATCATCTAGCTTAAGGCTTTGGTCTGTATTTACTTACTTAATAAATGGTGTTGCTTGCGGCTTTAAAGACAATGGTTAGACCATTAGGCTCTTGTCACCTCTGGCTTTAGGGGCAAGAGTATTTACGGATGTGCTTGATACGTCTCAAACGTATCTATAATTTTTGATTCCCCATGCTTGTTTTACACCAATTCATATATGTTTTGTTTACACTTCGTTGCACTTTTACATGATTTCAGGAACAAACCTATTAACAAGATGCCACAGTGCTAGTTCCCTGTTTTCTGCTGTTTTTCTATTTCAGAGAAGTTGTATAGGAAATATTCTCGGAAGGACGAAACAAAAGTCAAAGTCAATATTTTACCGAAACGAAGACGAAGTCCAGAGGGGGTCGAAGAGGCGCCACAGGGCGGCGAGACCACTCCATGGCGCGGCCTAGGCCTGGCCCGCGCCTAGGGGGTCTGGCCCACCAGGTGCCCCACCAACCTAAATCCTCCGCCTATTTATACATATTTTCGGGAAAACCCTGGATACCCGAGCCTCCATCCATGAAAAGTTCCATCGCGGCCGCCATCGCAGAACCCATCTCGAGGGGTTCTGAAGCTCTTCCCGGCACCCTGCCGGAGGGGGAAACCATCGCCGGAGGCATCTACATCGCCATGCCCACCTCCGAGGTGATGCGTGAGTAGTTCATCCCTGGACTATGGGTCCATAGCAGTAGCTAGATGGTTGTCTTCTCCACTTTGTGCTTCATGTATCGATCTTGTGAGCTTCCCTACATGATCAAGATCATCTTTATGTAATCCTATATGTTTGGTTTGATGGGATCCGATGAATATTGTATACTATGTTGAGATTGATTATATATTCATGTCATATGTTATTTGTGATCTTGCATGCTCTTCGTTGCTAGTAGAAACTCTGGCCAAGTGGACACTTGTGACTCCAAGAGGGGGTATTTATGCTCGATAGTAGGTTCATGCCTCTAGTTTTCTTGGTAGAGTGACGTTTAACTTCTAAGATTGTAGATGTGTTGTTGCTACTAGGGAGAAACCAACAATATTTTATCCGAGGGTAATTCTATTGTTTACTTTACACACATTGCTTAATGCGATAGTCTGTTGTTTGCAACTTAATACTAAAAGGGGTGCGGACGCTAACCTGAAGGTGGATTATTAGTCATAGACGCAGTTGGATTACAATTTATGTATTATGTTGTAATGCCCATATCAAATCTCATAGTAATCATCTTGTCATGTATTGGTCGATATTCTATCAATTGCCTAGCTGTAATTTATTAACCCAACATGCTATTTATTTATGGAGAGACACCTCTAGTGAACTGTGGATCCCAATCCTATTCCCTTTACTGATAAATTCAACTGCAATCCTGTTCTGTTTACTTTCTACAAACATCTATTTCCACTCGATACATCTAATCCTTTGTGTTCAGCAAACCGGTGGGATTGGCAACCTCACTGAAAGTTAGGGAAAAGTACTTTGGTTGTGTTGTGTGCAGGTTCCACGTTGTTGCTGACGCTGGTAGTGCACCCTGCCACTAGTCAGCCAACAACATCTTCAGAAGTCACGCCTTTCTCCTACTGGTCGATTAAACCTTGGTTTCTTACTGAGGGAAAACTTGCTACTGTGCTCATCATACCTTCCTCTTGGGTTTCCCCAACAGTGTGAAGTCGGTGTTACGATAAGCATCATCAAGCTCTTTTTCTGGCGCCGTTGCCGGGGAGTAATCAAGACACTTCGTCAAGCCCGTCAACCCCCATCAAAGTCTTTTTCTGGCGCCATTGCCGGGGAGAAAGAGGATTTCTGCAAGGGGAGTCTCTCATCTCCAATCTCTTTACTTTGTTATAGTTTGCTTAGTTTACTTTGTTTTGTTTTGTTTGCTTCATTATATCAAAAATAGGCCCCTGGGCGTTGATTTCGTCCAATTCCGAGAATATTTCCTTACTAGGATTTCTGAAACCAAAAACAGTAGAAAACAGCAACTGGCTCTTCGGCATCTCGTCAATAGGTTAGTGCCGGAAAATGCATAGTAATGACATATAATGTGTATAAAACATGTGAGTATCATCATAAAAGTAGCATGGAACATAAGAAATTATAGATACGTTTGGGACGTATCAAGCATCCCCAAGCTTAGTTCCTACTCGCCCTCGAGTAGGTAAACGATAACAAAGATAATTTCTGAAGTGACATGCTATCATAATCTTGATCATACTATTGTAAGCATATGAGATGAATGCAGCGATTCGAAGCAATGATGAAGATAATGAGTAAACAACTGAATCATATAGCAAAGACTTTTCATGAATAGTACTTTCAAGACAAGCATCAATAAGACTTGCATAAGAGTTACTCATAAAGCAATAAATTCAAAGTAAAGGCATTGAAGCAACACAAAGGAAGATATAAGTTTCAGCGGTTGCTTTCAACTTCAACATATTTATCTCATGGATAATTGTCAACATAAAGTAATATAACAAGTGCAATAGGTAAACATGTAAGAATCAATGCACACAGTTGATACAAGTGTTTGCTTCTGGGATAGAAAGAAGTAGGTAAACTGACTCAACAATAAAGTAGAAGAATGGCCCTTCGCAGAGGGAAGCATGGATTACTATTTTTGTGCTAGAGCTTTTCATTTTGAAAACAAGAAACAATTTTGTCAACGGTAGTAATAAAGCATATGTGTTATGTATAAGACATCCTATAAGTTGCAAGCCTCATGCATAGTATACTAATAGTGCTCGCACCTTGTCCTAATTAGCTTGGATTAACACGGATTATCATTGCATAGCATATGTTTCAACCAAGTGTCACAAAGGGGTACCTCTATGCCGCCTGTACAAGGGTCTAAGGAGAAGGTTCACATTGGATTTCTCGCTTTTGATCATTCTCAACTTAGACACCCATACCGGGACAACATAGACAACAGATAATGGACTCCTCTTTAATGCATAAGCATTCAACAACAGTTAATATTCTCATAAGAGATTGAGGATTTGTGTCCAAACTGAAACTTTCACCATGATTCATGGCTTTAGTTAGCGGCCCAATGTTCTTCTCTAACAATATGCATACTCAAACCATTTGATCATGAAAATCGCCCTTACTTCAGACAAGACGAACATGCATAGCAACTCACATGATATTCAACAAAGGTAAAAGTTGATGGCGTCCCCAGAAACATGGTTACCGCTCAAGAAGCAACTTATTAAGAAATAAGATACATAAGTACATATTCTTCACCACAATAGTTTTTAAGGCTATTTGTCCCATGAGCTATATATTGTAAAGGCAAAGAATAGAAGTTTTAAAGGTAGCACTCAAGTAATATACTTTGGAATGGCGGAGAAATACCATGTGGTAGGTAGGTATGGTGGACACAAATGGCATAGTATTTGGCTCAAGGATTTGAATGCACGAGAAGAATTCCTCTCAATACAAGGCTAGGCTAGCAAGGTTGTTTGAAGCAAACTCAAGTATAAACCGGTGCAGCAAGACTCACATATGAACATATTGTAAGCATTATAAGACTTTACATCGTCTTCCTTGTTGTTCAAACACCTTAACCAGAAAATATCTAGACTCTAGAGATCAGTCATGCAAACCAAATTTTAACAAGCTCTATGTAGTTCTTCATTAATAGGTGCAAAGCATATGATGCAAGAGCTTAATCATGATCTATATGAGCACAACAATTGCCAAGTATCACATTATTCAAGACATTATACCATTTACCACATGCGGCATTTTCCGTTTCCAACCATATAGCAATGAATGAAATAGTCCAACTTTCGCAATGAACATTAGAAATAAAGCTAAGAACATATGTGTTCATACGAAACAGCGGAGCGTGTCTCTCTCCCAAACAAAGAATGCTAGGATCCGATCTTATTCAAACAAAAACAAAAACAAAAACAAACAGACGCTCCAAGTAAAGCACATAAGATGTGACGGAATAAAAATATAGTTTCACTAGAGGTGACCTGATAAGTTGTCGATGAAGAAGGGATGCCTTGGGCATCCCCAAGCTTAGACGCTTGGGTCTTCTTAAAATATGCAGGGATGAACCACGGGGGCATCCCCAAGCTTAAACTCTTCACTCTTCTTGATCATATTGTATCATCCTCCTCTCTTGACCCTTGAAAACTTCCTCCACACCAAACTCGAAACAAACTCATTAGAGGGTCAGTGCATAATTCATATATTCAGAGGTGACATAATCATTCTTAACACTTCTGGACATTGCACAAAGCTACTGAAAGTTAATGGAACAAAGAAATCCATCAAACATAGCAAAACAGGCAATGCGAAATAAAAGACAGAATCTGTCAAAACAGAACAGTCCGTAAAGACGAATTTTTTAGAGGCACCAGACTTGCTCAGATGAAAATTCCCAAATTGAATGAAAGTTGCGTACATGTCTGAGGATCACGCACGTAAATTGGCAGATTTTTCTGAGTTACCTACAGAGAACCATGCCCAAATTTGTGACAGCAAGAAATCTGTTTCTGCGCAGTAATCCAACTCTAGTATTGACTTTACTATCAAAGACTTTACTTGGCACAACAATGCAATAAAATAAAGATAAGGAGAGGTTGCTACAGTAATAACAACTTCCAAGACTCAAATATAAAACAAAGTACTGTAGTAAAATAGTGGGTTGTCTCCCATAAGCGCTTTTCTTTAACGCCTTTCAGCTAGGCGCAGAAAGTATGAATCAAGTATTATCAAGAGATGAAGCATCGACATTACCTCGGGTTTTACGCCTACCCTTCTTACTCTTTTTCTTACTCTTTGGGTTAGGGAATACATGTCTACCTCCCGGTGTAGAGGTGAATTTTAGGGTGCCTTCTCCCACATCTATGATTGCTCCCAATAGTTTCAGCAAGGATCTCCCAAGTGTGATTTGTCCTGTTCCTACACATTAAATAACAAGATAATCAGTGGATACCGTTCTTCCAAGAATGGTTGTGTGCACACACTCGGCTATTCCCTTAGGAATTATAACAGAGTTATCAATAAGAGTTACTCCTTCTCCCCCTTCAACGAGTCCCCAAAGTGTCAAAGATTCATAAATACTCTTGGGCATAAGGCAAAATTCAGACATAATATCACAACGGGCATGAAAAGTTTCACCACCAATAATAACTTTAATAGTAGGGTCCAACATTGAAGGTTCAGAGTTCACTAAAACTTGATCAAGACGGTTACAAACATAACTATAATTTTCTTTCAAGCAAGATGCACTTGTCTCAAGAGTGTTTAATCTATTATAAATGCTAATAAGAGCTGAATCAAAGTTATTAGCTGAACTATGTGATGCAACCAATTTCTTTATGGCATTAAAAGCTCGATCCCCATCGCAATGAAGGAAATCTCCTCCCACTAAAGCATCCAAGGCATATCTATAGCGAATCATAAGCCCAAAATAAAAGTTGCTAAGGAGCAAACTTAGAGTCATTTGAGGTTCAGCTTTACGATAGGAATCAAAAATTCTAGACCAAGCATCTTTAAAACTTTCCTCATCCCCTTGTTTGAAAGTAAAAACTAATTCCTCAGGTGAGGAAGTAACAGGTGCAGAGCTAGACATGATAACAAAACAAAGTAAATGCAAGTAACTAATTTTTTTGTGTTTTTGATATAGAGAACAAGACAGTAAATAAAGTAAAACTAGCAACTAATTTTTTTGTGTTTTGTTTTAGTGCAGCAAACAAAGTAGTAAATAAAATAAAGCAAGACAAAAACAAAGTAAAGAGATTGGAAGTGGGAGACTCCCCTTGCAGCGTGTCTTGATCTCCCCGGCAACGGCGCCAGAAAACAGTCTTGATGCGTGTGAGACACACGTCCGTTGGGAACCCCAAGAGGAAGGTGTGATGTGCACAACAGTAAGTTTTCCCTCAGAAAGAAACCAAGGTTTATCGAACCAGTAGGAGCCAAGAAGCACGTTGAAGGTTGTTGGTGGTGGAGTGTAGTGCGGCGCAACACCAGGGATTCCGGCGCCAACGTGGAACCTGCACAACACAATCACAGTACTTTGCCCCAACGTAACAGTGAGGTTGTCAATCTCACCGGCTTGCTGTAAACAAAGGATTAGATGTATAGTGTGGATGATGATGTTTGTTTGCGAAGAACAGTAAAGAACAATTGCAGTAGATTGTATTTCAGATGTAAAGAATAGGACCGGGGTCCACAGTTCACTAGTGGTGTCTCTCCCATAAGATAAACTGATGTTGGGTGAACAAATTACAGTTGGGAAATTGACAAATAAAGAAGGCATAACAATGCACATACATATATCATGATGAGTACTATGAGATTTAATCAGGGCATTACGACAAAGTACATAGACCGCTATCCAGCATGCATCTATGCCTAAAAAGTCCACTTTCAGGTTATCATCCGAACCCCTTCCGGTATTAAGTTGCAAGCAACAGACAATTGCATTAAGTATGGTGCGTAATGTAATCAACACAAATATCCTTAGACAAAGCATCGATGTTTTATCCCTAGTGGCAACAACACATCCACAACCTTAGAACTTTCTATCACTGTCCCAGATTTAATGGAGGCATGAACCCACTATCGAGCATAAATACTCCCTCTTGGAGTCACAAGTATCAACTTGGCCAGAGCCTCTACTAGCAACGGAGAGCATGTAAGAACATAAATAACATATATGATAGATTGATAATCAACTTGACATAGTATTCAATATTCATCGGATCCCAACAAACACAACATGTAGCATTACAAATAGATGATCTTGATCATGATAGGCAGCTCACAAGATCTAACATGATAGCACAATGAGGAAAAGACAACCATCTAGCTACTGCTATGGACCCATAGTCCAGACGTGAACTACTCACACATCGATGCGGAGGCGGTCATGGCGATGAAGAGACCTTCGGGAGATGATTCCCCTCTCCGGCAGGGTGCCGGAGGCGATCTCCTGAATCCCCCGAGATGGGATTGGCGGTGGCTGCATCTCTGGAAGGTTTTCCGTATCGTGCTTCTCGGTACTGGGGGTTTCGCGACGAAGACTATATGTAGGCGGAAGGGCAGGTCAGGGGGCGTCACGAGGGGCCCACACAACAGGCCGGCGAGGCCAGGGCTTGGGCCGCGCCGCCCTAGCGTGTGGCCACTTCGTGGCCCCACTTCGTTTCCTCTTCGGACTTCTGGAAGCTTCGTGGAAAAATAGGCCCCTGGGCGTTGATTTTGTCCAATTCCGAGAATATTTCCTTACTAGGATTTCTGAAACCAAAAACAGCAGAAAACAGCAACTGGATCTTCGGCATCTCGTCAATAGGTTAGTGCCGGAAAATGCATAATAATGACATATAATGTGTATAAAACATGTGAGTATCATCATAAAAGTAGCATGGAACATAAGAAATTATAGATACGTTTGGGACGTATCAATAAGCTGCCGCTGATCGATCCTGCCGGGCCCCGGAGCACCGGACAACATTTCAGCCGGCTGCGGCGCGCGGTCAAAGAATTTGACAACGCGTGGCACGACGCCAACATCAACGTTGTGGTAAGTTGCACCAATCCTGAAAACTCTTTTAATCTTATGCCGGTTTTCACACTTTCAAGATTATGTATATATTCTCCCAGTCCCCGAGTTTTGGGTTGAGAACGCAGTTCTTAGCGCGAAACTTCCGTAGAAATACTAAAAAACTGGCATAGCCAGTCCCCGAGTTTCGGGTTGAGAGCGCAGTTCTTAGCGCGAAACTTTTTTCAACACCGACAACTTTTTTACCGAAATCTTTTTTAACTTGAACATAACACGGCGGACGCTCGGAAGCGCCTCTTTGAGGAGCTTCTGTGGGAGCAGCGGGATCTCGCTGAGGCCCACAGCCATTGCCAAGGTTTGTTCTTGTGCACCCGGCTTCTTTTTACCTGTTGTTTTTCCCTTTCATCACTTTTAAATTCTATGCATAATAGCTGTTCCGGAAGCCTCCATCGAAGCCCTCAAAGCTCAGCTCGCCACTCTTCAAGGTACTAACTTCTTTTCCGGTTGATTTGCCCCTCTTTTCCTACCGGTTACTTTTTGTTAATACTTCTTTTCCGGATCCAGCTGAAAAGGAGCAGCTCGTCCTGACGCACCACAAAGCTCTGGACGCCCAGGAGGTTATCTCCGCCCAGCTGACGGAGGAGCTGGTGCAGGCTAAGCTCCGACACGACCGGGAGCGGAAGGAGGCCAAGGCCGCAGCCGAGGCCAAGCTAGATGAAACTCTGAAGGAGTGCGCCGATTCCACCGCGGTGCTGCGGGCTGAGCTGGAGGAGGAGAGCGGGGCGCGGAAGGCGGCCCAAGACCGGATCGCCCTCCTAGAGGCGGAGCAAAAGGAGTACGACCGGTTGGTTGTGCAAACCGACGCGCTCGCCCTCAGTAAGCCTTTTTTCCTCTCTTTCTCTTGCTTATAAGCTTATACTTTCCGTTAGCATGCTCTTAGTTCTTTTTTCTTTTTTCTTGCAGGGCTCTTTCCGGATTCGCAGGCGCACGCTGATACGTCTCCGACGTATCGATAATTTCTTATGTTCCATGCCACATTATTGATGATATCTACATGTTTTAGGCACATTATATGTCATTATTATGCGTTTTCCGGAACTAACCTATTGACGAGATGCCAAAGGGCCAGTTCTTGTTTTCTGCTGTTTTTGGTTCCAGAAATCCTAGTAAGGAAATATTCTCGGAATCGGACGAAATCAATGCCCAGCATCCAGCTTCCAGAACACCCGAGAGCCACCAGAGGGGAGCCCTGGTGGGCCCAGATGATAGGGCGGCGCGGCTAGGGCCTGGGCCGCGCCCCCCTGTTGTCTCACCGCCTCGTCGACCTTCTGACGCCGCCTCTTCGCCTATATAAAGGTCCCTGACCTAAAACACGATACGGAAAAGCCACGGTACGAGAAACCTTCCAGAGCCGCCGCCATCGCGAAGCCAAGATCTGGGGGACAGGAGTCTCTATTCCGGCACGCCGCCGGGACGGGGAAGTGCCCCCGGAAGGCTTCTCCATCGACATCACCGCCATCTTCATCAACGCTGCTGTCTCCCATGAGGAGGGAGTAGTTCTCCATCGAGGCTCGGGGCTGTACCGGTAGCTATGTGGTTAATCTCTTCTCCTATGTGCTTCAATACAATAATCTCATGAGCTGCCTTACATGATTGAGATTCATATGATGATGCTTGTAATCTAGATGTCATTATGCTAGTCAAGTGGATTTTACTTATGTGATCTCCGGAGACTCCTTGTCCCACGTGTGTAAAGGTGACAGTGTGTGCACCGTGTGGGTCTCTTAGGCTATATTTCACAGAATACTTATTCACTGTTATGAATGGCATAGTGAAGTGCTTATTTATATCTCTTTATGATTGCAATGTGTTTTGTATCACAATATATCTGTGTGCTACTCTAGTGATGTTATTAAAGTAGTTTATTCCTCCTGCACGGTGTAATGGTGACAGTGTGTGAATCGTGTAGTACTTGGCGTAGGCTATGATTGTGATCTCTTGTAGATTATGAAGTTAACTATTGCTATGATAGTATTGATGTGATCTATTCCTCCTTTCGTAGTGTGAAGGTGACAGTGTGCATGCTATGTTAGTACTTGGTTTGGTTATGTTGATCTGTCATGCACTCTAAGGTTATTTAAATATGAACATTGAATATTGTGGAGCTTGTTAACTCCGGCATTGAGGGTTCGTGTAATCCTACACAGTTAGTGGTGTTCATCATCCAACAAGAGGGTGTAGAGTCTGGCATCTATCTATTTATTCTGTTATGTGATCAATGTTGAGAGTGTCCACTAGTGAAGTTATGATCCCTAGGCCTTGTTCCTAAATACTGCTATCGCTGCTTGTTTACTATTTTACTGCATCTCTACTTCCTGCAATATTACCACCATCAACTGCACGCCAGCAAGCACTTTTCTGGCGCTGTTACTACTGCTCATATATATTCATACCACATGTATTTCACTATCTCTTCGCCGAACTAGTGCACCTATTAGGTGTGTTGGGGACACAAGAGACTTCTTGCTTTGTGGTTGCAGGGTTGCATGAGAGGGATATCTTTGACCTCTTCCTCCCTGAGTTCGATAAACCTTGGGTGATCCACTTAAGGGAAACTTGCTGCTGTTCTACAAACCTCTGCTCTTGGAGGCCCAACACTGTCTACAAGAATAGAAGCACCCGTAGACATCAAGAACTTTTCTGGCGCCGTTGCCGGGGAGGAAAGGTAAACGGCACTCACACAGCGGACCCCGACAACGAAGCACTTTTCTGGCGCCGTTGCCGGGGAGGAAAGGTAAAAGGCACTCATACTCCGGTCCCAGGTAAAGTACTTTTCTGGCGCCGTTGTGTGTGTGCTCGAAGCTATTTCCTTTAGATCCTGCAATTGCATCTTTTTGTTTCTTGTTTACACTAGTTTTGCATAATGGACAACAATGAGCTTCTTATTCTATTTCCTGATTTAAGACATGGATGGTTTGATGCGAAAATTAAAAAACCTATGGAACATATTAGTATGAACGCTTTGAACACCATTGTTGCTAATGATATGGAAAAATTTAAGCTTGGGGAAGCTGGCTTTGATGAGCATGATATTTTTAGTCCCCCAAGCATTGAGGAGAAAATTTACTTTGATGATACTTTGCCTCCTATTTATGATGATTATAATGATAGTAGTCTTTTAGTACCGCTTGTTATGGAGGATAAATTTGATTATGATTATACTATGCCTCCTACACTTGATGAGAATAATAATGATAGCTACTTTTTTTGAATTTGCTCCCACTACAACTAATAAAATTGATTATGCTTATGTGGAGAGTAATGATACTTTTATGCATGTGGATAAGAATGCTTTATGTGATACTTATATTGTTGAGTTTGTTCATGATGCCTCTGAAAATTATTATGAGAGAGGAAAATATGGTTGTAGAAATTTTCATGTTACTAAAACACCTCTCTATATGCTGAAATTTTTGAAGTTACTCTTGTTTTATCTTCCTATGCTTGTTACTTTGCTCTTCATGAACTTGTTTATTTACAAGATTCCTATGCATAGGAAGCATGTTAGACTTAAATGTGTTTTGAATTTGCTTTTTGATGCTCTCTTTTGCTTCAACTCTTATTTCTTGCGAGTGCATCATTAAAACTGCTGAGCCCATCTTAATGGCTATAAAGAAAGAACTTCTTGGGAGATAACCCATGTGTTTATTTTACTACAGTAATTTTGTTTTATATTTGTGTATTGGAAGTTGTTACTACTGTAGCAACCTCTCCTTATCTTTATTTTATTGCATTGTTGTACCAAGTAAAGTCTTTGATAGTAAGGTTGATACTAGATTTGGATTACTGCGCAGAAACAGATTTCTGTCTGTCACGAACTTGGGCAGGGTTCTCTGTAGGTAACTCAGAAAAATCTGCCAATTTACGTGCGTGATCCTCAGATATGTACGCAACTTTCATTCAATTTGGGCATTTTCATCTGAGCAAGTCTGGTGCCATTTTAAAATTCGTCTTTACGGACTGTTCTGTTTTGACAGATTCTGCCTTTTATTTCGCATTGCCTCTTTTGCTATGTTGGATGGATTTCTTTGTTCCATTAACTTTCAGAAGCTTTGGGCAATGTCCAGAAGTGTTAAGAATGATTGTGTCACCTCTGAACATGTGAATTTTTGATTATGCACTAACCCTCTAATGAGTTGTTTCGAGTTTGGTGCGGAGGAAGTTTTCAAGGGTCAAGAGAGGAGGATGATATACTATGATCAAGAAGAGTGAAAAGTCTAAGCTTGGGGATGCCCCCGTGGTTCATCCCTGCATATTTCAAGAAGACCCAAGCGTCTAAGCTTGGGGATGCCCAAGGCATCCCCTTCTTCATCGACAACTTATCAGGTTTCTTCTCTTGAAACTATATTTTTATTCGGTCACATCTTATGTACTTTACTTGGAGCGTCTGTTTGTTTTTGTTTAAGTTTGAATAAGTTCATCCTTGTGTGGGAGAGAGACATGCTCCGCTGGTTCATATGAACACATGTGTTCTTAGCTTTACTCTTAGTGTTCATGGCGAAGGTTGCGGCTTCGTTAATTGTTATATGGTTGGAAACGGGAAATGCTACATGTAGTAATTGATAAAATGTCTTGGATAATTTGATACTTGGCAATTGTTGTGCTCATGTTTAAGCTCTTGCATCATATACTTTGCACCCATTAATGAAGAAATACATAGAGCTTGCTAAAATTTGGTTTGCATAATTGGTCTCTCTAAGGTCTAGATAATTTCTAGTAAAGAGTTTGAACAACAAGGAAGATGATGTAGAGTCTTATAATGTTTACAATATGTCTTTTATGTGAGTTTTGCTGCACCGGTTCATCCTTGTGTTTGTTTCAAATAACCTTGCTAGCCTAAACCTTGTATCGAGAGGGAATACTTCTCATGCATCCAAAATCCTTGAGCCAACCACTATGCCATTTGTGTCCACCATACCTACCTACTACATGGTATTTCTCCGCCATTCCAAAGTAAATTGCTTGAGTGCTACCTTTAAAATTCCATTCTTTACCTTTACAATATATAGCTCATGGGACAAAATAGTTTAAAAACTATCGTGGTGAAGAATATGTACTTATGCACTTTATCTCTTATTAAGTTGTTTGTTGTGCGATAACCATGTTCCTGGGGACGCCATCAACTTTTTACCTTTGTTGAATATCATGTGAGTTGCTATGCATGTTCGTCTTGTCTGAAGTAAGGGCGGTTTTCACATCAAATGGTTTGAGTATGCATACTGTTAGAGAAGAACATTGGGCCGCTAACTAAAGCCATGAATCATGGTGGAAGTTTCAGTTTGGACATAAAACCTCAATCTCTTATGAGAATATTATCTGTTGTTGAATGCTTAAGCATTAAAAGAGGAGTCCATTATCTGTTGTCTATGTTGTCCCGGTATGGGTGTCTAAGTTGAAGAATGATCAAAAGCGAGAAATCCAATGCGAACTTTCTCCTTAGACCCTTGTACAGGCGGCATAGAGGTACCCCTTTGTGACACTTGGTTGAAACATATGTTATGCAATGATAATCCGTGTTAACCCAAGCTAATTAGGACAAGGTGCGGGCACTATTAGTACACTATGCATGAAGCTTGCAACTTGTGAGATATAATTTACATGATACATATGCTTTATTACTACCGTTGACAAAATTGTTTCATGTTTTCAAAATAAAAGCTCTAGCACGAATATAGCAATCGATGCTTTCCTCTTTGAAGGACCTTTCTTTTACTTTTATGTTGAGTCAGTTCACCTATCTCTCTCCACCTCAAGAAGCAAACACTTGTGTGAACTGTGCATTGATTCCTACATACTTGCATATTGCACTTGTTATATTACTTTACATTGACACTATCCATGAGATATACATGTTATAAGTTGAAAGCAACCGCTGAAACTTAATCTTCCTTTGTGTTGCTTCAATACCTTTACTTTGATTTATTGCTTTATGAGTTAACTCTTATGCAAGACTTATTGATGCTTGTCTTGAAGTACTATTCATGAAAAGTCTTTGCTTTATGATTCATTTGTTTACTCATGTCATTACCATTGTTTTGATCGCTGCATTCATTACATATGCTTACAATAGTATGATCAAGGTTATGATGGCATGTCACTCCAGAAATTATCTTTGTTATCGTTTACCTACTCGGGACGAGCAGAAACTAAGCTTGGGGATGCTGATACGTCTCCGACGTATCGATAATTTCTTATGTTCCATGCCACATTATTGATGATATCTACATGTTTTATGCACATTATATGTCATTATTATGCGTTTTCCGGAACTAACCTATTGACGAGATGCCAAAGGGCCGCTTCTGTTTTTATTGCTTTTGGTTCCGTAAATCCTAGTAAGGAAATATTCTCGGAATCGGACGAAATCAATGCCCAGCATCCTATTTTTCCACGAAGCTTCCAGAACACCCGAGAGCCACCAGAGGGGAGCCCTGGTGGGCCCAGATGATAGGGCGGCGCGGCCAGGGCCTGGGCCGCGCCCCCTGTTGTGTCACCGCCTCGTCGACCTTCTGACGCCGCCTCTTTGCCTATATAAAGGTCCCTGACCTAAAACACGATACGGAAAAGCCACGGTACGAGAAACCTTCCAGAGCCGCCGCCATCGCGAAGCCAAGATCTGGGGGACAGGAGTCTCTGTTCCGGCACGCCGCCGGGACGGGGAAGTGCCCCCGGAAGGCTTCTCCATCGACATCACCGCCATCTTCATCAACGCTGCTGTCTCCCATGAGGAGGGAGTAGTTCTCCATCGAGGCTCGGGGCTGTACCGGTAGCTATGTGGTTAATCTCTTCTCCTATGTGCTTCAATACAATAATCTCATGAGCTGCCTTACATGATTGAGATTCATATGATGATGCTTGTAATCTAAATGTCATTATGCTAGTCAAGTGGATTTTACTTATGTGATCTCCGGAGACTCCTTGTCCCACGTGTGTAAAGGTGACAATGTGTGCACCGTGTGGGTCTCTTAGGCTATATTTCACAGAATACTTATTCACTGTTATGAATGGCATAGTGAAGTGCTTATTTATATCTCTTTATGATTGCAATGTGTTTTGTATCACAATATATCTGTGTGCTACTCTAGTGATGTTATTAAAGTAGTTTATTCCTCCTGCACGGTGTAATGGTGACAGTGTGTGCATCGTGTAGTACTTGGCGTAGGCTATGATTGTGATCTCTTGTAGATTATGAAGTTAACTATTGCTATGATAGTATTGATGTGATCTATTGCTTTTTTCGTAGTGTGAAGGTGACAGTGTGCATGCTATGTTAGTACTTGGTTTGGTTATGTTGATCTGTCATGCACTCTAAGGTTATTTAAATATGAACATTGAATATTGTGGAGCTTGTTAACTCCGGCATTGAGGGTTCGTGTAATCCTACACAGTTAGTGGTGTTCATCATCCAACAAGAGGGTGTAGAGTCTGGCATCTATCTATTTATTCTGTTATGTGATCAATGTTGAGAGTATCCACTAGTGAAAGTATGATCCCTAGGCCTTGTTCCTAAATACTGCTATCGCTGCTTGTTTACTGTTTTACTACATCTCTACTTCCTGCAATATTACCACCATCAACTGCACGCCAGCAAGCACTTTTCTGGCGCCGTTACTACTGCTCATATATATCAATACCACCTGTATTTCACTATCTCTTCGCCGAAATAGTGCACCTATTAGGTGTGTTGGGGACACAAGAGACTTCTTGCTTTGTGGTTGCAGGGTTGCATGAGAGGGATATCTTTAACCTCTTCCTCCCTGAGTTCGATAAACCTTGGGTGATCCACTTAAGGGAAACTTGCTGCTGTTCTACAAACCTCTGCTCTTGGAGGCCCAACACTGTCTACAAGAATAGAAGCACCCGTAGACATCACACGCGCACAAGAAGGTGACGGATCGCATGGCGGAGCAAGAAATGACCAACCCTAATGCGCCCTGGGATCCTTATGATCACTTGGTCGCGCTTTCTGCCCGGGTCCAGCACATGCGCGCGGTGGACAGGCATCTTGTCGATCTGCCCGACGTGGCAATCCAGCTCTTCAAAGTGCTGTGGCCTGGGGAGGAGGTACCGGCTAACCTGACGCTCACCTCCGAACGCCTGAAAGGTGCCGGCCGGAGGATCCGCGAGTGGCAGTGCTCAGCGGCCCGTGTCGGAGCAGATGCGGCGCTACGCATCGCCTGCTCCTGGTACGAGGACTTGGATCTTGAAGCCTTCCACAGCTTGCGCAGCGACGCTCCTACCGACACGGACCCAGTCCTCACCGCAAAGAGGAAGGACCGCGCCTACCGGATAGCGGAGTACGCCCCAATCCGCACCTTCATTCCCCCTCCTCCCGACGTCAAGGACTGTCTCAGTGACGACGAAGAAGAGGATGAGGAAGATGAGGATGCCGGAGAAGGTGATGCTCTTCCGGAAGCTGGTGATGCGCCTCCGGAAGCTCCAGAAGCCGGTGATGCTCCTCCTGAAGCCCCTGCTGCTTAAATGCTCTCACTTCGTATTGGCTGTATCTGTTGGCTCAAAAAAATGCTTGTTAAATTCCATCCCGGCATGCCGGGGTCTTTGGTGTAAGATAAAACTTAGCATTTCCTTTGCTTATGCTACAACTTTTATGCCGGTTTCTTTTATACCGGTGAGTTATTAAGTTATGTTGGTTTGCTATCTGAGCATGTTGCCTCCGTTGTTTGCTTTTATCTTGCACCGTGAAGATTCCGGAATCGTTTCCGCATCCAATTTGATGCACACTTGGTTCTTTTGCTTTGGCTCTGCCTACCTCTTTTGGGTGTTTTTGCGTATGAGACACAAAGTTCTTTTGCCAAGCGAACACTTTCTTGAACTTAGAAATAACTCGAAATTTTCACAAAAAACCGGTATAACCGGGGTTAGTTATATTTTCCGGATTGCCCGTTCCCACTCCCTTTTTTCGTGGTTCACGTGCTTAATTCCTACCGGTTTATCTTGCTTGCCATGAAGCCGGGTTGCGGACAGCAGCAGAGTCGAAGACTCCGGTAGGTTTAGCACGTTACTAAACCGGAAAGAAAAAATGTTCGACAACCATCCGGTAAACTGAAAAAAATAAACATATTGCATGCAAATTTAGTAGGGGTAGTTCCCGGGATTCATTCGAGGTTCCGACATCTTTTATTCATAGCAAATAAGGTACAAAAAAGGAACTTCTTACACCACCACTTCAGGAGTAGAAAGGACGCAACAGAGCTATGTTCCATGGACGCTTGGTCTCATCTCCGGACTTGTCCGCCTTTCCCTTCTTTTATTCCTGTGCATCGATCACGTAATAGGCATCATTGTGCAGAGCCTTGCTCACAATGAATGGTCCTTCCCATGGAGGTGAAAGTTTGTGGCGTCCCTCAGTGCGCTGCACTAAGCGTAACACCAGATCTCCTTCCCGGAAAACCCTTGGGTTAACCTTCCGGTTATGATAGCGCCTGAGGTTTTGCTGGTAAATGGCTGTTCTTGCCAAAGCTAGCTCTCTTGCTTCTTCTAGCAAGTCCACATCGTTTTCTCGGGCCTCTTTTACCTCTTCTTCGGTATAGAGATGTACCCTTGGTGAATCATGTATGATATCAGTTGGTATGACAGCTTCTGCCCCGTAAACCATGAAGAATGGAGTGTATCCGGTAGACCGGTTTGGAGTCGTTCTTATGCTCCATAACACTGAGGGCAGCTCGTCAAGCCAACACCCCGGTGTCTTTTCAAGTGGTTCAATGAGCCTTGGTTTTATGCCGGAAAGCACCAGCGCATTTGTTCTTTCCACTTGGCCATTGCCTTGTGGGTGTGCCACTGAGCACAAATCCAACCGGATGTTGTTATGCTCACAGAATCGCTTGAATTCACCTTGGGCAAAGTTTGAGCCATTGTCAGTTATGATGCTATGCGGGTATCCATACCGCAAGATAACATCCTTTAAGAATTTCACCGCTGTGTGCCCATCACACTTTGCAATAGGTTTTACTTCCAGCCACTTGGTGAACTTGTCCACCATGACCAAGATGTGGGTCATGCTTCCCCTTGCAGTTTTGAATGGGCCAACCATGTCAAGGCACCAAACAGCGAATGGCCAAGTTAATGGTATGGTTTTTAAACCGGATACTGGGGTATGATTTTGCTTGGCGTACCTCTGGCACCCGTCGCATTTTCTTACCAAATCCTCAGCATTTTCCAGGGCAGTGGGCCAGTAGAACCCATGCCGGAATACTTTTGCCACCAGCGCCCTTGATGAAGCGTGATGCCCACACTCCCCTTGGTGAATTTCCACAAGAATCTCTTTTCCTTCTTCCGGCTCCACACATCTTTGGAGGACGCCGGTAACACTTCTTTTGTACACTTCACCATTGATGATAGTGTTGTTGACGTCCGAAACCCACCGGCGGGTAGCGACGGGCAACACCGTAGAGCCGGGAACAACCTAGGGCTGCGGCTGGCCGAGGTCCCTCCGAGCGACGGCCCGCAAAGCCTTCTGGTCACACGTCCGATGCTGATTGCAAGGGCGTGCCACCTGACCTATACCTGGTCAGGAAGGTGATGGAGATGCCTCGCTTAGTTTCCTGCATGGCATACACGTAAACATTAAATACGAGCCTCGATCGGCTCTCAGGTTATCCTGTGAATCGGCTCAGGGAGCCGATCCACCCATGATTCGTACGAGGTGCACGAATATATGGTGGTCCTGCTTGATCAAGATAAAGCTAATTAGATCTACGATGATTTAGGGTTTTCACCGCATAATCGGATCATCCTACTCACGATTGGGCCTCGCGGCCACGCACGGTGATCGTAAGCCGATCCTAGATAGGGCCTAAAAACCAACATGAGATTGATCCCCGGAACATCCTGTCTAGGACTAGCAAACGACACCCTACGTGCCGCTGGATCCTCCAACCCTTTGTAAGGCCTAACTATTGCAGATATTAAACTAATCCTTGATGAACAAGGAGCAACCGTAACGGATCGGATCTACTAAATAATGATCAAGCGGGGTGCCGCCCCCACACCTAAGATAGGTGTGAGGGCGGCTAGACATGCAAGGGTTGCACTACGATAGCATGTTACGCGAAGAACTATGCTAACCCTAACACATCTATGATAACTACGTTGCTCGCCATCAAAAAGGCTTCAGTACGAGCAACGCATGAACAACGTGGAGCTTGTGCTGCCTAGATCGCAAGATGCGATCTAGGCAGCATGTTGCTTACCGGTAGAAACCCTCGAGACGAAGGAGTTGGCGATGCGCCGAGATTGATTTGTTGGTTGAACGTTGGTTGTTGTTTATTCCATAAACCCTAGATACATATTTATAGTCCAGCGGACTTTCTAATTTAGGCGTGCACCTAACCGTGCACGGGTAAAACTCTATCTAAGATACGATCTATTATATTACAGATATATGGGCAATCTAGCCCAACTTTGCATATAAGGCCGATCTACGTATTTTCTCCGTATATAATCTTCAAACCCATCTTGATCGTGGCCCACCTCTGACTTGGTCAAATTCTGGTGATAACACATGCCCCCCTGGTTTTGGAATTATCAATTCCAAAATCACTCCGTTTTTTCTTCGTCGGGTCATGTCATGGCAGAACCGTTGCAGTATCCTTTATCATGATGCCTTGTCTCCTCAACTTCTTGCAAAACTTGATACCTTTAGCACCACTTCCTTGGAAACCGCAATGGCTTTAAATCCCCATTAGGCTCCTCCTTATTAAACTGTGCCGATTGACTAGCCTCCTTCATCCCCTTCCTCTGCTCTAGCTATCGGCACTAAAAACCCTCTTTCCCTGTAGCAATGTCTTCTTCTTCCTCCGTCTCCTCCGGCCTCTCTTTCCAATCTTCTTCCCAAAGCGAGCCAATGTCGGAGCCCGAGTGGAACTTCGATCTCATGTCAGATGGCGACATGCCCCTGACCGATGAGGAGGGCGACCTCCACCTCCTCGTTGAAGGGGAACTGGAGAGCGAAAACGAGGATGACCTCCCCTCATGGAGGAAGCCCACTTCCTCTGATAAGGAAGAGGAAGACGAGGATGCGGAGGAAGAAGAGGAGGAAGCTGATTCCTCCTCCTCCGCTGGGTACCCGCCGGCGAAGAGCCTCCGTGCTTGGGCAGATAGTGAAGATGACGATGATGACGCAGAGGAAGAAGCTCCGGTCGAAGGCTGGGGCAGCAGTGACGAGGAGTTCTCCGGAAATAGCGCCGGTGACAGCTACGATGCCGACGACGAGGGCAGCGAGGATTAGTGACATAGCATTAGTAGTACGCGAGCAATCGGTTCTTCTTTTGTTCCTCTTTGAGCAATCGGCTCTTCATTGTAAAAAACCCTCCTTTGTTAATGAAGAAGTATTTCCAGTCAACTGTTTTGCCGATAGTCAAAGTCACAAAATCTCCAAAAAGAGCCGATGGCATCGCACCGGTCTCTATCATAAAAACACGAGTAAAGTCGACCTAGCCGCCCTTCCAAACGGTAACCTGCGACCTCCATCTGAAAAGGCAAACTCAGATCCCCAAATCGCCGCCCGAGCAGTTCCAATCCCAAAACCACCTACACAGATCTCGACCGCGCCGCCCCCAGCTCCTTCAACGCATCCCATGGCGGAATCATCCAATACCGACACCACGGCTTCCGGACTGAAGGTAATCCTCAACCTTTTCTCGCCGTTTGACTTGATATGGGATTAATGGCAAACACCTGAATTAATGTTTCGCTCCGCCACTAATTTAGGTTTCAGACATCCTTCTGCCACATCCTTCTCTCGCAAATTCGATGTGCCTCGGTCCTCGTTCTTCTGAGAGTCCCGCCCTGTTAATTTCGTGCGAAGCTAACAGAATCCCCTTCGTGAGCCAGAACCTAGATCTGACTTCCTGGGCCGACTGCTTGCGAGCCTGGCCTAATCCTCCTGAGGGTTGGGTGGCATGGTACAATAGAGTATCAAAAACCCATTATGCCACTTGGGAAACCATAGGGATAGCCGATGCCCTGTCATTATCATTATCTCCTCTTGAGAAGAATGAGAACATCCTGAAAACCATCGGCTACTTCTGGTCTGATGCACTGAACTGCTTCATGTTTGGTCATGGCCCTATGACACCGACCTGTTTGGATGTAGCCATGATCACAGGCCTAGACATTGCATCCCCCAGTCCTTCTGCATTCAAACTGCCAAAAGTCCCTTTCACTCTATCCTCTAAAAAAGAGTGTACCAGCTGGGGCGCCTATCTCAATCGTTATATGAAAAACAAAGGTCCCGTGACAGAGAGGGAACACACAGCCTTCCTGAATTTCTGGCTGGAGCACTTCATCTTCTGTGGCCCATCACTTGCTCCTACCAAGAATTACCTCTCCCTGGCCTATGAACTTGCTAAAGGCACCCAACTCGGCCTAGGCAAACTGTTTCTTGGAGAGGTCTACCGATCCCTTCAACTGATGTCTGTCAAACTGTTCTCTCAAAAGACAGTTAAAACTGGCGGCCCCTGGTGGTTCATTCAGTTGTGGGCCCAACTATACTTCCAAAACCAAATCCCAGACTTCCCACCGCTGACCACCTGCACCTTTCCAGATGTAAATGGAAAGGAAATTCGATGCACCAGCTATGGCCAAGCCCTGTATGGTCTCCCAGGCAGCAGGCTGATCCCCAAGGAAGCAGCAGGGTGGTTTAAGATTTTCTTCCAAGGTTTGGACAACCCCCTGTTCCACCCTTATACTGAATCGGCAAATTTTGAAAACCCAGTCTCTTTCCGATTGGATGACTTTGCCGATGACGCCAAAGACCCAAGCATTTGTACTCCCTCATGATTCGTCCTTGCTTCCTCCCTGTTGGCATGAGTACCTCGAACCGGATCATCAAGCCCGGTTATGAGTGTTATCAACCGGTAGTGGCAGCCCGACAGCTTGGTCTCGGACAGGTGCCTCCACACTTCTTCTTACACCACCTGACAGCAAGTAGAGCTGAACTGCCTGACATCCTTACTGCCCAAAGGTGTTATACCTTCTTTGATGCTTTGGTCATTCCGATTCCCCACAACCTCCGTTTCTCCTTCACTACCGATGGTTTTGAAACTTGGTGGTCCATGTGGAAGACCCACGTCTTCAGGAGGGCTCTAGGACCGCTGCTGAGAGAGCTTGATGCCGAGTATGACATCCCTGCAGACCAGGTACCATCACTTAAACATTTCTTGTAACCGCATTATGGTGATCGTCTGTGACCTGACTCTTTCTCCTGGCAGCAACAAGATGGTCCGGCTCCCACACAAGCCGACGGTTCCCCTTTCGTATTCCTTCCTCCAGCACCAGTGGTTCTCTTCTGCCAGAGCTCGCCACCCCTGAAGAAAGTCATAATGCAGGGTCAGCCGATTTCACCGAAATCGGCTCCCAAGAGTAAAGCATCTTCGGGGCCAGTTGCCCCCCGAGCCTTGACTCAGGCGAGGACGGCAGTGAGGAAGGTGGCTGCCAGGAAAACCCTGAAGCGTAAGGCTCCTGCCCAAGAAAGCCCACGTGTAAGTTGGTTCAGACCCTGTCCACATTTATCCACTTTCCAAATCTTTTACAATACGCTCGTATTCTTTTCTACAGACTTCCACCGAAGAAACCTCCAGCAGGGCCGAAGAATCCAGTCAGGGGGACTCGAGCTCGGGCAATTCTGAGAGGTCCACCACCCAGAGCCAGACGGCTTCGCCAGCGCCGGCTTCTAAGAAAAGGTCGATTCCTGAACCTCCTGCTCCCCAAGCCCCAACCAGATCAGGGCCACGCACGAAGCGCCGCTGCGTCAAAAGGGCTCGTAAGAACCCACGAGCCTCTCCATCAAGCCAGGAGGTCTCCAATGTAATTATTTCCCTGGTCACACTTCATGCTAACCCGTTGTCATTTGGATCGGCTAATCATTCCCCCTGCAGACCGAAGAAACTTCTAGCGGAGACGTTGAGGAGGTACCGATGACGCCCGCCACCCTGGACCTGGCCACCTCGACGTTCGCGGCTGCCCAAGTGGCTGACCTATCCAAGTCCGCAGAAAAGCCGATCGTCACTACATCGGCTGTTCCTCCTCCCTTGGGAGAGGTATGCCCCTCCTCCTTGGCTCCATTAATTTCTTCATCGCACGCTAAACTCACTTTGTTTGCCCTATCAGGGTTGTGATCTCTTGAGCTTGCTGACGTTCGATCCAGAATCCATCGAGCCAACCTCTTCTAAGGCAAGTGGAGAGCCGGGCCTTAGTACGGTCCATGGTCCACTCCAGCGTCTCAAAGACTTGCTTTCTTCCTCAACTGAGACCCTGATTGACAATTCCGAGGAAGTCAAAGGCATCCTCGAGGATGTCCAGCCCCATCTCCCTATGACACTGCAAGTGAAGCTCTGGCCCGCTGTTACCCTGTCGGTCTTTAAGTCAAGGGTGCAATCGGCTCGACAACGGATTACTATTCACCACTCCCAGCTTCCACTGAGAGCCGATATCGCCGACAAGTGTCGGCGGCTCAACGAGAAGAAGGCTGCCCTGGACGCCAAGACGGATACTTCTGCCAATCGCGCCGAACTCGAGACCCTGCGCAAGGAGCTGGAGAGCCTCGAAGAGAGGGTAAGGATGACCAAGCAGCTCATCCAAGACAAGGAAGCCCTTATTGCCCGTTCTGAAGACGAAGCAAAAGGCCTCACAGCCGATCTGAAGACCGATCTGGCTGAAATTCGTACCCTGAGCGGCCAGCTAGTGACGGGTAGAGACGAGGACGACGAAGCTGAGATCGCTGAGGTAGATCGCATCCGTGTCGACGCCCTTCGTGCCCTTGACGCATTCCTCCAGTAGGGGCCTGTTTCGCTGAACTCGAGTGAATCTGCTTCGACTGTACTTGCTACATTTTTTTTTACTGGCCGATTTTCCACCGGCTCCTAATATTTCATTGCCCCTATGTGTCTGTCTGCCTGCTCATGTGCCCCCCCGAGCCGAATCTGTCAGGTAACTGCGGATATCGGCTCTGCGGTTGTCGGTAGGATCATGCCTGAACATCGGCTCTGCAGTCATGGACCAATGCCGATTTCCCTGCCCTCGCAAACCGATGTAAACCCATACTCCAGTCTTCCGTCACCCGCTAGATTGATGCTGAATGCCGGCGAAAACGTATGGCACGGATAATACGGGGCGGCTGCTGAATTGGCCTCTATTTCGACTGCACTGCTCAAAAAAGGGTTCACACCTCGCCGTGCCGGCCGATGTCTAATCACCGGCCTTCCTTTGTTTGGGGCGTCATACCCCCCTTTTGCGGTCGATGCTCGTATGTGACTGGCGTGCCGTCCGCCATCTCAGATGTAGATGGCGATGTGGTTGATGTAGAAGCGTGTCCCACCGGGCGTGCCAGAATGTGTTGACGTCCGAAACCCACCGGCGGGTAGCGACGGGCAACACCGTAGAGCCGGGAACAACCTAGGGCTGCGGCTGGCCGAGGTCCCTCCGAGCGACGGCCCGCAAAGCCTTCTGGTCACACGTCCGATGCTGATTGCAAGGGCGTGCCACCTGACCTATACCTGGTCAGGAAGGTGATGGAGATGCCTCGCTTAGTTTCCTGCATGGCATACACGTAAACATTAAATACGAGCCTCGATCGGCTCTCAGGTTATCCTGTGAATCGGCTCAGGGAGCCGATCCACCCATGATTCGTACGAGGTGCACGAATATATGGTGGTCCTGCTTGATCAAGATAAAGCTAATTAGATCTACGATGATTTAGGGTTTTCACCGCATAATCAGATCATCCTACTCACGATTGGGCCTCGCGGCCACGCACGGTGATCGTAAGCCGATCCTAGATAGGGCCTAAAAACCAACACGAGATTGATCCCCGGAACATCCTGTCTAGGACTAGCAAACGACACCCTACGTGCCGCTGGATCCTCCAACCCTTTGTAAGGCCTAACTATTGCAGATATTAAACTAATCCTTGATGAACAAGGAGCAACCGTAACGGATCGGATCTACTAAATAATGATCAAGCGGGGTGCCGCCCCCACACCTAAGATAGGTGTGAGGGCGGCTAGACATGCAAGGGTTGCACTACGATAGCATGTTACGCGAAGAACTATGCTAACCCTAACACATCTATGATAACTACGTTGCTCGCCATCAAAAAGGCTTCAGTACGAGCAACGCATGAACAACGTGGAGCTTGTGCTGCCTAGATCGCAAGATGCGATCTAGGCAGCATGTTGCTTACCGGTAGAAACCCTCGAGACGAAGGAGTTGGCGATGCGCCGAGATTGATTTGTTGGTTGAACGTTGGTTGTTGTTTATTCCATAAACCCTAGATACATATTTATAGTCCAGCGGACTTTCTAATTTAGGCGTGCACCTAACCGTGCACGGGTAAAACTCTATCTAAGATACGATCTATTATATTACAGATATATGGGCAATCTAGCCCAACTTTGCATATAAGGCCGATCTACGTATTTTCTCCGTATATAATCTTCAAACCCATCTTGATCGTGGCCCACCTCTGACTTGGTCAAATTCTGGTGATAACAAGTGTATGCTTTGGACTTCCGCTGAATTCTTCTTGATTCATTTTCGTCAATCGGCAAAGTGCCGTCGATCAGGAATTCCTTAATAGGTTTAACCCATGATGGTGCTTCTCGAACCAGAAATACCGGTACGTCTATCTCCATGCTATCCACAAGCATTGCTTCTTCCGGTATGGACACCGCAGTCCCCGAGTTTACCGGAGCAGTCCCCGAGTCTACCGGAACAGTCCCCGGGTTTCCTTCATCAATATCCATTGGCACCACATGCGATTCCGGTACGAAAATTGATTCTGACTCCGGACTTGGTTTGATCGATGGTACCCTTAAGTGAGCTAAGGCTATTCCGGGAGGAATTTCCTGCCTAGATGAGCCCAGCTTGGACAAAGCATCCGCGGCTTCATTTTCCGCTCGTGGCACATGGTGAAACTCACACCCTTCGAAGAAACCGACAATCTTTTGCACGTGAAACCAGTATGAGGCCATGTTGGCATCTTTTGCGTCCCAATCTCCGGAACATTGTTGCACCACAAGATCTGAATCTCCGTAACAAATTATCCGGTGTGCACCGATTTCTTTTGCGACCTTAAGTCCATGGATCAGAGCCTCATATTCAGCGACATTGTTTGATGCCCTGAAATGCACTTGCAAAACATACCGGAGATGATCTCCCTTTGGTGAGGTGAGCACCACACCGGCACCTAGACCCTCTTTGAGTTTGGATCTGTCAAAATGCATCTTCCAGTACTCTATTTTTTGTTCTGGCGGCTTGTATTGCATTTCCGCCCAATCAACCAGGAAATCCGCCAAGGCTTGCGATTTTATGGCATCTCTTCTTTCATACACCGACACGTACGGTGATATCTGAATTGCCCATTTTGCAATCCTGCCGCTAGCATCTTTGTTGCACATGATATCTGAAATGGGTGCCTCACTCACCACCTTCATGGGGTGTTCCTCAAAGTAATGCTTAAGCTTCGTGGCAGCCATGAACACGCCATAGGTCATTTTCTGGAAGTGTGGGTAGTTTTGTTTTGAGAGGGAGAGCACCTCGCTCAGGTAGTATACCGGTCTCTGCACGGTTTTTCCTTCCTCTTCTCTTTCCACCACAACCACAACACTCACAACCCGGTTGGTTGCTGCTATGTATAACAACATGGGCTCCCTTTCCAAAGGTGAAGCCAACACCGGTGCGGTGGCTAGCATTGTTTTTAGCTCTTTAAACGCTGCGTCTGCCTGAGGGGTCCAGACGAACGTATCGGATTTTTTCATCAAAGCATAGAGCGGCACAGCCTTTTCTCCTAACCTGCTTATGAACCGGCTTAGCGATCCCAAGCTTCCGGTAAACTTTTGCACGTCCTTAAGATCTTGTGGTATAGTCATTCTTTCGATTGCCCGGATTTTTACTGGATTAACCTCAATGCCCCGGCTAGATACAAGAAAACCAAGCAGTTTGCCGGCAGGGACACCGAAGGTGCATTTTGCCGGATTGAGTTTCATCCGGAACCTTCTTAAGTTATCAAATGTTTGCCGGAGATCATCGATCAAGGTTTCTTTTACCTTAGTTTTTATCACGACATCGTCCACATAGACTTGCACATTTTTTCCGATTTGATCAAACAAGCATTTTTGCATACAGCGTTGGTACGTTGCACCAGCGTTGCGCAAACCGAAAGGCATAGTGACATAGCAATAAGCCCCGTGCGGGGTAATGAACGTAGTTTTTATTTGATCTTCCTTTTTCAGGGAATCTGGTGGAAACCGGAATAAGCATCCAGAAAAGACAACAATTCACACCCAGCAGTGGAATCAATTACTTGATCGATCCGGGGTAGAGGGAAAGGATCTTTTGGCCAAGATTTGTTCAGTTAGTGTAGTCGATGCACATGCGCCACACCTTTGGAGCTTTGGGTTCCTCTTCTTTTTTCTTCTCGACCAGCACCGGATTGGCTAGCCACTCAGTATGCAGTACTTCCACGATGAAACCGGCAACCAACAACTTTGTCACTTCTTCTCCAATGATTTTTCTCCTATCTTCAGCGAACCGGCGTAAGGGCTGCCTTCCCGGCATAGCATCCTTCCGGACATTCAAAGAGTGCTCAGCCAGCTCCCTAGGAACACCTACCAAGTTATCAGTAGACCAGGCAAAGATATTCCGATTCTCACGGAGGAAGCTAACGAGCGCGCTTTGCTATGCCTCATTCAGGCCGGCACCGATACGAACGGTACGCTCCGGGTAAGCTGGGTCCAGCACGATGTCTTTTGTCTCCTTGGTTGGCTTGAACGCCGGTGTGCCCAAGTTTCTGCTCATTGCCGCTAAACTCAATTGTGAGGACTGAGCCAGCGCAACTGCAGTTTGCATCCTTCTTTTTTCCTCTGCTATCACCAGTGACTCTGCCAGGTTTGATCCGGCGGATGCAGTTTCCAGTGAGACTTTGTAGTTTCCCACCACAGTTAAGGGTCCACGAGGTGCCGGCATCTTCATCTTGAGATATGCCGTATGAGTTGAGGCCATAAATGCTGCCAACGCCGGTCTCCCCAGCAATGCATGGTAAGGACTGTCCAGGTCCACCACCTCGAACACGATGTTTTCAACCCGACAATTGTCACGTCCTCCGAATGACACATCTACCCGGACTTTTCCTACCGGCGCGTAGGACAGACCCGGAACGATTCCGTGGAACATTGTGTGAGTTGGCTGTAGCATGTTTTCTGTTATCCCCAGCGTAAGCATGGTGTGCCGGTACATGATATTTATGCTGCTTCCATTGTCTATCAGCACTTTACTGAACTTGACTCGAGTCGTTGGCCCATGCATGATTGGGTCCACAACAAGAGCGTAACCACCTGGATTCGGCATGATCTTGGGGTGATCCTTGAATGACCAAGTAATTTCCTGATCTGACCACAGCATGTATTTTGGAACTGCCGGCATCACTGCGTTCACTTCCATGGAACGACGATGCAAGCTTTGTCTGTCGGTTGGCTCAGTAACGAACACAACGTAGCACAAGTGCGGGTTCTTGTAAAAATTCCGGCCTAAAGGTGCCGGCGGTGGTGGTTGATCATTACCCTCTTCCACCTGATGAACCTGCTGGTGCTGCTGTACCGGTAAAGCGTTGGCTCCGGTAAGCGGTGGTGGCGGTGGCAGTTGTTGCCGCAACATGTCTTGCGAGGGTGGCAGTATTGTAGAATAGCCTTGTGCTTGCGCATCTTTTACCGCACCTTTCAACATCAAGTACTTGATCCAGGAACAGTCTTTTGTCAAATGGTTTGCCGGTCTCGCCGGATTTGGTGTGTGAAACCGGCATGGTTGCTCCATTGCTGATTCCATGGTGTATCTTGTACTGTCTTGCCAATTCTTTTTCTCTCCCCACGGCTTCTTTTCAACCCATTGTTTTTTAGGACCCGCCCATGGCTGCGATCCGGTTTTTTGCCTTTGGCTTCCGCTGGGGCCGGAATTATCCTGCACCGCGGCTACTTGCTGCGGACCATACCTTCGATCCGGAAAATCTTCCCTTCTTTTGTTGTGCCGGTTATCCAGGTATTGATCTTGGCGTGGTTGGCTTGTTTGCGCCGGTTCGGCTTGCACGGCCGGTTGCATTGGATCTCCCAACGCGTAGCTATCAGCCACCCGGATCATCTCTGCCAGCGTAGTTGGCATGTTTCTTTGTAATCTTTGCCACAGTGGAGATCCTCTCCGGCATCCATGGCAGAACCAAGCAATTGCTTGCGCTTCTATTACTCCTTCACGCGAATTCCTTGTTGAGTTCCACCGGGTCAAGAAATCCCGGTCTGTTTCATTAGGACATTGCAGGCATAGAGCGAGCTGTTGCGGTCTGTTTGGCCTCCGGTATGTACTGCTGAAGTTGCTCACAAAGGCTTCCTCAAAATCTATCCATCCATTGATGCTTCCCTTTGGCAAATTGTTGAGCCAAATCCGTGCCGGTCCCACTAGGAAGGACGGTATGATTCTCACGGCCCAACGCCGGTTTCCTCCACCATTTGCTGTTCCTCCGCCACCAGCGACGTAAACAACTATGACATAATCTGCTAACCAATCTTCCGGCTTAGTTGTGCCATCGTATGTTTTTGTGTCTCGGGGCAACTGAAAGTTGCGTACTGGTGGTTCTTCTCTCATGATCCGCGGGCCAAAGCATGGTGGGCCGGGAGGTCCCTCAGCTTCAATTATCTCAGAAAGGTGCACTCTGTCCAGACGGTGTCTCGCATCCCGTTCCGGTAGGTGTCCTTCCCCTACGCGTTCCCCCAAAGGGTTCCGGTAGGCTGTAAGCCTTTCAGTTGTTGAATCAGCTTCATCGTAATGTTCCGGTACCGCGGCCCTCGCCTGCCGGTACCTTGGTGGAGGCATTTCCTCTTCTTCGTACACTGCCCTTGCAGCTTGATAATTTTGCCCGGTTTCATATCTACCGGCATGATGGTTTCCGGCATAGCCTCTTCTGGCGTAGTCTCGATCTGCCCCTTGGCTTTTTCTACCGGCGTCGTGTTGCCCGGCTTGTTGTTTACCGGCAAGAACCGGATCGTACACAGTTAACTGCTGCGCATTCATTTTTTTCCTTTCTTCTGTCCGGATGGGGGGACGATGCCTTCCCATGGGATTTGCTTCCGGCATTCCTTGTTGAACGCACAGATTTTGATGCCGCGGCTTTGTTTGCCTTACCCAACTCAGCATTTTGTGTCTCTATCATGTCAAGCAACTCCCTAACACGATCCTGTTGCTTAGCTAAAGCATCTCCGGTAAGCGATTCACATAGCTCTACAGCAGCCCTAGCATCTTTTATGGTTTTATCCGGGCTACTGTACTTAGGTTTCTCTACCATGCTCAAAGATGCAGAGGTACTTTTGCCGGCAAGAACTTCCTTACGCAAATCCTGATCTAGATTGCGAGCCTTAAGCCGGTTTTCCGGCATCCTAGCAGCCTGAGCGCTAACAGAAGCAAAGCCATGGGCAACGTTATACTCATGTAGGGTTAGGTTCAGCTCGCGCTGCGCCCGGATGATGTCCACGCCCCCGGAGAGCAGCTTCTTGCGCGTTGCCTCCAGCTCCGCCTGAGCCGCTGCAGGGTCGATGTTCTGCGCGATAGGCGTCGCCAGCACGTTCATCGCCGCTTGGAGAGGGGTCTCCGGTGGCGCTGCAGATGCACTTGCAGCTTCTTGGTCACGCTCGGTCGGCTGTTTGGCCGCGCGCGTGGACCTTGCCTGCCCAGCGCCTTCCGCCGCGACCTCCTTGCCGGCGTCAGCCACGCCTGCCATCATCACCTCCACGCTACCAGCGGCGCGGCCCGCGCACAACCACCTTGGCGGATCCGGTGCCACCAGCACCGGCGGGAGGCGCTAGCGCACAGGGACGGTGCCGTAGTAGACGCGGTGGCTGCCGAACTCGATGACGCGGCCATTCTTGGGGAAGACGCCGCCGTTGGCGAAGCAGCCCGCGTTGTCGTTGATGAAGTCCAGCGAGTAGATGCGCTGCACGAGCGCAGACACCACCCGCTCGCCGGAGACGTTGAGGATGCTCGCCCAAATATGAACTCCAGCAAGCGCCGCTTCTTGCCCCACGGTGGGCGCCAACTGTCGTCGTGGTCAACAGACAGATACCATAGGATGGCTTAAGTTGGGGCCGAATGGGCGCTAGAGGATTCGGGTGAGGGTTTTTGGTAAGGATGGGATGTATTCCGGATGGATCTCCTAAGAACTTGGCCTTGGCCAGAGGTAGAAGAAGAAGAACACAAGAGCTTTCTCCCCTTCAGATCTTTCTATTCATTGATCACAAGAGGTTACAGGTTCGTACATGCCCGCGATGGGGTGTGCCCCCTCTCCTTATATAGGGAAGAGGGTGGCTTACAGGGGAAGAAACCCTAGGAAACCCTAATGGTATCTTTGAACAGACAAACTACTTTATAAAGCTACTTTAATCACTGGTGACGCCGGTATCTCTTTAAACAGGGAGGCTGACGTCCTCCGGATGCTTTCAGCGTCACCTTCCTCTTTGGCGTCAGGGCTTCGTTTAAAGCTACTTTGCTTAGCTCATCCTTGTCCTCTAGCTCTTGAGAGAATCTTTGACCAGTCTTGCCGACGTGCTACAGTGCACCTCTTACCGGTAATCCGGTGTCTTCTTAGCTCATTCCGGTATACCCCTCTTGGGGGTACCGGTAAGATTTACTTAGCCAAAAGCTTAGCTTCACAACCCGGAATAAACTTTAAACCGGTAACTTGATAGCTCAAACCTTCCGGTTTGCCAGGCCTTTGGCCTACCGGGGGCCATCCCCCCAACAGGGAAGCTAGTTTTCATGATCTTTTTACTTCCCCAGCTTTAGAGGAGAAAATTTGCTATGATGATTATAATTATGAATATGATATTTTCAGTCCACCAACTATTGAGGAGAAAATTAATTATGATTACAATATGTCTCCTATATCTGATGATTGTGGTGATGAGAATAATAATGATAGCTATTTTATTGAATTTGCTCCCACTACAATTAATAAGAATGACTATGCTTATGTGGAGAGTAATGATTATTTTATTCATGTGGCTCATGATAAGAATGTTTTATGTGATAGTTATATTTTTGAGTTTATTCATGATGCTACTGAATATTATTATGAGAGAGGAAAATATGGTTGTAGAAGTTTTCATGGTACCAAAACATCTCTATGTGTGCTGAAAATTTTGAAGTTACTCTTGTTTTATCTTCCTATGCTTGTCACTTTGTTCTTTGTGGATTTATTTGTGTACAAGATTCCTATGCATAGGAAGTGGGTTAGACTTAATTTTTTTTATATAGTTGCTTATTGATGCTCTCTTTTAATTCAATGCATATTTCTTATGTGAGCAGCTTCCCAAACTATCAAGCCTAACTAAAAGGCATTAAAGAAAAGCGCTTATGGAAGACAACCCACGTTTATTTTCTGTAATTTTTTTTTGTTGAATATTGGAAGTTATTACATCTGTAATAACCTCTCCTGATCATTTTTTTTTCGTTTTTGTGCCAAGAATAGCCTCTAATAGGAGGAAAGTAAGATTTAGGGAAGTTGCTGTCCTGAAAACAGATTCTGTGCTGTTACCATAAAAATTCATAAAAATATCCAGAGCGGAATTTTGAGCTGTAATTCTTTATGAATATGCCCCAGGTTATTATCTAACTTTCGTTAGTTGACCACTTTTCGAGATAAGCAACAAAGAATTCTCGGAAAAATTGATATTTACCTGCTGTTCTGTTTTGACAGATTTCTGCACTATTTGCATTTGCCTCTTAAATCTCTTTCTTTTAGAGTTCTTTTAATCAAAGAGCTTTTTGAAGAGTTGCTACAATATCTAATGCTTTAATAGATGTTTGATATATGTTAGTACTGAACCCAAGTGGATTTATTTATTTTGATTGTACTAATGCTGCTAATGAAGAATTATGTGAAGTTTTGTATGAAGGAAGTTTTCAAGTGTAGGGAAAGAAGAATGATGTGATGAGATGAAGAATAGACAAAAGGTCAAGCTTGGGGATTCCCCTGCACCCCAAGACATATTCAAGAGGTACAACCATCAAAGCTTGGGATGCCCAAGGCACCCCCTCTTCATGAACAAAGCAACAGGTCATCTCTCTATGCGCTATATTTTTATTGCTTCATACGCTATGTGTTGTTCTTGGAGCATCTTTATTTTTGTTTTTTGTTTTATTTTATTTTTGTTTGCTGTAGCATATGTTGGATCCCGACACATTTGTTTTGGAGAAAGACCCGCTCCGTTTTAATTGCATAGAACGCTCTAGTTTTCGCTATTTTTGTTATGCGAGTGTTCTAGTTTTCTGGTACTACGTTTAGCTCTTGTTCTTTCACTTGAATTTTGTCAGAGCATGTTGGTATTCTTTGTTTGTGTATGATCAGCTCTCTGCTCCATAATGTATTTCATCTCTGAGAGTTATTTCAGATAAGTTGATTGGTGTTGGATACAAGTAAAATATTTCATGACTATAGTGATGCAAAAGGAAGTTTGTCTAGACTGTGGCATATACTTTGGCATGTCATGTTGGATGTTATTCTTGTCATATTCTTAGTACTTATTGTTGTAGCATGATTTTTTCAAATAGCTCAGAGTGCATAATGTGTCATTGAAAGAATCATGTGTTGTTTCTATCATAAAAGCACAATATTGTGGTATTCTCCTTTAATGCTTTATTGGTTGACTTGGCGCATGCTTACACCATGTTATGACCATAACCATTAAAAAAGCCTCTATGATCATTTAGTTTTTGACTTGTAATATCACTTTATGCTTTGATTGATAATGTTTTGTCGCTATGCATGATTATGGCCATTATTGCTCTCTTAGTTGGTCACTCCCAGTCTTTTGCTAGCCTTCGCATGTGTTGAGTATGATCTCTACTCGTGCATCCAACCATCATGAAACAAAGTTTTCCATTTGTGTCCACCATATGTACCTAGTAGCATTATTGCTATTCCAAGTAATTCATCATATTTTTATTTATCTTCAAAATTAAATCTTGGCATGAGAAAATTAGTCAGTAAAGCTCCCCCGAACTTGATGGCACATTTACTTTCTTGCACTTAATAAATTTGATCATTGTGCCTATCTTATGAAGTTTATATGTTTGCAAATTGCGAGTTGGGAGTTAGTAGAACCATGCTTACATGGGGAACACTTTCGACATCGCACTTATATTTAGTAGATGTCCTGTTATTTTGTTTATGGATGCCTAGCGGTGCGAAATAAAATTGAAAATTATAAGTCCATGGAGTTTGTATACGAGTTAGGGAAACACCTGGGCCGCTAATCTAAGCCATGCATCATTCATGGTGGAAATTTACAGCTAAGCCATAGTGAGTATTCTATGAAGCATTTGCAATAAAAATCTATACCCATAGTAAATAATTTTTTTTTGAGGTGCTCACTGTCTGTTTGTCTTGTCATTTTGGCATGGGATTGCTCCACAAGAGTACCTCCATACCATCGGGCAAGAGGTACCCCATTGGCGGTTCTCAATGTTACATGTATACTTACAATGACAAGAACTTATTTGTGACCTAAGTTGAGTAGCATTGGGTTTAGGTACTCGCATTCAAGGGGCATGAGATTTTCAACTTGTGATTTGCAAGCATATATCTCATTTTTGACTCACATTAACTTTAACCATTCAAGATACTTATGGTAGGGGCAATGAGAGCTCAAAGCTAATAAGTACCATACTTTTTGGAAGGTTTATAAAACTTGTTTATCTTGCTTACTCTGCAAAGAGTCTCTTTTACTTTTATGTTGAGTCTCCATCTTCTGCTTTATGCACCAATTAAGAGAGCATAGTTGTCATTCTTAGTGTAATGTGCATAGTCCCAAAATTACTATTGATTGATTCATGATTGTGCTATTGCTTGCTCTCAAACTACTTGTATCTAGTCACCCTCTAAACTTTGAAGGTGTCCTTGCATTTATGTTTTGCTATTTCATAAGGACATGTTGAGTACCACTTTGTTATGTTTACTTTCAATGAACTATTATTCATGATCCTTTGTTTGAGTTACTCTTCATGTTATAACATAGTTGCCAAGTTCCATTGAATTATATCTATCATGCTTATGTTAGAGTACTTAGATCCCAGCTCACAATGCTTTACATGCTTGATCAAGATTGTGTTGGCTTCATGTCACCTCAACAATTATTTTGTTATCACTTGCCTACTCAAGGACGAGCAGGAGTTAAGCTTTGGGATGCTTGATACGTCTCAAACGTATCTATAATTTTTGATGCTCCATGCTTGTTTTACACCAATTCATATATGTTTTGTTTACACTTCGTTGCACTTTTACATGATTTCCGGCACTAACCTATTAACAAGATGCCATAGTGCCAGTTCCCTATGTTTCTACTATTTTTGTATTTCATAAAAGTTGTACAGGAAATATTCTCGGAATTGGACGAAACAAAAGCCAAAGTCAATATTTTAACGAAATGAAGACGAAGTCCAGAGGGGGGGTCGAAGAGGCGCCACAGGGCGGCTAGACCACCCCATGGCGCGGCCTAGGCCTGGCCCGCACCTAGGGGGTCTGGGCCCACCAGGCACCCCACCGACCTAAATCCTCCGCCTATTTATACATCTTCTCAGGAAAACCCTGAACACCCGAGCCTCCATCCACGAAAAGTTCCGTCGCGGCCGCCATCGTAGAACCCATCTCGGGGGGTTCTGAAGCTCTTCCCGGCACCCTGCCGGAGGGGGAAATCATCGCCAGAGGCATCTACATCGCCATGCCCGCCTCCGAAGTGATGTGTGAGTAGTTCATCTCTGGACTATTGGTCCATGGCAGTAGCTAGATGGTTGTCTTCTCCACCTTGTGCTTCATGTATCGATCTTGTGAGCTGCCCTACAAGATCAAGATCATCTATATGTAATCCTCGATCTATGTTTGGTTTGCTTTGATCCGATGAATATTGAATACTATGTTGAGATTGATTATATATTCATGTCATATGTTATTTGTGATCTTGCATGCTCTCGGTTGCTAGTAGAAACTCTGGCCAAGTGGACACTTGTGACTCCAAGAGGGGGTATTTATGCTCGATAGTAGGTTCATGCCTCTAGTTTCCTGGGAGAGTGACTTTATAACTTCTAAGGTTGTAGATGTGTTGTTGCTACTAGAAAGAAAACAACAATGTTTTATCCAAGGGTAATTCTATTGTTTACTTTACACATTGCTTAATGTGACAGATTGTTGCTTCCAACTTTATACTGGAAGGGGTGTGAACGCTAACCTGAAGGTGGATTATTAGTCATAGACGCAGTTGGATTACAATCTATGTATTATGGTGAACAAATTACAGCTGGGCAATTGACAGAATAAAGACCATACATGACAAGATGATTACTACGAGATTCATTTGGGCATTACAACATAATACATAGACCGTAATCCAACTGCGTCTATGACTAATAATCCACCTTCCGGTTATCGTCCAAACCCTTCCAGTATTAAGTTACAAGCAACATATTTTCGCATTAAGCAATGTATGTAAAGTAAACAATAGAATTATCCTTGGATAAAACATTGTTGTTTTCTCCCTAGTAGCAACAACACATCTACAATCTTAGAAGTTATTGTCACTCTTCTAGAAATCTAGAGGCGGAACGTACTATCGAGCATAAATACTCCCTCTTGGAGTCACAAGCATTTACTTGGCCAGAGTATCTACTAGCAACGGAGAGCATGCAAGATCACAAATAACATATGACAAGTATATATAATCATCCTCAACATAGTATTCCATATTCATCGGATCCCAGCAAACATAACATGTAGCATTACATAAGCATGTGATGACCCACAAGTATAGGGGGTGTATCGTAGTATTTTCGATAAGTAAGAATGTCGATCCCAACGAGGAGCAGAAGGTGTTGACAAGCAGTTCCGATGAAGGATTCCCTGTAAATGCTCACAGACAAGTATTCGGGGGGTTTTGGTGTAACAGTTGAATAAAGTTCGAGTAAGTAAATTGCGAGAGTAACAATTGCAGCGAGTGGCCCAATCCTTTTTAGCACAAAGGACAAGCCGGTTTGTTTACTTATAATGACCAAACGTTCTCGAGGACACACGGGATTTTAGTCTAGTGCTTTCGCTACATACGGCTAAATAATCTTCATTGTTATGATAAATGTTGTGTGGGTGAACCTATGCTAATGCACCGCCCTTCCTAGGACTAATACATACTTGTGATTATACCCCTTGCAAGCATCCGCAACTACAAGAAAGTAATTAAGAATAAATCTAACCACAGCCTTAAACTCTGAGATCCTGCTATCCCTCCTGCATCGATATACCAACGGGGGTTTAGGTTTCTGTCACTCCGGCAACCCCGCAATTGGCAAACGAATACAAGATGCATTCCCCTAGGCCCATAAATGGTGAAGTGTCATGTAGTCGACGTTCACATGACACCACTAGAAGAATAACACCACAACTTAAATATCATACCATTGAATATTACTCAACCATAGTTCACTACTAACAATTAGACTTCACCCATGTCCTCAAGAACTAAACGAACTACTCACGAGACATCATATGGAACATGATCAGAGGTGATATGATGATGAATAAAAATCTGAACATAAACTTGGTTCAATGGTTTCACTCAATAGCATCAACAACAAGTAGAGATCGATACCGGGAGAGTTTCCCCTATCAAACAATCAAGATCAAACCCAAATTGCTACGGCGGTGACGGTGTCCAGCGGTGGAGACGGCGGTGATGATGGTGGAGATGATGATGATGGTGATGGAGATGATGTCCAGCTCGATGACGGTGACGATGGCGTCGATTTCCCCTCCCGGAGGGAATTTCCCGGCGGATTCCTGCCCGCCGGAGAGCTCTTTTCTCTCGGTGTTCTCCGCCCCGCAGGCGGTCAGTAACTCTTCGCGAGGTACCATCTCGTGGCTTAGGTTTTCGGGACGAAGGATTTCGCGAAGAAAAGGAGGCGAAAGGGGCTGTGGGCCCCCCACACCACATGGCGGCGCGGCCAGGCCATGGGCCGCGCCGCCCTAGGGTGTGGGCCCACCCTGGGTCCTCCTGGCTCCTCCTTCTGGCTTCCTTCGTCATCTTGAAAAATAGGATTTTTGGTATAATTTCCTTCCACAGTTGATCTTCCGAAATATTGCGTTCTGACGGTGCTTTTTCCCGCAGAATCCACGGCTCCGGTGCTTGATCCTCCAATAATGATGAAACATGCAAAATAGATGAAATAACATAAGTATTGTGTCCCAATATGAAATATATCAATGAATAACAGCAAATTATGATATAAAATAGTGATGCAAATTGGACGTATCAACTCCCCCCAAGCTTAGACTTCGCTTGTCCCCAAGCGAAACTGAGCTCGATAAACAGGACCACATGTTTATGGAGTGAAGAGTCGATAAATAAAATACGGACAAGAAGCATCATATTCATTCACACAAAACATTATAGTAAACAACTTCCTCATATAACTCAACTTGAAACAAGTATAAGGTAATCACAAATAAAGGTGCATAAGAAATCATAATTGGTGATGGCAAACTTCGTTCTTGGTCAGAGAACAATTAACAGATTATATTTATCTCATTGAGCAGCGCTCTCATGTTAAAGTTTATAAGGCACAACTTGCATACTCAATCATAATGGTCTCTTCATGATCATTGATAACTTGCAAAGCTATATTCATTCAGATAAAACTTGTACTAAACAAGGAAGAATAAAAGACATGATGAAGCAAATCACAATATAATGGTTTGATCACAACTACTCAAATGCTTGCTTGAGATGGAGGGAAATAGGTTTACCGACTCAACATAAAGTAAAAGACAAGCCCTTCGCAGAGGGGAAGCAAAGTGATTAAATCATGTGCTAGAGCTTTTTCAGTTTTGCAATCATATAAAGAGAATAAAAGTAACATTTTGAGGGGTGTTTGTTGTTGTCAACGACTGGTAGCGGGTATTCTAACCCCCTTGCCAGACAACCTTCAAAGAGCGGCTCCCATATTATTTTTATTTTGTGTGGCACTCCTTCCAACCTTTCTTTCACAAACCATGGCTAACCGAATCCTCGGGTGCCTGCCAACAATCTCATACCATGAAGGAGTGCCTTTTTATTTTGGTTTTATTATGATGATGACACTCCCCCCAACCTTTGCTTACACAAGCCATGGCTAACCGAATCCTTCGGGTGCCGTCCATCAATCACATACCATGGAGGAGTGTCTATTTAGTTTAATTAATTTGGGACTGGGAATCCCATTGCCAGCTCTTTTTGCAAAATTATTGGATAAGCGGATGAAGCCACTAGTCCATTGGTGGAAGTTGCCCAACAAGATTGAAAGATAAAACACCACATACTTCCTCATGAGCTATGAAACATTGACACAAATAAGAGATACTAAGTTTTGAATTGTTTAAAGGTAGCACATGAAGTATTTACTTGGAATGGCAGAAAATACCATGTAGTAGGTAGGTATGGTGGACACAAATGACATAGGTTTGGGCTAAGGTTTGGATGCACGAGAAGTATTCCCTCTCAGTACAGGTCTTTGGCTAGCAAGGTTAATTAGCAAGCATAAGAGTCGAGGGAAACAAACAAATATACATGTGATAGAAACAATCATGCATCTTCCTTGTAAGCACAAACAATTTTAACTTCAGAATAATAAGCTATGAGCTAATAAGAAAGAAAGACAATGAAACAACTACATGTATTTCTCTTTTCTAACTAAACCTCAAAGTGTTGTTGCTATTGACCGATGCTAAGTTTGCCAAAACCACATAGATTTATTCAATGCTCCCAAAGTGATACCAATACTAATAACAAGGTAAATCATATAGTAGAGATTGCAAACTAGAATAAGATGTGCAATATGTAAATGATAAGACTTCTCATTAATATTCCATAACGATAACTCACACCAAGGGATACATATATAACCAACTAAAGGAGAGATACTTCCAAACTGCAACCCATCTTATACGATAACTTCCCTACTCATGATATGACACTACTTGACAATAAAAGTAAAAGGTAGTGATAATGTGATACCGCGGCACTCCCCCAAGCTTGGAACAAACCAAGGGGATGCCAATACCGATGATGAATTACTCCTTCGGAGATGGTGGTGATGAATTCCTGACAAGCTTCTCAATAAGCTCCTGAAGCTCATCAATCCTGTATATGAGATTGCGAATCATCTCTGAATTGTGCTCGACGCGGTTAAGGAGTCTGTCCGACGGCGAGTCCCAGCTCTTGGAGTTATTTCCCCACTCTTCAGCCTCAGGCTCCTTCTCTCCTGCAGTGTTAGAACGATCTATATCCCACTGGCTAGGCAATGCTGCCTTTGGAGTCCCTTCAATTTGATTATTGAAAATTAGATTGCGGAAGGGATGGTGAATGCCTGATGGAGATGTTTTCGGAGCTAGGTAATGACGTGGAACCGCTCCTCCAGTGCGAATTCTTGCGCTCTTGTTTGCACTAAAAGGGTTGTCCACCACCTTGATGCTTGCGATGGTAGCACGCGGGTGTGCGCGCAAATCTTCCTCCACCTCTTCTTCATCCTCTTCCTTGACGTCCTTGTCTTCCTCTTTCCACCCAAGATCTCGATCATCTTCATCCGGAAACTCCTTGCCCTTGTTCTTGGAGACCATGGTGCTTCTAGACCGAAAACAGATCCTGGCAGAAACAGCTCGAAACAAAACACGTCGAGAACACGATATACGGACCTCCAGGGGTCCGGGGGATTATATAGCAAAAATTTTCTTGACAAAAGGAAAGTACCAGATCGAACCAGAGTCGGAAAGGGGCGACGAGGCGGCCAAACCATAGGGCGGCGCGGGCCCAGGCTTGGCCGCGCCGGCCTATGGTGGCGCCCCCTCGTGCGTCCTTTCCACTCCGTTTCGAACTCGTAATTTTTCGTATTTTCCAAAAACAGCAAAAATATTGTTCGGAAAGTAAATTGCGTACTTTTCATTACCGCATCGTTACCTATTCAAAGTCGAGTTCTGGCGGACTGTCAATTTGCCCTTTTATGAAAGCCTCCGGTGTTTCCACTTGAATAATATCAACATCAACATTATAAGAATCACCCGAGATATAATGCTTGAGTCTTTGTCCATTCACCACGTGCGTAGCATTGCCTTGGAGAGAGCTAATTTTGATTGCTCCTGAACGATACACCTCCTCGACAACATATGGTCCTTCCCATTTCGAGAGTAATTTCCCTGCAAAGAATCTGAGGCGAGACCGATACAATAGGACTTTATCCCCAATATTAAATTCTCTTTTAATAATCCTTCTATCATGCCATTTTTTTAACTTTCTCTTTAAAGAGTTTAGCATTTTCATAAGCTTCACTTCTCCATTCATCTAGAGAACTTAATTGCAACAACCTCTTATCACCGGCAAGTTTAGGATCTTTATTTAATTCTCTAACAGCCCAATAAGCTTTGTGCTCTAGTTCTAAAGGTAAATGACAAGCTTTCCCATAAACCATTTTATAAGGTGACATTCCCATGGGATTTTTATAAGCAGTTCTATAAGCCCATAGTGCATCCTTCAATTTACTAGCCCAATTCTTTCTAGTTTTATTAACGGTCTTTCCCAAAATAGATTTAATCTCTCTATTTGATAATTCTATTTGACCACTAGTTTGAGGATGATAAGCGGAAGCAATTCTATGATTAATACCATACTTAGCAAGAGTTTTTCTAAAACCTCCATGAATAAAATGAGAACCTCCATCAGTCATAATATATCTAGGTACTCCAAATCTAGGAAAAATAATATCTAAAAGCATTCTTAAAGAGGTCTCACCATCGGCACTTTTTGTAGGTATGGCTTCCACCCATTTAGTAACATAATCAACAGCAACAAGTATATGAGTGTTACCTTCTGAAGAGGGAAAAGGTCCCATGAAGTCAAATCCCCAACAATCAAACGGTTCAATAACAAGAGTATAATTCATAGGCATTTCATTACGTCTGGAGATATTACCAACCCTTTGGCATTCATCACAAGATAAAATAAACTTTCTCGCATCCTTGAAGAGAGTTGGCCAATAAAAACCTGATTGTAAAACCTTCTGCGCGGTTCTTTCTCCGGTATGATGTCCTCCATAAGCACTACCATGACATTTACTCAATATCTCTTGTTGTTCATATTCGGGAACACATCTTCGCATAATACCATCCACTCCTTCTTTATATAAGTGTGGGTCATCCCAGAAATAATGCCTCAAGTCATAAAAGAATTTCCTCCTTTGCTGAGCTGAAAAGGTTGGAGGCAAGTACTTGGAAACAATAAAGTTAGCATAATCAGCATACCAAGGACTGTCTCGCGAGCTCACCTTTATTACAGCCAATTGTTCATTTGGAAAACTATCATTAACAGGAACAGGATCATAAGCAATATTTTCCAATCTAGACAAATTATCAGCAACAGGATTATCGGCACCTTTCCTATCTACAATATGTAAATCAAATTCTTGCAAAAGAAGTACCCATCTAATAAGCCTCGGCTTAGCATCTTTCTTTGTCATAAGGTATCTAATTGCAGCATGATCAGTATGAATAGTAACTTTTGAATCAACAATATAAGATCTAAATTTATCGCAAGCAAAGACTACAACTAATAATTCTTTTTCAGTTGTAGCATAATTTCTTTGAGCAGCATCAAGAGTTTTACTAGCATAATGAATAACATTCAGTTTTTTATCTACTCGCTGTCCAAGAACAGCGCCTACAGCAAAATCACTAGCATCACACATAATCTCAAAGGGTAAGTTCCAATCAGGAGGTTCAACTATAGGAGCAGTTGTTAAGGCTTTCTTAAGAGTTTCAAAAGCTTCCTTACAATCATCATCAAAAACAAATGGTACATCTTTTTGAAGAAGATTAGTAAGAGGCTTTGAAATCTTGGAGAAATCTTTAATAAATCTCCTATAAAACCCAGCATGACCAAGAACACTACGAATACCTTTAACATCCCTCGGATAGGGCATCTTCTCAATTGCTTCAACTTTAGCTCTATCAACTTCAATACCTCTCTCAGAAATTTTATGTCCCAATACAATTCCTTCATTAACCATAAAGTGGCATTTCTCCCAATTAAGAACAAGGTTAGTTTCTTCACATCTCTGCAAAACTTTATCAAGGTTTCGCAAGCAACTATCAAAAGAATTCCCATAGACGGAAAAATCATCCAGGAATACCTCTACAATACTCTCGCAAAAACCATGAAAAATAGCAGACATGCATCTTTGAAAAGTAGCAGGAGCATTACATAAACCAAAAGGCATGCGTCTAGACAATCTTTCTAGCATTTGATCAATAAATGGTAAAGGGTAATGATCTTTCTTAGTAACTTTATTAACTTTTCGAAAATCAATGCACATTCTATACCCTACAACTACTCTTTGAGGGATGAGCTCATCATTATCATTAGGCACAACAGTCATTCCTCCTTTCTTGGGAACGCAATGCACAGGACTAACCCATCTACTATCGAGAATAGGATATATAATACCAGCTTCAAGAAGTCTTAATACCTCATTCCTTACCACTTCCTTCATTTTCGGAATTAGACGACGCTGATGTTCAACAACAGGCTTTGCATCATCTTCCATATTAATAGCATGTTGGCAAATAGAAGGAGAAATCCCTTTCAAATCATCAAGAGTGTAGCCAATAGCGCCTCGGTGCTTCTTCAATATTTCCAATAACCTTTCTTCTTCAAACTCTGAAAGCTTAGAACTAATAATAACAGGATATATTTTATTATCATCAATATGAGCATATTTAAGATTATCAGGCAAAGGCTTTAAATCAAAAACAGGATCTTCCTTTGGTGGAGGTGTTGTACCCAAATCTTCCACCGGTAAATCATGCTTGAGAATAGGTTGGCGAAGAAAAATTTCCTCAAGCTCATCTCTTTCTTTCCTAAAAACTTCACTCTCGCTATCCTCCAAATGTTGCTGCAAAGGATTATTAGGAACAAGAACAATAGATGCACATTGCTCCATTTTAAAATCATTACTAGGCAAATCAGCTTTATAAGGAGTTTTAGTAAATTTAGAGAAGTTAAACTCATAAGATTCACCAGCAAATTTAGTCAAAATTTTCTCTTTCTTGCAATCTATAATAGCTCCACAAGTATTTAGAAAAGGTCTACCAAAAATAATAGGACAATAATCACTAGCAGCAGAACCAAGTACCAAAAAGTCAGCAGGATATTTAATCTTACCGCATAATACTTCCACATCTCGAACAATACCAATTGGAGAAATAGTTTCTCTATTAGCCAGCTGAATAACCACATCAATATCTTCAAGTTCACAGGAATCAATTTCGTGCATAATCTCCGTGTAAAGCTCATAAGGAATAGCACTAACACTTGCACCAATATCACATAATCCATAATAGCAATGATCACCAATTCTAACAGATATCATAGGAACACTAGCTTGTTTGGGTTTATTAGAATGTGAAACAATATTAGAAGCATCTTCACAGAAAATAATATGACCATCCTCCACATTTTCAGTCACAAGATCTTTAACTATTGCAACAAAGAAAGTTCAACTTTTATTTGTTCTTCAGGTTCTACGGGTTTCTTTTCACTTTTATGAACCGCACTATTTATAACAGAGTACTCCTTCATTTTAGCAGGGAAAGGAGTTTTTTCAATATAAGCTTCAGGAATAACATGATCAGCAGTTTCAACTACAACGCATTTATTAATAGATGAATCAATTTTATCTTTATACGGTTCATGATACTTATCAAAATTCTTCTTTGGCAATTCATAATGAGAGGCAAAAGCTTTATAAAGATTTACAGCAACTTGAGAATCAAGACCATATGTAGCACTCATATTACGAAATTTATCAGTATCCATAAAAGCTTCAATACATTTATAATCATAAATTATACCTGATTCTCTATCCTTGTCGTTCTCCCAACCTTCAGTATTTTCTTGGATCCGATCAAGAAGGTCCCTTTTAAACTCTTCTTTGTTGCGTGTAAATGATCTAGAACAAGAAGTATCCAGCAAGGTCTTGTCTTGAAAAGAAAGTCTTGCATAGAAATTATCAATAATAACATTACCAGGAAGCTCATGAATGGGGCATTTGAGCATTAAAGACTTCAATCTCCCCCAAGCTTGGGCAATACTCTCTCCATCATGAGGCCAAAAATTATATATGCGATTCCGATCCTTATGAATTTCACTTGGAGGATAGAACTTAGAATAAAACCGGGGCACAATATCATTCCATTCAAGAGAATCCCCATTATCCAGTAATTTATACCAATGCGCCGCTTTACCAGACAGCGATAAAGAGAATAGTTTCTTCCTCACTTCATCCATAGCAATACCTGCACATTTGAATAACCCGCATAATTCATGCAAAAACAGTAAATGATCACCAGGATGGACAGTTTCATCCCCTTCATAGCGGTTATCCATAACACGTTCAATAATTTTCATAGGTATTTTATATGGTATCACTTCCTCACCTGGCGCCTCATCCACTACCGTTGCAGTAGTAGTAGATTTCCCAAATAAAAATTGAAGAGAAGATCTCTCCATAATGACTTATAGCAGCAGCAGAAATAAAATCAGCACAACAAAGAAGGTTTTCCTTACCAATTCCACTTACCAATAGCGCTTCACTCCCCGGCAACGGCGCCAGAAAATAGTCTTGATGACCCACAAGTATAGGGGGTGTATCGTAGTATTTTCGATAAGTAAGAATGTCGATCCCAACGAGGAGCAGAAGGTGTTGACAAGCAGTTTCTATGAAGGATTCCCTGTAAATGCTCACAGACAAGTATTCGGGGGGTTTTGATGTAACAGTTGAATAAAGTACGAGTAAGTAAATTGCGAGAGTAACAATTGCAGCGAGTGGCCCAATCCTTTTTAGCACAAAGGACAAGCCGGTTTGTTTACTTATAATGACCAAACGTTCTCGAGGACACACGGGATTTTAGTCTAGTGCTTTCGCTACATACGGCTAAATAATCTTCATTGTTATGATAAATGTTGTGTGGGTGAACCTATGCTAATGCACCGCCCTTCCTAGGACTAATACATACTTGTGATTATACCCCTTGCAAGCATCCGCAACTACAAGAAAGTAATTAAGAATAAATCTAACCACAGCCTTAAACTACGAGATCCTGCTATCCCTCTGCATCGATATACCAACGGGGTTTAGGTTTCATCACTCCGGCAACCCCGCAATTGGCAAACGAATACAAGATGCATTCCCCTAGGCCCATAAATGGTGAAGTGTCATGTAGTCGACGTTCACATGACACCACTAGAAGAATAACACCACAACTTAAATATCATACCATTGAATATTACTCAACCATAGTTCACTACTAACAATTAGACTTCACCCATGTCCTCAAGAACTAAACGAACTACTCACGAGACATCATATGGAACATGATCAGAGGTGATATGATGATGAATAACAATCTGAACATAAACTTGGTTCAATGGTTTCACTCAATAGCATCAACAACAAGTAGAGATCGATACCGGGAGAGTTTCCCCTATCAAACAATCAAGATCAAACCCAAATTGCTACGGCGGTGACGGTGTCCAGCGGTGGAGACGGCGGTGATGATGGTGGAGATGATGATGATGGTGATGGAGATGATGTCCAGCTCGATGACGGTGACGATGGCGTCGATTTCCCCCTCCCGGAGGGAATTTCCCCGGCGGATTCCTGCCCGCCGGAGAGCTCTTTTCTCTCTGGTGTTCTCCGCCCCGCGAGGCGGTCAGTAACTCTTCGCGAGGTACCCTCTGTGGCTTAGGTTTTCGGGACGAAGGATTTCGCGAAGAAAAGGAGGCGAAAGGGGCTGTGGGCCCCCCACACCACATGGCGGCGCGGCCAGGCCATGGGCCGCGCCGCCCTAGGGTGTGGGCCCACCCTGGGTCCTCCTGGCTCCTCCTTCTGGCTTCCTTCGTCATCTTGAAAAATAGGATTTTTGGTATAATTTCCTTCCACAGTTGATCTTCCGAAATATTGCGTTCTGACGGTGCTTTTTCCCGCAGAATCATGGCTCCGGTGCTTGATCCTCCAATAATGATGAAACATGCAAAATAGATGAAATAACATAAGTATTGTGTCCCAATATGAAATATATCAATGAATAACAGCAAATTATGATATAAAATAGTGATGCAAATTGGACGTATCAGCATGTTAGGCAGCTCACAAGATCTAAACATGAGGCACAAATTAGAGAAGACTACCATCTAGCTGTTGCTATGGACCCATAGTCCAGGGATGATTACTCACGCATCACTTCGGAGGCGGGCATGGCGATATAGAGGCCTCCGGTGATGATCTCCCCCTCTAGCAGGGTGACGGGAAGAGCTTCAGAACCCTCCTGAGCTAGGGTCTGCGATGGCGTCCGCGACGAAACTTTTCGTGGATGGAGGCTCAAGTGTTTAGGTTTTTCCTGAGATTGTGAATAAATAGGCGGAAGGGCCATGTCGGCCCACACCACCCCTTGGCGCAGGCCCAGGCCTGGCCGCGCCAATGCATGTTCTGGCCTCCCCGTGCCTCCCCTTCATCTCCCCTCTGGATTTTGTCTTCGTTACGGAAAAATATTGACTTCGACTTTTGTTTCGTCCAATTTCGAGAATATTTCTTGTACAAATTTTCTGAAATACAAAATAGCATAAAACAAGGAACTGGCACTGTGGGATCTTGTTAATAGGTTAGTGCCAGAAAATGTATAAAAGTGCAACAAAGTGTGAGCAAAACATATATGAATTGGTGTAAAATAAGCATGGAGCATAAAAAATTATAGATACGTTTGCGATGTATCAGTTACACATATGTGCTTCAAATTATATACATGTATGCATAGCTGTAGGTGAAACCTTAACCCTGGCATATTCCCACCATTGAACACAACCCCCTTAAAATTAAACTAGATAGGTCCGGTAAACTGAAGATAAAATACACTAGCAAGTGTTGTAGATGTTTCCTTTACACCATTTAGCAGTGCTTCCAAAGGTTCGATTAAACCTAGGTCTTCTATGGAAAAGGCTTATCATACTACAATCCATAATCCGGATCGAAGGTATCAGTAGGTCTTCGTGGCACCACACCCCTCCAACATAGACATAATTCCCTTAACAAGGAAGGAACTACAGGAATCATACCCTTTTGTCTCCGTGTGCTTCACCTCGGTTACTTCTATAATTTACCGCACTTTACTACTTATATCTTGTATCTTGTATTGCTTGCTTGCATCTTGTCATATAGGTAATTTCACATAGTTTCATATCTAGAGAATTTACCTTTTGTGTCAGGCCTAAGTTGGAGAAGGAATTAAAAATTGATTAGCATCTATTCACCCCTCCTCTAGGTGCCATACTATCCTTTCAGTGACGCAAACGGACACGGAGTGACCGTTTGCGACCGTGCGGTCGAAAAATGTGCCTGCACCCCAGCCCATCGGCCCAACGCATAGTGACCGGGCTGTCCGGCGAGATGCAAAAGCGGCCCAAATATGCATCTCGAATACGTTTAGGCGGACGACGCGACGCGTGACCGCTCGCTTCTCCCACAGGCCCGTGATGGCTGCAAGTACACATATCAGTTGTAGCTAGTTTTGAAACAAGAGTATTGAACCACGAGGAGCTACTAGTAGTGATCTTAATGCCCCTTGTTGCTATTTATCTTAAATCACTTAAAGCTGTCTCAAATCTCAAGCGAGGTTTTGTTTTTAAAGAGTTTTGTAGGATCTTGTGTAGTGTAAATAACTAAAAAAGGAAAATATAAATGCGACTATAAAGATTACGTTTGAACTATAAGAATATTAAAATGTTGTCGGGGGTTGTTGGTTCCACCTCAAGTATTAACTAATATCACAAACTAGATAATTAATATCTTGGCTCTCGTTGTATGTGGGAAAGGCTCGAAATTGGAATATGTATCTCATAACACATCTCTGAATAACCACCACAATGACCTTCGGCAAGCTACCTATTGGTCCATCACAATTAAGTGATTACCATGTGGTTATTTGTTGAGCATTGTGAGTCCCTTCTTATCTCCTCCTTCCGTACAATAATGCACCGCACACGGTATGTCACTTCCCACCGTATACACTATCGTACTTCTGAAGGTAGTTCCCGCTTATGAGCCTTGGCCAAATGTTACATGGTCTATGATGACCCACAAGTATAGGGGATCGCAACAGTCTTCGAGGGAAGTAAAACCCAAATTTATTGATTCGACACAAGGGGAGGTAAAGAATACTTATAAGCCTTAACAACTGTGTTGTCAATTCAGCTGCACCTGGAAAAGCACTAGTAACAGGGGTGATGTGAAAGCAGCAGTAATATGAGAGCAGTAGTAATGAATATAAAGACAGTAGCAGTAATATGAGAGCAATGGCACCAGAAAATAGTTGATATTACTTCCAATGACATGTAGGAACAAGTATATGATGATGAAAGATGGACCGGGGTTCCCAGCTATCTACACTAGTGGTAACTCTCCAATAACAAGTGTTGGGTGAACAAATTACAGTTGGGCAATTGATAGGATTGAAATAGCATTAAGACAGAACATGAAGATTATTAATCATGTAGGCATGTTTTCCATATATAGTCATACGTGCTCGCAATGAGAAACTTGCATAACATCTTTTGTCCTACCAGCCGGTGGCAGCCGGGCCTCTAGGAAATCTACTGGAAATTAAGGTACTCCTTTTAATAGAGCACGGGAGCAAAGCATTAACACTCCGTGAAAACATGTGATCCTCATATCACAGCCTTCCCCTCTGATTGTCCCAATTTCTGTCACTTTGGGGCCTCGGGTTCCGGACAGCAATACGTGCAAACAACTTGTAGATACAATCTAAGAAATAAGTATAGAGCTTAAATCTAAGATTATGCCATTCGGGCCCTAGTGACAAGCATTAAACACAACAAGATTGCAGCAACAATAACTTCACAAACTTTATAGATAGACTAATCATAATGTAACAGTCCATCGGATCCCAACAAACACAACACCGATTACATCAGATGAATCTCAATCATGTAAGGCAGCTCATGAGATCATTGTATTGAAGTACATGGGGGAGAGAATACCAACTAGCTACAGCTAGAACCCGTAGTCCATGGGGGAACTACTCACGGAGCATGATGGAGGCGGTGGCGTCGATGGAGATGGCTTCCGGGGGCACTTCCCCATCCCGGCGGCGTGCCGGAACAGAGATTCTGTCCCCCGAATTGGAGTTTCGCGATGGTGGCGGTGCCCCTGGAGTCTTTCTGGAGTTTCGTCAATTGGTCTCGCGTTTTTAGGTCGAAAGGGGTCTTATAGGCGAAGAGGCGGCGCAGGAGGGTGCCTGGGGGGCCCACACAGTAGGCCAGCGCGCCCAGGCCTGGGGCCGCGCCGCCTTATTGTGTGGTGGCCCTCTGGCCCGCCTCCGATTCTCCTTCGGTGTTCTAGGGTCTTCAGGGAAAAATAAGATGTTGGGTCTTCGTTTCGTCGAATTCCGAGAATATTGCCCGAACAGCCTTTCTGGAACCAAAAACAACAGAAAAGAGGAACTGGCACTTCGGCATCTTGTTAATAGGTTAGTTCCGGAAAATGCATAAAAACATTATAAAGTGCAAGCAAAACATGTAAGTATTGTCATAAAACAAGCATGGAACATCAGAAATTATAGGTACGTTGGAGACGTATCAGCATCCCCAAGCTTAGTTCCTGCTCGCCCTCAAGTAGGTAAACGATAAAAAGAGTAATTTCTGTAGTGACATGCTACTTACATAATCTTGATCATACTATTATAAAGCATATGAGATGAATGCAGTGAATCAAGGCAATGATCTATAGTTGCTAACAAATAGATAACATATAGTAAAACTTTTCATGAATAATACTTTCAAGACAAGCATCAAAAGTCTTGCATAAGAGTTAACTCATAAAGCAATAAATTCAAAGTAAAGGCATTGAAGCAACACAGAGGAAGATTTAAGTTTCAGCAGTTGCTTTCAACTTCAACATGCATACCTCATGGATATTTGTCAACACAAAGTAATATGATGAATGCAAATAAGCAAGTATGTAAGAATCAATGCACAGTTGACACAAGTGTTTGCTTCTAAGATGGAAGGAAGTAGGTAAACTGACTCAACATAAAGTAAAAGAATGGCCCTTCGCAGAGGGAAGCAGGGATTAAATCATGTGCTAGAGCTTTTCAAGTTTTGAAATCATATAGAGAGCATAAAAGTAAAGTTTTGAGAGGTGTTTGTTGTTGTCAACGAATGGTAATGGGTACTCTAACTACCTTATCAACCAGACTTTCAAGAGCGGCTCCCATGAAGGACGTTATCTCTACCAGCAAGGTAGATCATCCCTCTTCTCTTTTGTTTACACATGTACTTTAGTTTAGTTTTTATTTTTTTAGATGACACTCCTCCCAACCTTTTGCCTACACAAGCCATGGCTAACCGAATCCTCGGGTGCCTTCCAACATTCACATACCATGGAGGAGTGTCTATTTGCAAAATTAAGTTGCTTACTGATAGATCAGGGCAAAACATGTGAAGAGAATTATTAATGCAAGTTAATTAATCGGGGCTGGGAACCCCATTGCCAGCTCTTTTTGCAAAGTTATTGGATAAGCGGATGAAGCCACTAGTCCATTGTGAAAGTCTGTCAGAAGTAAATGACAAGATCGAAAGATAAAACACCACATACTTCCTCATGAGCTATAAAACATTGACACAAATAAGAGATAATAGCTTTTGAATTGTTTAAAGGTAGCACATGAAGTATTTGCTTGGAATGGCAGGAAATACCATGTAGTAGGTAGGTATGGTGGACACAAATGGCATAGTTTTGGCTCAAGGATTTGGATGCACGAGAAGCATTTCCTCTCAGTACAAGGCTTTGGCTAGAAAGGTTGTTTGAAGCAAACACAAGTATGAACCGGTACAGCAAAACTTACATAAGAACATATTGCAAGCATCATAAAACTCTACACTGTCTTCCTTGTTGCTCAAACACTTTTACCAGAAGATATCTAGACCTTAGAGAGACCAATCATGCAAACCAAATTTCAACAAGATTTACGGTAGTTCTCCACTAATAGGTTTAAACTACATGATGAAAGAGCTTAAACATGATTTATGAGAGCTCAAAACAATTGCCAAGTATCAAATTATCCAAGACAATATGAAGCATTTTCCGTTTCCAACCAAATATCAATAAGTGCAATAGCTTCCAACTTTTACCATTGAACATTAAAAGTAAGAGCAAAGAACACAAGTGTTCATATGAAAAAGCGGAGCGTGTCTCTCTCCCACACATGGATTTCTAGGATCCGATCTTATTCAAACACAAACAAAAATAAAAACACACATACGCTCCAAGTAAAGCACATAAGATGTGACCGAATAAAAATATTGTTTCAATAGAAGAAACCTGATAAGTTGATGAAGAAGGGGATGCCTTGGGCATCCCCAAGCTTGACGCTTGAGTCTTCTTGAAATATGCAGGGATGAACCACGGGGGCATCCCCAAGCTTAGACTTTTCACTCTTCTTGATCATATATCATCCTCCTCTCTTGACCCTTGAAAACTTCCTTCACACCAAACTTCTCATAAACTTCATTAGAGGGGTTAGTACTCAAAATTTTTTTAATCCACTTTGGTCCTATAGTGACACATTGCAAGAACTCAATAAAACATTAGCTACAGCTCTCCACGTCTAGAAAGCCTCACTTAAAGTCCACAAGAGACAATGCAAAAAACAGAGACAGAATCTGTCAAAACATAACAGCCAGTAAAGACGAATTTTTAAGAGGTACTTCCGTTGCTCAAATCAGAAAACTCAAAACTAATGAAAGTTGCGTACATATCTGAGGAACACGCACGTAAATTTGCAGATTTTTCTGAGTTACCTACAGAGAGCCCTGCCAAGATTCGTGACAGATAGAAATCTGTTTCTGCGCAGAAATCCAAATCTAGTATCAACCGTCTATTAGAGACTTCACTTGGCACAACATTGCAATAAAATAAAGATAAGGAGAGGTTGCTACAGTAGTAACAACTTCCAAGACACAACAAAACAGTAGCAAAATAAAGACATGGGTTATCTCCCAAGAAGTGCTTTCTTTATAGCCATTAAGATGGGCTCAGCAATTTTAATGATGCTCACATGGAAAATAGAAATTGAAGCAAAAGAGAGCATCAAAAAGCAAGTTAAAAACACATTTAAGTCTTACCCACTTCCTATGCATAGGAATCTTGTACACAAATAAATTCATGAAGAACCAAGTGGCAAGCATAAGAAGATAAAACAAGAGTAACTTCGAAATTTTCAGCATATAGAGAGGTGTTTTAGTACCATGAAAATTTCTGCAACCATATTTTCGTCTCTCATAATAATTTTCAGTAGCTTCATGAACAAACTCAACAACATAACTATCACATACAACATGCTTTTCATGATTCACAAACACATAATTTTTATCAAGCTCAAAAATAATAGGATCAAAACTTTCAAACCCACTTTTATCAATAATGTAACAAGATGATTGATCATTCTCAAAAGATATGGGACTCATAGATAAAGTCAAGACTTCTCCAATCCCTTTTTCATTAGTAGTAAAATTAATATTATCAAGTAACATAGGACCATCATCTAGAGATTTATCATAAACATTTGCTAAGCAAAACTCTTTAGTACCATGCATTTCGACATCAGGCACAAACAAAGCATTATCATAAGATTTATCAAAGTAGCATGGATTATCATAAATGACAGTAGCATAATTATTCTCACAAGTTTTACTCATAGGGAATATTTCAAGAGAATCCATAGGAACATAACATCCATCCTCTTTCGGTAAGCATGGAGGACAATCAAATAGTGTAAGAGATAAAGAGATACTCTCATTAGAAGGTTGGCATGGGTAGCTAATCCATTCTTCCTCATTTTGTTCATCACTCTCCTCTTCTTTTTCATCCAATGAGCTTTCAGGTTCATCAATTTCCTCCTCTTTTTCATCCAATGAGCTTTCAGGTTCATCAATTTCTTCTTCCACCGGTTCCTGCAAATTGTGAGTGCATTCTTGTGCATTAATGAGTCTCTCTTTATAAGCAATGATATAAGGATTATCACTGTAACTTTCTATGCAAAAATTAAGGATAGAAGAGACATAATCTTTAAGGTCCTTACAAACAACACAAGTTTTATAATTTTAGATATGAATGATTCGATCTCAGAAGCTCCCATAAACAAAACAAATTGTTCTACCTCTTCGAACCCAAAATGAATATAGTTATTCCAATTATAGTTCTTAATTAAAACTTCCTCACTAAAGCCACATTGAAATTTAAGATGTTCAGTATCCTGTTTAGAGCAACAGTTTATATCATGGCGTTTAAGCAAGATTTTAGCAATTGTATTCAGTTTTTCTATCACAGCACTCATAACTTTTCCCGTTCTTGATTCTCTATAATTATTATATAATTCAATAAGCTCCAAGTAGGTTGTAGGTTCTCCCATAATAACAGTTTTTAATTTTTAGGTTTTTCAATTTTTTATGGATTTTCGGGTATATGAGAAAAGTAAAACAAAACAAAAACAAACTAGACAAAAGTAAACTAAGCAAAATAAAACTAGACAGAAATAAACTAAGCACAAATAAACTAGAGAAAAGTAAACTAAGTAAAACAAAATAAAATAAAACAGAGAGAGAGAGGTAGAGTGTACTCCCCAAGTGAACTTATGAGTAGAGCTATGCCTCCCCGGCAACGGCGCCAAAAAATAGTTTTGATGACCCACAAGTATAGGGGATCGCAACAGTCTTCGAGGGAAGTAAAACCCAAATTTATTGATTCGACACAAGGGGAGGTAAAGAATACTTATAAGCCTTAACAACTGAGTTGTCAATTCAGCTGCACCTGGAAAAGCACTAGTAGCAGGGGTGATGTGAAAGCAGCAGTAATATGAGAGCAGAAGTAACAGAAACACAGTAGCAGGAGCAGTAATATGAGAGCAATGGCACCAGAAAATAGTTGATACTACTTCCAATGACATGTAGGAACAAGTATATGATGATGAAAGATGGACCGGGGTTCCCAGCTATCTACACTAGTGGTAACTCTCCAATAACAAGTGTTGGGTGAACAAATTACAGTTGGGCAATTGATAGGATTGAAATAGCATTAAGACAGAACATGAAGATTATTAATCATGTAGGCATGTTTTCCATATATAGTCATACGTGCTCGCAATGAGAAACTTGCATAACATCTTTTGTCCTACCAGCCGGTGGCAGCCGGGCCTCTAGGGAATCTACTGGAAATTAAGGTACTCCTTTTAATAGAGCACCGGAGCAAAGCATTAACACTCCGTGAAAACATGTGATCCTCATATCACAGCCTTCCCCTCTGGTTGTCCCAATTTCTGTCACTTTGGGGCCTCGGGTTCCGGACAACAATACGTGCAAACAACTTGTAGATACAATCTAAGCAATAAGTATAGAGCTTAAATCTAAGATCATGCCACTCGGGCCCTAGTGACAAGCATTAAACACAACAAGATTGCAGCAACAATAACTTCACAAACTTTATAGATAGACTAATCATAATGTAACAATCCATCGGATCCCAACAAACACAACACCGATTACATCAGATGAATCTCAATCATGTAAGGCAGCTCATGAGATCATTGTATTGAAGTACATGGGGGAGAGAATACCAACTAGCTACAGCTAGAACCCGTAGTCCATGGGGGAACTACTCACGGAGCATGATGGAGGCGGTGGCGTCGATGGAGATGGCTTCCGGGGGCACTTCCCCATCCCGGCGGCATGCCGGAACAGAAATTCTGTCCCCCGAATTGGAGTTTCGCGATGGTGGCGGCACCCCTGGAGTCTTTCTGGAGTTTCGTCAATTGGTCTCGCGTTTTTAGGTCGAAAGGGGTCTTATAGGCGAAGAGGCGGCGCAGGAGGGTGCCTGGGGGGCCCACACAGTAGGCCGGCGCGCCCAGGCCTGGGGCCGCGCCGCCTTATTGTGTGGTGGCCCTCTGGCCCGCCTCCGACTCTCCTTCGGTGTTCTGGGGTCTTCCGGGAAAAATAAGATGTTGGGTCTTCGTTTCGTCGAATTCCGAGAATATTGCCCGAACAGCCTTTCTGGAACCAAAAACAACAGAAAACAGGGACTGGCACTTCGGCATCTTGTTAATAGGTTAGTTCCGGAAAACGCATAAAACATTATAAAGTGCAAGCAAAACATGTAAGTATTGTCATAAAACAAGCATGGAACATCAGAAATTATAGGTACGTTGGAGACGTATCAGTCTACTTCATGCAACAACACAAGAGAAAACCAACATACAAACATAGTGCAAAGCTATAAATCATGTTTATTCATATTATAATACTACTAGGGTTTCTCCATCTCCCCCAAGAATAGAGTGGACTACTCACACATGGAGACAATCAAGAACATCATCATAATCTTGCGAATGGAATATGAATAAGGGTGTGAATTCAAGTACAAATCCATAATGACAATGGAGATTACAATCTAGGGAGTTGGATGGGATGGAGATGGTGATTTCATTGTGGATGATGATGAATGTGATGATGCCTTGTCCTCCAATGACCCGGGTAGCAACTTGGATGAAGCCCCTTCTTGTTCTTCCTTGAGATCTCTTCTGGGTGGTGTTCTGGTGTTTTAGGTCGTGTATACGCTTGGATCTCGGATCCGTCTGCGGGAGGCGAGAGTATTTAACGAGGCGGTCTTCCTGGCCAGACGTACGAGCGGACGGCACGGGCGGGCCTTCCCCGTACCGACTGACAAGGTACCAACTTGTCAATGCCTATGGATTGTAGGCTAGGGTTTATTTGGAAGTAGAGGGCAAGTAGATCTCGAAGGTTTCAGCCGAAAAGTACTCGACGATTATGAGAACTAGGGTTTGTAACAATGATTCGATGATCTCTTCGTCCCTCGACTCCCCCTTTATATAGGAGGCGGAGCCGAGGGTTTCGTTTTGTACAAGTTACAGAGTCCGGGACGGTTTCTAACTCATCCCGCCAGATTACAAATAACACTTCCTATTACAACTCTAACTTTCCTTAATATATCTTGGACTCCCGAATCTTCTTATTCTTCGGGTAGTGGGCCTTCAGTAAACCCCGGGTACTATCTTCGGCAGGCCCATTTGGGATGCCTATGTCAGTAGCCCCCGAGATTTTGCTTGAATTGTAGAGTCAGGGAAAATCTCCACTGTTTATTTTTATTCAACAGCTTCAACTTTTCTATATTTCTTCACATAAAATTCTATATTGTACAGGGATAATGGTAGTTGGGGCTAGTTCATCTGACGGATCAGGTACTAGTTAACTGCTCTAGTGGCAATCCGCAAAAACCTACTTCAAGATCACGTCCTGGACATGATCTCGGGATATCGGTGTAAACTTCGACGAGTCTTGCTTAAGGTCTTACCATTCTGTCGAGTCCCAGTTAAATTTATCGTGTACCTAACGCGTCCGTTAGGATTTTTCTTCGTATCTGTTGATACGGATAAAAGTAGCAGAGCGCAGTCTTCGGCGATGCCACGCCCAGCAGAACGGATCTGGGGTCTTACCTTCGCAAATTTGCGGCATTCAGAAATTGATCGCAACTTTGGCGTTCTGAGAATATATTGTCGAGTGCTTTTCCGGCTGTTGGAATGGCACATTTTATCGAGTCAAAGATGACTTATATTGCTCTCCCGATGGGAGTATATGTAGAGTTAATTATGACTCGAAATATACTCTTTTGCTTTTCTATCTTTCTTTTTTAATTTCATCGGGCACGCGAACAGCGTTCCCGATGGGAGTAGCCCCCGAGGCTACAGCCAAGGACTTGTGCTTGGTTGTAGGCTCAACATTTTAGTCCACCTTGTCGCTATATTGTCATTATTTCTCGATATGATCTTCTTTTCATCTCTCGGGTGCGCGAACAGCGCTCCCGATGGGAGTAGCCCCCGAGGCTACAGCCAAGGACTTGTGCTTGGTTGTAGGCTCCCACAATTTCTATATTGCCATACTCGAAATTTTACTTTTGTCGAAGTAGCCCCCGAGCATTTGGGCAAAAACTTGTATTTGATCAAAGGCTCCCGAAGTATTCAATGACGTCTCCTGTCGCCAATCTTCTTTGATTTTTCTTGTCGGCATGCTTCCCTTAATCAAATTTACTTCATCTCTGTTAATAATCGTGATTTTTCTGCCTTGTGGGTCCATTGTTTCCACCACGTTGACACGTCGTGCAAGTGGGGGACACACGTCCTCCGCTTTTCCTGGCGCACGTACCGTAACGCCTGTTCTATTCCATCTCAGTAAAAATACCTTTTTACCCTTTATCTACAAGATCCTTTTTCACCGCACGATTTCTTCATCCAACGGTGCATTACTTCGCCCAATTCCTATATAAACCTTTCTTCAACCTCCGTTCACTCCTTCGCTTGCGCCGCACATCTGTTCCTCTTTGCAAAAAACTTCCGCTACGCCCAACTCTCTTTGATCTTCCACACGCGCGAACTTTGCTTTTCCAGTGCCGTTGATGCCACCGCGCACGCGACTCACTCGCCACAGTACTCCAGAGTCCAAGATGGCCGCTGAAGATCTTGAGTGGGAGAGATCTAAAATCTCCAACCAAGACGTCAACATGCTGAAGAGGCTTGGCCTGATGAAGAAAGAAGACGCCATCCGCTTTCCCAGCGAAGAAAGCTACCCAAACCCTCCAATGGAGTACCGGGTTAGTTTCGTTGATCACCTCATCTGCGGCCTTTCTGCCCCAATTCACGATTTCCTCCGCGGCCTTCTTTTTGTTTATGGGATTCAGCTGCACCAGTTGACCCCCAATTCCATCCTCCATGTCTCCATTTTTATCACGCTGTGCGAATGCTTCCTTGGAATCCCTCCTAACTGGGCTCTGTGGAAACGCATTTTCTGCCTCCGCCGCAATGGCTCCCACAACGCCACCTATAACATAGGCGGCGTTGTTATCTGTGTCCGAACTGACATTGATTACTTCGACGTCAAGTTTCCTAATTCTGTCCAAGGGTGGCGCAAAAGGTGGCTCTACATACACGAAGAAAGTGCCAATTCTGTGGAACACAACATAGTCCCTTTCGACGGAAGTGCCAAAATTCAGCGCCGCCGCTCCTGGGATGCTGAAGCTTCCGAAGAAGAGAAAAAGGCGACAGAAGCACTTATGTCTCGCCTTCATCAGCTTCAAAATACTCGAGGCAAAGAGCTGTCTGGTGTTCAAATCACTGCCTATTTCCTTAGGATTAGAGTGCAGCCTCTTCAGGCTCGCAAAAATCCCCTTTGGACGTATTCTGGTGAAAATGACGCCAATAGGCTCTCCAATGATCTTTCTGTAAAGGACTTGGAGAAGCTGATTCGAAGAATTTCCCGTTTGAACAAGAAGGATCCTATTCCCTCTTCTTGCCGCGTGGAACCATACAGCTCCGCCAATCCTCCCCCTGAGGTATTTTGTCTTCTCAAATTTTTCTCTTGTTCCGAACTTTCCCTGCATCTCATTGTATTGATATCTCTCTAATTTTTCTTTTGTCGCTATTTTCCTGCAGAACCATCCTACTATGGCTTCCCTTCCTCCTCTTCCTGAGGATGGAGAAGTTGAAGAACAGGCTATCGTTGCCGAAGACAACCAAGGTTCTTCTCTTCCTGAAAGTGAAGTCGCAGGTTCTCACAAATCTGCGGCTTCCCATGAAAAAGAAGTTGAATCTGACGCCAGCGAGTCGACGCAATCCCTTCCTCCTGCTGTTTCCCCAAGGAACAAAAGGAAAACGAATGACGCCGAGGATTCTGGCACTTCTAAGGCTGAAAAAATTGTTCCTTCTCATCCGAAGGCAGCTTATGATCCTTATATTGAATCCCTCGTCAGCTCGTAAGTCATCTTTATTTCTCCTTATTTCTGTACTCGAAATGTTTATCTTGTCTTGCTTTTTATGCTGTCGATTTTTGATCAACAGTGATGACGAGGAAGAAGTACCAACTGTTGATGTGGCTCCTCGGACAAGCACGTCACATACTGTACTTGCCTCAGACACGCTAGTTGAAGGAGAAGAATCCTCGCCTCCTCAACGAAACATCGTCACCACAACTCCGCCGGCAAGCCCCCTTGCTCCTTTACCAAAAAGGACAAGGATTGAAACAATTCTTGAACCTGCCCCTCAATTGGGCAGCTCTTCGACCCTGCTCTTGGATGATGTAAGTTTGTCGATATCTATATTTCCTCTATTTTGCTTTTTCGCGCCTTCCCTATTTTTTCATGCCGATGTTTCTCTTGCTGTGTTCTTCTTTGACAGCCCATGATCAAAGATCTTATCCACATCGGATCTCAATTCATTGGGTACCGTGAGTATGCTAGCAGAACTGAAGGTAACAACTTTTATTCTTGCCGTTCTTTCTGACTTTTTGCTCTTGTTGTTTGTCGCGATTTTTGATCTTTCTTCTTCTTTTTTTTTTATCTCGACAGAGAAACTTGCAGAGGCCAACAAACGTGCCGACGCACTTGCTCAAAAACTGGAGCAAAGTGAGGCGGCTCGTAATAAAGCCGAACTTGTTGCTAGCGAAGCCAAAGCCGAGGCTGATGAAGCCAAAGCAAAAGCTGCTAGTGTCGAGGAACTGCAGAAAAGACTTGAAGACGCTGAATCTGCTTTAAACGAGCATAAAGCTGCACAAGCTGCTCGTGAACAGGGGATCCTCAAGCGCCTGAAATCACAAAGTCGACGCACTCACAGTAATATTATTGATCCCTTCTATTTTTATGAGAACCGCTGTTTCTTGTTGTTGACCAATGTTTTGTTTCCTGTGGCAGACCAAACAAACCAAGATTTTGATCTGGAGAATCCCGTCAATGACCCTCTCCTTGACGCACTTTCTTATCTGGAGCTTCATGGGTCCGAAATTCGTGAAGGCGTGGCAAATGCTTATGCGGGATTGTCGATGCTGTTCCCCTACTTCTTCCCGAAGAAAGAGGAGCCCCCGACTTTCCTTACCCTTGCCAAGAGCTTCAATTCATCAGAGGACCTTGGACTGAAGATGCGTCAGGAAAACATGAAGATTGCTGTCGAAAGCACTGTTGCCCTGGTTGGCCGACAGCCAACGAGATCGTTGATTGGATGAAAGTTGGCGACACCGATCAGATAGAGCAATCAAGATGGAGGTCGCTGATTAAGGCAGCCAAGCCCAACACGAAGAAAATCTTGGCCTATCTCGGGATCAAACCAGCTTCGACTCCTAGCTCATCAAGGCCGGAGGTCTAGTTTGCATGCCTCTTTGTTTATCTTTCTCTGTTTCTTTTGCCCTTGTCGCCAAAGTAGTTATTTGGCGACACGTACTTCATTAGCTCCACTGTAAGACCTTTGTAATTATTCCGAAAGGTTAATGAAAACTCTATCTTTGCTTGTTGATTGATGTTGTCTTGTTTTATTAAATTTCAGTTGGTATTTGATAACTATACTCCATCTTCCGCTCCTTCCAATGTTTCGCCTTCTTCTTCTCGCTCAAGGAGAACTCTTGCTGATGCTACACCTGTTGAGGATTCCTTGCCGCGAGAATTGGATGAACTTCGGCAGCAACTTCAGTATGCAAAGAAGCAAACACTTGTGATGATGGAAAAGTCCCGTAAGTCATCTGAAGCCGAAAAAATTGCACTTCAGCAAGCTCGCGAGGCCGTGGCTGCTAAGGAAATCGCTGCTTCCGAGGCTGAAAAGGCGACTAGTCGAGAAAATTTCATGCTCGAGTTAATGAATGAAACCAGTGCGGATATGTCGGGTATGCTTGTTTCATCCTCCGATATCTTCCGTCTTCATGCTATGTCTTTTAAAGTTTTCTGCTTCGTTGTTTTAATAGGTTCCTTTACTGATGCTGTTGCCGAAGAAGAGAGGGTAAATACTAGGACAAACCTCCTTGTTAACCTTTCCCTTGACCATGGTTCTTTGTTTTGGGCTACTCCAGAGAGGACCCGCCAGATTGTCAGATTTCAGGATCGCACCTCTCAAACTCGCGACTTCCTTGACTTCTGTACCAGGACCCTGTCTATGGTTTATAACTCCATGTTTCCTCGGAACGTTCAACCAAAAACTCTTCCTGACTTAATGGAGAAATTTAAGGATGCCCACAAGATCCATGATTTTGTCAGAGCTCAACTGGTAGCTGGCGCCAGATTTGCTCTTATCATGCTTCAGATCTGCCACTCAAATCTTGACCTGACCCAAGTTGTTGCGAAAGTTCATCAGAAAGTAAAGCGCCGAAGAGTTGGTGTCGACCAAATTAACACGAAGGTTTCGCCTGTAGCCGAAGAAATGATTGAAGACCTTCTTCGGATGGATGCCGACTTTTTTGCCGATGGTCATTATGCTGATTTTCTTGGCGCTGCTCCTGAAGAAAACAGAATTACCCTTGATGACATATTGAATCATGACTAATTATTTTCCTTTTGTAGATAACTCTTCTTTGTAACCCATGATTGTGATTATATTTGTGAAGCAATCATCATATTTCTATATTTGTCTAGCCCCCGAGTGTTTCGGTGGCTATTTACTGTATTTGTGTATTGCGAGGTTTTGAACCATGGCATTTATTTAATATGTAGTTTTGGCGAATATCAGCCCCCGAGCTTCTTTTTTGAGTACTATTTTGTATTTTTATTGACTTACGAGGTATTTTAATACCAAGGCAAGGCTTTTCTTTTTTTGAGGGACTATATTGAAATTCGTCGGGTCGGAGACTTTGAGCATGTCGATAAAGAAAAGTTATATTGACACTATCTTTATTATATTGCAGCACCGCGAGCCCGCCTCATTAAAAACCTTTCCCGGCCCCACTCGGTGCCCCGAAAAAGGAAAAGAGTGCGTCTGAAAACTCGCGGGCGTTTCAGTACATTGAAGTTTTACAAGGACTATATTTCAGCTCTAGGCGTAGAACCGCCTGAGTTGCGCCACGTTCCAGGGGTTTTGCTCCTCCACCCCTGTCTTCTTGTCCTTTATCCTGTATGCTCCTCCTCCGATTACTTTCGTGACAATGTAGGGGCCTAGCCATGGTGACTCGAGTTTTTCATGACTTTTTTGCGTCAGCCGAAGAACTAGGTCTCCCACCTGAAAAGATCTTGGCCGCAGACGTCGACTGTGGTAATTCTTCAAGTCCTGTTGGTATTTGGTTACCCGAGACAGTACTTCATCTCTAGCTTCATCAAGTGCATCGACGTCATCTTCTAGCGCTTTTCTCGACACCTCTTCATCATATTCTACGACTCGTGGAGAGTCATGCTCTATCTCGATTGGTAATACTGCTTCTGCTCCATGAACCAAGAAGAACGGAGTTTCTTGTGTTGCTGTGTTTGGTGTTGTTCGTATGCTCCATAATACACTGGGCAACTCCTCTGGCCAGGTGTATCGAGCTTTCTCTAATGGCGCTAATAAGCGTTTCTTAATGCCGTTGCAGATGATTCCATTAGCTTTCTCGACTTGGCCGTTGGTCTGCGGATGCGCAACTGACGCAAATTGTAACTTGATACCCACTTCTTTGCAATAATCTTTGAATTCGTGGGATGTGAAGTTGCTGCCATTGTCTGTGACGATGCTATGGGGCACTCCAAATCTGAAGACGAGGCCTTTTATGAATTTTACTGCAGATGCTCCGTCTGGTGAATTTATCGGCTTCGCTTCTATCCACTTTGTAAATTTGTCGACAGCTACTAGCATGTACTCCTTTCCTCCTGGCCAGGATTTGTGTAATTTTCCCACCATATCAAGTCCCCATTGGGCAAAGGGCCATGACAATGGTATTGGTGTTAGTTCTGCTGCTGGAGAGTGAGGTTTTGCGGCAAACCTTTGACACGCGTCGCAAGTTCTTACTATTTCCTTGGCGTCCTCGATTGCTGTCAACCAATAGAATCCTGCCCGAAAAACCTTGGCTGCAATAGCTCGACTACTCGCGTGGTGGCCACATATTCCTTCGTGTACATCCTTCAGAATTATTCTTCCTTCTTCGGGTGTAACACACCTTTGCAAGACGCCTGAAATACTTCGCTTGTACAATTCTCCTTTGATCACCGTGAAAGCCTTGGAGCGTCGAATTACTCGCCTTGCCTCAACTGGATCCTCGGGTATTTCTTTCCTGAGGATGTATGATATGTACGTCTGCATCCATGGTATCTGTATCACCATGACCAGGTCCTGATCTTCTTCTTCCTCTTGATCTTCCTTGGTAGCCCCCGAGGGTTTCTTCTCCTTCTTTTTTAATTTTGTCGATTTTGTAGATCTCTCTGTTATCTCTTCCCAAAATACACCTGGCGGAACTGCAAGGCATTGCGACCCGATGTTTACAAGAACGTCGGCTTCGTCGTTGCTTAATCTGCTAATATGATTTACTTCATATCCATCAAACAACTTTTCGAGCTCGTTGTACACCTCCTTGTATGCCATCATGCTATCATTGACTGCGTCACATTGGTTCATAACTTGCTGAGCCACCAATTGTGAGTCGCCAAAGATTTTTAGTCGAGTTGCACCGCAAGCTTTCGCCATCTTCATCCCGTGTATGAGAGCTTCATATTCTGCTTCGTTGTTGGATGCGTTAGGGAACGTCATCCGAAGGACATATTTTAACTTGTCGCCTTCAGGTGATATGAGTACTACTCCTGCGCCAGCTCCTTCTAGTCTTTTGGACCCATCAAAGTTCATGGTCCAGGTTCTCGACAGGTCTGGGGGTCTTGTGTTTTGCAACTCCATCCACTCTGCGATGAAGTCCGGCAGAACTTGCGACTTGATTGCTTTTCTTTTTTCATACGTGATGTCCCGAGGGGAAAGTTCTATTCCCCAAAGGGAGACACGACCCGTAGCTTCTGGATTGTTTAGTATATTTGACAAGGGAGCTTCATTGACCACTATGATCGGGTGTGCCGAAAAATAGTGGCGCAATTTTCGTGCTGTTGTGAGCACTCCATATGCTAGCTTTTGGTACTGAGGGTACCTTTGTTTTGATGGCGATAAAACTTCGCTGACGAAGTATACTGGCCTCTGTACTCCGTGGAGTTTTCCTTCTTCTTCTCTTTCGACAACTAGCACCGTGCTCACCACTTGGGGCGTGGCTGCAATATACAGCAGGAGAGGTTCCTTTTCCTTCGGCGCCACCAGAATTGGTGGTGTCGAGATTGTGCGCTTCAAATCCTCGAAGGCTCTGTCGGCCTCTTCGTTCCACTGAAATTTATCTCCTTGCTTTATTAGAGCGTAAAATGGTAACGCTTTTTCTCCCAACCTGGCGACGAATCTGCTCAAAGCTGCGACTCGCCCAGTTAGCTGCTGTATTTCTTTCAACTATGTTGGCTTTCTCATTGTTATGATAGCTTGTATTTTGTCGGGATTTGCTTCAATCCCTCTTGCTGAGACCAGAAATCCCAGAAGTTCTCCTGCTGGGACGCCAAAGGAACACTTCGTCGGGTTCAGCTTGAGGCAGAATTTGTTGAGGTTGTCGAAGGTTTCCTTGAGATCCTCGATCAGTGTTGCCCCCTCTTTTGACGTTATAACGATATCGTCGATGTATACTTGCACGTTTTTCCCGATCTGTGTCGCCAAACACTTCTGCATCATCCTCTGATATGTTGCTCCCGCGTTTTTTAAACCGAAAGGCATTGTTCTGTAACAGAACACGCCGTAAGGTGTTATGAACGCTGTTTTGGCCTCGTCTTCTTCTTTCAATCTGATCTGGTTATAACCAGAATATGCGTCCAGGAAGGAAAGACGTTCACATCCAGCCGTGGAGTCGATAATTTGATCGATCCTCGGGAGGGGAAAGTGATCCTTTGGACAATGTTTATTGAGACACGTAAAGTCGACGCACATGCGAAGGACTGTCGTGTGTTTCTTCGGCACCATCACTGGGTTAGCTACCCATGTGGCTTCTGTAGATATCTCTTTGATAAAACCAGCTTCCTTAAGTCGATTTACTTCTGATAGCATAGCTTTGCGGTTTGGTTCCGAAAAACGCCGCAGAGGTTGTTTGATTGGTCTCGCTAATGGATCCAAGTTTAGGTGGTGCTCGGCAAGTTCCCTGGGTACTCCTGGCATGTCAGCTGGGCACCATGCGAAGATTTTCCAGTTCTCACGGAGGAACTCGACGAGCGCGCTTTCCTATGCGATATCCATGTCGTTTGCGATAGATGTCGTCTTTTTCGGGTCTGTCGGGTGAATCTGCACCTCCTTAGAATTTTTCTCGGTATTGAAAGTTGATTCTTTATTTGGCCTTCCAACGTCTGGCAGTACGTCGTAATCAGTCATGCTTTTTGACGCCAAATACTCAGCTTGCATCCCGAAAGTTTCTGATAGCCGATGAAAATCCTTATCACACTTATCGGCTAAGGCAAAGCTTCCTTTGACTGTGATTGGTCCCTTTGGTCCAGGCAACCTCCACAACAGGTATGTATAGTGTGGCACCGCCATAAATCTAGCATATGCTGGTCGTCCCAACAGAGCGTGGTATTGCGATGGAAAATCCACGACTTCAAATTCCAGCCTCTCGATTCTATAATTTTCTCGGGTCCCAAACTGAATGTCGAGATTGATCTTCCCCAATGGATAACTTGGTTTCTCCGGTGTGATGCCGTGGAACCTTGTGTCTGTTGGCTTCAAGTTTGCTAAGGATATGTTCATCTTCCTCAATGTATCTGCATACATAAGCTTTAGGCTGCTGCCGCCGTCTATGAACACTCGAGAGACATCAAATCCTGCGATAACTGCTGGCAGAATAAGTGCTGACTGCCCTGGTCGAGGAACTTGCTGCGGATGATCTGCTATGGTGAAGCCAATATCTTGTCCTGACCAATTAAGATACTCAACTGTTGGTGGAGGCATTTTTCTCGCCATAAACACTGTCGTGAGATTACTTTCTGAGCTCTATTGGACGGCCTTCCCTTCGAATCATCGACACCGCTCCGTTGGAGTTAGGATCAACATAAGGTGGTGGTGGAGGTGCTGCCGCTATTCTCGAGCTGATGCCGATTGTCGTCTCGTAATCGCGGGAGGAGGCGGCAAGTGAATCTCGCTTCGGGTTATCGAGGATTTGTCTGTGTTGCACGCGCATTATCGTGCTCTGCATAACTTAGCATTGCCTAAAAATTTCGACAGTCTTTCTGCAGGTGCCCTGACTGTCTTTTACCGTTGCTGTCGAGGAAAAAATGCATTTGACACGGCCCATTCATCATCTCTTCAGGGGACACGAAAGGCCTTGGGAACCTAGGCCCGCTATTTTGCCTGTTGTTGCGAGAATCATCCCTGTTATCACCTCGTTGTTCACTGCTTCTCTGATAATCATCTCTGTTGTTTCCTCCTGTGTTTGCCCGAAAACCTGCCGAAATTTGCCCTGGAGCGTCATAGTTCGGGTACTGCCGAGGAAATCGTCGCCTTGGTTGGTAGTTTCGACCACGGTCCTCCTCTGGCGACCTGTGCCGTTTGTTGTGGACAGCGTCTTCTCCATCTGCCCATCTGTTTGCTATCTCCATTAACGCGGATACTGTCTTTGGATTGGTCCTTCCCAAGTCTTCGACAAAATCTCCACGCCTGATTCCTGCGACAAACGCATCTATTGCTCTCTCGTCAGATATATTTTCTGCCGAGTTTTTGATGATATTCCACCTTTGGATGTACTTTCTCATTGGCTCATCTGGCTTTTGTCGACATGCTCTCAACTCCTCTAACGACGCAGGTTTTTTGCACGTGGACCTGAAGTTCTTGACGAACACATCCTCGAAACTTTCCCAGCTGTCGATAGATCCTGGAGTGAGTTTCTTTATCCAAGATCGTGCGGCTCCACTCAAATGCACCTGGATGCTTTGCATAGCTGTTGCCCTGGTTCCTCCTGTGAGCTTCACTGTCTCGAGATAATCAACTAGCCAATCCTCTGGATCTTGAAGGCCGTCGAACTTCTTGAAGTTGTCGGGTAACTTGAATCCTGAGGGGACTCGAGTTTTTCGGACTCTCCTCGTGAAGCATGGCAAGCCGCACATATCTTCGTCATTAAGCTCCGGAGATTGCCGATGATCCCGTCTGCTTTGCCGCGCTCTGTCGACCCTTGCTTGTGCTGCTGTGTCTCTTGCTCCACTTGGTCCTTCAGGTGCTGCCGCTGTTGCTGCTGCGGGTCGTGGACTATTTTGCCTTGCCGCTCCTTCGGGAGGCGTTGATACAAACGCTGTCCCCATAGCTCCAACTCCTGCTACCGCCATATTGTATAGTGTCTCCCTTGGATCACCTGGAGGTGGTTTAGATGCGAGGATAAAAGCATGTGTCGCCATATACCCAGCCTCTGGTGTCTTAGGGATGATGTTTCCTCTTGTGTCTATCGACATGAAGGACATGTCGAGGTTTTGGACCAAGTGCTCTCTTTCTGCCTCGGGTATATGTTGCAACCTTGATCTTGCTCTGTTCCGCGCCTCCCTGTGGCTATCACCCGAAGTTCTAGATTGTCGACTTAGATCTGCCCTCCTCCTGCTAGATGCAGAAGCTGCTTCCTTTCTTCTGTTTAACTCAGCTGTCTGTTTTTCCAATTCTCTTGCAGCTCGTGCGAGCCTATATTGATATGCTTGCAATTCCTCTGGTGTGGCTGTAGTGGCCATTGGTTCTGAACCGTTCATAGCTCTCGCGGCTCTGTCCCACGCTGCTTGCGAAAGCTGAACTCTGTCTCGCGGCTGCGGCCCGACGTATTTATTGCCCAGGCCTTGTCGCAGATTGGAGGGATCGACGTATGGATTTCCCAGATCGTCGAAAGCCTCAGATGTTTCCTCTTGATCTTCAATGGCATAAATCTGATGATACTTTGTACTCAGATCTATATTGGGTTTGGTGACATCATCGTTGAGATTGATGAAGACCTTGCCCACTGTGATAGATTTGTCGATGAAGTCGTAACTGTCGACATCGCATGAGCCATCGCTTATATATGAGTCCGCAGATGACTCAAACGACATGTCGCTGAAGATCTTGGCGAGTTTCTCTCTTGCTCTGGTGCTGACGTAGCATGTCGCCGAAGTTTCTTCTTCTCCTGACTCGGTTGACGATGTATAGCTTGAAAAATCAGAATCGACCGCCGACGATCCCGATGAAATCGGAATTTCGACACGATACGATCCTTCCTTCTCGTCGCGAAAGTGAAACCTTCCGAACGTCATCTCCATGGACTCCGCCAGATACGCATATGCATCCAAACGGGAGGGTGGGTGAGGAACAAAATCGACAGGATCAGCAGCGATCTGTTTACCTCGATCCATTGCGTTGCTTGCGGTTGACGATGTCGAAGATCTTGAACGTGCCATCGAGATCAGATCCTTACGCCTCTAGTCCCCACAGACGGCGCCAATTGACAAGGTACCAACTTGTCAATGCCTATGGATTGTAGGCTAGGGTTTATTTGGAAGTAGAGGGCAAGTAGATCTCGAAGGTTTCAGCCGAAAAGTACTCGACGATTATGAGAACTAGGGTTTGTAACAATGATTCGATGATCTCTTCGTCCCTCGACTCCCCCTTTATATAGGAGGCGGAGCCGAGGGTTTCGTTTTGTACAAGTTACAGAGTCCGGGATGGTTTCTAACTCATCCCGCCAGATTACAAATAACACTTCCTATTACAACTCTAACTTTCCTTAATATATCTTGGACTCCCGAATCTTCTTATTCTTCGGGTAGTGGGCCTTCAGTAAACCCGGGTACTATCTTCGGCAGGCCCATTTGGGATGCCTATGTCACCGACTTCCGCTAAACCTTATAGAACTGGTCTTCGCATCCTCCTTTCGCCCATGTGCATAATTAAGTGCTTAAATGATTTTTATCACGTCAAATTATCAATAAATAATAGTTTTTATTGATATTTCATCATTGAATTATTATTTTAAGATCCTGCATAGAAAAGCATAAAAGGGCGAGGTAAGACGGTGAAATACAAAGGTCCTATAACTGTAGGGTTCGTAGCATAGAAAACAAAAAATTCTACCGCAAGAACGAATAAAACCAAGATCCAATCTATGAAAAATCCAAGATCTAATCTATGAGACCGGAGCAACGAGATAGATGAGCGACTAACCCTCGAAGATCCAAAGCCTTAACGAGATCTGATCTCGTGGTTGATGAAGAGGTTCCTTCCGGTGTTGCGATCCGGCAACACTTCCGTACTCGGTCACACGTACGGAGTCGATGAAGACCTTCCTCTCCCCGTTCCAGCGGGCAGCGGAGGTAGTAGATCCCCTCGGAATCCTAGCAGCACGACGGCGTGGTGATGGTCGTGGAGGAGAATTCCTGCAAGGCTTCGCCTAAGCCGGAGCAGGAAGAAGCAGGAGGGAGGAGAGGTGGCGGCTAGGGTTGGGTGAAGGGCCAAGTGGCCGGCCACCCCTCTCCTCTATTTATAGAGGGGGGGTGCGGCCAGGGTATCCCCCCTTGGCCGACCTCCTCCTTGGGCCGGCGCATGGGGAGGGGGGAGATTTCCTTCCCCCCAAGTCTCCCCCCTATTTTTAGGGATTTGATCTTATCCCCTTGGGATTCGATCTTATCTCTTGGGGGGCTGGCCGGCTGGGCCTCTTGGGCCTGCTGCAGCTGGCCCATGAGGCCCTCACAGCATTCCCTCAGCCCATGTGGCCCCTCCAGGGGTGGTGGGCCCACCGGTGGTCCTCTAGAACCTTCTAGAAGCTCCGGTCAAAACACCGAAACTTTTCCCGAACCTCGGAAGATGACTTCCATTATATGAATCTTATTCTCCGGACCATTCCGGACCTCCTCGTGATGTTCTGGATCCCATCCAAGACTCCGAATAATATTCGGTCTCCGTCTCATATTCCATATCTACTAAACAACATCGAACCTTAAGTGTGTCACCCTACGGTTCGTGAACTATGCAGACATGATTGAGACACCTCTCCGATCAATAACCAATAGTGGGACCTGGAGATCCATAATGGCTCCCACATATTCAATGACGACTTCGTGATCAAATGAACCATTAACATACGATACCGATTCCTTTTGTCGCGCGATACTTTACTTATCCGAGGTTCGGTCATCGGTATCTCTATACCTAGTTCAACCTCGTTACCGATAAGTACTCTAGTCACATGCTTGCAAGCTAATTGGATGAAATTCCACCGAGAGGGGCCCAGAGTATATCTATCCGTCATCAAGATGGACAAATGCCACTCTTGATCCATGTGCTTCAACTTATACTTTCAGAATACTTAATGCCACCTTTATAACCACCCATTTACGAAGTGGTATTTGATGTCATCAAGCATCCATCCGGTGTAAGTGATTAACATGATCTTATGGTCGAAGGATTAGGTTACTATGTATTGAAATCTTGTAGTAAAACGAACTTAATGACTTGATCATATGCTATGCTTACTATGGGTGTGTATCCATCACATCATTCTCCTAATGATATGATCCTGTTATTAATAATATCCAATGTTCATGATTAGGAAACTATGATCATCTATTAATCAACAAGTTAGTTAAACGAGAGCCTTACTAGAGACTCTGGTTTGTTTACAAAACACACATGTATCGATGTTTCCACTTAATACAATTATAGCATGGGATGTAAATATTTATCATGAACACTAAGATATAACAATAACCACTTTGTTATTGTGTCTCAGGCATATCTCCAACAATAACTACGCAATGATGACTTAACAAAATAACGGTGTAAAAACATGCAAAAATGCACTCATCAGCCCGCCTGCTAGCGACCTAGGTGGATGCATCTTCTCAAGCGTGCCAATACTGGCGACGAGGCATCACTTCGGAAGTACGCGCCACGTTAATGGTGATGCTTCGCCTACCGAGCGGCGGCCGCACACCTCTGGTAATGAAATTAATGCTGTTGCCAAGCGTGCCGCGTCCGTCAGCTGCCTCCGACGTATATAAAGAGGGCTGTGTGCTCGGCTACATCATCCCTTCCTCAACCCTAGCTTCCACACAACCTCCACCGTAGTGCCGGCTCGCAAACCACCTTTCCCATGATGAGCAATGCCAGCGGCGGCCAGGCTACTCCACCTCCACCCCCGCCTGCTCCTACTCCACCTCCCCCGATCGACAACAGCGGCGAGTTTGACAACGCGAATGAATATAGCACAAACAACGTTATCGACGCGGCGATGAACGCGAAGTTCATGGATGACGCGGAGCAGGAGGCAGAGGAGGAGCGGGCGGCCCACGCAGCGTTCGACGTGGATCAGAAACACTACCGGGAGGCGGCAGCCGTAGAGGAGTCGGACGACGACAACCTCGACTGGAGCGGGCATGACCCAGAAGAGAAAGCGTCGAAGCGGAGGGCTTTAGTCGCGTCCTTCGAGACGCTGAAGAAGGCCGAGGACAACGCCAACGAGGTTCTGCGGTAACGGCTACTGGAGGACGCGGCGGCCCACCGAGCTCCGACGGCGGCGCAGAAGCGAAGGGGGGAGGGAGACAACGATAGGGCCGGGTTGTCAACCGCCCCGAGAGGCGACAAGTAGGCAGGACCTAGCCTATTCATTTTAGTAGTTGTTTCTTTTTATTTTTCATTTATTTCATATGTAGATTATGTTTTCAATTGATGAATGATTTTTTTTTTGGAAAAATAATATACGTCGGTCTGCTGGGCAAAACGAACGCACGGAAAAAAAAATTATTTTCATATTCGCGGGTAGAAGGAAACGAACACGTGCGCCGTCCAAATCAGTATCTCCAAATCCCAAACTCTCCACTGCCATTCCCGACGCGTCGCCTCTCTGCTCCATCTCAGTACCTCAACGATGTCCGGCGTCCGCCTACGCCGCCGCCGCCGCCGCTCCTCCCTCACCTCCACCTAGCTCCTGCCCACCCTGCCTTCTCCTCCGCTTCCGCGGCTCCACTTCCTCCACGAATCGGCCTCCTCCACTCGACCACGATGTCCCGCCTCCACCTCCTCCTCCTCCGTCGCAGCTCCTTCTCCACCTCCACCTTGCCGGACTCACGCTCCTGGTGTCCCGGCGCCGCCTTTGACGCGGCCACGGAGCGCGTCCGCGCCGGGACGCTCAGCCCGGAAGAAGCACATAACCTGCTCGACGAATTGCTGCGGCACGCCACCCCCGTCCCCGAGTGCTCCCTGCGCGACTTCCTTGTTTCGCTCGCCCGTGCTCCGGACCACGACAACCGCAGAAGCGGCCCCGCCCTCGCCATAGCTCTCTTCAACCGCGTGTGCCGAGAAGATGCCGGCGCACGGCTGGCGCAGCCCACAGTCTGCACTTACAACATCATCATGGACTGCTGCTGCCGCGCACGTCGGCCCGACCTAGGCCTTGCCTTGTTCGGCCGTCTCCTCAGAACAGGCCTCAAGACAAACCAGATCACCGCCAACACCTTCCTCAAGTGCCTCTGCTCCGCAAAACGGACAGATGAGGCCGTGGACCTACTGCTTCATAGGATGTCCGAGCTTGGCTCCGTGTGCGATGCCTTCTCATATTCCATTGTTCTGAAGAGCTTATGCGACAATAGCATGAGCCTGCGGGCGCTCGACCTGCTCCACACAGTGGCCAAGGGAGGTACCCGTTCGCTCAATGTGGTGGTGTATAACACAGTCATCAGCGGCCTCTTTAAGGAAGGCCTAGTAAGCAAGGCATGCAAGCTATTCCATGAAATGATGCAGCAAGGGTTTGCGCCTGATGTGATGGCATACAACTCAGTTATTCATGCATTGTGCAAGGCCAGAGCAATGGACAAGGCGGAGCTAGTCATTCGCCAGATGGTTCACAATGGTGTTCAACCGAATAATGTGACGTACAATTGCATGATCCATGGGTACTTCACATCAGGGCAGTGGAAAGAGGCAGCTAAAATGTTCAAACAAATGACAAAGCGAGGTCTGATACCAGATATCTTTACTTGCAACTCGTTCATGACTTCCCTTTGCAAACATGGAAAAAGCAAAGAAGCTGCAGAAATTTTTGATTCCATGACAACCAAGGGACACAAACCGGATATCATCTCGTACACTATTTTGCTTCATGGATATGCCAGTGAAGGGAGCTTTGTTGATATGATGGGACACAAACCCTGGTCGCCCTCCGACCCGTCCCTCGACCCGGCCCGCGTCGCCCGCCTCCTCGCCCGCGTCCGCGCCGCCATCTCCCGCGTCGAGGCCTCCCGCCTCTACCGCCGCTTCCTCCTCCCGAACACCCCGCTCCGCCGCCGGCTCGCCCAGCTCGCGCCCGCCCGCCTCTCCCTCCTCGGCGTCGGCAGCTTCGAGTCCTCCCCCGCCGCGCGCCTCCAGCTCGCGCTCGCCGCCCTCCTCCGCCGCGACCTCCTCCCGGGGTCCGCCACGGCCGACCTCTTCGACCCCGTCCTCTCCGCCGTCGAGTGCGCCGCCGCCGCGGCCCTCGGCTTCGCCGTCCCGAGCCTCGACGACGGCGGCCGCTGCCGCGTGGCGGAGCCCACGCTCTTCTACATGCCCCACTGCGAGGCCTCGCTCTACGACGCGCTCCTCGACGCCAACTGGGCCCAGCTCCGCCGCGTCTGCGTGCTCGGCAACAGCTTCCGGCGCTACGCCCTCCAGGCGGAGGAGAACCGCTCGGGCCCCGCCGCCAAGGCCAAGCTCGTGCTCCAGGCGGAGCAGCTCGCGTGGGAGGAGCGCGTCGACGAGGCCGGGGATGTGGATGAGGGCGACGGGTTCGCACGTGCGTTCAACGAGACGAGCTGGCATTTCTTCGAGGTGGACGACCATGTCGACCAGAGGAAGGAGATAAGTCCCGAAGCTTTGTCTTTCCAGAAATTGTCACTGTGATTCTGTGAATTGTATTGTACCTGATTGCACAAGCATTCAGAGATTCAGAGCTGAACATCTTAGCAAAGTTTAACCCTGTAATTCAGTGAGCTGTATTACTCGATTGGAGATGCATTCAAAGATTCAGAGTTGGACACTTACAAAAATGTATCACTGTAATTCATGAATTGTACAACTTAATTGGAGATGCATTCTAAGATTTAGCACTGTAATTCAGTGAATTGTATTACTCGATTGGGGATGCGTTCAAATATTCAGAGTTGGATATCTTAACAAAATGTATCACTTTAAGTATATGAGATTGGAGTACTTGATTGGAGATGCATTCAAAGATTCAGAGTTGTGTAATATGGATGGCGCTCTATTATTTCCTTCTGTAATATGGATGTCAAGTTTGATGTGACTTGTGTATGTGTTGGTTTAACAGAGGAGGAGCTCCAAGGGAGGCCGCGCAAACTTGGTCAGCTCCAAGAATGTTTTCGTCCTGATGGACTGCATGCTTCCACTTTGTTTGGTGTTTTTGGGCGGCATGAGATGATATTTGCTTTAGAGATGGATTTTTTATTTTGTTGATTGGGCAGATAGCATACATTCTCTATGCATCATGAGTCAGGTGGCATGTGTTTTTTTTTCTTTTCCTTTTGGTCTAATTGCGGCGCTATTTTAAATCATCATCCATTTGACGTTAGCTTAGTATAGTAATAACAATGTGGAGTTAGAGCATCCCCACTCGTTGGCGTTCCCCACGCCCAAATCCGGCGAAATTTTCGTCCGGATTGGATGAAGATTTGGCGTGGGGAGCGCCGAAGTTCCAGCCGTCCCCCCGGCAGGAAACCCCCAACCTCGACCATTTGACATATTTCAAACAAATTCAACATAAAATTTAACAAGTTGGGCAAACAAGAGGACGAAAATTGCTGAAACAAATTCGGCGATAACAGTACAATGTTTAACAAGTGCTGAAACAAATGAAGCACACAAATTTCACAATTTTTCAAACAAATTAAGACAGACTAGTTGGCGTCGGCGTTGGCGTTGCCTCGGAGCCTCCATATGTGCTCCACCAGATCATCTTGCAAAGCGGTGGTGCATTGTAGAGTCTCGAATCTCCTGGCGCATAGCAATGAAGGCGGCCCATGATGGAGGCACCTGGTGATTAGGCTGTGCAAGAGGACCCTCTCTCTCATATGGTGCTTGTTGCTCAGCCAGAGGAACCGGATGCTTTCGCTCATCTTCAATAATCATGTTGTGTAGGCACACACAGCAGTTCATCACCTCCCACATCTGATCTTTGGACCAAGTCATAGCGGGGAACCGGACGACAGCAAATCTCTGCTGTAGGACACCAAATGCTCGCTCGACGTCTTTTCGGCAAGCTTCTTGTTTCTTGACAAACTCGCAAAGTTTGGGGGTGCTAGGGTTGGAGATCGTCTTCACAAATGTTGCCCACTTTGGATAGATACCGTCTGCAAGGTAGTATCCTTTGTTGTAGTGCCGACCATTGATCACATAGTCCACCGGGGGAGCATGACCCTCAACAAGCTTGGAAAAGACCGGGGAGCAGTTTAGGACGTTGATGTCATTGTTGGATCCAGGCATACCAAAGAAAGAGTGCCAAATCCAAAGATCATGGGTAGCCACTGCTTCAAGTATCACAGTGCAGCCTTTTTTGTGACCCTTGTACATTCCTCGCCACGCAAACGGACAGTTCTTCCATTGCCAATGCATGCGATCAATGCTTCCAAGCATCCCTGGAAAACCTCTAGCTTCATTTGTTGCAAGGATCCTCTGAGTGTCTTCGACAGTGGGTGATCTCAAGTAATAGTCCCCGAACACTGCTATGACGGCCCTGCAGAACCGGTAGAAACAATCAAGGGCGGTGGACTCGGCCATCCGAAGATAGTCATCTGCAGTATCACCGGGAGCTCCATACGCCAGCATCCTGATAGCCACTGTGCACTTCTGCAGTGACGAAAATCCAACCAAACCAGTGCAATCCGCCTTGCATCTGAAGTAGGGATCAAAGTGGCGGATGGCATACACAATTTACAGAAATAGCTTTCTGCTCATCCTGAAACGACGCCGGAAAACACTCTCACCGTGCAACGGATTGTCGGCGAAGTAGTCGGCGTACAACATGCAGTAGCCCTCCAGTCGCTGTCTCGGCTTGCACTTCTGGCGACCTCGTGCCGACCCACCACGCCGACGAGTTGCCAGTCCGGCGTACATGCTTGCCAAGCAACCAAGGATCATCATGTGCTCGTCGTCTTGGGCGGCTGCTGCCATCTCTTCTTGCATAAGCTCGACGAACATCTGCTCCTCCTCTTCGTCCGAGTCCATGGCCGGCGAGGCAAATGGACGAACACCTGACGGGCGTGGTCGAGGCAACCCGAGCCGCGAACGACGACGAGCAAGCAGGTCGGAAAACAGGCCGGCGGAAGAGCAGCCAGATAGGCCGTCGTCCAAACACGGCGGAATATAGGCAGGTGGGGAAGGAGTGGCGGCGCAATCTGGGCAACAAGCCGGCGGGGTGGTGCCGGCGGCGAGAGAGATACGAGGGGTGGGGGAGATTTTGAGCGACGTGGCGGTGGGGTTCGTGCGTCGAGTCACCGACAGATCGGGCCCTTCCCCGCTTTTCACTCGTCCGGAGTCCCCGAGAGCTCCCCGGGGGGCCGGGGGGGGGGGGGGGCGTGGGATCGCCGGATGAATTTAGGCCCAAATCCGGACGAAAACGAGGAACCGGGGGCGCGACTGGGCCGAATTTCGCCGTCCGGATGGAAAAAACGCTCGCCGGGGGCCTCCTCGGGGGGACGAGTGGAGATGCTCTTATACTCAGTTTCAGAAATGGTAACTGAATAAGCAACCTAGATATTTGCTACTAGCTGCAGTCATGCTGAACTAGGGTTACAGGACGGCGCGACTGGACCCAACAAACCCCACCAGATTCTGCCAACGGTCTCGGGCCTACCGAGCTTGCACCGTTCCCCTCCTCCCGCTACAGTAGAGGTAGGCGATTTCTGAAACCCCCTTCTGCTTCCACCTCGCCGCCGGCGATTCGTGTGATTCCCCATCCTCCGGCGGCCGCCTCGGCGGCGGGAGGATGGGGAATCGCCGGATCCCGGCGTGTACATAGTGTAGGTAGCAGTAGGTTGCTAGCCGGCGGCGCTGGGGAGTTGGTGGCGTGGCCGGAGTGGCTTTTGCAGGCGGTGGTCCTCTCCTTCGCGGTCGGTGCTCCGGTGGAGGCCAGCGGCGGATCTGCCGTCTTTGCTTCGCTCGCGTCTCGTCGGAGGCGTGGTGCGTCTCGTCCCCGTGCCGGGGGCCGTGTGGTGGAGGCTCCGGCTTTTGAAGATCTTGAAGGTTCGGGTGGTGTTGAACAAGATGGCGGCGGCGTCTGTCGCGCAGGGTGGAGGTGCTTGCGCACCGAGGAGCGTCGACTTCCGCGTCGTGAAGGGGATCCTCCCAGTCCAAGCGTTCGGAGGAGTTGCGGCGGGTTTCGCCGGCGTGGCGGCTTGCTCGATGAGGACGACGAAGCCAGAGCTCAGAGGGGTGTCTTTGTAATTTTTCAGTTTTCTGAGCTTGTCTGTAAGACTCTTGTTTAATGCATTCTGGTCCTTCTTCGCAAAAAAAAAAAAAAAAAGCTGCAGTCATGCTGAATGCGATATCAAATGCTGAATGCGAGATTAGTTTCAGGAAAAGAGTACTCCGTGAGGTTGGATTTCTGAGTATTTCCAGGCCATGCTAACTCATTCTCATACAGAACTAATATTCTGTCTTTATTAGACACAAAAGTGTTGAACTAGTGAGCTCTTTTCCTCTCCACCTGGCGGCCACACTAAGGTTTAGACTAAATGTGGATACGCAATTCACTCGTCGAATTCACACATAGAAAGAAGGTCCCGATCATCGTCGCTGCTCGCCCCGTCGCTGTCGTAGTATATGCAGTCCTCTTGCAGCGCACTCATGCGCTCCGCATAGTGATCGCTTCTCTGGATGATGTCCTCGTTCCGATGCAGCTGCCGAACCTGCGTCCCGCCGCGCGCCGCCGCTTCGAACTTCTTGTCACGGCCGTGGAACTCCGTCGACGCCGGGTGCACAATGTTGCCCCCTTTGCTGTCGCAGTACAGGCACCGGACCAGAGAGGCTCTCGGCGGAGGTATGCCCACCGGGACGCACAGCGGCGCTTGCTCGTCCTCGACATCGTCGTAGTTGCGGCACTCGGCGAAGAACAGCACCGGCTCGCCGCCGAAGCTTGTCGTCGCCAGGAAGTTCATGTGGGAGCGGTCGTATCTGTATGGGAGTAGATGGGTGCTGGTGTCGGTGCTGGGGATTTCGTTGGGGCCGGAGACGTCCTCGTTCACGCCGCAGATGGCGTGAAGCTCGTACGCCGTGCTGCCCTGCGCCGCCGCGTATTGCTCTAACGCGGCATTCACCTTCGCCACGATCCTCGCCTCGTTGGCCCTGAACTGCCTCCTCCGGTCCCTTATGATGGCCCAGTACAGCTTGGTCGCCGGTTCGGGAACGACCTGCTCCGGCGGCGGTGCCGGAGACAGCAGCTCGGCGAGCCTGAGGATGTCTTCCGGGGACTCCAGCGGCTGCTGCAATACCAAGGCGTCGAGAAACGCCGCCTGCGCACGAGGAGGCGCACGTTTGATGCCACGTTATTAGGGGCCCGTGTTATTATTTGCGCGCGCAGGAAAGGAAAGGAAAGCCTCGTTGACCAAAATCGATCCGTTCGGCTCGACGGAGACCTCAATCAACCAATCAAAAAACTGATTAAAAAAGACTCTTTTCTCGCACGCACGCGCGCACGTCCAGATCGATCGATGCGTGGATTTAGCAAATCAGGTACGTGCGTGCACCATTTATCTCAAGGAAACAAAGGGAAACAATTGCCTAGACCGATTAGCAACTCACGTGCACCGGCCGGCCGAAAGCCAGTACCCAGTATTCCTCTTGTTTCAAAGCACGACGGATTGATGGATACGAAAAAAAGAGGTATGCATATAAGAGCATCCAAATATATATACATGGAGAAAAGGTCACATCATCATGAGCAGAAACCCCCACGTACGGATCGATCAATGGGATTGGTGGATATATATTACCTGATGGATCTCCCTCTTCGCGCGCGCCGGGAATCGGATAAACCATGAACTCCGCTAGTTGATCCAGCGCGCCGACGACATAGTGTCCTCTCTTCTCTCCTCTAAGTCGTCACACACGACGCACGCGTTGGCTACACCCCTCGCTATATTTATAGACTAGAGCAGCGGGTACTTTTCGTTCAAACCTCACAAATGGGCGCCACTTTTTTTGTTTTTGCCGCCACTATTTTCATCATCTCATTTGGAACGAATGGACCGCCTGGATGAAAAACACACCACGGATCGATGACATGGCTGGCCCACCTAGAGAAAACAAAACGAAACGCCCTGTAATTAATTACGGGATCCTTGACTTATTTGATGCATGGCCTCGTTCCACTATTAACGCTTTGGGAAACACTCCCGCAGATTATGCTTGTCTCCATCATGGTGTGTTTGCCGAATGGAACCGGATTTACAGCACGGAATTTATTACTAGGAGAATAAGATGGGAAGATGATTATTGTTCCCGTTACCTTCCCTGGTACTACACGATGAGAATTACGGGAACAAAACAATATCAACAAACAGGGCTCATATAGCAATAAATACGACAATTTATTGGCACGCGTGGGGCCTGTCCTCCCTCTAAACCGCTCCTCCACCTCCTATCCATTAATTTTGCTACGTGAAAACTGTTTCGTCTAAAAAAAAAGAACAAATGCATCGCGAACAAAGAGGATAAATTGGAGATTAAAAATTGTGCGGTCATGTAAATTCGTGGGCCTACTCCATCTCTTCGCATGACCTAATTAATTGCCACCTTAAACAAGGTCGTTACGGAATTTTTGGAGAGAGAGCTAATTGGACTAATTAAAGGCTATATATATACTACTACCTGGCCAATCTTCGCTTACCAGGCCAGATTTTAATTCGGAGGATTTGTTGCCTATTTAATGAGAATAATTTGGTATTCGGAGGCAGCTGTATCTATCTATTGGTCTGTAATGGAGTAATGAGGAGAGTTAAGAACTATTTACCCCTACTAAATCGTGGAGTAGTTACCGGGTGAAAAACTAGGAGTCCGGCTGTGTGCTCTGAGGGGAGTTAAATTGGTGAAATACCAGGAAGGATAACCACGATCTCCTTAATCCTAGCGGGCTGAATTTTTACGCCGTTTACATAGCAACCGAGGGAGCAAACGGAAGGAAGTACCTAATTAAAAACCAGGGACTTTCCGCAACTCTAAAGTCGCAGTTCATGTATACCAAATTATTCTTCTCTATTTGAGGGAAATGTACATGTTTATCCCTTCAATTCGCATACATAGAGATAACATCACTGTAAAATTAGTACACCTGCTAGTATTTCGTGGGTGTTAAAGCAGACATATTTCTATAAATTCTTTGAAGAACGGGTACTCCCTCCTTTCACAATAGTCAAAGTCAAACTTTGTACCTTTTTAGTAAATATTTAGGAAAAAATCGAAAATCTATAATATAAAACATATTTGCATCTTCTTGACATGCATGGCTACGATGGTTTGAGAATTGGTCAAAAGAATCCCACTAATTATGAATTTTCTGTTGTGTAGTTATTATCTCAGATTCCATGGAACCAGTTGCAGCGGCATTCCTGGGTGGAGGCCGTGGCCGGAGACAGGCGAGACGAATCCGGCGAGATCGGCACAACAAGTATCAGCGGCGGCTTGGTTGCCTACTGCGGCATGGCCAGCCACCATATCGTGGCTTTGGACTTGGGTACAACAAAAGTTGTGAACCGGACAAAAAGACACATGTATTTGCATTCCAAAAAATGGCATCTAATAGTCACAAATTCTCGGGTGATTCCTCGTATAAATATAGCATTTCTTCTTTGAAACATCAATGTCAACACATGAGTGAGGCATTGCTTTTCATTTTCCCCAAACGAGAGGACTACATCTATTTCAAAGTTAAACCTCGTACATAGCTCTACCAACACTCGAGATAAATAATGAAGATCAGTTGAAGATGACCGCAGCATTGAACCTTCATCTTACTAGTACCTCACCAACTACAACATTACTTGAAGAAGTTAACAAATAAAGCATCTTCTGTTCCGTCAGCCATTCGGACCATGCCTCCCTCACTACCTCCTAGACAGCTCCATCTCCGCCGATGTCCATCTCCACTAGAGGGCGCGCCACGGCAGCCTGCTGCTCTCTATATTGCTGCACCGTCACAAGCAGATGCCACTGGTCGAAGATGATCGGCTCATCCGTCCATCATCTGCACGACAACATACCAAAAAGGGTTCAACACACAAACACCATAAAATTCAGATCTAGAGTTGTGACTTTGATAAGAGCATCTCCACTCGTGACCGCCATACGGTGTCCCGCGCCTGACCGTATGGGGTGCCGGCACATAACCCCTAAATAGGAGGGCACCGTTGGCCAGCCGCAACCCCTAAACCCCCCCCCCCCCCCCCCCCCTCCTCCCGCCAATTCGAAAGTTAAAAAACACAGGCTAGTCAGATTTACTAATTCCTCTCCTCTGCACGTGGGCATCTCCATATAGCCATGCCTCTCCTCTCCTCTCCATAACCCGTGACTAAGTCGGTCGCACGCGCCAGCCGCACGCGATGGTTCCACCCCTCTCCCTATTCATAAACTAGAAGCCACGGGTTCGTTTTTGTTCGAATTTTTGGTATTTGGCACCACTTATTTTTCATCCCCTCCTAGTACTGATTGTCTTGCCGCCGGTGACACTCAATTTCATCATGAGAGAAATAAATACAGACTGGACCGGACAATTAACCCTCCTCTAAACTAGGAACTGCCTTAATTGGGAGGCTATGATTTGGGATACAATATTCTTTCTATTTTATTTTACCTGGGTGGTTGTTAAAGACGCATGAAATCAGGAGCCTAGGATGGATCTCACATGCTTTGTTTCCTCTGTCCCAAGGCATACACCCCGGAGAAAAGGAGATGCCTTATATTGGCTGGTTTATTTGCCGCTATTTTCGGTTTCTCTGACCCTCAGTTTCAGGAGAAGCAAAACAAATCACGGAAGCGGACAATTAATCGCCTCTCAAACTAACAACAGCATTAATTGGAAGGCCGTCATTTGTGACACATAACTCTTTTATTATTTTACCTCATTGTTCTGGGCGCATCGATGGATCTAACATGCATGCTTTGTTTCCTGTGATACACGGCAGCCAAAGGGAGATGCCTTATCTTTCTATTTTTTATTTCGTATGATATGCCATATTTTTTCTACTCCTCCCCTGTTGCCTATTATAAAAAGTTTTAAATTACCATTCCAAAACGTCTTATATTAGGGAACAGAGAGGAAGTATAATTGATGGCCGATGCATGTACCGTACACAATTTTGTTCATGGGGAAACACCTGGAGTGCATCAAGGACCATGTCTGCCACCTTAAGTAAGAAACACCAGGCATCCAACACAAATTAACTTGAAACACCGTCAAGAACTTGTATTTCAATTAAAATTTTGTATCAATACAACTCATGGGCCATGACAAGTCTGTCTTGCCAAAGCACAGAATAAACATATCTACATGTAGCTTATAAACCTAAAGTGGAGCCAACGCACCAGGTCCACGACATCAATAAGCTAGCTCATGTCTCTAGGAAACAAACATCCAACGGCAAAACTAAAAGATGCTCGAGCCCAGCATTTGACCTAACCAACTACAAGAAATATCATAGAAGAAAGCATGTCGGCCAGGCGGTTCCAACGTACAGCACCACTTCGCACCTTCACAAGCGGCACGCCAACCTGCTGCTCCATCGCCTACACAAGCCACCGGTTTAACAAGGACACCTCCTTCGTCACCTGCATGACAACGGACCAGAGAAAGTAACACCTGAACATAAGGCAACTGGACATGCATAAGAAAAGATGGCAGACTGAAATAGCAGGAAAGTGGAAACCTAGCCAAGAACGACAAGCAAAAGCTATAACATGTACATATAATTTTATAGCCACATCGATGGTACATGTCAGAGCAACCATCTACATGAAAATGCCCATATCTAAAAGGAAAACCATATGCAACTAAACAATCATATGGTACATTCAAAAGGAGCCCATGCTTAAGCAAAGATGGCAACTGGACATGTAATGAAACAGCAGGATGGTAACACTAGTTCTAGGCTTCTACCTAAGAGCGAAGCCTGATGCTTTTCATAAATTCATCTCTTCCAAGGTACAAACAGATAGTTCTAATAGATCACATCGACTCCATAGTTTCTCCTAACAGTGGAAGCCTAATACTTGGTAAAGTAAGAAACTAAACTCAACTGGGATTGCTGCCGCTGTCAAGTATTTAGTGGAAATATCCCATCCACACCTACATGATATCAATTTTAGGTTTCCTTTCCTCGAACAACTCGACGTCTGTTCAAGCACCCAAAGGATATGCAGTATGCTTCTGCTGCATAAAAAAGCAACAAGGCACAAGTAGCAAACATATCATCCAAGTTGCATAAAGGTGGGACCCAACAGCCAGCACATAGTATATTAGTTAAAATAACAAGGGAATTGCATAAAGGAAGCGGAGGAACTATTTCAGGGAAACTGTAGCCACTTGAAGAGCTGATGTGACCACACGGTCACCAAATGCTAACATCGGGATCGGGAGCCCCTCCAGGCATACCACCACCCATTCCCCGAGGCATACCACCACCCATTCCCCGAGGCATACCACCACCCATTCCTCCAACGAAGCTAGCCATTCCACCCAGCGTGCCTCATGAGAAGCCCCTGGAAGATGCGTCTCTAGATGAGCGGCTCGACAATTGCTTCTTCTTGGCATTCTTATAATTAGGTTGTTGAAAGCACATGACATGAATTCAGATCTGGCCATGAAAAACGGTACACCTAGAATGCTCCTAACAGGAGTGGGAATTTTGACACGAAAAAGTGAGAGAGTTTCTGTCTTGCCCCCCACTTTGAGGCTGTTATTCTGCCTTTGTCTTGCTCTAAGCTACCTGACTTCCTTCCTTTGTTCTTCCATTCTACTTTGTCGGATTCTGATCATCAGTTCTTATCGATCTCATTTTAAGGACAAATCCTGATGTTGGTAAAATATACGTGTTGGATATCGAGGCTGAGATCAAGTTGGCTTTTGACTCCTTCTTCTGCTTGGACTGACATCTCCCTGGATTTCTTTGAGGGTCTTCCCAAATCATGGGGCAAAGAAGTCATATTGTTGGTGGTTCACTAAATATTCTCATTTCATTCCCCTTGCTCACCCTTATACAGTACAATCAGTCTCTCATGCTTTCATGGATAATGTTTTTAAGTGGAATGGATTGCCAAAGTCAATAGTATCTGCAAGTGAAATTGAGAAAGTCAATAGTATCTGCAAGTGAAATTGATGTTTAGCTCTGCCTATCACCCACAATCAGATGGCCAGACAGAACGTGCATGTGAATCAGTGTGTGGAAAATTACTTGCGTTGCATGGTTTTTCAGCAACCAAGGAAGTAGGCTTCTTGGCTACCCATGGCTGAGTAGTGGTATAACACTTCGTTCCACACTTCACTAAAAAACTCCTTTTCACGCACTGTATGGGTACCCACCCCCATGTTAAGTGAAGTAGCCCTACCTGGACCAATTGATGCTGACGCAAGCAAGTTCTTACAAGAAAAGCAAGCTTTACTGTCAAGGTTAAAGGACAATTTGGCCCAAGCTCAATCTCGCATGAAGAAATATGCTGACAAGCAGAAGCTGTGTGAGACATGGTTTACTTAAAGCTCCAACCATATCGCCTGACTGCTTTTGGAATCTTAAATTCACTGAAGCTGATTTCTAAATACTATGACCCTTTTCGTATATTGGAGAAGATTGGCAGTCTTGGCATGCGGGTATGATGCGTGTGTCACCTGCCAACAGCGGTATGTCTGCTATATTTTGTAGGGTGGTAAGTACGAAGTTCCTTAATATAGTTGTTTACAAATGGCTGGTATATATTACGATTAAACTATGGAAATCTTAATTCTGATATCCACAATTGTACTGATTAGGTTTAGACAACTAAGTCTCATGTCATCATTTTTTCTCCCGGTGCAACACATGGCCATTTTTGCTAGTTAGAACAATAAAAATATTCATGAATAACATTGGAATATTCTTGAACCGGGAATAAAGAGAAGAATAACAATCGTTGATTGTGCATTTTTATTGAAGTGTGAGGTTGTAGTTGTAGAAATGATTTCACCAACTATTGGAAGTAATTTTTGTGTGTAAAGTATGTGAGAGGTACGCATGAAAATACTGCGTTCATAAACCGACTGGACTATTGAAGCCTCATCGAGTTTCACCTCACACCATGTACAAAAAGAGTGTTCCAACTCACATCGGATGCCTTGCATAACATGCGCCACCATAAATCTATATGCCTACGCACCTTGGATCACGTCAAATCTTAAGGATTTCCATTGTTCCCGCAAAAAAGAAGGATTTACATCAAAACATTTGGAGAGATACACAAGATGACTTATTATTGAAATTTAGAAAAAAGAGAGCTAAGGTGGTTGTTTGAGTACATGTCGGGTATATGGCCACTCAATCAAAACAACCAGGACCCCCGTAAAAAAAACGGCCATTGTCAATTTCAGAAATAGGATAACATTCTTGACGGCTGACGTAAAAGGGCAGATCTTCATTGACGGCATGGTACATACCATCAGCATCGATAAGCTTGATACTACTGACGGATGCTGCGGTATGGCCTGACGGAATATAGCCATTTCCCATGGGCGGACTTGGTGCTGGTTTCTCGTGAAATACACATCCACCAAATCTAAGCTCCACTGGTTTATCTATCATTCCTGGAAGTAAGGAGCTTGGAAAATAACCCACTTTTTTAGGGGAACTGTTCAATCCATAATATACATGCCAATCACCAGAAAATTTGTCCTGCATGCATGGGCAAAAAATACATGTATCTATTGGCATAAGATCGTCATTTAATAATAATATTAAAAAATAAAGAAGTATAACTATTATCTCTACGCATTACATGATAAGTGGGAGTCCATACTCTAGAAGTATATAATCATTTTCCTATATATGTAAAGAGGGCTCCTAGAGTCCATGGTTCTAGAGCGATGATTTCAAATACATTCAAAATAATTTGAATATGATTTTCAATTAAATTTATATTTGTGCTATACATATGTTCAACTCTGTAAATATATAGTGAGAAGAAACTTTGAGCATATTTGGAATCTAGAATAATTGGTGGAAAGCATTAAAACCTGGTCATATACAAAATATAACAACAATATCAATTCAAAAGCAATGGTAAAAAACACCCATTTCGATGCATTTTTTGGGTTATAAGAAAAGGAGCAAGATGCCAAAAATTAGAACAACCAGACACCGCCATACAGCGGGTCAAATATGCGCATCAAAATCACTTCATACAGAACTACACTAACAATCCACATCCTTGTCACATTTACATAAGTTCTAAATTCCAAGTGCTTTACAAAAGAACATGCATGTATGCGGCAATAGGGCATCAAGAACGTTAACGGGAACAACTGATGAAATCATCAAAGTAATAGATAATGATATGCACAATCCCTAAATAGTAATTGTAGCTATAAGCAATCACAATTAAATAATCTAGTTCATTTCAGAATTAATATTGTACCTTGAATATCCTTATTGTGATGGTTGGTTTATTTCCATGGATGACATCACCTGGAGCACTATTTATTGATGTATTTTGAAATCCCGGGCAAACCATGTTAAAGCAGCCCTTGCTTGGAGATCCACCAATCTGCCATTGCAACGAAAAATCTCGTTAAGTTTTTTAAGAGTTTTACCGAACTTCTACATGTGCTTTTATTATGATATTCATAGTGTGTAATGCCCAAGGTAATAGTTTGCATGGCATTAATAACCTTCAATATAAAATGTGACCATTATTGTTCTAAGCTACCCGATGATGCTAATCAACATATGAAAGTCTTCGATATCATATCAAATGTATTAGAGGTGCACATTATTTTTTAGTTATTTTAAATAAAATATAAAATTCATATTCATAAATGATTAAGCACTTTGAGATACCACCACTAGTAGTATTATTTGGAACACACATATTTTAATATCATACAGGTTTGACTTTGCAAAAAGGAACTTACACCCCATGCGACATAAAAATGAGTATGAGAATCCTTGTACAAGCCTGGATGAATCTGTTGAAGATTGTTATAAAGTGTTAATAGTGATGTCGCACACAAATTAATAGTAACTACTATAAACTGATGGAGGACTAATTTATTCTAAGATAATCATTTGTTTTAATAAATATCATTTGGTAGTTACACAATTTTATTCATAACATTACCTCACACAAAATTCTTAAACTAAATCTCAGATGTATGAGGTTTATGTACAGTTTTTGGAGATAAAAGGCCCCAAATAGTATGTATGTAGGCTATGGACCTAAAAAAAGGCGAGAACAAAAAATATAGAAAGAATAATCATATAGTTTATTATTGAGCCCAAATTAGAAGAACTATATATATATATATATATATATATATATATATAGGGTATATATATATATATAGGACATATTTATACTACACCCGGGTGTAGTTACACCCACGCGTGTTTCTCATAATCTAGAGAGTATCTATCATACCGGAGAGTATGTACATATAGTATGAAGTATATAAGATTATTTCGGTAGTATATATACTATTTTATATGTAGTATGTACTTTTTTACGTAGATTATTTTTTTACGTACACATATGCATGTATTTCGGATATATAGTGCAAACTATGGGTTCAATCGCATTTTTTTACCAAACTAGGTTTGGAGTATCTTAGATATAGTGTACGAACATACTCAAACTGATAAAGTATCGTATATACTTATATATGGTAGTATATTAGATATGGGTGTAACTACACCCAGAAGTAGGAAGTATTTATCCTACACACACACACATATTTAACTTACATGCCACCCAAGTTGAATTCCGTTGACAGAAGATGGTTTTCCATCTCCCCTGCTGATAACCCAAACACCACCTTCACTTAACTGTCCAGGATATAAATTGAAGCTATGAACATCTAGTGTAGCCTCGACACCATAATATCTTATATCACCTCTAGGAAGCCACCCATGATGGGTTGACTGACAAAAAAAAACAGAAGCATCAATGTTAGCAAATTCTTGCATTATGTAAATGAAAATTTGTATATAGTTTAAAAAAATTAAGTGCATGACATCTTTACTATTAAATACAAATACGACCGTGGTACGTCGCATCCTCGTTGGTTCCGTGGCGCTCGCACTTGTTCATCCAGGTCGTTTCCATATGGGCCAAAGCGTTCGTTCTCGTGGGCCAAGGCCAATGCTCAGAAAAACAGGTCCATGTTCTAGTCCAATGCCTAAAAAACAACTCCATATACGTAGGAAACATCCTCTGCTAGACTGCTCGAATTATACAAGCTAGGATTGGAATGGGCTAGGCAGCTAGCGTCACGTATAAACATACATAGAAGGCTATCGTGGTGTTCAGGGAGCAGTAATCTCAAGCGATTTTGTTTCGTCTCCATGACCGCAACAGGAAAAAACAGAAATTCAGAGGTGATCACCATAGACGTGGCTATCATTGGCCTTGGTCGGGGCCTCCACGACATGGCCTCGGTACTAGCTGCTACCGCGCTCGCTGCTGCCCGAGTTAGTGGTGGAGACGGACGGGGCCAGGCGCGGGGCCATGCTGCGCGGCCACCAAACCACAGATGAACCCTGATCAGCCACGCTTCCTGCTGCGCCGCCGCATCGTGTTGCTCCGCGTCCTTGACATGTCACTGGACAGGGGCTGCGTTTAGACTTTGGAGGCAGGCCCTACGGTACTGCCAGGCCGCGCGGCTTATTGGCTCGCACCTCCGTTGGGAGGTCCTGTACTCGTGGACGCCGATGCTAACAACGTCTGTGGCGAAAATCTGGAACAGCCTGCGTACATCAACCTGCTCAAGCATGCCTGCGTCGCTGGCTGCGGGCTGCGGGAAGCGTCTCCACCATCCCCTGCATCTCGCACGGCCGGCGCCGATCCAATCACATGCATCCCGCGCAGCCGGCAGCGCCTCCCCCATTAGCCGCCGGCGAACCCATCACCTACATGGCTGCAACCCGTGCATCTTGGTGGCTGCCCGGCCCATGCCATCTAGCAGCCTTGGACGAGTATCTCTCGCTGGCGGCTGGAATCTCGGCTAGACATATTAAACGATCCGCATCAAACCTCAAGAGGACGTCTACATCTACTTCCTCGGCGATTCCATCTGGCGAGGTCGTTGCCGTTCACGCCAACATCACCGTCAACCAATAGCCTACCGGCTGCCGCTTTGCCTACGCGAGCCATGGCGACACGATGATCATCCGCAAGGTGTTCGACGCGATACCGGTCAAGAATGGTTGACATATTCACATGGGTGACCATGGTCTCGGCCTAATCCGATCGTGGTGGTTTCCATGCAGGGGCGGAGCTGGCCCGGCGTCGACCCTGATGCACCTAAGTGCATTTTACATGCTACATGGTGATGCACAGGCTCATTTCTTAGCATGGTTACAAAGAAAAGTAATTTCTACCCTGATGCATGTGCATCATGGTGAGCCTATGTAGCTCCGCCCCTATTTCCATGCCGAAGTAGGCCGGAAGGCTCCCTTTGGAAGCTCTGCTTTTTGTAAACCGTAGTATTCCAAAAGTAGAATATGTCAGCGCCAGGCAAAAGGAAGTAAGTTTAGTAAAATTGGAATTTTTCAGTTTTGGGGAAAAAGTGAGCTCATTGGCAAGTGTTGTTTTACAACAGATTTGTTGACCGATTTGGCATCATAGTGACACTCACGTTGCATGGATTTTGCGGCGCCACGGCTCAAATCGTGCACATGAAAGAGTATTATTAATTCACCAGAATCTGCACGGCCGCCCCTCTTCATGGCTGCTTGGCACCGAGATTAGCTTACTGGATGAGGGATATGAGGCCATCTACGTCTCGAGGAAAAATGGGATGGTGCCATTGGAAGTGGCCGGAAAGATTTTTAATGAGACGACTTGCTTAGATAATATGTTATAGTTTATATTAAAAAAAAGACCCTACCTCTCAACAATCCTTGCAGTACAGAATGAGAGAACCGCATTTACCATCAAGCACATTCCTTCATGGTTAGATAATCAGGCATATATATTTGGTACTGTATTACTTTATCATAGTACTGTATTACTTTATCGTTCCGGCAGATACAAAGAGGTTATTTTTTTTCTTCTTAGGTGATTAATTTTGGCATTGGCACTTTTACATTCAAATTCAATATTACCTATGATTTACTTTGAAGAAACTTAAATACGAAGAAATAGAGGTGTAGGATATACATCAGTAGAATGGGACTGAGATAATACACGCGACCTCGGCAAACCCTATGATAACCTGAAGGAAAATCTATCCCTCCAAACGCACTATTACTTCACAAAATGATGTTTTGACTTTCTCCAAGTTTGAATGTATGTAGATACTTAATAGTGTGTAGATACGTTTGAATTAAGAAAAATCTAAGACATCCTTTTCTGAACATAAGGAATTTATCTTGGAAATTGATGTCGTGATTTTCGGTACGACATTGATCTTGGCAGATTTATGGTACTTGTGGCTATTAAATTTAATATAGCCCCGTAGCAAAGCACGGGCTTTCTGCTAGTACATAGTAATACTCACATAAGTGAATGTAGAATTATGTCTTGATGCAAGGCCCAAACTTGTCTGGATCAATTCTGGGTGAATTTCAAAGGGAGTCGTCTCTAGATGACCCACAGAAGAAAAATATCCTCTCGTGATTTGCTTGATGAGTAGCACAACAAACAAAACTATTTGATGAGTAAATTTCTCCATTGAGATACAAAGACAGAACTAGTAGCTATCGTGCCTTGTGTTATGGACTCGGCTCTCTCCATATATAGCATGAAGAAACTTGAAGCATATTTGGAAATCAAGAATAATTGGTGGGGAGCATTTAAAACATGATCGTGGATAAATATTGAAAACAAATGAAAGATATCAAAAAAACTTTAAGAAATCTTGATATTAAGAAACGAATAAATGAGGACATTTATAAATTGATCACAGCTTTGGAGTACAAACATATGAATAAGAAAGTTTCCAAAGAAACAGTTGTCATTTATGATACTAGTAAATCTGGAGCATTTAAAATTTGATTGCAGATAAATAATACAGATATCAACATATTTATTTCAGAAAAAATATGTTCAAAAGATAGTGTGCTACCAAATTTAATTCATATCCAACAAGTCACATCAACACAAGGTTGATGATCGGCCTCTTATGAGCCCACAAAAAACAAGTAATACTCAACCCACCCTTTTCAACATATCAATATGAGGCGAAAATAAAGATGCATGTAACATAAGATCACTAGCACAGAAAGGCCTTTTAAGCCCCCCGTTCGCACACATGCAAGGCTCTTTCTGTACGGGGTAGAAGATCACTGACGCCCTACATATTTGGTCTTGCGATCGCGCTAGAGACATGTTCCTTCGTGGGTTCACTAGTAGAAAAAAGGGCTTCCGTCCAAGCCTTTAGTACCGGTTTCTTTATGAACCAGTACTAAAGGGTGCATTAGTACCGGTTGCACTACCTAGGCCGCCGGCGACCTTTAATACCGGTCCGTGCGGGACCTTTATTGCCGGTTCGTGTCACGAACCGGCGCTAAAGGGTTGGCGTCAGCCGAAAAACCACGAACCGGTACAAAAGGGTAGACCTTTAGTACCGGTTCATTATTCCTGCTCCCCACGCACCTTCACACACACACCCCCCCTGATCGTCTTTTTTTCTCCATAAAATACAAAATAAATGATAAAAAAATTTAAAAAACAAAATCTTTTGAGATTCTTGTATGTTACGCAACCTACTATTAGGAAAATTAACAAATTTTAATTTCGAATTTTTTTGCATAAAAAGTTTAGAAAAAGGTAAAATGGCATTAACTTTTATCTACGACGTCGGGAAAAAACGTATAATATATCAAAATGATCGTGGGAAAAAGTTACATCCGATTCTACCCGGGTTGACCCGGTTAGCCAATTTTTAGATTCTCAAAATTCCAAATGGAAATATGAAAGCATGAGTATTTTAGTTTTCGCCAGAAATTTAGGATTTTATATATTTTTTATTTTTTAAAATTTAAATTAATAATTCTTTCCTGCATAAAGATTACTATTACTTAACCATAAAGGTTAGTAAATTTTTAGATTTACAAATTTTTAGGTTTTAAATTTTGCAAAAATAAATTAAAATTTAAAATGCTAGCATCTACTTGGCCAGAGCATCTACTAGAAACGGAGAGCATGCAAGATCATAATAACATAATACATAATCTCAACCAAAGCAATATCTCTATAAATCGGATCCACATCAAACCAACATGTAGCAATTACAAATAGATGATCTTGATCATGTTAGGCAGCTCACAAGATCTATACATGAAGCACAACAAGGAGAGGACAGCCATCTAGCTACTGCTATGGACCCGTGGTCCTGTGGAGGACTACTCACGCATCATCTCGGATGACTCCAAGAGGGACTATTTATGCTCGATAGTGGGTTCATGCCTCTATTTAACCATGGGAAGTGACCTTGTTCCCTACGGTTGTAGATATGTTGTTGCTACTAGGGAGAAAAAACAGCGGCGTTCTATTCAAGGATAGTTTCATCGTTTACTTTACACACATTGCTTAAAGCGATAGTCCATTGCTTGCAACTTAATACTGGAGGGTGTCGCGGATGCAATCCTGAAGGTGGATTATTAGTCATAGATGCAGTTGGATTACGGTCTATGTATATTATTGTAATGCCCGCATACTTTCATAGCATGTATTTTGCACCAACCATTAGCATAGAATCTCTGTTTGTCAATTACCCATCTCTAATTTGTTTACCCAGCATATTTATTTCATTGGGGAGGCGCCTCTAGTGAACTGTAGACCCCGGTCCTTCTTCTTTTAAGTGCAATCTTCTACAACATTTTTCTGTTCTGTTCTCTGCAAACAATTCTTTTTCCACACGGTTCGTTTAATCCTTTGTTTTCAGCAAAACCAGTCAGCTTAACAACCTCACTGAAAGTTGGGGAAAAAGTACTTGGTTGTTTCTGTGCAGGTCTTCACGTTGCTGCTGACGTCGGCAGTGCGCCCTGCCACGAGTTGGTTCGCAACACCTCGGGAGAGAACGTTTTTCTCCCACTGGTCGATAAACCTTGGTTTCTTACTGAGGGAAAACTTCTTGTTGTGCTCATCATACCTTCGTCTTGGGGTTCCACTCAACGTTGCACATAAATTCTCCTTCATCAACTCCGCGCCCAGCAAGACTTTAGAACATTCAAACAGTTCCTCGTTTTGTGACATTGTTTTTAGCTCATGAGGAAGTAAATTAAAATTGTGGTTGTCGTCTTCCATACTAGTTAAGTAACTCAAAGACTCGCGAGCTTCATCTTTCTTGTCACATAAAAAAGTATATAAAAAAAGAGCTAGTTTGACCACAACTTCCAATAGGGGAAGAAAATAGGAAAATTATAAGAAAAGGGCACTCCTCCATGGTTTGTGATTGCTTGGTCGGCACCCGAGGATTCGGTTAGCCATGGTATGTGTAAGCAAAGGTTGGGAGGAGTGTCACAATTTTATAAGTAGTATAAATGAAAAGAGGCTTCACCCAAATATTTCGGAACCGCTCTCAAACTTGCTTAGTATGGAAGATGACAATAGCTTTTTTTACTACTCGTTGACATGAACAGCCACCTCTCAAAAGTGCATTTTATACTCTTGTTGTTTCAATAAAAAGCTCTAGCACATGAGTGATCTTACTTGCCTCTCAAAGAGAGACCTTCTTTTACTTTTATGTTGAGTCTCCACCTTCTAGTTTATGCACCACTTATGAGAGCATAGTTGTCATTCTTAGTTTTATGTGCATGGTCCCAAGATTTTATAGATTGATTCATAATTATGGTATTGCTTCTTCACTCTTTTGGTTTCTAGTCATCCTTATAATCTTTTAAAGGTGTCCAAGCATTTATGTTTTGCTTCCACTTATGGGACAAGCTGAGTACAACTTTATTATGTATCTATGCTATGCTCTTGACAATCACTTTCCTTTCCATGCACGTCATACATTTTCTTTTGTTTGATTACTATTCATGGGTTAGCATGGTTATTAAGTTTCATTATTTGATTATATCTATCATGCTTATGTTAGGATTCTGTGATTCCAGCTATGTTTGCTTTTACATTTAGATTGATCAAAGTAGTGTGACAACATGTCACCTCAAAAATTATCTGTTTGTTATCACTTACCTACTCGAGGACGAGCATGAGTTAAGCTTGGGGATGTTGATACGTCCCAAACGTATCTATAATTTTTGATGCTACATGCTTAGTTTGTTACACTTCTTATATGTTTTATGTGCACTTTTCCACACTTTTTAGCATTTTCTGGGACTAACCTATTAACGCAGTGCCGCAGCGCCAGTTCCTGTTTTCTGCTGTTTTTGTGTTTCAGAAAAGTTGTACATGAAAGTTTCTCGGAATTGGACGAAACAAAAGCCCAGAGTCTTATTTTTCTGAGACGAAGAAGGAGCCAGAAGGACACGCGCAGGAGAGCTGCCATGTGGCACTACATAGGGCAGGCGCGGCCCCACCCTTGGCCGCGCCTAGCCCATGTACTAGCGCCTGGTCGCCTTGTTTGCTCCGCCCTTCCGCCTATTTAGTCCTCGTATTGGGAAAACCCCAGTGACTCGAGCCTCCACCCACGTAAAGTTCCGATGCCGCCGTCAACCGAAACCCTAGTTCGGGAGGGTTCTGCAGTCCATCCCGGCACCCTGCCGGAGAGGGAAATCACCGCCGGAGACCTCTACATCGCCATGTCTGCATCCGAGGTGATGCGTGAGTAGTCCTCCACGGGACCATGGGTCCATAGCCGTAGCCAGATGGTTGTCCTCTCCTTGTTGTGCTTCATGTATAGATCTTGTGAGCTGCCTAACATGATCAAGATCTTCTATTTGTAATTGCTACATATTGGTTTGATGTGGATCCGATTTATAGACATATTGCTTTGGTTGAGATTATGTATTATGTTATTATCATCTTGCATGCTCTCCATTTCTAGTAGATGCTCTGGCCAAGTAGATGCTAGCGACTCCAAGAGGGAGTATTTATGCTCGATAGTGGGTTAATGCCTCTATTTAACCATGGGAAGTGACCTTGTTCTCTATGGTTGTAGATGTGCTATTGCTGCTAGGGAGAAAACAGCGGTGTTCTATTCAAAGGTAGTTTCATCGTTTACTTTACACATATTGCTTAACGCGATAGTCCGTTGCTTGCAACTTAATACTGGAGGGTGTCGCGGATGCAATCCTGAAGGTGGATTATTAGTCATAGATCCAGTTGGATTACGGTCTATGTATATTGTTGTAATGCCCACATACTTTCATAGCATGTATTCTGCACCAATGATACGTCCATTTTGCATCACTATTTTATATCATAATTTACTGTTATTCATTGATATATTTCATATTTAGAGATGAAACTTATGTTATTTCACCTATTTTGCATGTTTCATGATTAATGGAGAATTACTCACCGGAGTCAGAATTCTGCTGGAAAAAACACCGTCAGGATACAATATTTCTGAAGATCAACAATTGGCGGAAAATATACCGAAGCTCCTATTTTTCCAGATGACGGAGCAAGCCAAAAGGGGAGGCCCAGGAGGGCCACCATGGCCCCCCTATAGGCCGACGCGGCCACCAGGCCTGGCGCGCCGCCTTGTGGGGAGGGGGCCCACGACCCCCCTCGGCCATCTCCCTTTCGTGTACTTCATCTACGAGAAACCCTAAGGTGCAGGGGATCATCGAGAATAGACACAGCCGCCTCTGCGGGGCGGAAAACACCAGAGAGAAAAGAGCTCTCCGGCAGGCTGAAATCTGCCGGGGAAATTCCCTCCCGGAGGGGGAAATCATCGTCATCGTCACCGTCATCGAGCTGGACTTCATTGGGATCATCATCATCATCATCATCATCATCTCCACCGCTGCACCTCGTCTCCGCTGTAACATCTAGGGTTGAATCTTGATTATTTCATAGGGGAAACTCTCCCGGTGTTGATTACTCCTTGTTATTGATGCTATTGAGTGAAACCATTGGACCAAGGTTTATGTTCAGATTGTTATTCATCATCATATCACCTATGATCATGTTCCATATGATGTCTTGTGAGTAGTTCGTTTACTTCTTGAGGACATGGGTGAAGTCTAAATGTTAGTAGTGAAATATGTTCAGTAATATTTAATGGTTTGATATTTAAGTTGTGGTGTTATTCTTCTAGTGGTGTCATGTGAACGTCAACTACATGATACTTCACCTTTATGGGCCTAGGGGAATGCATCTTGTATTCGTTTGCTAATTGTGGGGTTGCCGGAGTGACATCAACCTTAACACCCGTTGGTATATCGATGCATGAGGGATAGCAGGATCTCAGAGTTTAAGGCTGTGGTTAGATTTATCTTAATTACTTTCTTGTATTTGCGGATGCTTGCAAGAGGTTTAATCAAAAGTATGTATTAGTCCTAGGAAGGGCGGTGCATTACCATAGGTTCACCCACACAACACTTATCAAAACAATGAAGATTAATCAACTATATGAAGCGAAAACACTAGACTAAATTCCCATGTGTCCTCAAGAACGTTTGGTTATCATAAGTAAACAAACCGGCTTGTCCATTGTGCTAAAAAGGATTGGGCCACTCATTGCAATTATTACTCTCGCATTTTACTTACTTGTATTTTATTTATCTGCTATATCAAAACCCCCTGAATATTTGTCTGTGAGCATTTACAGTGAATCCTTCATCGAAACTGCTTGTCAACACCTTCTGCTCCTCGTTGGGTTCGACACTCTTATTTATCGAAAGTACTACGATACACCCCCTATACTTGTGGGTCATCAAGACTATTTTCTGGCGCCGTTGCCGGGGAGTGAAGCGCTATTGGTAAGTGGAATTGGTAAGGAAAACTTTTACTGTACGTGATGTTTTTAATTCTTTCTGCTGCTATAATTCATTATGGAGAGATCTTCTCTTGAATTCCTATTTAGAAAATCTACTACTACTGCAACGGTAGTGGATGAGGCACCAGGTGAGAAAGAGATTCCATATAAAATACCTATGAAAATTATTGAACGTGTTGTGGATAACTGATACATCTCAAACGTATCTATAATTTCTTATGTTCTATGCTACTTTTATGATGATACTCACATGTTTTATACACATTATATGTGTTGCGATCAAAACCCACCGGTGGGCAGCGACGGGCAACACAGTAGAGCCGGGAACAACTTAGGGCTGCGGCTGGCCCTGGTCCCTCCGAGCGACGGCCCGCAAAGCCTCTGGTACACACGTCCGATGCTGGTGCAGGGCGTGCCACCTGACCTATACCTGGTCAAGAAGGTGATGGAGATGCCTCGCTTAGTTTCCTGCATGGCATACACGTAAACATTAAATACGAGCCTCGATCGGCTCTCAGGTTATCCTGTGAATCGGCTCAAGGAGCCGATCCACCCATGATTCGTGCAAGGTGCACGAATATATGGTGGTCCTGCTTGATCAAGATAAAGCTAATGCGATCTACGACGATTTAGTGTTTTCACCGCATAATCGGATCATCCTACTCATGATTGGGCCTCGCGGCCACGCACGGTGATCGTAAGCCGATCCTAGACAAGGCCTAAAAACCAACACGAGGTTGATCCCCGGAACATCCTGTCTAGGACTAGCAAACGACACCCTACGTGCCGCTGGATCCTCCAACCCTTTGTAAGGCCTAACTATTGCAGATATTAAACTAATCCTTGAAGAACAAGGAGCAACCGTAACGGATCGGATCTACTAAATAATGATCAAGCGGGGTGCCGCCCCTACACCTAAGATAGGTGTAAGGGTGGCTAGATATGCAAGGGTTGCACTACGATAGCATGTAATACGAAGAACAATGCTAACCCTAACATATCTAAGATAACTACGTTGCTCGCCATCAAAAAGGCTTCAGTACGAGCAACGCATGAACAACGAGCATAAGCTTGTGCTGCCTAGATCGCAAGATGCGATCTAGGCAGCATGATGCTTACCGGTAGAAACCCTCGAGACGAAGGAGTTGGCGATGCGCCGAGATTGATTTGTGGTTGAACGTTGGTTGTTGTTTATTTCATAAACCCTAGATACATATTTATAGTCCAGGGGACTTTCTAATTTAGGCGTGCACCTAACCGTGCACGAGTAAAACTCTATCTTTTAACCTAAGATGCGATCTACTATATTACAGATACACGGGTAATCTAGCCCAAACTTTGCATAACAGGCCGATTCACGTATTTCTTCCATGTATATTCTTTAAATCCATCTTGATCGCGGCCCACCTCTGACTCGGTCAAATCCTGGTGATAACACATGCCCCCCTGGTTTTGGAATTGATAATTCCAAAATCACTCTGCTTTTTCTTCGTCGGGTCATGTCGTGGCAGAACCGTTGCAGTATCCTTCATCATGATGCCTTGCCTTCTCAACTTCTCCGCGTGACCTGGCAGTTTTTTTTTTAGGCACCACTTCCTCGGAAACTGCTGTGGCATTGAATTTCCACTATATCCCCTTTTATTTAACCGCTCCGAACAGTTTACTTTCGCATCCCCTTCGCATTAGCACTCCCAAAAGCCCTCCCGCGCCACCATGTCTTCTTCCTCCTCTGCCTCATCGGATCTTTCCACCCAGTCCTCTTCCTCTCGCGAGCCGACGCCGGAGCCGAACCCGGCGGAGGTCCACGCAGCCAATACCCGCCGCGCCATCGAGGCCGGGGAGGAGTCTAGCCATGACTTCTCCATCTGGTCGGAGGACGACAAGTCCCTGACCGACGGGGAAAGCGACCTCCGCTTCCTCGCCGATGGGGAAACGGAGGAGGAGAGCGATGACGATCGCTTCTCCTACGACGACTTCACCTCTTCCAAGGAGGAGGAGGAGGAGAAGGAGGAGGAGGAGGATGACACCCCCTCCGACGAGCCGCCGGCCAAGCGCTTCTGCCCCTGGCCGGGGAACCTCAGCGACTTCGACAGCGACGACGACGACGCTGACGAGGAGGACAAGGACAACGAAGGCCCGGTCGGCGGCCGCTGGAGCAGCGACGACGAGCCCGCCGGGAGTAGCGCCGACAGCGGCGACGACGGCGACGACGAGGGCAGCGACGGCCCATAGATTAGGACCATTAGCATAGGATCAGTAGTAGTAGATGGGGCAATGTACCCCCTAGTACTTCCTTTTGAGAGCAATCAGCTCTTTATGTAAGAAATCTTGCTTATCAATGAAGAACTTCCCCAAATTTGATCTTGCCGATTTCCTTTAAGCTTAATTTAGCCGATTTTCCTCTCATACTGATTTTGCCGATTCGTCCCCTTAGCCAATGCGTAATGAGCCGATAGCAACGCATCGGTCCTTTAAAAGTCATCCTTCAATTCTTCAACTGATGATCTTGAAATCTGGTGGACAATGTAGAGTCTTTCAAGAGAGCCTTTGAATTCCTCCAACCAGGCCTAATGGTCTTCTTCAAGCACTCATCATTTTGTGAAGAAGGTTGTGACGAAGGATCAGCCGACGGTATCCCCAATCGGCTCCTAAACAGAGCACCTACCAGGCCTGCTGCCCCCCGAGCCTTGCTCAAGGCGAAAATATCAGTGAGGATGCACCAAAGCCGATCACCTTTCTTCCCTCGAAAGCCGATGTATCTCTTCTGACAGCACTGCTGAACTAGCACCAAGGGTTGAAAATCCTCGACAAAAAGGTTCAGGCCCCAGAATCGGCTCAAGGCAGCTGAGGAAGCTCTCATTGTTTTACTCCTTCGAGGAAGCAGAAGGCCCCACAGCTGAACTGGACTTGGTGAAGATCCGTGCTTTGAACACGCCGCCAGTAGATCCTGTGTAGTTATACTAGAGTCGATGGCTGTGCATCGGCTTTGTGTCATAAAAAATTCTAAATTTTTTACTGGCCGATTTTTTCTATCGGCCCCCAATGTTTCACTGCAATATTTCACTGCACACATGTTCACTTGCACATGTTCACATGTTCGTCTGGTTCAGGTGCCCCCCGAGCCGAATCTGTCAGGTAACTACAGATATCGGCTCTGTAGTTTAGCCAAAGCATTGTATTTGCACGTCGGTTCTGGTAGGACCAATGTTGATTCTTCTTAACTTACTAGCCGACGTAAAAACTGCTGCCAGGTAGATTGATGCTGAACACAAGCAGAACATGTGGTGAGGATAATTTTGGCCGATTGCTGAAAATCGGCCTCCATATTGATCGAAACACTCAATGAAGGTCTTGTAATTTTCCTTCATAGATTTTTTGGGGCCGATCACAAGGATCAGCCTTGCCACGTTTGCTCATTGGTTTGCTCCAGTTACATGGTCAGGCCGGTGGATAAGACCAGCCTAACCCTTCCCTTCGTCACGTCGATGCGCTCGCAGTCGTCCAAATTGATACCTGAGAGTGGCTCTTGGCCTGCTGCTTCCCAAGCATTCATGCCAGCCGTTGAAATTTCGGCTGAGTCATCGGCCTGGACGACCTCTACTTCATCTCCATCCCACTGTGTTATGCATTGGTGCATCGTGGAGGGAATGCAGCAGTTGGCGTGGATCCAATCTCTTCCTAGCAGAACAGCATAGGTGCTCTTGCTATCGACGACGAAGAACGTCGTAGGGATAGTTTTCCTTCCTACGGTCAGATCCACGTTCAGAACACCTTGTGCATCAGACGCTTGGCCGTTGAAATCGCTCAATGTCATGTTGGTCTTGATTAGATCCGAGCTAGAGCGTCCCAACCGACGTAGCATAGAGTAGGGCATAATGTTGACTGCCACTCCGGTGTCCACCAGCATCTTATTGACAGGCCTCCCATCGATATAACCTCGCAAGTACAGGGCCTTTAGATGTCTGTAGCTTCTTTCTCGTGGTTTCTCAAAGATAACCGGCCGTGGGCCGCTGTCAAGTTGTGCCACAGGTGCCTCGTCTAATCCTGGAGCACTGAACTCCGAAGGAAGGATGAACACCATGTTTGTGCCAGCCGATGTTTCATCATCGGCTTTCCTCTGCTTGGGGCGCCACTCCATTTTCCGTGGTCGACCCTCTCCATCCAGGGTCCGCTGAACTTTCGCAGCCAGATCAGGTCGCGCCTTCCTTAGCGTATGCAGGTATAACCTTTCGGCTTCCTCCAAGCCGCGCAATCACTGAACCCTGCGCTTTTGGGAACGGCTGAGCCCATCAGGGCACCACCTTGGCCGGTGGTACCTGTCTTCTTCTTCTTCTCCCTCGTCTTCTGAATCCTGGTGATCTTCCAACCGAGGGGACTCCGCGCGTTCGCTTTGTGTTGGGAGAGGCCCTAGACGTTTGGACACGGACACGTTGGCTGCCTCCTTCTTCTTCTGGTTGCATTCTGGGCAATTGCCGATTGTAGGCAATCGGCTCATTCCTGAATCCCAGCAGTGTCTGAAGAAGGGACATTCCCAGTGCCTATCCTCGTCGTCTCGCTCCCTTGTCTTTTCCTTGGCACGGCGCTCGCACTCCTCCTCATCGCGATCATGCCGACGATGTCTTCTGGCTTCTCTAGCCAGATGATCTCTTTCATCATCATCGCTGGATCGTCGGCATTGGTCATACTGACTCACATACTTGTTGAGGAGGTGATCAGAGAGGGGTCGCTGATATCTTATGTTCTTCACTTCTCCCTCTGTGACGTAGCGCTTGCCATCATGACGGAGCCGATCGCGTGGAGCGGCCTCCTCTGTGTCCTTGCTACGAGAGCAGCTGCCCTCGTCTCCATCCTTGCCAGCGTGGTGTCTAAGCCCTACCATGTTGATGCTGAACGAGGATCCTGGCTGGCAGCCTTCAGGGTAAGTGCATTCCACCATGTTAACGGCGGGGAAAGGTTGGGTGTCGACCTTCATGGCGTACTGGTTGAAAATCAGACGTCCTTGTTCTATCGCCATTTGGATCTGCTGACACCACACCCTGCAGTCGTTGGTGGCATGGGAGAGCGAGTTATGCCATTTGCAGTATGGCTTTCCGTTCAGCTCCTGTACCGTGGGGAATTTGAGACCCTCGGGTATCTTCAACTGCTTCTCCTTGAGTAGGAGGTCGAAGATTTGCTCAGTTTTGGTCACGTCAAAATCAAACCCCCTGGGCAGACCTGGTGGCTTAACCCATTTGCAGGACACGGGGGTTGCCCCCCGAGTCCATTCAGCCACTGCTACCTCTTGATCTCCCGCAGAAACTTCGTCTTCCTCTGCCTCGACCAGGACTACTGCACGCTTGAATTTGTCCTGGTACAAGTCCGGGTGGCGCTGTTCATATGCCGACAGCTTCTGAACCATGTGCGCCAGTGAGGGGTAGTCTGCTTGGGAGGCCATGTCCTTGAGCGGCGCTGCAAGGCCCACCACTGCCAACTCGACTGCTTCCTTTTCAGTCACACGAACCGAATAACATCGGTTCCTAAGATTCCTGAAGCGCTGGATGTATTCTGTCACAGTTTCTCCACGCTTCTGACGTATTTGTGCTAGATCGGCAAGGCCAGACTCGGAAGCCTCTGAGTGGTATTGTATATGGAACTGTTCTTCCAACTGCTTCCAAGTCCGGACCGAGTCTGGTGGCAACGAGGTGTACCACCCGAAAGCCGATCCCGTGAGGGACTGTGAGAAGAACCTCACGTGTAGTGGATCCGACACTGAGGCCGTTCCTAGCTGTGCCAAATATCGGCTCACATGCTCGATGGAGCTGGAACCATCTGATCCACTGAATTTGGAGAAATCAGGGAGCCGATATTTAGGTGGTAGCGGGATCAACTCGTACTCGTCGGGGTACGGCTTGGAATAGCCGATTGCCCTCCTTTTCGGCACCATGCCGAACTGGTCTCTCGCATGGTGCGATCTGATCCGCCGTGCTGGCTGCAGGAGTTGAACTCTGAAGATTCGCCGGGGTGGCGTACTTAGCCAGCCATGCTTGCTTTTCCAGCTCTGAGCCAACTGCAGGAGCTGAGCTCTGGAGGTTCGTCGGGGTGGCATATTTAGTTAGCCACGTCTGCTTCTCAAGATCTGTTGCTGACGTTCCTCCTGCTTTCCCAGAAGTCCCTGATGTCGCGGCCTGGTTTGTGAGCGCCCAGTTACCGCAGTCTGGCACGTATGTGCACATATACCCGTGAGGGATCTCCTTAGGCGCCTCATGCAAGAACTGGCAGTCACTAGGGTCACCACCGATCTTGTAGACGACGAATGCCGGTGAATTCGGCACTTTCGGTGCTGCCAACGCAAATGGCAGCGGTGGACGGGACTGGAGTGGCATCTCTCCTTGGTGTGTCCCGAGAGCTGGTCCTGACGGAGAGTACTGGTGCCTCATGATCTCCTGGATCACCAGGAGAGCGACACGCTCCAAAGTGTTCACCAGGTTCCCAGAGTGGCGGTGCAGCGAGTGAGCCACCAAGTAGTTGATCTCCTGACGTAGGGACCTGGTGCGTTCTTCTGACGGGGCAGAGAGGTCTATCCCATCGAGTGCACCATCAGGCGAGAACCCCTTCCACCTGATGCCATGTGAACGGGTTCTGTGGAAAGAGCCGATGAGGTCGGCTTCGAGGATGGCTTTGACCTCGTCATACTTCTTCTTGAGCTCGTCGGTCAGATCCTCGTACGTGACTGGAGTGCCGTCCGCCATCTCAGATGTAGATGGCGATGTGGTTGATGACGAAGCTTGTCCCACCGGGCGTGCCAGAATGTGTTGCGGTCAAAACCCACCGGCGGGCAGCGACGGGCAACACAGTAGAGCCGGGAACAACTTAGGGCTGCGGCTGGCCCTGGTCCCTCCGAGCGATGGCCCGCAAAGCCTCTGGTACACACGTCCGATGCTGGTGCAGGGCGTGCCACTTGACCTATACCTGGTCAGGAAGGTGATGGAGATGCCTCGCTTAGTTTCCTGCATGGCATACACGTAAACATTAAATACGAGCCTCGATCGGCTCTCAGGTTATCCTGTGAATCGGCTCAAGGAGCCGATCCACCCATGATTCGTGCAAGGTGCACGAATATATGGTGGTCCTGCTTGATCAAGATAAAGCTAATGCGATCTACGACGATTTAGTGTTTTCACCGCATAATCGGATCATCCTACTCACGATTGGGCCTCGCGGCCACGCACGGTGATCGTAAGCCGATCCTAGACAAGGCCTAAAAACCAACACGAGGTTGATCCCCGGAACATCCTGTCTAGGACTAGCAAACGACACCCTACGTGCCGCTGGATCCTCCAACCCTTTGTAAGGCCTAACTATTGCAGATATTAAACTAATCCTTGAAGAACAAGGAGCAACCGTAACGGATCGGATCTACTAAATAATGATCAAGCGGGGTGCCGCCCCTACACCTAAGATAGGTGTAAGGGCGGCTAGATATGCAAGGGTTGCACTACGATAGCATGTAATACGAAGAACAATGCTAACCCTAACATATCTAAGATAACTACGTTGCTCGCCATCAAAAAGGCTTCAGTACGAGCAACGCATGAACAACGAGCATAAGCTTGTGCTGCCTAGATCGCAAGATGCGATCTAGGCAGCATGATGCTTACCGGTAGAAACCCTCGAGACGAAGGAGTTGGCGATGCGCCGAGATTGATTTGTGGTTGAACGTTGGTTGTTGTTTATTTCATAAACCCTAGATACATATTTATAGTCCAGGGGACTTTCTAATTTAGGCGTGCACCTAACCGTGCACGAGTAAAACTCTATCTTTTAACCTAAGATGCGATCTACTATATTACAGATACACGGGCAATCTAGCCCAAACTTTGCATAACAGGCCAATTCACGTATTTCTTCCATGTATATTCTTTAAATCCATCTTGATCGCGGCCCACCTCTGACTCGGTCAAATCCTGGTGATAACAATATGTCATTATTATGCATTTTCCGGCACTAACCTATTAACGAGATGCCGAAGAGCCAGTTGATGTTTTCTGCTGTTTTTGGTTTCAGAAATCCTAGTAAGGAAATATTCTCGGAATTGGACGAAATCAACGCCCAGTGTCCTATTTTTCCACGAAGCTTCCAGAAGTCCGGAGGAGATACGAAGTGGGGCCACGAGGCGCCGCCACACCAAGGCCGCGCGGCCAAGGGTGGGGTGATGGCGTGTAACTCACACGTTCGTTGGGAACCCCAAGAGGAAGGTATGATGCGCACAGCAGCAAGTTTTCCCTCAGAAAGAAACCAAGGTTTATCGAACCAGGAGGAGCCAAGAAGCACGTTGAAGGTTGATGGCGGCGGGATGTAGTGCGGCGCAACACCAGAGATTCCGGCGCCAACGTGGAACCTGCACAACACAACCAAAGTACTTTGCCCCAACGAAACAGTGAGGTTGTCAATCTCACCGGCTTGCTGTAACAAAGGATTAACCGTATTGTGTGGAAGATGATTGTTTGCAGAAAACAGTAGAACAAGTATTGCAGTAGATTGTATTTCAGTATAGAGAATTGGACCGGGGTCCACAGTTCACTAGAGGTGTCTCTCCCATAAGATAAACAGCATGTTGGGTGAACAAATTACAGTTGGGCAATTGACAAATAAAGAGGGCATGACCATGCACATACATATTATGATGAGTATAGTGAGATTTAATTGGGCATTACGACAAAGTACATAGACCGCCATCCAACTGCATCTATGCCTAAAAAGTCCACCTTCAGGTTATCATCCGAACCCCCTCCAGTATTAAGTTGCAAAGCAACAGACAATTGCATTAAGTATGGTGCGTAATGTAATCAACAACTACATCCTTAGACATAGCATCAATGTTTTATCCCTAGTGGCAACAGCACAACACAACCTTAGAACTTTCTCACATCGTCCCTGTGTCAATGCAGGCATGAACCCACTATCGAGCATAAATACTCCCTCTTGGAGTTACAAGCATCTACTTGGCCAGAGCATCTACTAGTAACGGAGAGCATGCAAGATCATAAACAACACATAGACATAACTTTGATAATCAACATAACAAGTATTCTCTATTCATCGGATCCCAACAAACGCAACATATAGAATTACAGATAGATGATCTTGATCATGTTAGGCAGCTCACAAGATCCGACAATGAAGCACAATGGGGAGAAGACAACCATCTAGCTACTGCTATGGACCCATAGTCCAGGGGTAGACTACTCACACATCACTCCGGAGGCGACCATGGCGGCGTAGAGTCCTCCGGGAGATGAATCCCCTCTCCGGCAGGGTGCCGGAGGCGATCTCCTGGATCCCCCGAGATGGGATCGGCGGCGGCGGCGTCTCTGGAAGGTTTTCCGTATCGTGGCTCTCGGTACTGGGGGTTTCGCAACGGAGGCTTTAAGTAGGCGGAAGGGCAGGTCAGGAGGCGGCACGAGGGCCCCACACCACAGGGCCGCGCGGCCAAGGGGGGGGCGCCGCCCTAGGGTGTGGCCCCCTCGTGGCCCCACTTCGTCTCCTCTTCGGTCTTCTGGAAGCTTCGTGGCAAAATAGGACCCTGGGCGTTGATTTCGTCCAATTTCGAGAATATTTCCTTACTAGGATTTCTGAAACCAAAAACAGCAGAAAAAAGAATCGGCACTTCGGCATCTTGTTAATAGGTTAGTTCCAGAAAATGCACGAATATGACATAAAGTGTGCATAAAACATGTAGATAACATCAATAATGTGGCATGGAACATAAGAAATTATCGATACGTCGGAGACGTATCAGCATCCCCAAGCTTAGTTCTGCTCGTCCCGAGCAGGTAAAACGATAACACAGATAATTTCTGGAGTGACATGCCATCATAACCTTGATCATACTATTTGTAAAGCATATGTAGTGAATGCAGCGATCAAAACAATGTATATGACATGAGTAAACAAGTGAATCATATAGCAAAGACTTTTCATGAATAGCACTTCAAGACAAGCATCAATAAGTCTTGCATAAGAGTTAACTCATAAAGCAATAATTCAAAGTAAAAGCATTGAAGCAACACAAAGGAAGATTAAGTTTCAGTGGTTGCTTTCAACTTGTAACATGTATATCTCATGGATATTGTCAACATAGAGTAATATAATAAGTGCAATATGCAAGTATGTAGGAATCAATGCACAGTTCACACAAGTGTTTGCTTCTTGAGATGGAGAGAAATAGGTGAACTGACTCAACATTGAAAGTAAAAGAATGGTCCTCCATAGAGGAAAAGCATCGATTGCTATATTTGTGCTAGAGCTTTGATTTTGAAAACATGAAACAATTTTGTCAACGGTAGTAATAAAGCATATGTATCATGTAAATTATATCTTATAAGTTGCAAGCCTCATGCATAGTATACTAATAGTGCCCGCACCTTGTCCTAATTAGCTTGGATTACCGGATCATCGCAATGCACATGTTTTAACCAAGTGTCCCAAAGGGGTACCTCTATGCCGCCTGTACAAAGGTCTAAGGAGAAAGCTCGCATTGGATTTCTCGCTATTGATTATTCTCAACTTAGACATCCATACCGGGACAACATAGACAACAGATAATGGACTCCTCTTTTATGCATAAGCATGTAACAACAATTAATAATTTTCTCATATGAGATTGAGGATATTTGTCCAAAACTGAAACTTCCACCATGGATCATGGCTTTAGTTAGCGGCCCAATGTTCTTCTCTAACAATATGCATGCTTAACCATAAGGTGGTAGAACGCTCTTACTTCAGACAAGACGAACATGCATAGCAACTCACATGAAATTCAACAAAGAGTAGTTGATGGCGTCCCCAGTGAACATGGTTATCGCACAACAAGCAACTTAATAAGAGATAAAGTGCATAATTACATATTCAATACCACAATAGTTTTTAAGCTATTTGTCCCATGAGCTATATATTGCAAAGGTGAATGATGGAATTTTAAAGGTAGCACTCAAGCAATTTACTTTGGAATGGCGGAAAATACCATGTAGTAGGTAGGTATGGTGGACACAAATGGCATAGTGGTTGGCTCAAGTATTTTGGATGCATGAGAAGTATTCCCTCTCGATACAAGGTTTAGGCTAGCAAGGCTTATTTGAAACAAACACAAGGATGAACCAGTGCAGCAAAACTCACATAAAAGACATATTGAAAACATTATAAGACTCTACACCGTCTTCCTTGTTGTTCAAACTCAATACTAGAAATTATCTAGACCTTAGAGAAACCAAATATGCAAACCAAATTTTAGCATGCTCTATGTATTTGTTCATTAATGGGTGCAAAGCATATGATGCAAGAGCTTAATCATGAGCACAAAAATTGCCAAGTATCACATTACCCAAGACATTTATAGCAATTACTACATGTATCATTTTCCAATTCCAACCATATAACAATTTAACGAAGGAGAAACTTCGCCATGAATACTATGAGTAGAAACCAAGGACATACTTGTCCATATGCTACAGCGGAGCATGTCTCTCTCCCATAAAGTGAATGCTAGGATCCATTTTATTCAAACAAAACAAAAACAAAAACAAACCGACGCTCCAAGCAAAGCACATAAGATGTGATGGAATAAAAATATAGTTTCAGGGGAGGAACCTGATAATGTTGTCGATGAAGAAGGGGATGCCTTGGGCATCCCCAAGCTTAGACGCTTGAGTCTTCTTAGAATATGCAGGGGTGAACCACCGGGGCATCCCCAAGCTTAGAGCTTTCACTCTCCTTGATCATGTTGCATCATACTCCTCTCTTGATCCTTGAAAACTTCCTCCACACCAAACTCGAAACAACTTATTAGAGGGTTAGTGCACAATAAAAATTAACATATTCAGAGGTGACACAATCATTCTTAACACTTCTGAACATTGCATAATGCTAATGGACATTAGTGGATCAAAGAAATTCATCCATCATAGCAAAAGAGGCAATGCGAAATAAAAGGCAGAATCTGTCAAAACAGAACAGTTCGTATTGACGAATTTTAAAATGGCACCAGACTTGCTCAAATGAAAATGCTCAAATTGAATGAAAGTTGCGTACATATCTGAGGATCATGCACGTAAATTGGCTTAATTTTCTGAGCTACCTACAGGGAGGTAGACCCAGATTCGTGACAGCAAAGAAATCTGGAACCGCGCAGTAATCCAAATCTAGTACTTACTTTTCTATCAACGGCTTAACTTGGCACAACAAAACACAAAACTAAGATAAGGAGAGGTTGCTACAGTAGTAAACAACTTCCAAGACACAAAATAAAAACAAAGTACTGTAGGTAAAAACATGGGTTGTCTCCCACAAGCGCTTTTCTTTAACGCCTTTCAGCTAGGCGCAGAAAGTGTGTATCAAGTATTATCAAGAGACGAAGTGTCAACATCATAATTTGTTCTCATAATAGAATCAAAAGGTAACTTCATTCTCTTTCTAGGGAAGTGTTCCATACCTTTCTTGAGAGGAAATTGATATTTTATATTACCTTCCTTCATATCAATGATAGCACCAACAGTTCGAAGAAAAGGTCTTCCCAATATAATGGGACAAGATGCATTGCATTCAATATCCAAGACAACAAAATCAACGGGGACAAGGTTATTGTTAACGGTAATGCGAACATTATCAACTTTCCCCAAAGGTTTCTTTGTAGAATGATCAGCAAGATTAACATCCAAATAACAATTTTTCAGCGGTGGCAAGTCAAGCATATTATAAATTTTCTTAGGCATAACGGAAATACTTGCACCAAGATCACATAAAGCATTACAATCAAAATCTTTAACCTTCATCTTAATGATGGGCTCCCAACCATCCTCTAGCTTTTTAGGAATAGAGGCTTCGCGCTCTAGTTTCTCTTCTCTAGCTTTTATGAGAGCATTTGTAATATGATGTGTAAAAGCCAAATTTATAGCACTAGCATTAGGACTTTTAGCAAGTTTTTGTAAGAACTTTATAACTTCAGAGATGTGGCAATCATCAAAATTCAAACCATTATAATCTAAAGCAATGGGATCATCATCCCCAATGTTGGAAAAAATTTCAGCAACTTTATCACAAGCAGTTTCAGCAGTTTTAGCAGTTTCAGGCAGTTTCTCGCGCTTTGCATTAGAAGTGGAAACATTGCTAACACCAATTCTTTTATTAGTATTAGTAGGAGGTGCAGCAACATGTGTAGCATTAGCATTACAAGTGGTGGTAATAGTCCAAACTTTAGCTACATTCTTCTCTTTAGCTAGTTTTTCATTTTCTTCTCTATCCCACCTAGCACGCAGTTCAGCCATTAATCTTATATTCTCATTAATTCTAACTTGGATGGCATTTGCTGTAGTAACAATTTTATTATGATGATTCTCATTAGGCAAAACTTTCGATTTCAAAAGATCAACATCAGCAGCAAGACTATCGACTTTAGAAGCAAGTATATCAATTTTCCCAAGCTTTTCTTCAACCGATTTGTTAAAAGCAGTTTGTGTACTAATAAATTCTTTAAGCATGGCTTCAAGTCCAGGGGGTGAATTCCTATTATTGTTGTAAGAATTACCATAAGAATTACCATAGCCGTTGCCATTATTATAAGGATATGGCCTATAGTTGTTACTAGAATTGTTCCGGTAAGCATTGTTGTTGAAATTATTATTTTTAATGAAGTTTACATCAACATGTTCTTCTTGTGCAACCAATGAAGCTAATGGAACATTATTAGGATCAATATTAGTCCTATCATTCGCAAGCATAGACATAATAGCATCAATCTTATCACTCAAGGAAGAGGTTTCTTCGACAGAGTTTACCTTCTTACCTTGTGGAGCTCTTTCCGTGTGCCATTCAGAGTAGTTGATCATCATATTATCAAGAAGCTTTGTTGCTTCACCAAGAGTGATGGACATAAAGGTACCTCCAGCAGCTGAATCCAATAAATTCCGTGAAGAAAAATTTAGTCCTGCATAGAAGGTTTGGATGATCATCCAAGTAGTCAGTCCATGGGTTGGGCAATTTTTAACCAGAGATTTCATTCTTTCCCAAGCTTGAGCAACATGTTCAGTATCTAATTGTTTAAAATTCATTATGCTACTCCTCAAAGATATAATTTTAGCAGGGGGATAATATCTACCAATAAAAGCATCCTTGCATTTAGTCCATGAATCAATACTATTCTTAGGCAGAGATAGCAACCAATCTTTAGCTCTTCCTCTTAATGAGAAAGGGAACAATTTTAATTTTATAATATCACCATCTACATCTTTATATTTTTGCATTTCACATAGTTCAACAAAATTATTAAGATGGGCAGCAGCATCATCAGAACTAACACCAGAAAATTGCTCTCGCATAACAAGATTTAGTAAAGCAGGTTTAATTTCAAAGAATTCTGCTGTAGTAGCAGGTGGAGCAATAGGTGTGCATAAGAAATCATTATTATTTGTGGTTGTGAAGTCACACAACTTAGTGTTTTCAGCGGTAGCCATTTTAGCAACAGTAAATAAAGCAAACTAGATAAAGTAAATGCAAGTAACTAATTTTTTTTGTGTTTTTGATATAGCAAACAAGATAGCAAATAAAGTAAAACTAGCAACTAATTTTTTTGTATTTTGATTTAGTGCAGCAAACAAAGTAGTAAATAAAACTAAGCAAGACAAAAACAAAGTAAAGAGATTGAGAAGTGGAGACTCCCCTTGCAGCGTGTCTTGATCTCCCCGGCAACGGCGCTTAAAAAGAGCTTGATGGCGTGTAACTCACACGTTCGTTGGGAACCCCAAGAGGAAGGTATGATGCGCACAGCAGCAAGTTTTCCCTCAGAAAGAAACCAAGGTTTAACGAACCAGGAGGAGCCAAGAAGCACGTTGAAGGTTGATGGCGGCGGGATGTAGTGCGGCGCAACACCAGAGATTCCGGCGCCAACGTGGAACCTGCACAACACAACCAAAGTACTTTGCCCAACGAAACAGTGAGGTTATCAATCTCACCGGCTTGCTATAACAAAGGATTAACCGTATTGTGTGGAAGATGATTGTTTGCAGAAAACAGTAGAACAAGTATTGCGATGGGATTGTATTTCAAGATAGAGAATTGGACCGGGGTCCACAGTTCACTAGAGGTGTCTCTCCCATAAGATAAACAGCATGTTGGGTGAACAAATTACAGTTGGGCAATTGACAAATAAAGAGGGCATGACCATGCACATACATATTATGATGAGTATAGTGAGATTTAATTGGGCATTACGACAAAGTACATAGACCGCCATCCAACCGCATCTATGCCTAAAAAGTCCACCTTCAAAGTTATCATCCGAACCCTCTCCGGTATTAAGTTGCAAAGCAATGACAATTGCATTAAGTATGGTGCGTAATGTAATCAACAACTACATCCTTAGACATAGCATCAATGTTTTATCCCTAGTGGCAACAGCACAACACAACCTTAGAACTTTCTCACATCGTCCTGTGTGTCAATGCAGGCATGAACCCACTATCGAGCATAAATACTCCCTCTTGGAGTTACAAGCATCTACTTGGCCAGAGCATCTACTAGTAACGGAGAGCATGCAAGATCATAAACAACACATAGACATAACTTTGATAATCAACATAACAAGTATTCTCTATTCATCGGATCCCAACAAACGCAACATATAGAATTACGTATAGATGATCTTGATCATGTTAGGCAGCTCACAAGATCCGACAATGAAGCACAATGGGGAGAAGACAACCATCTAGCTACTGCTATGGACCCATAGTCCAGGGGTAGACTACTCACACATCACTCCGGAGGCGACCATGGCGGCGTAGAGTCCTCCGGGAGATGAATCCCCTCTCCGGCAGGGTGCCGGAGGCGATCTCCCTAGATCCCCCGAGATGGGATCGGCGGCGGCGGCGTCTCTGGAAGGTTTTCCGTATCGTGGCTCTCGATGCGGGGGTTTCGCAACGGAGGCTTTAAGTAGGCGGAAGGGCAGGTCGGGAGGCGGCACGAGGGCCCCACACCACGGGGCCGCGCGGCCAAGGGGGCCGCGCCGCCCTAGGGTGTGGCCCCTCGTGGCCCCACTTCGTCTCCTCTTCGGTCTTCCGGGAAGCTTCGTGGCAAAATAGGACCCTGGGCGTTGATTTCGTCCAATTCCGAGAATATTTCCTTACTAGGATTTCTGAAACCAAAAACAGCAGAAAACAGAATCGGCACTTCGGCATCTTGTTAATAGGTTAGTTCCAGAAAATGCACGAATATGACATAAAGTGTGCATAAAACATGTAGATAACATCAATAATGTGGCATGGAACATAAGAAATTATCGATACGTCGGAGACGTATCATGGGGCCGCGCCGCCCGGTCGTGTGGGGCCCTCGTGAGGCCCCCTGACCTACCCTTCCGCCTACTTAAGCCTTCGTCGATAATAGCCCCAGTACCGAGAGCCACGATACGGAAAACCTTCCAGAGACGCCGCCGCCGCCAATCCCATCTCGGGGGATTCAGGAGATCGCCTCCGGCACCCTGCCGGAGAGGGGAATCATCTCCCGGAGGACTCTTCACCGCCATGGTCGCCTCCGGATTGATGTGTGAGTAGTTCACCCCTGGACTATGGGTCCATAGCAGTAGCTAGATGGTCGTCTTCTCCTCATTGTGCTATCATTGTTAGATCTTGTGAGCTGCCTAACATGATCAAGATCATCTATCTGTAATGCTACATGTGCGTTTGTTGGGATCCGATGAATATGGAATACTATGCTATGTTGATTATCAATCTATCTATGTGTTGTTTCTGATCTTGCATGCTCTCCGTTGCTAGTAGAGGCTCTGGCCAAGTTTTTGCTTGTAACTCCAAGAGGGAGTAATTATGCTCGATAGTGGGTTCATGCCTCCATTAAATCTGGGACAGTGACAGAAAGTTCTAAGGTTGTGGATGTGCTGTTGCCACTAGGGATAAAACATCAATGCTATATCTAAGGATGTATTTATTGATTACATTACGCACCATACTTAATGCAATTGTCTATTGTTTGCAACTTAATACTGGAAGGGGTTCGGATGATAACCTGAAGGTGGACTTTTTAGGCATAGATGCATGCTGGATAGCGGTCTATGTACTTTGTCGTAATGCCCAATTGAATCTCACACTACTCATCATAACATGTATGTGCATTGTCATGCTCTCTCTATTTGTCAATTTCCCAACTGTAATTTGTTCACCCAATATGCTATTTCTTATGGGAGAGACACCTTTAGTGAACTGTGGACCCCGGTCCATTCTTTTACATCGAATACAATCTACTGCAATACTCGTTCTACTGTTTTCTGCAAACAATCATCATCCACACTATACATCTAATCCTTTGTTACAGCAAGCCGGTGAGATTGACAACCTCACTGTTACGTTGGGGCAAAGTAATTTGGTTGTGTTGTGCAGGTTCCACGTTGGCGCCGGAATCCCTTGTGTTGCGCCGCACTACACTCCGTCACCAACAACCTTCAACGTGCTTCTTGGCTCCTACTGGTTCGATAAACCTTGGTTTCTTACTGAGGGAAACTTACTGATGTACGCATCACACCTTCCTCTTGGGGTTCCCAACGGTCGCGTGTTGAACAGAAAGACATACGTCAACTACGCGCAGCAAGTAAATTTCTGGCGCCGTTGCCGGGGACCTGAAGAAAAGTTACACCACAGAGATCTCTAACTCCCACGTCAACCTTGCGCCAGCAATAACCGCTATGAAGGGGATGGAACTGTCCATCCTGGAGATCATTTATTGTTTCTACATGAATTATGCGGGTTATTCAAGTGTGCAGGTATTTCAATGAATGAAGTTAGGAAGAAACTATTCTCTATGTCACTATCTGGTAAAGCGGCGCATTGGTATAAATTGCTGAAGAATGGGAACTCTCTTGATTGGAAGGATATTGTACCTCTATTTTATTCTAAATTCTATCCTCCAAGTGAAATTCACAAAGACCGAAACCGCATATATAATTTCTGGCCTCAGGATGGAGAGAGTATTGCCCAAGCATGGGGGAGATTGAAGTCTTTAATGCTCAAATGCCCCATTCATGAGCTTCCTGGTAATATCATCATTGATAATTTCTATGCAAGACTTTCTTTTCAAGATAAAACCTTGTTGGATACTTCTTGTTCTGGATCATTCACACGCAACAAAGAAGAGTTTAAATGGGACCTTCTTGATCGGATTCAGGAGAATACTGAAGGATGGGAGAATGACAAAGGTAGAGAGTCAGGTATAAATTATGATTATGAATGCATTGAAACTTTTATGGATACTAATAAATTTCGTAATATCAGTGCTACTTATGGTCTTGACTCTCAAGTTGTTGCAAATTTTTATAAACCTTTTGCCTCTCATTTTGAATTGTCTAGGAAGAATTTTAATAAGTATCATGAACCTTACAAAGATAAAACAGATTCACCTATAGGTAAAAGTATTGAAGTTAAAACTGTTGATCATATTCTTCCTGAAGCTTATATTGAAAAAATTCCTTTCCCTGCTAAAATGAAGGAGTGTTCTGTTATAACTAGTGTGGTTAATAAAAGTGCAAAGAAACCTATAGAACCTGAGGAGCAAATAAATGTTGAACCTGCTATTGCAATAGTTAAAGACCTTGTGACTGAAAATGTAGAAGATGGTCACATCATTTTCTGTGAAGATGCTTCGATTATTGTTTCACATCCTAGTAAGTCTAGGAAAGCCAGTGTTCCTATGCTCTCTGTTAGAATTGGTGATCATTGTTATTATGGTTTATGCGATATTGGTGCAAGTATTAGTGCCATTCCTTATGAGCTTTACAAGGAAATCATGCATGAAATTGGTTCTTGTGAACTTGAAGATATTGATGTGGTTATTCGGCTAGCTAATAGAGAAACTATCTCTCCTATTGGTATTGTTCGAGATGTGGAAGTTCTATGTGGTAAGATTAAATATCATGTTGACTTTTTGGTACTTGGTTCTGCTGCTAGTAAGACTTGTCCTATTATTTTTGGTAGACCTTTTCTAAATACTAGTGGAGCTATTATAGATTGCAAGAAGGAGAAAATTGTGACTAAATTTGCTGGTGAATCTTATGAGTTTAATTTCTCTAAATTTGCTAAAGTTCCTTATGAAGCTGAATTGCCTAATGATGATTTTAGATTTGAACAGCTTGCATCTATTGCTCTTGCTCCTAATAATCCTTTGCAGCAACATTTGGAGGATCATGAGAGTGAAGTCTTTAGGGAAGAAAGGAATGAGCTTGATGAAATTTTCCTTCGTCAACCTATTCCTAAACATGACTTACCGGTTGAAGATCTAGGTACAACACCACCGCCAAAGGAAGATCCTGTTTTTGATTTGAAACCGTTGCCTTATAATCTTAAGTATGCTTATATTGATGATAAGAAAACATATCCTGTTATTATTAGTGCTAAGCTTTCAGATTCCGAGGAAGAAATATTATTGGAAATATTGAAGAAACACCGAGGAGCTATTGGCTACACTCTTGATGACTTGAAGGGGATTTCTCCCTCTATTTGCCAACATGCCATCAACATGGAAGATGATGCAAAGCCTGTTGTTGAACATCATCATCGTTTAATTCCTAAGATGAAGGATGTGGTAAGGAATGAGGTATTAAAACTTCTTGAAGCTGGTATTATATATCCTATTGCTGATAGTAGATGGGTTAGTCATGTGCATTGTGTTCCTAAGAAAGGAGGAATAACTGTTGTACTAATGATAATGATGAGCTCATCCCTCAAAGAGTAGTTGTAGGGTATAGAATGTGCATCGATTTTTGAAAAGTTAATAAAGTTACTAAGAAAGATCATTACCCTTTACCTTTTATTGATCAAATGCTAGAAAGGTTATCTAAAAATACTCACTTCTGCTTTCTTGATGGTTACTCTGGGTTTTCACAAATTGCTATTAGAGCTAAAGATCAAGAGAAAACCACTTTCACTTGTCCCTATGGAACTTATGCTTATAGGCGTATGCCTTTTGGTTTATGTAATGCTCCTGCTACTTTTTAAAGATGCATGTCTGCTATTTTTCATGGCTTTTGTGAAAAGATTGTAGGGGTATTCATGGATGATTTTTCTGTCTATGGGAATTCTTTTGATAATTGTTTGCAAAACCTTGATAAAGTTATGCAGAGATGTGAAGAAACTAACCTTGTTCTTAATTGGGAGAAATGTCACTTTATGGTTAATGAAGGAATTGTATTGGGACATAAAATTTCTGAGAGAGGTATTGAAGTTGATAGAGCTAAAGTTGAAGCAATTGAGAAGATGCCCTATCCTAGGGATGTTAAAGGTATTCGTAGTGTTCTTGGTCATGATGGTTTTTATAGGAGATTTATTAAAGATTTCTCTAAAATTTCAAAGCCTCTTACTACTCTTCTTCAAAAAGATGTACCTTTTGTTTTTGATGATGATTGTAAGGAAGCTTTTAAAACTCTAAAGAAACTCTTAACAACTGCTCCCGTAGTTGAACCTCCTGATTGAAATTTACCTTTTGAAATTATGTGTGATGCTAGTGATTTTGTTGTAGGTGCTGTTCTTGGACAGCGAGTAGATAAAAAATTGAATGTTATTCATTATGCTAGTAAAACTATTGATGTTGCTCAAAGAAATTACGCTACAACTGAAAAAGAATTATTAGCTGTAGTTTTTGCTTGTGATAAGTTTAGACCTTATATTGTTGATTCAAAAGTCACAATTCATACTGATCATGCTGCGATTAGGTACCTTATGGAAAAGAAAGATGCTAAGCCAAGGCTTATTAGATGGGTGCTTCTTTTGCAAGAATTTGATATACATATTGTAGATAGGAAAGGTGCTGATAATCCTGTTGCTGATAATTTGTCTAGATTGGAAAGTATTACTTATGATCCTGTTCATGTTAATGATAGTTTTCCAAATGAACAATTGGCTGTAATAAAAGTGAGCTCGCGAGATAGTCCTTGGTATGCTGATTATGCTAACTTTATTGTTTTCAAGTACTTGCCTCCAACCTTTTCAGCTCAGCAAAGGAGGAAATTCTTTTATGACTTGAAGCATTATTTTTGGGATGACCCACACTTATATAAAGAAGGAGTGGATGGTATTATGCGAAGATGTGTCCCCGAATATGAACAACAAGAGATATTGAGTAAGTGTCATGGTAGTGTTTATGGAGGACATCACGCCGGAGATAGAACTGCACAAAAGGTTCTACAGTCAGGCTTTTATTGGCCAACTCTCTTTAAAGATGCAAGGAAGTTTATTTTATCTTGTGATGAATGTCAAAGAGTTGGTAATATCTCCAGACGCAATGAAATGCCTATGAATTATACTCTTGTTATTGAACCGTTTGATTGTTGGGGATTTGACTTCATGGGTCCTTTCCCTTCTTCAGAAGGTAACACTCATATACTTGTTGTTGTTGATTATGTTACTAAATGGGTGGAAGCCATACCCACAAAAAGTGCTGATGGTGAGACCTCTTTAAGAATGCTTTTAGATGTTATTTTTCCTAGATTTGGAGTACCTAGATATCTTATGACTGATGGAGGTTCTCATTTTATTCATGGTGGTTTTAGAAAAACTCTTGCTAAATATGGTATTAATCATAGGATTGCTTCCGCTTATTATCCTCAAACTAGTGGGCAAGTAGAATTATCAAATAGAGAAATTAAATCTATCTTGCAAAATACTGTTAATAAATCTAGGAAAAATTGGGCTAGTAAGTTGAAGGAAGCGTTGTGGGCTTATAGAACTGCTTATAAAAATCATATGGGAATGTCTCCTTATAAAATGGTTTATGGAAAGGCTTGTCATCTACCTTTAGAACTAGAGCACAAAGCTTATTGGGCTGTGAGAGAACTTAATAAAGATTTTAAACTTGCCGGTAAGAAAAGGTTGCTACAATTGAGTTCTTTAGATGAGTGGAGAAGTGAAGCTTATGAAAATGCTAAACTTTTTAAGGAGAAAGTTAAGAAATGGCATGATAGAAGAATTATTAAAAGAGAATTTAATGTTGGAGATAAAGTCCTATTGTATCGGTCTCGTCTCAGATTTTTTGAAGGGAAATTACTCTCAAAATGGGAAGGACCATATGTCATTGTGGAGGTGTATCGTTCAGGGGCAATAAAAATTAATTCTCTGAAAGGTGATGCCACACAAGTGGTGAATGGACAAAGACTCAAGCATTATATTTCTGGAGATTCTTATAATGAAGATGTTGATGTTATTCAAGTGATGACTCCGGAAACTTTCATCAAAGATCAAATTGATAGTTCTGCAGAGTTCGACTTCGAATAGGTAACAGTTCTGGTAATAAAAAGTCCGCGTTTAACTTTCCGAACAATGTTTTTGCTATTTTCAGAAAATATGAAAAATTACGAGATCGAATCGGAGCGGAGCAGACGCACGAGGGCGCGTCCCCACGTGGTGCCGCGGGCCCCACCCTGGCCGCGCCACCATATGGGGACGGCTCCTCGGAGTCCCTCTCCCACTCTGGTTCGACCTGGTACTTTCCTTCCGTCGTGAAAGTTTTTGCTATATAATCCCCCGGATCCCCCGAGGTCCGTATATCGTTTTCTCGTTGTGTTTTGTTTCGAGCTATTTTCTGCCAGATACTGTTTTCAGATCTAGAGCCACCATGTCTTCGTCGGGAATTCCGAAGGACAGCTTCTTTGAGAATGTCGTCAACCCGTACATGAACGAGCTGAAGATGCATCCCAAGGAATCGCTGCTCGTAGATGGAGAGTTGCAGATTGAAGATGTCCGGGGTCCTAAAGGAGAAGGAAGTTTGGAGGACAGGATGGAGAAACTAGAACAAGAGGTCTTCACCTACAAGAAGATGGCTGAACGCGAAGTGGACATCTTCCACAAAATTGTGTCTGAACTTATTGATGAACACAAGAAGGAGACCGCAAAGCTGTGGGATGATATCCTCTCGCTCCACAACACTGCCAACAAACTTCAGGCGCAACTTTATGATGTTCAGAATCAAAACTGTGAGTATGAAAACGGGTTTAAACACATAAGCTATGCTGCCAGTTTCAGGATTCCTGAGACCAAGATGTCGTTTGTTGATGGAGAGCCTTGATAGCGTGTAGACACACATCCGTTGGGAACCCCAAGAGGAAGGTGTGATGCGTACAGCAGCAAGTTTTCCCTCAGTAAGAAACCAAGGTTTATCGAACCAGTAGGAGCCAAGAAGCACGTTGAAGGTTGATGGCGGCGGAGTGTAGTGCAGCGCAACACCAGGGATTCCGGCGCCAACGTGGAACCTGCACAACACAACCAAATTACTTTGCCCCAACGTGACAGTGAGGTTGTCAATCTCACCGGCTTGCTGTAACAAAGGATTAGATGTATAGTGTGGAAGATGATGTTTCCGAAACAAAGAGAACGAGTATTGCAGTAGATTGTATTCGATGTAAAAGAATGGACCGAGGTCCACAGTTCACTAGTGGTGTCTCTCCCATAAGATAAATAGCATGTTGGGTGAACAAATTACAGTTGGGCAATTGACAAATAAAGAGAGCATAACAATGCACATACATGTTATGATGAGTAGTGTGAGATTTAATTGGGCATTACGACAAAGTACATAGACCGCTATCCAGCATGCATCTATGTCTAAAAAGTCCACCTTCAGGTTATCATCCGAACCCCCTCCAGTATTAAGTTGCAAACAACAGACGATTGCATTAAGTATGGTGCGTAATGTAATCAACAAATACATCCTTAGATATAGTATTGATGTTTTATCCCTAGTGGCAACAGCACATCCACAACCTTAGAGGTTGCTGTCACTCCCCTAGATTTAATGGAGGCATGAACCCACTATCGAGCATAATTACTCCCTCTTGGAGTTACAAGCAATGACTTGGCCAGAGCCTCTACTAGCAACGGAGAGCATGCAAGATCATAAACAACACATAGATAGATTGATAATCAACATAGCATAATATTCCTTATTCATCGGATCCCAACAAACGCACATGTAGCTTTACATATAGATGATCTTGATCATGTTAGGCAGCTCACAAGATCCGACAATGATAGCACAATGAGGAGAAGACGACCATCTAGCTACTGCTATGGACCCATAGTCCAGGGGTGAACTACTCACACATCAATCCGGAGGCGACCATGGCGGTGTAGAGTCCTCCGGGAGATGATTCCCCTCTCCGGCAGGGTGCCGGAGGCGATCTCCTGAATCCCCCGAGATGGGATTGGCGGCGGCGGCGTCTCTGGAAGGTTTTCCGTATCGTGGCTCTCGGTACTGGAACTATCTTCGACGAAGGCTTAAGTAGGCGGAAGGGTAGGTCAGGGGGCCTCACGGGGGCCCCACACCACAGGGCCGCGCGGCCAGGGTTCAGGCCGCGCCGCCCTAGTGTGGCGGCGCCCCGTGGCCCCACTTCGTTTCCTCTCCGGTCTTCTGGAAGCTTCGTGGAAAAATAGGACCCTGGGCGTTGATTTCGTCCAATTTCGAAAATATTTCCTTACTAGGATTTCTGAAACCAAAAACAGCAGAAAACAACAACTGGCTCTTCGGCATCTCGTTAATAGGTTAGTGTCGGAAAATGCATAATAATGACATATAATGTGTATAAAACATGTGAGTATCATCATAAAATTAGCATGGAACATAAGAAATTATAGATACGTTTGAGACGTATCAAGCATCCCCAAGCTTAGTTCCTACTCGTACCGAGTAGGTAAACGATAACAAAGATAATTTCTTAAGTGACATGCTATCATAATCTTGATCAATACTATTGTAAGCACATGTAATGAATGCAGCGATCCAAAGCAATGGTAAATACAATGAGTAAACAATTGAACCATATAGCAAAGACTTTTCATGAATAGTACTTTCAAGACAAGCATCAATAAGTCTTGCATAAGAGTTAACTAATAAAGCAATAGATTCAAAGTAAAAGCATTGAAGCAACACAAAGGAAGATACAAGTTTCAGCAGTTGCTTTCAACTTGTAACATGTATATCTCATGAATATTGTCAACATAAAGTAATATGACAAGTGCAATATGCAAGTATGTAGGAATCAATGCACAGTTAACACAAGTGTTTGCTTCTTGAGATAGAAGGAAATGGGTAAACTGACTCAACATAAAAGTAGAAGAAAGGCCCTTCGCAGAGGGAAGCATTGATTGCTATATTTGTGCTAGAGCTTTTATTTTGAAAACAAGAAACAATTTTGTCAGCGGTAGTAATAAAGCATATGTATCATGTAAATTATATCCTACAAGTTGCAAGCCTCATGCATAGTATACCAATAGTGCCCGCACCTCGTCCTAATTAGCTTGGATTTACATGGATTATCATAGCATGGCATATGTTTTAACCAAGTGTCACAATGGGGTACCTCTATGCCGCCTGTACAAAGGTCTAAGGAGAAAGTTCGCATTGGATTTCTCGCTTTTGATTATTCTCAACTTAGACATCCATACCGGGACAACATAGACAACAGATAATGGACTCCTCTTTAATGCATAAGCATTCAACAACAAATAAAATTCTCATAAGAGATTGAGGTTTGTTGTCCAAACCGAAACTTCCACCATGGATCATGGCTTTAGTTAGCGGCCCAATGTTCTTCTCTAACAATATGCATACTCAAACCATTTGATCATGATAAATCACCCTTACTTCAGACAAGACGAACATGCATAGCAACTCACATGATATTCAACAAAGTGTTGATGGCGTCCCCAGGAACATGGTTATCGCTCAACAAGCAACTTATAAGAGATAAGATGCATAAGTACATATTCAATACCACAATAGTTTTTAGGCTATTTGTCCCATGAGCTATATATTGCAAAGATAAAGAATGGAAATTTTAAAGGTAGCCCTCAAGCAATTTACTTTGGAATGGCGGAGAAATACCATGTAGTAGGTAGGTATGGTGGACACAAGTGGCATAGTGTTTGGCTCAAGGATTTTGGATGCATGAGAAGTATTCCCTCTCGATACAAGGTTTAGGCTAGCAAGGTTGTTTAAAGCAAACACAAGTATGAACCGGTACAGCAAAACTCACATAAAAGACATATTGTAAGCATTATAAGACTCTACACCGTCTTCCTTGTTGTTCGACTCTTACTAGAAAATATCTAGACCTTAGAGAGACCAATTATGCAAACCAAATTTTAGCAAGCTCTATGTATTTCTTCATTAATAGGTGCAAGATATATGATGCAAGAGCTTAAACATGAGCACAACAATTGCCAAGTATCACATTATTCAAGATGTTATACCAATTACCACATGTAGCATTTCCCGTTTCCAACCATATAACAATTTAACGAAGCAGTTCAACCTGCGCCATGAATATTATGAGTAAAGCCTAAGGACATATGTGTCCATATGCAACAGCGGAGCATGTCTCTCTCCCACACAATGAATGCTAAGATCCAACTTTATTCGAACAAAACAAAAAAAACAAAAGCATACAGACGCTCCAAGTAAAGCACATAAGATGTGATGGAATAAAAATATAGTTTCACTAGAGGAACCTGATAATGTTGTCGATGAAGAAGGGGATGCCTTGGGCATCCCCAAGCTTAGACGCTTGAGTCTTCTTGAAATATGCAGGGATGAACCACCGGGGCATCCCCAAGCTTAGAGCTTTCACTCTCATTGATCATATTGTATCATCCTCCTCTCTGGATCCTTGAAAACTTCCTCCACACCAAACTCAAAACAACTTATTAGAGGGTTAGTGCATAATCAAAATTTCACATGTTCAGAGGTTACACAATCATTCTTAACACTTCTGGACATTGCACAAAGCTACTGAAAGTTAATGGAACAAATAAATCCATCAAACATAGCAAAACAGGCAATGCGAAATAAAAGGCAGAATCTGTCAAAACAGAACAGTCCGTAAAGACGTATTTTTCTGGGGCACTAAACTTGCTCAGATGAGAAAACTCAAAACTAATGAAAGTTGCGTACATATCTGAGGATCACGCACGTAAATTGGCATAATTTTCTGAGTTACCTACATAGACTAGTGTTCAAATTCGTGACAGCAAGAAATCTGTTTCTGCGCAGTAATCCAAATCTAGTATCAACCTTCGATTAGAGATTTTACTTGGCACAACAATGTAATAAAACTAAGATAAGGAGAGGTTGCTACAGTAGTAACAACTTCCAAGACTCAAATATAAAACAAAGTACTGTAGTAAAATAATGGGTTGTCTCCCATAAGCGCTTTTCTTTAACGCCTTTCAGCTAGGCGCAGAAAGTGTGTATCAAGTGTTATCAAGAGATGAAGCGTTGGCATTCTTACCAGAGGTTCTGTGCTTACCCTTCTTACTCTTTGGTTTAGGGAATATATGATGGCATCTAGGTATGGAGGAACTTAGAGTGCCTTTTTCCACATCTATGATTGCTACGAAGAGCTTTAGCAGGGATCTTCCAAGTGTAATTTGTCCTGTACCTACACATTCAATAACGAGATAATCAGTGGATACCTTTTTCCCAAGAAGGTTTGTGAATACTCCTTCAGCTATTCCCTTGGGAATTATAACAGAGTTATGAATGAGAGTTATTCCTTCTCCTCCTTTGGTAAGTCCCCAGAGTGTCAAAGATTTATAAATACTTTCAGGCATAAGGCAAAATTCAGTCATAATATCACAACGAGCATCAATTTTTTTACCATCAATATTAACTTTAATAGTGGGGTCCCACATTGATGGTTCAGAGTTTATTGGAACATAATCAAAATGCTCACGAATCCGACCATACCCTTCTTTTAAGCAAGATACATTTGTCTCAAGAGTGTTCAATCTATTATAAATACTAACAAGGGATGGATCATAATTATTAGTGGAACTAGATGATGCAACCAATTTCTTTATGGCATTAAAAGCTTGATCCCCATCACAGTGAAGGAAATCTCCTCCCACTACAGCATCTAAAGCATATCTATAACGAAGAATAAGCCCAAAATAAAAATTACTAAGAAGCAAACTTAGCGTCATTTTAGGTTCAGTTTTACTATAAGAATCAAAAATTCTAGACCAAACTTCTTTAAAACTCTCTTCACCTCCTTGTTTAAAAGTGAAAATCGATTCCTCAGGTGATAGAGTAACAACTATGGGACTAGTCATGATAACAAAAATAAGGTAAATGCAAGTAACTAAATTTTTTTGTGTTTTTAATATGGCAAACAAGATAGTAAATAAAGTGAAACTAGCAACTATTTTTTTTTGTGTTTTGTTTTAGTGCAGCAAACAAAGTAGTAAACAAAAGTAAAGCAAGACAAAAACAAAGTAAAGAGATTGGAGGTGGAGACTCCCCTTGCAACGTGTCTTGATCTCCCCGGCAACGGCGCCAGAAAATATGTTGCTGGCGTGCAGTTGACGTGGGAGTTAGAGATCTTTGTAGTGTAACTTTTCTTCAAGTCCCCGGCAACGGCGCCAGAAAATATGCTTGATAGCGTGTAGACACACGTCCGTTGGGAACCCCAAGAGGAAGGTGTGATGCGTACAGCAGCAAGTTTTCCCTCAGTAAGAAACCAAGGTTTATCGAACCAGTAGGAGCCAAGAAGCACGTTGAAGGTTGATGGCGGCGGAGTGTAGTGCGGCGCAACACCAGGGATTCCGGCGCCAACGTGGAACCTGCACAACACAACCAAATTACTTTGCCCCAACGTGACAGTGAGGTTGTCAATCTCACCGGCTTGCTGTAACAAAGGATTAGATGTATAGTGTGGAAGATGATGTTTGCAGAAAACAGTAGAACGAGTATTGCAGTAGATTGTATTCGATGTAAAAGAATGGACCGGGGTCCACAGTTCACTACTGGTGTCTCTCCCATAAGATAAATAGCATGTTGGGTGAACAAATTACAGTTGGGCAATTGACAAATAAAGAGAGCATAACAATGCACATACATGTTATGATGAGTAGTGTGAGATTTAATTGGGCATTACGACAAAGTACATAGACCGCTATCCAGCATGCATCTATGCCTAAAAAGTCCACCTTCAGGTTATCATCCGAACCCCTCCAGTATTAAGTTGCAAACAACAGACGATTGCATTAAGTATGGTGCGTAATGTAATCAACAAATACATCCTTAGATATAGTATTGATGTTTTATCCCTAGTGGCAATAGCACATCCACAACCTTAGAGGTTGCTGTCACTCCCCCAGATTTAATGGAGGCATGAACCCACTATCGAGCATAATTACTCCCTCTTGGAGTTACAAGCAATGACTTGGCCAGAGCCTCTACTAGCAACGGAGAGCATGCAAGATCATAAACAACACATAGATAGATTGATAATCAACATAGCATAATATTCCTTATTCATCGGATCCCAACAAACGCACATGTAGCTTTACAGATAGATGATCTTGATCTTGTTAGGCAGCTCACAAGATCCGACAATGATAGCACAATGAGGAGAAGATGACCATCTAGCTACTGCTATGGACCCATAGTCCAGGGGTGAACTACTCACACATCAATCCGGAGGCGACCATTGATGGGATTCGTAGCATAGAAAACAAAAAATTTCCTACCGCGAGAACGCAATCCAAGCCAAGATGCAATCTAGAAGACGGGAGCAACGAGGGGATGATCGAGTCTCACCCTTGAAGAGTTCCAAAGCCTACAAGATGAGGCTCTTGTTGCTGCGGTAGATGATCACTTGCCGCTTGCAAAAGCGCGTAGAAGATCTTAATCACGGCGCCACAATCGGGCAGCACCTCCGTACTCGATCACACGTTCGGTGTTGATGAAGACGACGTCCTTCTCCCCGTTCCAGCGGGCAGCGGAAGTAGTAGATCCTCCTCGGAATCCCGGCAGCACGACGGCGTGGTGACGGTGGTGGTGGAGATCTCCGGCAGGGCATCGCCTATGCGCTGCGGGAGAGATATGTGGAGGAGGGGCGCTAGGGTTTGGGGAGAGAGGGGGTCTAGGGCGCCGGCCACTTGGGGGCTGCGGCCTAGAAGGCTTTGTTGTGGCCGGCCCCTCCCCTTGGCTCCTCATTATATAGGTGGAAGTCCCCAAGAGTTGTAGTCCAAGTCTTCGAATAAAACCCCAACAACAAAACCTCCCAAAAGTGGGGAAACCTACTCAAGGAGGGAGTCCTACCCAAGGTGGGACTCCCACCTTTCCCTTAGGTGGGGTGGCCGGCCACCTATGGTGGAGTCCACCTGGTACTCCACCCCCTTAGGGTTGGCCGGCCATGCTAGGTGGAGTCCTTCCGGGACTCCGCCTTCCATAGTGATTTCTTCCGGACTTTTCTAGAACCTTCTAGAACCTGCCATAAATGCACCGGATCATTTCCAAACTTGGAATATGACTGCCTATATATGAATCTTATTCTCCGGACCATTCCGGAACTCCTCGTGATGTCCTGGATCCCATCCGAGACTCCGAACAAAACTTCGAACTCCTTTCCATATTCCATATTCCATATCTACTTAAACGACATCAAACCTTAAGTGTGTCACCCTACGGTTCGCGAACTATGTAGACATGGTTGAGACCTCTCTCTAACCAATAACCAATAGCGGGATCTGGAGATCCATAATGGCTCCCACATATTCAACGATGACTTTAGTGATCGACTGAACCATTTACATACGATACCGATTCCCTTTGTCACGCGATATTTTACTTGTCCGAGGTTTGATCATCGGTATCTCTATACCTTGTTCAACCTCGTCTCCTGACAAGTACTCTTTACTCGTACCGTGGTATGTGGTCTCTTATGAACCATTCATATGCTTACAAGCTATTTAGACAACATTCCACCGAGAGGGCCCAGAGTATATCTATCCGTCATCGGGATGGACAAATCTCACTGTTGATCCATATGCCTCAACTCATACTTTCCAGATACTTAATCCCACCTTTATAACCACCCATTTACGCAGTGGCGTTTGATGTAATCAAAGTACCCTTCCGGTATAAGTGATTTACATGATCTCATGATCGAAGGACTAGGTAACTATGTATTGAAAGCTTATAGCAAATAACTTAATGACGTGATCTTATGCTACGCTTAATTTGGGTGTGTCCATTACATCATTCATATAATGACATAACCTTGTTATTAATAACATCCAATGTTCATGATCACGAAACCATGATCATCTATTAAATAACAAGCTAGTTATACAAGAGGCTTTACTAGGGACTCCTTGTTGTTTACATAACACACATGTATCAATGTTTCGGTTAATACAATTATAGCATGATATGTAAACATTATCATAAACACAAAGATATATAATAACCATTTATTATTGCCTCTTGGGCATATCTCCAACAACCATGGCGGTGTAGAGTCCTCCGGGAGATGATTCCCCTCTCCGGCAGGGTGCCGGAGGCGATCTACTGAATCCCCCGAGATGGGATTGGCGGCGGCGGCGTCTCTGGAAGGTTTTCCGTATCGTGGCTCTCGGTACTGGAACTATCTTCGACGAAGGCTTAAGTAGGCGGAAGGGTAGGTCAGGGGGCCTCACGGGGGCCCCACACCACAGGGCCGCGCGGCCAGGGTCCAGGCCGCGCCGCCCTAGTGTGGCGGCGCCCCGTGGCCCCACTTCGTTTCCTCTCCGGTCTTCTGGAAGCTTCGTGGAAAAATAGGACCCTGGGCGTTGATTTCGTCCAATTCCGAGAATATTTCCTTACTAGGATTTCTGAAACCAAAAAAAGCAGAAAACAGCAACTGGCTCTTCGGCATCTCGTTAATAGGTTAGTGCCGGAAAATGCATAATAATGACATATAATGTGTATAAAACATGTGAGTATCATCATAAAAGTAGCATGGAACATAAGAAATTATAGATACGTTTGAGACGTATCAAGCCTCTTCCTTGGAAGTCTGATGACGGGAAGAATTCATCATCACCACCGAAGGAGTAATTCATCATTGGTATTGGCACCCCCTTGGTTTGTTCCAAGCTTGGGGGAGTGTCGCGATATCACATCATCACTATCTTTTGCCTTTTTACTGTCAAGTAGTGTCATATCATGAGTAGGGAAGTTATCATATAAGATGGTTTGCAATGTGGAAGTATCTCTCTTTTAGTTGGTTATCTATGTATCCCTTGGTGTGAGTTATCGTTATGGAATATTAATGAGGAGTTCTATCATTTACTTTTTGCACACCTTATTTTAGTTTGCAATTTCTGTTATATGATTGATCTTGTTGTTAGTATTGGTATCACTTTGGGAGCATCAAGTAAATCTATTTGGTTTTGGCAAACTTAGCATTGGTCAACAGCAATAATACTTTGAGGTTTAAGTAGAAAAGGGGAAAATACAAGTAGATATATAATTTCATTATCTTTCTTTCTTGTTACCTAATGAGCTTAGTATTCTGAAGTTAAAATTGTTTGTGCTTACAAGGAAGATGCATGATTGTTTCTATCACATGTATATTTGTTTCTTTTCCTCAACTCTTATGCTTGCTAACCAACCTTGCTAGCCAAAGACATGTACTGAGAGGGAATGCTTCTCGTGCTTCCAAAACCTTAAACCAAACCTATGCCATTTGTGTCCACCATAACTACCTACTATGTGGTATTTCTCTGCCATTCCAAATAAATACTTCATGTGCTACCTTTATGTAGGATAACGTTGCATAGAAAACAAAAATTTTCCTACCGCGAACACGCAATCCAAGCCAAGATGCAATCTAGAAGACGGTAGCAACGAGGGGGTATCGAGTCTCACCCTTGAAGAGATTCCAAAGCCTACAAGATGAGGCTCTTGTTGCTGCGGTAGACGATCACTTGCCGCTTGCAAAAGCGCGTAGAAGATCTTGATCACGATCGGTTCTGGCGCCACGAACGGGCAGCACCTCCGTACTCGGTCACACGTTCGGTTGTTGATGAAGACGATGTCCACCTCCCCGTTCCAGCGGGCAGCGGAAGTAGTAGCTCCTCTTGAATCCGACAGCACGACGGCGTGGTGTCGGTGGCGGTGGAGAAGTCCGGCGGAGCTTCGCTAAGCTACGCGGGAGATATGGAGGAGAGGGGGCGGCTAGGGTTTGGGAGGAGGTGGCCGGCCACTCAAGGGGGGGCGGCCAGCTTGTGGTCTTGGGGTGGCCGGCCCCCTCCCTTGGCCCCTCATTATATAGGTGGATCCCCAAGTGTTGGTGTCCAAGTCTTCGAATAAGACCCGAACCAAAAACCTTCCATAAGAGGGGGAAACCTAGCCCAACTAGGACTCCCACCAAAAGGTGGGATTTCCACCTCCCATGTGGGGGGTGGCCGGCCCCCTAAGGGGGAGTCCACTTGGGACTCCTCCCCACCTAGGGCTGGCCGGCCATGGAGGTGGAGTCCCATGTGGACTCCACCTTCCTTGGTGGTTTCTTCCGAACTTTTCTAGAACCTTCCATAGAACCTTCCGCGACATTTTAATTCACATAAAATGACATCCTATATATGAATCTTATTCTCCGGACCATTCCGGAACTCCTCGTGATGTCCGGGATCTCATCCGGGACTCCGAACAAATATTCGAACTCCATTCCATATTCAAGTACTACCATTTCAACATCCAACTTTAAGTGTGTCACCCTACGGTCCGTGAACTATGTGGACATGGTTGAGTACTCACTCCGACCAATAACCAATAGCGGGATCTGGAGATCCATAATGGCTCCCACATATTCAACGATGACTTTAGTGATCGAATGAACCATTTACATATAATACCAATTCCCTTTGTCTCGCGATATTTTACTTGTCCGAGGTTTGATCTTCGGTATCACTCTATACCTTGTTCAACCTCGTCTCCTGACAAGTACTCTTTACTCGTACCGTGGTATGTGGTCTCTTATGAACTCATTCATATGCTTGCAAGACATTAGACGACATTCCACCGAGAGGGCCCAGAGTATATCTATCCGTCATCGGGATGGACAAATCCCACTGTTGATCCATATGCCTCAACTCATACTTTCCGGATACTTAATCCCACCTTTATAGCCACCCATTTACGCAGTGGTGTTTGGTGTAATCAAAGTACCTTTCCGGTATAAGTGATTTACATGATCTCATGGTCATAAGGACTAGGTAACTATGTATTGAAAGCTTATAGCAAATAACTTAATGACGAGATCTTATGCTACGCTTAATTGGCTGTGTCCATTACATCATTCACACAATGACATAACCTTGTTATTAATAACATCCAATGTTCATGATTATGAAACTAATCATCCATTAATCAACAAGCTAGTTTAAGAGGCATACTAGGGACATCTTGTTTGTCTACATATCACACATGTACTAATGTTTCGGTTAATACAATTCTAGCATGATATATAAACATTTATCATAAACATAAAGATATAAATAATAACCACTTTATTATTGCCTCTAGGGCATATCTCCTTCAGTCTCCCACTTGCACTAGAGTCAATAATCTAGATTACATTGTAATATACCTAACACCCATGGCATTCTGGTGTTGGTCATGCCTTGCCCTAGGGAGAGCTTTAGTCAACGGATCTGCTACATTCAGATCAGTGTGTACTTTGCAAATCTTTACTTCTCCATCTTCGATGTACTCGCGAATCGAGTGGTAACGCAGCTTGATATGCTTCAGCCTCTTGTGTGACCTTGGCTCTTGTGCATTGGCGATGGCACCCATGTTATCACAGTAAATGATTAATGGGTCCAATGCACTAGGAACCACACCGAGCTCTACAATGAACCTCTTCATCCATACCGCTTCTGATGAAGCCTCTGAAGCCGCTATGTACTCTGATTCTGTTGAAGACTTCGCCACCGTGCACTGCTTCGAGCTTGCCCAGCTTACTGCAGCACCATTCAATATAAACACGTACCCAGATTGTGACTTAGAGTCATCGGGATCGTTGTTCCAACTTGCATCGGTGTAACCGTTTACAACGAGCTCTTGGTCACCTCCATAACAAAGAAACATATCCTTAGTTCTTTTCAAGTACTTCAGGATATTCTTGACCGCTGTCCGATGCTCCATTCCCGGATCACTTTGATATCTGCTAGTCAAACTAACAAAGATGTGCTATATCCGGTCTAGTACATAGCATGGCATACATGATAGATCCTACTGCCGAGGCATAGGGGATATTACTCATCCTTTCTCTTTCTTCTGCCGTAGCCGGTCCTTGAGTCTTACTCAATACCTTGCCTGGTAACATTGGTAAGAACCCTTTCTTACTTTCGTCCATTCTAAACTTCTTTAGAATCTTGTCCAGATATGTACTCTGTGATAGCCCTATTAGGCGTCTTGATCTATCTCTATAAATCTTGATGCCTAATATATACGATGCTTCACCAAGGTCTTTCATTGAAAAACTATTATTCAAATAACCCTTAACACTGCTTAATAGTTCTATATCATTCCCGATCAATAATATGTCATCTACATATAATATCAGGAATGCTACAGAGCTCCCACTCACTTTATTGTAAATACAGGCCTCTCCATGACACTGTATAAACCCGAAGTCTTTGATCACCTTATCAAAGCGTCGGTTCCAACTGCTTGATGCTTGCTTCAGTCCATAGATTGAACGCTGAAGTTTGCATACTTTGTCAGCATTTTTAGGATCGACAAAACCTTTGGGTTGTACCATATACAACTCTTCCTCAATGTCTCCATTAAGGAACGCTGTTTTGACATCCATCTGCCAAATCTCATAATCGAAAAATGCAGCTATTGCTAACAAAATCCTCACAGATTTTAGCTTCGCTACAGGTGAGAAAGTCTCATCGTAGTCAACTCCTTGAATTTGTCGGAAACCCTTTGCGACAAGTCGAGCTTTATAGACAGTAATATTACCATCAGCATCTGTTTTTCTTTTGAAGATCCATTTATTCTCGACAGCCTTTCGGCTATCAGGTAAGTCTACCAAAGTCCATACTTTGTTATCATACATGGATCCCATTTCGGATTTCATGGCTTCTTGCCATTTGTTGGAATCTGGGCTCATCATCGCTTCTTCATACGTTGCAGGGTCCTCATCATTGTTATCCACAATCATGACATTTAGACAAGGATCCTACCAATCAGGAGTGGCACGTTCCCTTGTCGATCTGCGAGGTTCAGTAGTTTCCTCGTTCGAAGTTTCATGATCATTATCATTAGCTTCCTCTGTTGCCGGTGTAGGCGGCAGTACAACTTCCGATCGCGCTACTCGATCAACGAGTATAGATTCATCAATCTCATCGAGTTCTACTTTTCTTCCAGTCACTTCTTTAGTGAGAAATTCTTTCTCAAGAAAGGTTCCGTTCTTAGCAACAAAGATTTTGCCTTCGGATCTGTGATAGAAAGTGTACCCTATAGTTTCCTTAGGGTATCCTATGAAGACGCATTTCTCCGCTTTGGGTTCTAGCTTGTCCGGTTGTAACTTCTTTACATAGGCTTCGCAACCCCAAACTTTCAGGAACAACAGCTTAGGTTTCTTATTAAACCATAATTCATACGGTGTCGTTTCTACGGATTTTGATGGTGCTCTATTTAAAGTGAATGCGGCTGTCTCTAATGCATAACTCCAAAATGATAACGGCAAATCAGTAAGAGACATCATACTACGAACCATATCTAAGAGAGTTCGATTACGACGTTCGGATACACCGTTTCGTTGAGGTGTTCCCGGCGGTGTCAATTGTGAAAGTATTCCGCATTTCTTTAAATGCATGCCAAACTCATAACTCAAATATTCACCTCCACGATCAGATCGTAGAAATTTGATCTTTTTGTTACGTTGATTTTCTACTTCACTTTGAAATTCCTTAAACTTCTCGAAAGTTTCGGATTTATGTTTCATGAAATAGATATACCCATATCTACTCAGATCATCTGTGAAGGTTAGAACATAACGATAACCACCGCGCGATGCTACGCTCATTGGTCCACATACATCGGTATGTATGATTTCCAATAAGTCAGTAGCTCGCTCCATCATACCAGAAAATGGAGTCTTTGTCATTTTTCCCATTAGACATGCTTCGCATCTATCAAGTGACTCAAAGTCAAGTGATTCAAGTAATCCATCAGTATGGAGTTTCTTCATGCGTTTCACTCCAATATGACCAAGACGACAGTGCCACATATAAGTAGAATTATCATTCAATTTAATTCGCTTAGCATCAATGTTATGTATATGCGTATCACTACTATCGAGATCTAACAGAAATAAGCCATTCTTTTGTGGTGCTCGACCATAAAAGATATTATTCATAAAAATAGAACAACCATTATTCTCAGACTTGAATGAATAACCGTCTTGCATTAAACAAGATCCAGATATAATGTTCATGCTCAACGCGGGTACAAAATAACAATTATTTAGGCTTAAAACTAATCCCGAAGGTAGATGTAGAGGAAGTGTGCCGACAGCGATCACATCGACTTTGGATCCATTTCCAACGCGCATCGTTACTTCATCTTTCAGTAGTCTTCGTTTATTCTTTAGTTCCTGCTTCGAGTTACAGATATGAGCAACCGAACCAGTATCAAATACCCAGGTACTAGTACGAGAACCAGTGAGATAAACATCTATAACATGTATATCAGATATACCTTTTTTCTTCTTCTTGACAAGGCCGCTCTTTAGATCAGCCAGATACTTGGAGCAATTACGCTTCCAGTGTCCCTTCTCCTTGCAAAGAATAGCACTCAAAGCATCAGGCTTAGGGCCATTCTTAGGTTTCATAGGAGGCGTGGCAGCTTTCTTGCCACCCTTCTTGAATTTTCCCTTAGACTTGCCCTGTTTCTTGAAACTGGTGGTCTTGTTGACCATCAACACTTGGTGCTCTTTCTTGATCTCAATCTCAGCAGCTTTTAGCATGCCAAAGAGTTCAGGTAACTCCTTGTTCATGTTCTGCATATTGTAGTTCATCACAAAGTTCTTGTAACTTGGTGGCGATGATTGAAGGACACGATTAATCCCCGATCTATTAGGAATCACTATTCCCAAGTCACTGAGTTTCTTCGCATGCCCGGTCATGGCGAGCATGTGCTCACTAACGGAGCTGCCTTCTTCCATCATACAGCTGAAGAAATGTTTCGATGCTTCATAGCATTCCACGGCCGCATGAGTCTCGAATATAGCTTTCAGCTCATTCATCAACTCATGAGGATCATGGTGCTCAAAACGTTTTTGAAGATCGGATTCCAAACTGCACAGGATGGCACACTGAACTTGAGAGTACCGAGTTTTCCGAGTCGCGTAAACAGTTTTTACTTCATCGGTTTCATCTTCTGCAGGAGGGTCACCTAGCGGTGCATCAAGCACAAATTGCAGATTTCCGCCAGAGAGGAAGATCCTCACATGACGGAACCAGTCGGTGAAGTTGCTACCGTTGCTCTTAAGTTTCTCTTTCTCTAGGAACTGATTAAAATTGATTGGGGACGCCATCTCTACAACATATATTTGCAATAGTTTAGACTAAGTTTATGACAAATTGAGTTCAAATTTCAATTCAACATAATTAAAAACCTAAGTGAACTCCCACTCAAAACAATATCCCTCGCATTGTCTTAGTGATCACACGAACCAAATCCACCGCACCTATGTCCGATCATCACGAGACAAGGTGTGATTTCAATGGCGAACACTCAAAGTGTTCATCATATCAACCATATGATTCATGCTCTACCTTTCGGTATCACGTGTTCCGAGACCATGTCTGTACATGCTAGGCTCGTCAAGGCCACCTTAGTATCCGCATGTGCAAAACTGTCTTGCACCCGTTGTATGCACTTGTTGATTCTATCACACCCGATCATCACGAGATGCTTCGAAACGACAAGTCTTGGCAACGGTGCTACTAAGGATGAACACTTTATTATCTTGAGATTTTAGTGAGGGATCATCTTATAATGCTACCGTCGCGATCTAAGCAAAATAAGATGCATAAAAAGGATTAACATCACATGCAGTTCATATGTGATATGATATGGCCCTTTTGTCTTTGCGCCTTTGATCTTCATCTCCAAAGCACGGACATGATCTCCATCATCTTCGGGCATGATCTCCATCATCGTCGGCGTAGCGTCAAGGTCAATGGCGCCGTCTTCATGATTGTCCTCCATGTAGCAACTATTACAACTACTTTGAAATACTACTCAACATGAATTTTAAAGACAACCATAAGGCTCCTGCCGGTTGCCACAATACAATAATGATCATCTCATACATATTCATCATCACATTATGGCCATATCACATCACCAAACCCTGCAAAAACAAGTTAGACGTCTCTAATTTGGTTTGCATATTTTACGTGGTTTAGGGTTTTCGAGAGAGATCTAATCTACCTACGAACATGAACCACAACGTTGATACTAATGTTTTCAATAGAAGAGTAAATTGAATCTTTACTATAGTAGGAGAGACAGACACCCGCAAAGCCTCTTATGCAATACAAGTTGCATGTCGAACGAGGAACAAGTCTCATGAACGCGGTCATGTAAAGTTAGTCCGAGCCGCTTCATCCCACTATGCCATAAAGATGCAAAGTACTCAAACTAAAGATAACAAGAGCATCAACGCCCACAAACCATTGTGTTCTACTCGTGCAACCATCTATGCATAGACACGGCTCTGATACCACTGTAGGATAACGTTGCATAGAAAACAAAAAATTTCCTACCGCGAACACGCAATCCAAGCCAAGATGCAATCTAGAAGACGGTAGCAACGAGGGGGTATCGAGTCTCACCCTTGAAGAGATTCCAAAGCCTACAAGATGAGGCTCTTGTTGCTGCGGTAGACGATCACTTGCCGCTTGCAAAAGCGCGTAGAAGATCTTGATCACGATCGGTTCCGGCGCCACGAACGGGCAGCACCTCCGTACTCGGTCACACGTTCGGTTGTTGATGAAGACGACGTCCACCTCCCCGTTCCAGCGGGCAGCGGAAGTAGTAGCTCCTCTTGAATCCGACAGCACGACGGCGTGGTGTCGGTGGCGGTGGAGAAGTCCGGCGGAGCTTCGCTAAGCTACGCGGGAGATATGGAGGAGAGGGGGCGGCTAGGGTTTGGGAGGAGGTGGCCGGCCACTCAAGGGGGGGCGGCCAGCTTGTGGTCTTGGGGTGGCCGGCCCCCTCCCTTGGCCCCTCATTATATAGGTGGATCCCCAAGTATTGGTGTCCAAGTCTTCGAATAAGACCCGAACCAAAAACCTTCCATAAGAGGGGGAAACCTAGCCCAACTAGGACTCCCACCAAAAGGTGGGATTTCCACCTCCCATGTGGGGGGTGGCCGGCCCCCTAAGGGGGAGTCCACTTGGGACTCCTCCCCACCTAGGGCTGGCCGGCCATGGAGGTGGAGTCCCATGTGGACTCCACCTTCCTTGGTGGTTTCTTCCGGACTTTTCTAGAACCTTCCATAGAACCTTCCGCGACATTTTAATTCACATAAAATGACATCCTATATATGAATCTTATTCTCCGGACCATTCCGGAACTCCTCGTGATGTCCGGGATCTCATCCGGGACTCCGAACAAATATTCGAACTCCATTCCATATTCAAGTACTACCATTTCAACATCCAACTTTAAGTGTGTCACCCTACGGTTCGTGAACTATGTGGACATGGTTGAGTACTCACTCCGACCAATAACCAATAGCGGGATCTGGAGATCCATAATGGCTCCCACATATTCAACGATGACTTTAGTGATCGAATGAACCATTTACATATAATACCAATTCCCTTTGTCTCGCGATATTTTACTTGTCCGAGGTTTGATCTTCGGTATCACTCTATACCTTGTTAAACCTCGTCTCCTGACAAGTACTCTTTACTCGTACCGTGGTATGTGGTCTCTTATGAACTCATTCATATGCTTGCAAGACATTAGACGACATTCCACCGAGAGGGCCCAGAGTATATCTATCCGTCATCGGGATGGACAAATCCCACTGTTGATCCATATGCCTCAACTCATACTTTCCGGATACTTAATCCCACCTTTATAGCCACCCATTTACGCAGTGGTGTTTGGTGTAATCAAAGTACCTTTCCGGTATAAGTGATTTACATGATCTCATGGTCATAAGGACTAGGTAACTATGTATTGAAAGCTTATAGCAAATAACTTAATGACGAGATCTTATGCTACGCTTAATTGGGTGTGTCCATTACATCATTCACACAATGACATAACCTTGTTATTAATAACATCCAATGTTCATGATTATGAAACTAATCATCCATTAATCAACAAGCTAGTTTAAGAGGCATACTAGGGACATCTTATTTGTCTACATATCACACATGTACTAATGTTTCGGTTAATACAATTCTAGCATGATATATAAACATTTATCATAAACATAAAGATATAAATAATAACCACTTTATTATTGCCTCTAGGGCATATCTCCTTCACTTTAAACAATTCAAAACTTTATTACTCCTTATTTGTGTCAATGTTTTATAGCTCATGAGGAAGTATGTGGTGTTTTGTCTTTCAATCTTGTTGGGCAGACTTTCACCAATGGACTAGTGGCACATCCGCTTATCCAATAATCTTGCAAAAAGAGTTGGCAACGGGGTTCCCAGCCCCAATTAATTAACTTTCATTAATAATTCTCTTCACATGTTTTGCCCTGATTCATCAGTAAGCAACTTAATTTTGCAAATAGATACTCCTCCATGGTATGTGAAATGTTGGAAGGCACCCGAGGATTCGGTTAGCCATGGCTTGTGAAAGCAAAAGGTTGGGAGGAGTGTCATCTATAAATAAAACTAAAATATATGTGTAAACAAAAGAGAAGAGGGATGATCTACCTTGCTGGTAGAGATAACGTCCTTCATGGGAGCCGCTCTTAGAAAGTCTGTTTGGCAAGGGGGTTAGAGTGCCCACTACCATTCGTTGACAACAACAAACACCTCTCAAAACTTTACTTTTATGCTCTCTATATGATTTCAAAACTTGAAAAGCTCTAGCACATGATTTAATCCCTGCTTCCCTCTACGAAGGGCCTATCTTTTACTTTTATGTTGAGTCAGTAAACCTATTTCCCTCTATCTCAAGCAAGCAATTGAGTTGTTGTGATCCAACCATTTATATTGTGATCTATGTAATCATGTCTTTTATTCTTCCTTGTTTAGTACAAATTTTATCTGAATGAATATGACTTTGAAGGTCATCCATGATTATGAGGAGATTGTTATGATTGAGCATGTAGGATCTACCATATAAGCTCTAATATAAAGGCTCTGTTCGAAAGATAAGTACAATCTGTTAATTGTTCTTTGACCAAGAATGAAGTTTGCCATTACCAATTATGATTTTCTATGCACCTTTAATTGTGATTGCCCTTTACTTGTCTCAAGTTGAGTTATATGAGGAAGTTGTTTACTATAATGTCTCGTGTGAATTAATAAATGTGATGCTTCTTGTCCGTATTTCATTTATCGACTCTTCACTCCATAAACATGTGGTCTTGTTTACCGAGTTCAGTTTCGCTTGGGGACAAGCGAGGTCTAAGCTTGGGGGGGAGTTGATACGTCCATTTTGCATCAATATTTTATATCATAATTTACTGTTATTCATTGATATATTTCATATTTAGAGATGAAACTTATGTTATTTCACCTATTTTGCATGTTTCATGATTATTGGAGAATTACTCACCGGAGTCAGAATTCTGCTGGAAAAAGCACCGTCATGATACAATATTTCTGAAGATCAACAATTGGCGGAAAATATACCGAAGCTCCTATTTTTCCAGATGACAGAGCCAGCCAAAAGGGGAGGCCGAGGAGGGCCACCATGGCCCCCCCATAGGCCGGGGCGGCCACCAGGCCTGGCGCGCCGCCTTGTGGGGAGGGGGCCCACGACCCCCCTCGGCCATCTTGTTGCTGCAGTAGATGATCACTTGCCGCTTGCAAAAGCGCGTAGAAGATCTTGATCACGGCGCCACAATCGGGCAGCACCTCCGTACTCGATCACACGTTCGGTGTTGATGAAGACGACGTCCTTCTCCCCGTTCCAGCGGGCAGCGGAAGTAGTAGATCCTCCTCGGAATCCCGGCAGCACGACGGCGTGGTGACGGTGGTGGTGGAGATCTCCGGCAGGGCTTCGCCTATGCGCTACGGGAGAGATATGTGGAGGAGGGGCGCTAGGGTTTGGGGAGAGAGGGGGTCTAGGGCGCCGGCCACTTGGGGGCTGCGGCCTAGAAGGCTTTGGTGTGGCCGGCCCCTCCCCTTGGCTCCTCATTATATAGGTGGAAGTCCCCAAGAGTTGTAGTCCAAGTCTTCGAATAAAACCCCAACAACAAAACCTCCCAAAAGTGGGAAACCTACTCAAGGAGGGAGTCCTACCCAAGGTGGGACTCCCACCTTTCCCTTAGGTGGGGTGGCCGGCCACCTATGGTGGAGTCCACCTGGGACTCCACCCCCTTAGGGTTGGCCGGCCATGCTAGGTGGAGTCCTTCCGGGACTCCTCCTTCCATAGTGATTTCTTCCGGACTTTTCTAGAACCTTCTAGAACCTGCCATAAATGCACCGAATCATTTCCAAACTTGGAATATGACTTCCTATATATGAATCTTATTCTCCGGACCATTCCGGAACTCCTCGTGATGTCCTGGATCCCATCCGAGACTCCGAACAAAACTTCGAACTCCTTTCCATATTCCATATTCCATATCTACTTAAACGACATCAAACCTTAAGTGTGTCACCCTACGGTTCGCGAACTATGTAGACATGGTTGAGACCTCTCTCTGACCAATAACCAATAGCGGGATCTGGAGATCCATAATGGCTCCCACATATTCAAGGATGACTTTAGTGATCGACTGAACCATTTACATACGATATCGATTCCCTTTGTCACGCGATATTTTACTTGTCCGAGGTTTGATCATCGGTATCTCTATACCTTGTTCAACCTCGTCTCCTGACAAGTACTCTTTACTCGTACCGTGGTATGTGGTCTCTTATGAACCATTCATATGCTTGCAAGCTATTTAGACAACATTCCACCGAGAGGGCCCAGAGTATATCTATCCGTCATCGGGATGGACAAATCTCACTGTTGATCCATATGCCTCAACTCATACTTTCCAGATACTTAATCCCACCTTTATAACCACCCATTTACGCAGTGGCGTTTGATGTAATCAAAGTACCCTTCCGGTATAAGTGATTTACATGATCTCATGATCGAAGGACTAGGTAACTATGTATTGAAAGCTTATAGCAAATAACTTAATGACGTGATCTTATGCTACGCTTAATTTGGGTGTGTCCATTACATCATTCATATAATGACATAACCTTGTTATTAATAACATCCAATGTTCATGATCACGAAACCATGATCATCTATTAAATAACAAGCTAGTTATACAAGAGGCTTTACTAGGGACTCCTTGTTGTTTACATAACACACATGTATCAATGTTTCGGTTAATACAATTATAGCATGATATGTAAACATTATCATAAACACAAAGATATATAATAACCATTTATTATTGCCTCTTGGGCATATCTCCAACAGTCTCCCACTTGCACTAGAGTCAATAATCTAGTTTACATTTGTAAAGATATAACACATTGGCCTTCCGGTGCTTTATCATGTTTTGCTCACGGGAGAAGTTTTAGTCAACGGATCTGACATGCTCAGAGACGTATGTATTTTGCAATTCATTTGTGTCTTAACGCATCACTCATTTTCTAAATGAGTCGGCATTAAATATGTTTGGTCTTCTGGTGGAACCTTAATTCTGCGGTCTGAAATATGTCGCTAATATTGTCATACACAATATAGCTTCATAGTTCTGACACTATCGGAAGTACACCAAGTTCTCAAAGAACCTCTTGACTTAACATCCTCAGTCATTTTTAAAACAATGACATACTCTGCCTTCATTTGTAGAATCCGTCACAATATTTAGAACTCTTCTAAATCTAGCATAGACAACTTCTAGCTCATTGTGCTACCTTTTAAACAACACTTAGTCTAATTTGAGATTGAAATTTTATTTTCATATGTGACAAAACAAATATCGGTGCAACACCTTACAGCGATTTGTTTGTCATTTCTCCATACAAAACTATATATATATCCTTGGTTCTTCTTAAGTACTCAAGAATATTCTTACTGTTTTTCAATGATCATCACATGAATCATTCTATTACATGCTCATTACACTTTTAAGAGCACATGACATCTGATTGTGTACATATTATTCGTGATCATAATCACTCATGTGTTTTTACTCATTGAGTGTAAGATACACTCAAGTCTTGTTAAAACTTCACATGATAAGAACATTTTCTTAATATTTCTATATTGAACTACTTCAATATCTATTCTATGTACTTTGACTTAAACTTATTATGTGTTTCAATCTATCTTCATAGATCCTGACACTAGATTTGTTTCAGTCCATATCCTTTCATTGAAGTTAATTTCTCAATTAAACCTTTTAATCAAGTATATAATTACATCATTTATAACCAACTATATGTCATCTACATAAAGTATTATAAATATGTCTCAGCGCTCCCACTTAATTTCATCCGGTGAAGATTCCAACTCTGCGATACTCACTTCATCCAATTGAAGTTTGTATACCTATCTAGTATTCCACGGACCAGCAAAAAACTCTTGGTTGTATCTTGTATACACCTTTAATACACACTTCTGATAAGTAATGTATTTTGCCATCCTACTAGCATATCTCATAAAAGAAATATGTAGTGATTACTAGAATAATCCACATAGACTATAAGCATTACTACGGAAGATCTAATCTTATCGTAGTCAACTCTTTGAACTTTGTCGTAAACAATTTTTCGACAAGTCGAGCTTATTCAAGGATATTCCATCCAAGTCCATCAATTTTATAGATCCATTTACTTTCAAAAAGTATTCATCTATCATGGATCTCATGGCGCATGGCCATTTTAACGGAGTCAGGGCCCATCACAACTTCTCTGTTTGTAGTTGGTTTATCATTGTTCAAAATCAATCCTTTGTCCACAAATCATTTATTTGATCACAAAGTAAACCATACCTACAAGGTTCAATAAGTACTTCGATCTCCATGGCTAAAACACTTTGTAGTCATGGAAGCCATTGATCGTCGTGGCCGCTTTCGGAACCAATTTCCGATGCTGCGCTACTCTGATCATTATGCTCAGGTTCATAAACCTTATCAAGTTCTATTGTCCTCCCACTTAAATACTTCACTAGAAAACAATTTCTTGGAAATAAGCAAGTAACATTGACAAACACTTTTGTATTTTACTTCATAGTGGAAAGAATTCCCAATCAATTCTTTGGGATAACCAACAAAGACATTCATCCGATTTTGGTTGAAAAACTCTTAGACCAAAATTTAAAGAAAGGACTATCAGGGTTCATACCCATGCCATAACTCGTATGGTGTCATTTCAACGGATCATGATGATGCTCTATTTAGTGTAAAAGCGGTAGTCACTAAAGCATAATCCATAAACATTATAATGGCATTAATATTTTATCTCAACATTAACCCAACAAGGTTTGGATACATCTCTCGGATACTTCATCATCACTATGATACTCCAAGAAATGTGAGTTGTTGAACAATTTCATAACTCTATTAGATGTTCGCTAAAACTAGTAATTCAAATATTTCCACTATGATCCAATCATAGATATTTTACTTTTCTATTACGATGATTTCCACTTCATGCTGAAATTTATTTGAATCCATTCAAATGTTTCAAACTTCTTCCTTATTGAATATATCCACATATATATACTCAATTCATTGTTGGAAGTTTTCATGAAGTAGAAGAATCTCCCGCACACAACTATGCCCAGTGAACCACATATATCATCATGTATGTTTTCACTAAGTTTGTTGCCCGTTCAACTCTTGGCCTATGAACGGTATTTTAGTCATTCTCTTTAGAAAAGATTTGCAAGCGCCAAAAGATTCAAAAATCAAATGACTCCAAAAATCCATTTGCATGGAGTTCCTTCATGTGTTCTTCTCTAAAATGACCTAAATGGCGGTTCCACAAATAAGTGGAATTCAAATCATTTGCCTTATGGCATTTTAGCGTCAGTGTTATGTATGTGTGTTTCACCATTAAGATTTATAATAACTTATCCATCGTACATGGAGTAATGTCATAATTTCAACAACTCATTGTTTTTATTTGACCAGAGCAAAATAACAATTATTAAGTTCTTTATTATAAATTCTAAGGGTTAGATAGAATGCCAATGAAGAACATAATAACACCTTATTTTTGTTCCAGACGTGCATTCCTATCATATTCCTTGTCAGTCACTTAGGCCATTGTATTCTTGTATTGTGTTATTTTGTATGACACTTCATACCAACCAATATGGTACTAATACCCAAGAATTTCCTTGTATGGCCTAACTAGGAATACAACCATAACATGTATATCATTTATATACACCTGAGCTAGACTTTCTAGTCTTTTCTTTCTTTTTGCCAAAATATCTTTTGTAGTTTCTCTTTTAGCTTTCCTCATTATGCAGAAAAACACTTCAACATCATTAACTTCTAGGATTGTTGGTCAAATACCAATAACCTTGAGGTTCTTACTTTGAAGTTGATCATCATATGACATGTGTTTCAGATTTCACTATTAGTAACCTTTTAATATGATGAACAATTTCACTCATAATTTTATCCATCATATCATGACGACTTTTCGAGACCATATCTGTACATGCTAGGCTCGTAAAGTTTAACTTTAGTATTCGCATGTGCAAAACTGGCTTGCACCCGTTGTATGCACACGTAGAATCTATAACACCCGATCATCACGTGATGCTACGAAACTACGAGTCTTAGCAATGGTGCATACTAAGGATGATTACTTCATGGATATGCGAATATCGTTAGTGCCCCAATAGTTGGAGGATTGGGACGCCTTGCGTCTTCAATCTTCATACATTCCCATAAAACTTATGAGTTTATGTAGTCTCACCAATTTATACTCTATCATCTTGCAATAAGGTCTTAGATATCACATATATCTCATACCTTGATTATTTCTGAAAACTAAATTTTCAGCTCCTTACTTTTCAAACAGATTTGAACTTCAAGTTTCACAGAGACAAGATAACTTTAGGTACTAATTGAAACCATAGTTCTTTGAATCAACAATGTGAGGTTTACTAAAAGTTTGCAATAGGACTTAATCAATTCTTGATTCTTTAACAATATGGTACCAATCCGTAAAGTTTCTTCTCAGATTTTAACAGTATTTCTATCTCAATTACAAGACTAGCGCATGGTAGAAAACGGATGCAAATACTACAAAATTAAATCAAAATACTACTCAGACTATGTTCATGATAATTAGTTCATGTTTTAATCTAATTACTAATGAACTCCCACTTAATACAACATCCCTCATAGTTGTTAAGTGGTACGCGATCCAAATCCACTACACCAAAACCGATCATCACGTGAGATGATGTAGCTTCAATGGTGAACATCAACATGTTGATCATATCATCCATATGACTCGTGTTCAACCTTTCGGTTTCCGTTGTCCCGAGGCCATGTCTGTACATGCTAGGCTCATCAAGCAAACCCAAGTATTCCGCGTGTGCAACATGGCTTACACCCGTTGTATGTGAACGTTGAGTCTATCACATCCGATCATCACGAGATGCTTCGAAACGACGAACTATATCAACGGTGCATACGAGGGGAGAACACTTTATTATCTTGATATTAATGTGAGGGATCATCTTATAATGCTACCGTCACGATCTAAGCAAAATAAGATGCATAGAGGATTAACATCACATGCAATTCATATGTGATATGATATGGCCCTTTAGTCTTTGCGCCTTCGATCTTCATCTCCAAAGCACGGACATGATCTCCATCATCAACGGGGATGATCTCCATCATCGTCGGCGTAGCGTCAAGGTCCATGGCGCCGTCTTCATGGTTGTTCACCTCATGTAGCAACTATTACAACTACTTTGAAATACTACTCAACATGAAATTTAAAGAAAACCATAAGGCTCCTGCCGGTTGCCACAATACAATAATGATCATCTCATACATATTCATCATCACATCATGGCCATATCACATCACCAAACCCTGCAAAAACAAGTTAGACGTCTCTAATTTGGTTTGCATATTTTACGTGGTTTAGGGTTTTCGAGTAAGATCCAATCAACCTACGAACATGAACCACAACGGTGATACTAGTGTTGTCAATAGAAAGAGTAAATTGAATCTTCACTATGGTGGGAGAGACAGACACCCGCAAAGCCACTTATGCAATACAAGTTGCATGTCGAACGTGGAGCAAGTCTCATGAACGCGGTCATGTAAAGTTAGCCCGAGCCGCTTCATCCCACCATGCCACAAAGATGCAAAGTACTCAAACTAAAGACAACAAAGCATCAACGCCCACAAAACAATTGTGTTCTACTCGTGCAACCATCTATGCATAGACACGGCTCTGATACCACTGATGGGATTCGTAGCATAGAAAACAAAAAATTTCCTACCGCGAGAACGCAATCCAAGCCAAGATGCAATCTAGAAGACGGGAGCAACGAGGGGATGATCGAGTCTCACCCTTGAAGAGTTCCAAAGCCTACAAGATGAGGCTCTTGTTGCTGCGGTAGATGATCACTTGCCGCTTGCAAAAGCGCGTAGAAGATCTTGATCACGGCGCCACAATCGGGCAGCACCTCCGTACTCGATCACACGTTCGATGTTGATGAAGACGACGTCCTTCTCCCCGTTCCAGCGGGCAGCGGAAGTAGTAGATCCTCCTCGGAATCCCGGCAGCACGACGCGTGGTGACGGTGGTGGTGGAGATCTCCGGCAGGGCTTCGCCTATGCGCTGCGGGAGAGATATGTGGAGGAGGGGCGCTAGGGTTTGGGGAGAGAGGGGGTCTAGGGCGCCGGCCACTTGGGGGCTGCGGCCTAGAAGGCTTTGGTGTGGCCGGCCCCTCCCCTTGGCTCCTCATTATATAGGTGGAAGTCCCCAAGAGTTGTAGTCCAAGTCTTCGAATAAGACCCCAACAACAAAACCTCCCAAAAGTGGGAAACCTACTCAAGGAGGGAGTCCTACCCAAGGTGGGACTCCCACCTTTCCCTTAGGTCGGGTGGCCGGCCACCTATGGTGGAGTCCACCTGGGACTCCACCCCCTTAGGGTTGGCCGGCCATGCTAGGTGGAGTCCTTCCGGGACTCCGCCTTCCATAGTGATTTCTTCCGGACTTTTCTAGAACCTTCTAGAACCTGCCATAAATGCACCGGATCATTTCCAAACTTGGAATATGACTTCCTATATATGAATCTTATTCTCCGGACCATTCCGGAACTCCTCGTGATGTCCTGGATCCCATCCGAGACTCCGAACAAAACTTTGAACTCCTTTCCATATTCCATATCTGCTTAAACGACATCAAACCTTAAGTGTGTCACCCTACGGTTCGCGAACTATGTAGACATGGTTGAGACCTCTCTCTGACCAATAACCAATAGCGGGATCTGGAGATCCATAATGGCTCCCACATATTCAACGATGACTTTAGTGATCGACTGAACCATTTACATATGATACCGATTCCCTTTGTCACGCGATATTTTACTTGTCCGAGGTTTGATCATCGGTATCTCTATACCTTGTTCAACCTCGTCTCCTGACAAGTACTCTTTACTCGTACCGTGGTTTGTGGTCTCTTATGAACCATTCATATGCTTGCAAGCTATTTAGACAACATTCCACCGAGAGGGCCCAGAGTATATCTATCCGTCATCGGGATGGACAAATCTCACTGTTGATCCATATGCCTCAACTCATACTTTCCAGATACTTAATCCCACCTTTATAACCACCCATTTACGCAGTGGCGTTTGATGTAATCAAAGTACCCTTCCGGTATAAGTGATTTACATGATCTCATGATCGAAGGACTAGGTAACTATGTATTGAAAGCTTATAGCAAATAACTTAATGACGTGATCTTATGCTACGCTTAATTTGGGTGTGTCCATTACATCATTCATATAATGACATAACCTTGTTATTAATAACATCCAATGTTCATGATCACGAAACCATGATCATCTATTAAATAACAAGCTAGTTATACAAGAGGCTTTACTAGGGACTCCTTGTTGTTTACATAACACACATGTATCAATGTTTCGGTTAATACAATTATAGCATGATATGTAAACATTATCATAAACACAAAGATATATAATAACCATTTATTATTGCCTCTTGGGCATATCTCCAACAACCATGGCGGTGTAGAGTCCTCCGGGAGATGATTCCCCTCTCCGGCAGGGTGCCGGAGGCGATCTACTGAATCCCCCGAGATGGGATTGGCGGCGGCGGCGTCTCTGGAAGGTTTTCCGTATCGTGGCTCTCGGTACTGGAACTATCTTCGACGAAGGCTTAAGTAGGCGGAAGGGTAGGTCAGGGGACCTCACGGGGGCCCCACACCACAGGGCCGCATGGCCAGGGTCCAGGCCGCGCCGCCCTAGTGTGGCGGCGCCCCGTGGCCCCACTTCGTTTCCTCTCCGGTCTTCTGGAAGCTTCGTGGAAAAATAGGACCCTGGGCGTTGATTTCGTCCAATTCCGAGAATATTTCCTTACTAGGATTTCTGAAACCAAAAACAGCAGAAAACAGCAACTGGCTCTTCGGCATCTCGTTAATAGGTTAGTGCCGGAAAATGCATAATAATGACATATAATGTGTATAAAATATGTGAGTATCATCATAAAAGTAGCATGGAACATAAGAAATTATAGATACGTTTGAGACGTATCAAGCCTCTTCCTTGGAAGTCTGATGACGGGAAGAATTCATCATCACCACCGAAGGAGTAATTCATCATTGGTATTGGCACCCCCTTGGTTTGTTCCAAGCTTGGGGGAGTGTCGCGGTATCACATCATCACTATCTTTTGCCTTTTTACTGTCAAGTAGTGTCATATCATGAGTAGGGAAGTTATCATATAAGATGGTTTGCAATGTGGAAGTATCTCTCTTTTAGTTGGTTATCTATGTATCCCTTGGTGTGAGTTATCGTTATGGAATATTAATGAGGAGTTCTATCATTTACTTTTTGCACACCTTATTTTAGTTTGCAATTTCTGTTATATGATTGATCTTGTTGTTAGTATTGGTATCACTTTGGGAGCATCAAGTAAATCTATTTGGTTTTGGCAAACTTAGCATTGGTCAACAGCAATAATACTTTGAGGTTTAAGTAGAAAAGGGGAAAATGCAAGTAGATATATAATTTCATTATCTTTCTTTCTTGTTACCTAATGAGCTTAGTATTCTGAAGTTAAAATTGTTTGTGCTTACAAGGAAGATGCATGATTGTTTCTATCACATGTATATTTGTTTCTTTTCCTCAACTCTTATGCTTGCTAACCAACCTTGCTAGCCAAAGACCTGTACTGAGAGGGAATGCTTCTCGTGCTTCCAAAACCTTAAACCAAACCTATGCCATTTGTGTCCACCATAACTACCTACTATGTGGTATTTCTCTGCCATTCCAAATAAATACTTCATGTGCTACCTTTAAACAATTCAAAACTTTATTACTCCTTATTTGTGTCAATGTTTTATAGCTCATGAGGAAGTATGTGGTGTTTTGTCTTTCAATCTTGTTGGGCAGACTTTCACCAATGGACTAGTGGCACATCCGCTTATCCAATAATCTTGCAAAAAGAGTTGGCAACGGGGTTCCCAGCCCCAATTAATTAACTTTCATTAATAATTCTCTTCACATGTTTTGCCCTGATTCATCAGTAAGCAACTTAATTTTGCAAATAGATACTCCTCCATGGTATGTGAAATGTTGGAAGGCACCCGAGGATTCGGTTAGCCATGGCTTGTGAAAGCAAAAGGTTGGGAGGAGTGTCATCTATAAATAAAACTAAAATATATGTGTAAACAAAAGAGAAGAGGGATGATCTACCTTGCTGGTAGAGATAACGTCCTTCATGGGAGCCGCTCTTAGAAAGTCTGTTTGGCAAGGGGGTTAGAGTGCCCACTACCATTCGTTGACAACAACAAACACCTCTCAAAACTTTACTTTTATGCTCTCTATATGATTTCAAAACTTGAAAAGCTCTAGCACATGATTTAATCCCTGCTTCCCTCTACGAAGGGCCTATCTTTTACTTTTATGTTGAGTCAGTAAACCTATTTCCCTCTATCTCAAGCAAGCAATTGAGTTGTTGTGATCCAACCATTTATATTGTGATCTATGTAATCATGTCTTTTATTCTTCCTTGTTTAGTACAAATTTTATCTGAATGAATATGACTTTGAAGGTCATCCATGATTATGAGGAGATTGTTATGATTGAGCATGTAGGATCTACCATATAAGCTCTAATATAAAGGCTCTGCTCGAAAGATAAGTACAATCTGTTAATTGTTCTTTGACCAAGAACGAAGTTTGCCATTACCAATTATGATTTTCTATGCACCTTTAATTGTGATTGCCCTTTACTTGTCTCAAGTTGAGTTATATGAGGAAGTTGTTTACTATAATGTCTCGTGTGAATTAATAAATGTGATGCTTCTTGTCCGTATTTCATTTATCGACTCTTCACTCCATAAACATGTGGTCTTGTTTACCGAGTTCAGTTTCGCTTGGGGACAAGCGAGGTCTAAGCTTGGGGGGGAGTTGATACGTCCATTTTGCATCAATATTTTATATCATAATTTACTGTTATTCATTGATATATTTCATATTTAGAGATGAAACTTATGTTATTTCACCTATTTTGCATGTTTCATGATTATTGGAGAATTACTCACCGGAGTCAGAATTCTGCTGGAAAAAGCACCGTCATGATACAATATTTCTGAAGATCAACAATTGGCGGAAAATATACCGAAGCTCCTATTTTTCCAGATGACAGAGCCAGCCAAAAGGGGAGGCCGAGGAGGGCCACCATGGCCCCCCCATAGGCCGGGGCGGCCACCAGGCCTGGCGCGCCGCCTTGTGGGGAGGGGGCCCACGACCCCCCTCGGCCATCTCCCTTTCGCGTACTTCATCTACGAGAAACCCTAAGGTGCAGGGGATCATCGAGAATAGACACAGCCGCCTCTGCGGGGCGGAAAACACCAGAGAGAAAAGAGCTCTCCGGCAGGCTGAAATCTGCCGGTGAAATTCCCTCCCGGAGGGGGAAATCGTCGCCATCGTCACCGTCATCGAGCTGGACTTCATTGGGATCACCATCATCATCATCTCCACCACTGACACCATCATCTCCACCGCTGCACCTCGTCACCGCTGTAACATCTAGGGTTGAGTCTTGATTATTTCATAGGGGAAACTCTCCCGGTGTTGATTACTCCTTGTTATTGATGCTATTGAGTGAAACCATTGAATCAAGGTTTATGTTCAGATTGTTATTCATCATCATATCACCTCTGATCATGTTCCATATGATGTCTTGTGAGTAGTTCGTTTAGTTCTTGAGGACATGGGTGAAGTCTAAATGTTAGTAGTGAACTATGTTGAGTAATATTTAATGGTTTGATATTTAAGTTGTGGTGTTATTCTTCTAGTGGTGTCATGTGAACGTCGACTACATGATACTTCACCTTTATGGGCCTAGGGGAATGCATCTTGTATTCGTTTGCTAATTGTGGGGTTGCCGGAGTGACAGCAACCTGAACCCCCGTTGGTATATCGCTGCATGAGGGATAGCAGGATCTCAGAGTTTAAGGCTGTGGTTAGATTTATCTTAATCACTTTCTTGTATTTGCGGATGCTTGCAAGAGGTTTAATCACAAGTATGTATTAGTCCTAGGAAGGGCGGTGCATTAGCATAGGTTCACCCACACAACACTTATCAAAACAATGAAGATTAATCAACTATATTAAGCGAAAGCACTAGACTAAATTCCCATGTGTCCTCAAGAACGTTTGGTCATCATAAGTAAACAAACTGGCTTGTCCTTTGTGCTAAAAAGGATTGGGCCACTCGTTGCAATTATTACTCTCGCATTTTACTTACTTGTATTTTATTTATCTGCTATATCAAAACCCCCTGAATATTTGTCTGTGAGCATTTATAGTGAATCCTTCATCGAAACTGCTTGTCAACACCTTCTGCTCCTCGTTGGGTTCGACACTCTTATTATCGAAAGGACTACGATACACCCCCTATACTTGTGGGTCATCAACCAACCATTAGCGTAGAATCTCTGTTTGTCAATTGCCCATCTGTAATTTGTTTACCCAACATATTTATTGTATTGGGGAGGCGCCTCTAGTGAACTATGGACCCCAGTCCTTCTTCTTTTAATTGCAATCTTCTACAGCATTTTTCTGTTCTGTTCTCTGCAAACAATTCTTTTTCCACACAGTTTGTTTAATCCTTTTTTTCAATAAAACCAGTGAGCTTGACAACCTCGCTGAAAGTTGGGGACAAAGTACTTGGTTGTTTATGTGCAGGTCTCCACGTTGCTGCTGACGCCGATAGTGCGCCCTGCCACGAGTTGGTTCGCAACACCTCGGGAGAGAACTTTTTTCTCCCACTGGTCGATAAACCTTGGTTTCTTACTGAGGGAAAACTTCCTGCTGTGCTCATCATACCTTCCTCTTGGGGTTCCACTCAACGTTGCACATAAATTCCCCTTCATCAACTCCGAGCCCATCAAGACTTTTTCTGGCACCATTGCTGGGGAGAAAAGCATCTCTTCTGCGAGGGGAGTCTCTCACTCTCAACTCTTTTACTTTGTTATTTTTTTGCTTGCATATTTTATTTTTATCTTGTTTGCATTTTATATTGAAAATCCAAAAAAATTAGTATAGCTTTTATTTCTGTTGCTTGCATTATTTTTATTAAATGGCTACTCCTGAGAATATTAAGTTGTGTGATTACACTAGCACCAACAACAATGATTTTATTTGCACACCCATTGCTCCACCTGCTCCTGAAGCAGCTTTTTATGAGATTAAGCCTGCCTTGTTGAACCTTGTTATGAAAGAGCAATTTTCTGGTGTTAGTATTGATGATGCTGCTTCTCACCTCAACAATTTTGTTGTGCTATGTGAGATGCAAAAATATAAGGATGTATATGGTGATATTATAAAGTTTAAATTGTTTCCTTTCTCATTAAGAGGTAGAGCTAAGAAGTGGTTGCTATCTTTGCCTAGAAATATTATTGATTCTTGGGTTAAATGCAAATATGTTTTTATTGGAATATATTATCCTCCTGCTAAAATTATATCTTTGAGAAGTGATATTATGAAGTTTATACAATTTGATACTGAGCATGTTGCCCAAGCTTGGGAAAGAATGAAATCTTTGGTTAAAAATTCTCCCACTCATGGACTGACTACTTGGATGATTATTCAAACCTTCTATGCAGGACTAAATTTTTCTTCAAGGAACTTATTGGATTCAGCTGCTGGAGGCACTTTTATGTCTATGACACTTGGGGCGGCTACAAAACTTCTGGACAATATGATGGTAAATTATTCGGAGATGCATACTGAGAGAGCTGCACAAGGTAAAAAGGTAAATTCTGTTGAGGAAACTTTTACTTTGAGTGATAACATTGATGCTATTATGTCTATGCTTGCAAATAATAATGCTCCTATGGATCCAAACAATGTTCCTTTGGCCTCTTTGGTTGCTCAAGAAGAATGTAGATGTGAATTTTAATAATAGTGCCTATAGGAATAATTTTGGTAGCAATAATTATAGGCCGTATCCTCCCAACAATGGAAGTGGTTTTAGTAACTCTTATGGTAATTATTATAACATCAATAGGAGTGCTCCCACTGAACTTGAGGGTATGCTCAATGATTTTATTAGTAAACAAACTGCTTTTAATAAATCTGTGGAGGAAAAGTTTAGCAAAATAGATGCTCTTGTTTCTAAAGTGGATAACCTTGCTCTTGATGTTGATCTTCTTAAATTAAAGGTTGTTCCTCATGATAATAATGAGAATAAAACTTTTTCTCAAGCAAATGTTATTCAAGTTAGAATTGATGACAATATGAGGTTGTTAGCTAAATTGCATGCTAGGTGGGAAAGACAAGATGAGATGGCTAGAGAAAATAATTTAGCCAAGGTTTACACAATCACCACCAATAGTAATACTGAACCTTTGAATGCTAGCAAACCTCCTACTACTACTAGCAAAATTGAAAATGTAGGAAAAGTCCCCACTCCACATAGAAAAGTGTATAAACCCATTAAAACTGTTTCCAACAAGCGTGATGAAATTTTTAGAGGTGTGGGAGATAATTGTCCTGTTATTTTTGATAGCAATGATTTTGATTTTGAAATTTGTTCCATTACTGAAGTTATAAAGTTCTTGCAAAATCTCGCTGAAACTCCCAATGCTAGTGAACAAAATGTTGCTCTTACAAAGCATATTGCTAGTGCTATTATGAAAACTAGCAAGATGGGGCGCGGCGGCACGCCGCGCTGGTGAGAGGATATTAACAGTTAAATGCATATGTGACATTGACTATGTATGGAAAATTATCAATATATATATATATGGTGCACACAACTATGAGTCAGAACGTATAATAAAGCAGTTGATGTTACTTATGCAAGGAAAAACAACACATGCTCGTGCGGTCCCGCATTTTTAAGGCTTATATGGTCTATGATTCAGCCAGTATGTCTAAAGCAGGCTGCATAGATCAGTACGCCAACCTTGTCAGCAGCAAGACTCAATACCTATTGAAGCAATCACCTGTATCAAAAATCATTAGTGCATGCTATCCAGTGTATGCATCCTTTGGAGCCAACTATCAAACGAATGAATGACAGGTTACCCTAGGGCGGCCGTAACTGTCATCACAATAACTCTGAGGACTAATGTTTCCTTCGTCAGATGCTCAACATTTGTAACCGTCGGTGAAGCCGACACTCAGTTGCCGCGGTAAGCTTCTAAGTTCTTGCCCGATCAGTGGCATCAATGACCCGTATGATGGCAATGGCTCTATAACCCAAAAAAATTAAGAATCGAATACCATCTCACCATTAACAACATAAGCAGAAACAGGCTCATAGTTCTTCTGAGAGGAAAAACCCAGAGACCATCAACTTATATTACACAATGCAGATTGACTACCATTGGCTAACGACTTGGTATAGATGTGGCTAATTATTTGTTTGATATAGATGTGGCTATACTCGTTATATAGGATAGCATCCATATATTCTCTCCATGCTTCCTGGCACTTCCTGGACCGTCTGCTCTAGATTAGATGCTATTTTATCCTCCATCATAATAATGTTGACTAAGAAGTAATAAGTTTTGTGCGTTCTAAAGGTATGAATGCAAAAAAGAAAATTATCAAACTCTCCGCCATGATCTTCCATGTGTGCCTAAAGCTATAGCTTCCATCCTTACTATCTTGCCATATATGAACATTCTGTAAAGTTTACAAACAAAGCAGTGAAACCCATAGTTGCCGGACTGGAAATGACAACATGTTACCGAATCCAAGTTCAGCACTCCTTCCATCTATGATTAAGCACCCTCATCATTAAGGGTTACGCACTCGCCTCATCTATGGTGCACTCTTGTTGGTAATATCTAATATACACGTGATCAACTTCGGCAAGATACTATGGCAAAATAAAGGAAAAGCTGACTTTCTAAATATTCAGACTCTCTATCCGTGAGCACTTCAGGTGGAGCTCGTCGATATCCCTTTTATGTATCATCACTCTAGTTTTTTATAGGTTCAACTTTGTAAAACCGAATGGTGAAACATCATTGCATCTTCAATTTAATTATCAGTATTGGTTTCCTATTTTACCATTAGAAGACATTTTGACTACGAAGGTCATGAAGGAAGTGAAACATACTGCGGAAACACTCTTAAGCAAACTCACTTTGACGTCCTTCAAAAGTTCAGCAACCTTTTCAAGTCAACTGCATTTCTCAAGCTGAAGGAAGTGGATATATGAGATACTCTTACATATAAGATGAAGAAGAGAGATATGCATAAGAACCAGAAATAATTAAGTTCAACTATATATTTGATTCCATGTCCATCTCTTCACTAAGAAAATCACAACAACTATTGATTGTAGCATAAATTGAAAAGGACGATGATGAGCATAGACTTCTCCACTTTTGGAACTACCTTCATAGACACATATATAGCTATGCACTATCATGTGAAGAAAGGAGTTGTTTCTTTTTATATATCTCTAATGCATGTATTTGTGCAAAAAATGATGCTAATATTCATGTAAGGATAACAGAAGAATATGTTATGCCATGAGAACACACTTGCATGATGAATATTCCACTTAAAGTGTTTGTTCTTACAGGTATTCTATGCTTTTGTTTGTATTTTATATTGGATTACATTTCAAGCTTGTAGAACCACCAGTCTACAACGTCCCTGTAAAATTAATTAACAGCCCCACACACGAAAATTGCTTATAAGAATATTTTATGCTAGCAAACAGTAAGTGAGCTTCTCTTTGACCTCTATCAGGAAACCAAAAGACAACATATATATTGCAGCATGCCATCTCTATAGCAACCAAGCAGGGAGATGCAGAATAAAAAAACTAAGGAGAGAACAGGTCAACAACACTCATATTAAACGGGAAGAAACATAAGTATGGCTCCCATAGAAGATTTCTTTTTTACTCCTTAGTCCTAAAGTAGGTCAGTTAGTTTGCTTCTCTAAAATCACAAATGCGGACGAAACATAAATCCAAGTAAATGCTAAATTCTAATTCTTGTTTGGAATATGAAAATCATACTTTCCTATTAAAAATTATTCACAACATTGAATATATTTGAGTGATTACTATGTCATCTTAATGGATCTAAGGACTTAATTTCCCACACAATAAAGGTAAGAGAACTGCTTGCCTTTGTGCACCTAGGAAGTTGTTTCCGAAAAGCAAATATGTGGGAAAAAAGAGCAGCGCTCGATCAGGGAAACAACCATCCAAAACCTGTAAATGTCTAAATTTGTTCACTGTTCCTTTTCCTTCAAAAAAATAATCACAAATCGGTCAAGGAAGTAGTATCTTCATTTAATGTACCAAAATATTTCTAACATTTTTTCATTTGCTCTGCTGCTTCTTGGCTATAATGAAGTATAATTTCAAGTGTGGGCAGTATAAACGAAGGTTAAGTATTCCGTTTTTATATCTATTATTGAAATATTTAACATATAAAGAACAAACAATTATGCATTTGAAGCTATTCATATATACTGCATAGGTAAAATAATCATACATGGATATGGAGGTACTCCATATTATAGCATGTCTCGAGAACAATTACTTTGGTCGTTTCAGCGACACATATAATTCTATTTGCTGTGGTTGAGGTAGCCTTACTTTGATGGAGATGGAATTAGGTGGTTGCTGCAAGAAAAATTGAAATTGAAATCAACATCTTTCTACAATGATATCTAGCTTATTAAAGTGACACTTTTCTCGGACATCCACCTTGTAAGGTGGAGCTTTTTACTTAGGAGGAAATAAGTAAGCATGATAAAATCTAATAGTAGGCCTTATGCTTAGGTGAAGCCTTGAACAGAGAATTATCCACTTAGAGTATGAAAGCTTCGAGAGTATAATAAGAACAATAATCCCAACATCAAAAAAAGGACATTACATCATGTCTTGGATAGGAAAACCTAACTTTGTTGTTTAGTTCCTTTAGCCGAGAGTTGGGACTTCTGCAATCGTCTTGCTTACACATAAATCATTAGGATTATTTTGCTGTAATCATTGTTCGAGAGAGTGGAAGATTTTGAGAGGATAGTCAGGTTCACAACAAAAACAAAAGAAAGTGTTGGGAAATAGGCAGGAATCAAACGTGGCATTCAGTAAATTGTACATTTGCACATTACTATTAGGACTTGTACTTACCGACGGCCAGACGCCAGGGTGGAGTTCAGGACAAATATTTTTTCAGGATTGAAGGGTCACGCAGGATAGGGAAAAATAGTGTTTCCGACATAGGAACCTAAGCAGGGAGTACGTGTGGGTGGAGTGGATATCCTACAATCTACGGAACTACATTAAGTTTACTTTCACTTCCCCTTCTGAATATCTTATAATCCTGCGGATAAATGCAGTTCATAGTGAATTTTGTACACTACAGTTTCCTCTGCTATTTGAACAGATCCCTCACTTATGCTATCCCACAAATTCAAGAGTCTTCTTCCATACCTTGATCTCCTACCAGTTATCATTCAATGATAGAACCAATGAAACCTAGCAAAAAATGAAACAAGATCGAACCAATTAACTACATATATAGTCTAAAAAGGCAATTCTGGAACTTCCTTTGACCAAGAAAAATAAGAGAATATTTTTGGTACTTCGTGTTTGAGTAGTTGATGGCAGCGCTTAACAAAAAAAAGAATCAAGGTCGGTACTGAAATATATAAGTTTCTTCTAAACTGGAAGCATCAGAATACACAAGTGCGAAGAAATTCTGCAATTAAGCATATATATGGAAATTCTCTTAATGTCCCCATTTGAAACATATAAAGAAAATTAGAAATTAGTAGTTCATCCATTAAACAAAAAGGTACGGAAAGCAAGGCACCAAGTTTAATTCCACAAACGGCTGTCATGCTACTTGATCAAGGCAAACATAATGCACTATATAAGCATTCTAATTTTTGATGAAGGAATGTAATAAGCGAATAATTCAATGGCAGAGGTAAAAGAAAAGAACACGAAGTTCATGTGAGCACACATCATAAGGGTCCAGAAATTTCTCGTGATAAAAATGCCAGTCTGCTTATAAACATGACTATTGGATACTGAAAAAAGAACAAACAATTTTACAGATAAAAAAATATGCAATTTAACTTCCATGTCTGATCCAATAAAAAAGAACCAGCAATAATGTCTGGCAAATAGCCCTACACTACTACGTGCTACAGAATACAAAAATTGGTTTTCGGGCATCAAACAAGCTAATTTGGTAACAATTAATCTATCTGATTCCACGTATCAGAAACATGCATCCCATCCTCTAAATTACCATGAATTGTATATGCAAAAAAAAATTGGCACACGGGAGTCTCCTTTTGGAGTTTCAAAAAATGGCTAAGGTTGAGTAGTCAATCTAGGGATACAAAGCAAGAACACACATTACCCTGCCAATTTAAGTGGATAAAACAAAGACGGTTATCTAGAAAAAAAAAATGTCATAGATATGAAAGCGATAAAAAGACATGATGAGTTGCCTACATATTTTCTTGTTATGCAATCCCATCTTTTCAAACAGTGTTCATAGGTAATATTTGTTTCACCAATCCAATTCTTGTTTACCCAAGCAATATGCATTATGACCTTCACCCTATTTACTGATGACACATAGAGTATTTCAGAAAAAGAAAGTGCATACCGATTTATTCAAAATAGCAGAAGATTTCTTCGATAGTAACCCAATATCCAAAGCAAGAACTACAAACTTAAGGCACTGTTGGATCGAAAAACTGTATTGGTTCTGTACTTTTTATCTGTGCTGAATCTCGTCCTCACAGTAGGTCTTGTATGCCACTTGATAATTGACCATTCAACTCAGAACATTGAGGGCGTAGTGGGAGATCAAGTTGATAAGCAGTATAGTATCAATAGCATAGAATCCCTTCCAAGAACATACATATTTATATGTGTACCCCATATTCAAATCTGAACTACCAGTGCATCAAGAAAGGGAATATGACAGCACCCACTGTCTGATGTAGGACCTGAACCTGAAGAAGAGCAGCCTGAAAAAGGACAATAAACAGAGCCAGCCTGCAGATCCGAAGATTTATCAGTAGAATTACTAAGACCGATCACCTTTAAGAAAGACCAAAGAAATCCAATAAGCCAAGATGAATTGCAAGCCTCCAAGCGTCCATGTCAACAGAAAAATCACAGGCTAAACCGGCATGCTCTTGTCAAGAGAAAATGGCTCGACAACGGGCAGAAGTAGCAGCTGGACAAACGGTTCGAGCCAACAGAAGTAGCAGGGGACAATTTGCTCAAATAGTCAGAAAAGTACATAACCTAAAGATACCTAACACCCATTTTCATGAATGGATTTGGAAAAAATACCTGAGATAGCGGGTGACCTGCGCATGTGTATCCATCCATTACTAATCTACTGCCAGTAGGTGGTACTGCCCAAGTAAGAGCACCAACCTATGTATAAACAAAACAATTGCCAATTAGTTACTTGTGTCATTTCGCAGTCAGCTTTTTGAGGATCAGTTACTTCCGTGGTTTTACCTGAAACTGTATATGAGTAAGACTGTAAGAGTTTCAGTTAACAAAAAAAAAATCAGTTTCAGGAAAATTATATATCCTTGCTGCAAACCGAATAGTCAGTGTTAAAGGTCGGATTCATCGACAGATAGTCCACACCATAGCTAGAGAAACAAACTTGATAAATCAACAGCTTGGAACATACAATATTTTTTATGCAGTAGCACATCTCAACAGCTGCGTACATTCCTAGAATTTTGTTTAACAGGGCAATATTCTAGCTGGTCCATCAAAGCAATTGCAGTCACAGCCAAACATGGCAAAAAAAATTTAGACCAATGCCAAAAGAAAAACAACTCCGTCCTCATTTGAAATCCAAGTGCTAATCAAGCCAAAATAAATTAAATATTTCAGAAAAACCACGTTAGTATGGACCCTTAGATTTAACACATCAGATCAAGAACATCTCCAACGATCTTGAACAGCAGGAGCAGCCTGCAAACATAAAGAAATGACTGGAAATTAATTCATGAACACATGAGAATGGCAAAATAAATGCAATCTAGTCTACAGGTCAAACCAAGGCAACACGTTACAGAGAATTGATGGAAGAAGAAGGGGTCGGGTCATCACCATCAACGGAACAGCAAATGGAGAAGCCGGCGGTGGGGAAAGCAAGGACCAGTGGTGGGGAGAAGCCCTGGACAGAGAATCTAATACGCACAACTGCAGCATGCTCCTCCTGACGGCCTCACCGACCTGATCCACCGGTTGACAATGTTCAGAAGGATGTATGCGCCCCTTGCCGCGGCCTCCAGAGGTACCAGGTCCCGGCTCGCCGTCTGCGCCTAGAAGAGGCCTAGCCACGCCGGCAACACCATCCGGAACGCCGCCAAGATCTGCAACCTGATGCACGCACCGATGATGGCCACGGCGGCGGGTAAGAATAGTAGAGGGTGATTGCTGGTACTGGTTTCCGCAGAATCTAGAGAGGGTGGTCGTGTCCTGACCTAGGGCTGCCGCGGATGAGGTCAATCTGGGCGTCGTGGAGGCTGCTATCCTCCGGTGCTACTACTCCGACGACGCGAGGCATAGAGGAGGCAAATTTCCTCCTGATGTGGGCGTCACAAGCGTTGGCCTCCACCAGAGATAGGAGCAGGAGGAGGGCGGCTGGAACAGCCCCCATCGAGCTCGTCCACCCTAGTTGTGTGCCGGCCAAGGCAGCTCGGGGACGGCCGCCGGGTATGGAGATGATGACGAATCGGCCGCAGCGAGGAGCTAGGATAGGGAGAGGGGAGGAAGAAGACCGGGGCAGGGGAGAGCGCACTTGTGAAAGTAGCAGCTCAGGTGAGGTGACGGCGGAGACCGGTGGAGGTGTGAGATATTGGGAGGGAGCTTAGGCTGGCGGGGAAGACAATCACCTCAGCACCACCGCCATCCATCGTCTGCTCCAACACGATGCCTCTAACAGGGAGAACAGCGTTGCATACCGCCATCGCTCGATCCGGGAGACCTCGGTCTAGGATTTCCCCCGGAGCAGCCCAGGCGAAGAAACGCAGACTGCAGAAACAATGCCTTCAACAAGGTAACGACGAAACACGCCGCCATCATACGCCATGACCGAAGTCCGGCCGGCTTTCACCGGCAGCTGCGCCTCGCCATCGGGGGCTAGGCGACGGATCGCGAGATCCGCCACGGCTAGCCACACAACTAGTCGATCTCCTCCGGCGAGAGAGAAGACCACCATCGCGGTGCCACGGTCAGTGGCACCAGACGCCCGCCACCTTCCACCAGGTCGACGGCGTCACCACCATACAGGGCCGCCGCCCTTGGTGCCGTGGTCCCAAACCTTGAGGAGGAGCAGTGCGAGATCCGTCTCCATCCCCGCAGGACCGGCGATGCCGAGGCTAGGACAGAAGGAGAGGATCGCGCCGCCAGATTCCGGGTTTGCTCCGCCGCCCCATCACCGGCCGCCCGAAGACCGCGGCGAGGAAGAGGAGAGCCGCGCCCCCAGATCTTAGCCATGCCGCCGCCACCATCACCGGCCGACCGGCGAGGGGCCGCGCCGCCACCGCCCTCCACGGCCCGGGGCCATCCCCCCGTGCGGAGGCTAGCCTCCATCCGCCGCACGGAGGGATCACGCGAGGAGCCCCGCCGCCCCCTTCACCGGCCGCGCCCGGCTTCGCCGGCGACGACCACCGGGGACGACGAGGAGGGCGGGAGAGGGAGGGTAGGACGACGGCGGCAGCTAGGGTTTTCCGCCCCAGGTCGCCCAGGAGGGGGACGACCCGAGCGATTAGCTTCGGTTGAGACGTTCAGTTAAAGCACTTTTCACAGATGAGGGGAGTGTGTCAACGTCAACATGACCTTCTGATATTCAGCTCAAAGCAATGACGGTGTCGGGGTAATCTACAAGTGTACTGTTATCTTACTCTAGCTAGATATCCCCTGCACAACTACATAATAAACTGGTACGTGTTAGTAGTAATGGATATGCAGTATTGGGGAAGTGAACCTACTAAGTACTCTCTCCTAAGTACTCTCTCCGTTCTGAAATACTCTACATTTAAGTCAAAAATTTGTTCTAAAATACTCTACATTTTAGCTTTTAGTTAACAAGAACACCGAAAATAAAGCGGTTCTTCTTTATCTATTGGATGTCACTATTTTCAATTTAGTTTTGATTGGTTGTTTACATATTTAAGTAGTACTAATAAATGTAGTACTAATTTGTCTAATTTTTTCTAAAATGTAAATTAATACAGAATGGAGAGAGTTCGTGACACAGAAAGATTGTACAACACAGGAGAAGAAATTTAATTAAGTCAATTTATTTGATATATTATTTGTATGTATGCATGGACTAACCTGACTTTGAAGTGGTACTAACCGTAGAAGTCACTATACATTGGGGAAGTGTCGCATTTGAATAAAAAACTGTACTTCGTATAATTGATGCAACATATGTAACAGGGGTTATATTTGGCTAAAGTAGTCATGTATGATTGAAACAAAATGATACTTCAAACTGTTTGAGTCGGGGATTATTGATTATGCATCTGTTGTTAAAGTTCAGATTTTCTAAAGTTAGGAATATTTTTTTAATATAATTCGTGATAGTCCAGACGTGCATTACAGGGCATCTTTTTTCAATATCGAATACTAGTATCCAACAATTCATACCTGTAGCGGGCGATTTACACAGAAATAACCCTTTTCTGAAACTATAGCACACTGACCCTCCGGTTAAACTATTTCACCCATCTAACCCTTTTGTGTGGCGCCTCTCACATCGGCGCCACACCTCACTGTGTGGCGCCCGTGCGTGCGGCGTCACTCCCCCATCCCACGTGGCCTCCTCGATGCTGAGGTGTGCACCGATCTGACGTGGCAGGATGTGTGGCGCCACTCCCATCGACGCCACACGGTGAAACTGTGGCGCCGCTCGGAAGGGCGCCACACATCCACTTATGTTTGCACAAAACATACTGTAAGACAATTCTCCATATAAGTTCGGAGCCCCTGGATGTTTCGACATATAAGTTCCAATGTGTGGTGTCCATGGCACCGGCGCCACGCTGTGAGGTGTGGCGCCCGTGGCAAGGGCGCCACACGTTGACTTGTGTTAAAACCATAAAAATTCTTGCCTTATTTAAATAGTTTTGAACACAACAATAGCAATTTTAATAGCAATTTCTTACACACATCATGCACATAGCACACATCATAGCTCACATCGTAGCACATAGATTCAAACAACACGTACCAATAGAGGCATGGTTCGAAATGACATAGAGTTCACAACACGATACTTATGAAGAGAGAGTTCACAACACATAGCAAATCCATCTGTCATCCTCGACGTCCCCTCCTCACGGGCTGCTTCCGGACGGCCATCCTTTTCGTCCGCTGCCGTTGCTCTTGTTGATGCTGCACCTGCTGCTCCTCCTGCTCCTCCTCATCCTCTGAAGATGACGGCTCATCGTTCCTCATCCTCCTCAAAGATGACCTCCGCGCCGGCTCCTCATCGGACTCAACCACAACCTTCTTTCATCGGTTGACATAATCTTCCGGAGTGTAACGGTTTGGAGCATTGCCCCTTGGCTTCAACTGGTAGGCAGACCGTGTGGCTTGCCTCTTGCCTCTTGAAATGCTTTGACTGAGAATGGTGTCGTCAGGAATCTTCACGAACATGAACACACGAGATTACAAACATGAACAAAAGCTGAAATTAGTAAGCACATGTTTGACAACAACATAATAGTCCATACCTCCGCCTCTTCAGAAGATGATGTAGCCACAATTTCACCATCGCGGCAACCTAGCAAGTTGGCTAACCGCCGCAACTTCCGTCCAGTGTTCTGTGTCACAGAAATCATGGTTACAAAGCCGCCAAACACAATAGCTTACACTTAAAGTTGGTGATCATACCTTAATGAAATGCCGCATCTGTCCGATAGGCTTCTCATCTCTATGGCTCTGATCCCAAACAATAGCTTACTCCTTAGCACTTTTTTGGATCTCGGACCTCTGTGACAAACATATTATACATAATTTGATCGAGCACATGCCAATACAGATGAGGTACTAGCTAATGAGAGAATACATTACCACGAAGTTTAGAGAGGCCGCAATAGAAGTCGATCTCCCTTTGCGAGCAGTCATGTCGTACTGGCTTTGCGCAACGTCATCGAACTCGATGGGGTCGTCCAAGATGTCATCATCATACGCGTGGTTCACTAACTCGATACGCGTGCTTTCATGAAACCATTGGAGATAGTTGTTGAAAGCGGCCAAGTCGTGAGGGACAATCTCCACATGTCCAACATTCAGTATCGCTTTCAAACAGTGTTGGAACGCTGTGATGTGGCCTCTATGATGGACAGGCCAATTCGTGATCTTCCTCTGCCGCTGCCTATCAAGCCTGCAAGATATTGGAGCACAATGGATAAAGTTAGATTCTACCGCTTCAATCAACAAGCTTCCATCGCATGATTTAAGAAGTTTACCTATGGAGCGTGTGGTCCGTGTCTTGCCACTGAGGTGGGCACTCCTGATACAACACAAACTGTCTCATCACTCTGTGCGGCTGGTGGTATTCAACAAGCCACATGCATACAAGTGGGCACCGCATAAGCCAGAAACGCGCCTCCTCCGTGCACTTGGGGTTGAGGTCAGCCATCTCCGCGCCAATATGGTAATAGGTACCATATGGCTCCCAATCCACCTGCAACATACAAATATTTTAGTGTAGTGCTTGTACTCGGATTGCAAAAGAGTGATGGATTAAAATTGGTTATCTGCTCAGCGGTAAGAGTGTCCAACTCCTCAGTGTAGTGCATGTACATGATCTTCTGTGAGTACCCTGGGCCGCCCAACTGATAGGCGGTCACAGCTCCATACGGAAAGTAGGAGCAAGCATCCACCAATACCGCCCTTCCCAGTCATGCGACAAGCTTAGTCCAACTGCGAAAATAAGACATTTGGTTAGTACTTTGTCTAGCAGACTACTATAGAAGAATAGTACATACAACAAATCATCACCTGCCGGTAGAGGTAGGCAAGTGCCGCTGTTCCCCAACTCCACTGGTGCTCCAACACCGTAAGCGCCTTTAGCCAACACCAATGGGACAACTTCCAGCCACTGTCAGGAAAGAGAGTCCTCGAAAGCATGTACCACAAGTACACGCGGGTGTACTTCATGATAGTGTCCTCGTTGGCCCCTTGTGGGCATTCTCCAAAGTTAGTCCTGATCCAAGAGAAAGATGCGCCGGCGGGAACTCTCTCCTTTGGATCTTCTGGCGGCGGAGGAGCCATGCCAATAAGATCCTCCATCTGTTTGCGCCACCCATCAGAAGCTGTGTTCATACACAGTGGGTCGCCCTGAATAGGAAGTCCAAGTATCATGGAAACATCCTGAAGAGTAGGGGTCATCTCGCCGGCCCTCAAGTGGAAGGTGTGCGCCTCCGGCCTCCACCGGTCGATAAGGGTGGTGAGTGCCGCGGCGTTCATGGTCGTCCCCCCCACGACTTACAAGCGTGATGAACGGGAGAAGACCGGTAGGCTGGATGAACTCCGTGTACTTCTCGTCATACGCCATATCTACTGTGCCATGGTAACGAATCTTCAAGGGGTGAAGAACCCTTCTCCTCTCCGTCATATGAAAAGCCCGGTGTTCCTTGTCATACTCATTATCTATGAGATACACTATCCTACATGTTTACATAAAACACCATATTATGAGCCATTCCTAACAAATATGAGTTATTCCTACGCAAATACTAGACATATGTAACACATTTGAATATATTTGAATGCACACAATAAAAACTACCATTATTTGTGACCATACATGTTCTAAATTTTGGTTCCACTAACAAATATGAGCAACACATACATGAGAATATAACCAAATAAGCCATCACACATACATCACATACATACATAAAAATATTGATACATACATATCTAGTGTTCCTACACATACACATTCATTGAAATTTGATGTCTAGGGTTTCAACACATAGATACATGAGAATATGGATTTCAACACATACATGAGCACATAGCACACATGTTCTAAGATTTTCATATCTAGGGTTCCATGTCTAAATTGAATTAAACTCTAGAAAATCATGGATGAAACGAAGGGGATCGAGGGAGAATACCTTGAGGAAGGGATTGGGAAGAGATTGGCCGGGCAGATCTGATGATTTGATGGTGGATTTGGTGGGGGAGAGGGGGAGGAGGAGGAACAGCCGGCCGCCTCTTGTTCTTCACGGGCAGAGGAGGAGGAACAACGTCAGATTCACCAGTTTTCATCCAAGTATGGTGAGATTCCGTAGAAAATTATTGAGCAAAGTGCTTGGAAAAGTAAATACTTTTGAGATGTATCAACTCCCCCAAGCTTAGGTCGTTGTTTGTCCTCCAACAACTCAAACACAGTGTAGAAGCGATAAAAGACTTTGACAAGAACTTTGTGCATGCATAAACAATTTAACATGGCAAGTATTCGTTACATAGCTTCACAAATGAATAACAAAGTGTTATTAAATATGCACTATGTTCATGTTCCTCTATCCATGCATGATGCAAAGGAGGTACTATCATAGCTATCAGAATCGTGATTCTACTATATGATTCTATGAATTTACGACCCAAATTGAGCGGAATGATTCAACGATCCTGCTAAGTAAAATCTAAGATTTTATGATTCTAAAAGTTAAGATCATATGGTTTGTGATCCTACCATTGCGATCCGATTCAGAATCATGATTCGAACAACTTTGGGTACTATATGGCAACACTATTTGGACAAGATTAATTGATAGTAGCAAAAAGTAAAGTTCTCGTATCGCATTTGACTGAATCATGAGCAAGGATATTGAGACCTTTTGATTCCTTCAATTGTTGACTAGTAATTTCATCATACTTGCATTGCAAAACAAAATAATGGGAGGATGTTGTATCCTTCCAGTCCTTTAACATTCAGACTCTCATAGAGGACTCATGCATGAGTAAGAATCTAGTATTTTTAGTTGACCGTAATGTGGAGTGGCAAGGTAGTTGTTCTCTTATTAGCTTTAGCACCTTATAAGTGGAAGGGGTGCATCCCTTTAGCATAAAAGTGCAAGTTAGCGGGCACTTCTTAGTTTTAGTCCTTTCTGTCTTCAAAGCAACCAACTCATTGTGTTCTATCTCTTCTCCTTATTTCCTCTCTTTTTTTCTTTCTTTTTCCAATCTCTCATTTTTTTCACTCTTCTAATCAAGGATGCTCTTTGCTAAAACTTCCACCATGATTAGGCATGGCTTTTGTTAGCGGTCCATTGCTCTTCTCTCACAAGTACCGCAATGAGGTACCTCCATGACGCATGTACAAAGGACCAAAGGAGATAGATATCTCTACTACAGGCCATCCATACAGGGACAACATGAACAATAGACGTTGAGCATCCTCTCTAACCATCTCTCACTTTTTTCTCTAATTTTTTTTCTTTATTTTTCTTCTTTCTCTCTTTTTTTTTCTCTTTTACTTTTTTCTAGAAGTTGCCTCAATGGTTCAAGGCTAAAATAAAATGGTTGGTCAACCAAATATACTATCAACCTACTTATATATGTTTCAACGACAAGTTCCGCCATTTAAAGGGTTGGACTATCACACATACATCAACCTTCATATTTTAAAGACACATAGGAATATAATTCATCATTGAATATGTGCCAAGCCCACAATAAAAAGTATAATGGGATGCGTAGACTTTACTCAAAACCACTATCTCTCAATCATGTATAAATAGTATTCCTCAATAATATCTCACTTGCATCATAAATAGAGAGGAGAACACAAAAATAGTAGACATCTAGTATCACTTTCCCAAGTATTGATGAAACCATGCGCACGTATTTCCTATCGTTAAACTGCATATATGAATATATCAAAGGTGGCATACCTCTTTTATCGATCCTCACATAGAGTTTCATCATCGTTGTTCTTCCTCTCCCAACTAGAACTGCCCAACAAGCTCATATATAGAATTAACAAATTTAAACTTGGTTCACTCAAAACATCTCAATAAGATGTCTCATGTGGCTCGGATCCATATAGAAGTAAAGCATTCATTTTAGATCCATTTTAAGTTCTACTAACCACGTTTAGTGATGGAAAACAAAATCTGCAAATAAATTCCAGCAGATGTTCAATCGAAAATTTCTTCACTTAAACACCTTAGGAATTCTTGCCAATTTTTGTGTGTGTAGTGTCTAAAAAGTTATAGCTTCTGTGGGAAAATCAGCCCAATCGGAGTCACATGCTAGGAACTAAAAATAAAACGGTGAAGACCATAACATCCCGACCTTGGTATATCTAAATAAAGGAGTGTTTATGAGCATTGCATGCATATAGTTTGCATTTTGGCAAAATTTTGCATCAAACCCTAATGTGCAAATTCTTCTCTATTTCTTTCTCCATTCAAATCTCTCAAGTTTTTGAAACTAAGAAACATGGTCTTGTTGTTATTTCAATAAGCCATGTGTGTATATTGTTCTCTGCAAATTTGAGTTTCAAACTAAATTCAAAACAGATTTGAAATTTGATTTTGAAAAGAGAAAGAAAACTAGAAAAAGGAAAATAGAGAGAGAGAGAGCTTGATACGTCTCCAACGTATCGATAATTTCTTATGTTCGATGCCACGTTATTGATGTTATCTACATGTTTTATGCACACTTTATGTCATATTCGTGCATTTTCTGGAACTAACCTATTAACAAGATGCCGAAGTGCCAGTTCCTGTTTTCTGCTGTTTTTGGTTTCAGAAATCCTAGTAACGAAATATTCTCGGAATCGGACGAAATCAACGCCCAAGTTCCTATTTTCACCGGAAGCATCCAGAACACCCGGGAAGGACCAGAGGGGGGGCACTGGGCCCCCAGACCATAGGCCGGCGCGGCCCAGGCCCTGGCCGCGCCGCCCTATGGTGTCGTCGCCCCTTCGACCCTCCTGCGCCGCCTCTTCGCCTATATAAAGCCCCTGGATCGAAAACCCTGATACGTTCGACGAAAACCACAGAAACCTTCCAGAGCCGCCGCCATCGCGAGGCCAAGATCTGGGGGACAGGAGTCTCTGTTCCGGCACGCCGCCGGAACGGGGAAGTGCCCCCGGAAGGCTTCTCCATCGACACCGCTGCCATCTCCACCGCCATCATCATCACCGCTGCTGCTCCCATGAGGAGGGAGTAGTTCTCCATCGAGGCTCGGGGCTGTACCGGTAGCTATGTGGTTCATCTCTCTCCTATGTGCTTCAATACAATAATCTCATGAGCTGCTTTACATGATTGAGATTCATATGATGATGCTTGTAATCTAGATGTGCTAGTCAAGTGAGTTTTACTTATGTGATCTCCGGAGACTCCTTGTCCCACGTGTGTAAAGGTGACAGTGTGTGCACCGTGTGGGTCTCTTAGGCTATATTTCACAGAATACTTATTCACTGTTGAATGGCATAGTGAGGTGCTTATTTATATCTCTTTATGATTGCAATGTGTTTGTATCACAATTTATCTATGTGCTACTCTAGCAATGTTATTAAAGTAGTTCTATTCCTCCTGCACGATGTAATGGTGACAGTGTGTGCATCCGTGTTAGTACTTGGTTTATGCTATGATCATGATCTCTTGTAGATTATGAAGTTAACTATTGCTATGATAGTATTGATGTGTACTATTCCTCCTACATATGCATGAAGGTGACAGTGTGCATGCTATGTTAGTACTTGGTTTAGTCTTTTGATCTATCTTACACTATAAGGTTACTTAAATATGAACATCTAATTGTGGAGCTTGTTAACTCCGGCATTGAGGGTTCGTGTAATCCTACGCAATGTGTTCATCATCCAACAAGAGTGTAGAGTATGCATTTATCTATTCTGTTATGTGATCAATGTTGAGAGTGTCCACTAGTGAAAGTCTAATCCCTAGGCCTTGTTCCTAAATACTGCTGCGTTACTACTACTTGTTTACTGTTTCACTGTGCTACTACTGCTGCAATACTACCACCATCAACTACACGCCAGCAAGCTATTTTCTGGCACCGTTGCTTCTGCTCATATATATTCATACCACCTGTATTTCACTATCTCTTCGCCGAACTAGTGCACCTATTAGGTGTGTTGGGGACACAAGAGACTTCTTGCTTTGTGGTTGCAGGGTTGCATGAGAGGGATATCTTTGACCTCTTCCTCCCTGAGTTCGATAAACCTTGGGTGATCCACTTAAGGGAAAACTTGCTGCTGTTCTACAAACCTCTGCTCTTGGAGGCCCAACACTGTCTACAGGAAAAGGAGGGGGAAGTAGACATCAGAGCTCTCTTCTCTCTCTCCCTTGGCTCAGCCCACTTCCCTTCCCCTCTTTTCCCTCTCTGGCCGCAACCCAGCTCGGCCCAAGTGGCCCAACCGCACCCCCACCAGCCCAACAGTTTTCCACGGGGTTAGGTGCAAAAACACAAAGTCCATCTCCTTCCTCCGTTTGAGCAAGCAGCTCGCTGGCAGCAGCTGTGAGCTCGGCCGCGCGGAGATGCTCGCCGCCGCCCTCCGGCGGCCATAAATAGCCGTGTCGCCGCCGCCCCGAACCCTAACCCCACTTTCCCCTTCTCGCTCGATCCCCACGTGAAACCCTAACCCTAGCTACATGCAGTAGCTCCAGCCATCGCTTGTGCCCCGCTGTTCCTCGCCTCCCCCTGCTCCGGCGAGGGTCCAGGGAGATCCGCCTCGCCGCCAGAAGCCTCCCCGCCAATGCACGCCTCTTGGGGAGGACGGAATCGCCGGAATCGCCCGTCGTCTGCAACCCCGACAACCACCGCTCGTTGTCGCTCCGGTCACCCCCAAGCCCCACCGTCACCTCGATCGGCATCAGGGTGAACAGGCGGTTCTCCCCATGCCCTTGGCCCGCTCCCCCTCGCCCTCTAGCTCCGCCGTGTCGAGCACCTGCCCCGTCCGCCGTGGTCCATCGCCACCGGCCAAGCTTCGGCCACCATTTGGCAGCGGCGCCGCCACCAAATGGTTGGCCACGTCAAGCTGCCTCGTTTGCCCCTGCTCGTGCGTTCAATTGCGGCCTAAATCGGCCGATTGGAGCTCAACCCGAGCTCATCTATGAGCTCATGGACATGCTGACGTCAGCATGACGCCATATTTAGTTTTTCCAATTTATGTATTTTATGTAATTCATTTCTGTATTTTATGTAAATAGAAAAATATAATAGGTGGACCCCATCTGTCAGAGTTTTAATAATTTCATCAAAGAATAAAATTATGACATGTGGGTCCAGTATGTCAGATTTTTAATATTTTCCAATATTTTTTAGAAATTGATTTAAAATGGTTAAATCTTATTTAATTCATAATTATTCCATTTTAATTCAGAAAAATGTGTATATTATACCAAAATGATCATAAAAAACAAATCCTAGTTGTTTATACATGTTTCATACATGATTGAACCAACTAAACTTCAAGCCTTAGTGGAAACCCTAATTGACCCCTCTCATATGTCGGGATTCGATGCCGAACCCCTTTAATCTCAGTCGATGCACCTAGGGTTTACCACAACCCCTTTAATATGACATGTCATAATATTGTATGTGCATTGCATTGTACCATGTCTTGATTGTGCTCTTCCTATCCGGTATTTGGTTCTTCTCGATAGGGACCGAACGTGAACCTGAGATCAATGGCACCGAAGAGCAGCACCCGAACAACGAGGGACAAGGCAAGCCTAACCTTGTTCATATATGGTTTCGAAATGATTTTACTTCTGGTTCTTACATATTGCATACGCTTCAAATATGTTTTACCGGTAGTTGTAGATATCCTATGTGTGCATGTTCCATCTTTGTAGCCCAAAGTTCCTGATCCACCGCTCCCACCAAAACTAGGTTGAGCTTGTTCGCATCGCTCAAGCTGTATATATGATATTCTTAGCCATTCTTAGTTGTTGAAGTCTGATCCATCCAGTTGATGAATCGGAGCTACGAATGAACCTAGTTTGACAGGATGACGTGGTATGATCAGTGATGATGATAATAAACATGTTAAAGGCTTGGATGGGCCACCACATGGGGATGTGGTGATTTGACTCGTTCTCGCCGATACTAGGACCAGAGTTCTCGCCTTCGGAACCAAGACTGAGTGTACAGCCACACGGTGCCAATGGGAACCCCTTGGCCCGAACTTGCCTAGCTTACCCATGAGTCAATTAGATTGCGAGTTCCATTTTCCATACGCATGGGGAAAGGTGGAAAAAGGTTTTCAAAGGGCATCATACAGGGTGTGGCTAGGGTGAAGGATGCTGGAGGCATTGAACTGGACCCCCTGCGCACAATGACCGGGACCGCCTCCGAGAATGGCTACCTACAATGACGGAGTTCCCCAGTTAGTTTGACTCATGGAGTATGCGAAGTAAGGGAAAGGTTTTGGTCGACCACCCTCTGTCGACACACCAAGGAAGTGTGTTAATCTAGTGGTACTAAGAGTCGGTCATCGCGTGTGGGTAAAGTTGTACATCCCTGCAGGGTAAATCTTTTCGAAAAGCCGTGTCCACGGTTACGGACGACTTGGTGATGGATTATGTGATCATAGACAACTTGAACCTAATCGTAAAACTTGATGTCAATGTGTGAATAAGGATCCCTTCTCAGGGTGTCGAGGGGGTGATCCTAGGTGATAGGTTCAGGTGATGATGAAGATTCGGTGGATTCAACATGGTGATTTTAGAGCTAGAGTTGATATCGCTCTCTTATCCCCTTTTGAAAATGGTATGATTAGACGAGCTTCTGCTCCCTCTTGTTTACAAAGGAAAACTGGCTTTCTGCAAAATAAGCTCCACATAGAGCCTCGCATACCCGCTTTGCTAAAAGGTTTTACTAAGTCTTGTTGAGTCCCTGTATTCAGCCTTGCATGCTTTGTTTCAGACAAAGTCCTTCCAACTGATGGTGGCTTCTACCTTGACATCGACGAGTAGTTCGGAGTTCCCAGGCGGAAGCCTAAGACTTATGGGCTGGGACGTCGCCTTATGTTATGGCCTCTTAGGCCCTTTGCAGTCTTGTTATCTAGATAACATAATTTGCTTTCTGTAGCTTGTTGAATTGTGGTCAATGACCTCTGCGTGTAATAAATTTGGATCTTAACTCTGTTAAGAGTTGTATTATATTTGCTTTCGGTTGTAGATTCATTGTTGTGTTACCGATTCTCACCCTGTAGGCTGATGACCCACAAGTATAGGGGATCGCAACAGTCTTCGCGGGAAGTAAAACCCAATTTATTGATTCGACACAAGGGGAGACAAAGAATACTTGAAAGCCTTAACAGCGGAGTTGTCAATTCAGCTGCACCTGGAAACAGACTTGCTCGCAAGAGTTTATCAGTAGTAACAGTTTATAGCGATAGCGATAGTGAAATAACAAAGTGAGAGTAACAGAGACAGCAGTAGTGATTTTAGTAAACAGCTGGATTAAAATACTGTAGGCACAGGGATGGATGACGGGCGTTGCATGGATGAGAGAAACTCATGTAATAATCAAAGCAGGGCATTTGCAGATAATAATAAAACGGTGTCCAAGTACAAAGCAATCCATAGGCATGTGTTCCATATATAGTCGTACGTGCTCGCAATGAGAAACTTGCACAACATCTTTTGTCCTACCAGCCGGTGGCAGCCGGGCCTCTAGGGAATCTACTGGAAATTAAGGTACTCCTTTTAATAGAGTACCGGAGCAAAGCATTAACACTCCGTGAACACATGCGATCCTCACATCACCGCCATCCCCTCCGGTTGTCCCGATTTCTGTCACTTCGGGGCCTTTGGTTCCGGACAGCGACATGTGTATACAACTTGCAGGTAAGATCATAAAACAATGCATATCATGATGAAATAATAACATGTTCAGATCTGAGATCATGGCACTCGGGCCCTAGTGACAAGCATTAAGCATAACAAGTTGCAACAATATCATCAAAGTACCAATTACGGACACTAGGCACTATGCCCTAACAATCTTATGCTATTACATGACCAATCTCATCCAATCCCTACCATCCCCTTCAGCCTACAGCGGGGGAATTACTCACACATGGATGGGGGAAACATTGCTGGTCGATGGAGAGGCGTCGGTGGTGATGGCGGCGATGATCTCCTCCAATTCCCCGTCCCGGCGGAGTGCCAGAACAGAGACTTCTGGTCCCCGAGACGGAGTTTCGCGATGTGGCGGCGTACTGGGAGGTTTCTGGCGACTTCGACTTCTCCCCGTGCGTTTTTAGATCGAAGGCGTTAAGTAGTCCAAAGGAGGGCGTCGGAGGCCGGCCGAGGGGGCCACACACTAGGGCCGCGCGCCCCCCTCCTGGGCCGCGCCGCCCTAGGGTGTGGGGCCCTCGGGCCTCCACCTGGCTTGCCCTTCTGGCTCCGTCAGTCTTCTGGAAAAATAGGACCTTTCGCATAAATTCCGAGGATTTTCCTGAAAGTTGGATTTCTGCACAAAAACGAGACACCAGAACAGTTCTGCTGAAAACAGCGTTAGTCCGTGTTAGTTGCATCCAAAATACACAAATTAGAGGCAACACAATAGCAAAAGTGTTCGGGAAAGTAGATACGTTTTGGACGTATCAACTCCCCCCAAGCTTAGCTTATTGCTTGTCCTCAAGCAATTCAGTTAACAACTGACGCGATAAAAGAACTTTCACGAACACATTTGTTCATATGATGTAAATATTCTCATGATATGGCTAACACTTAGGCAGTTCATAATAAGATACATGCAAATAAGATCATCTAATAGCTATGCCAATCATGGAAAGGTACCAAAAATTAATAATAAGCATCATGAATCATGTCTATAAGTAGGATTGCAATGTTCATAAAAGGATATGATAGAGTGGTATCTCGCTTGCCTGTATTTGAATAGCAAAACATAAATGCTCAGGAACCTCTGAGGTTCATAGAAAGACTAGAAATAGAGATTGTCAAAGATAAAAGCATCAAAGTTATACCACAATCAATCATATTTTGAGACAAGCATATTATACTAAGAATGATAGTTGTGCTCTCAAGAAAGTGCTCAAAGAAAGGATGGAGACACAACATAAAAATAAAAGATTGACCCTTCGTAGAGGGAAGCAGGGATTAAAATGCGCTAGAGCTTTTCATTTTTAAAACAGGAGTAAAATTATTTTGAGAGGTGTTTGTTGTTGTCAACGAATGGTAATGGGTACACCAACTACCTCGCCAACCAGACTTTCAAGAGCGGCTCCCATGAAGGACGTTATTTCTACCAGCAAGGTAGATCATCCCTCTTCTCTTTTGTTTACACACGTATTTTAGTTTTATTATGGGTGACACTCCCCCCAACCTTTGCTTACACAAGCCATGGCTAACCAAATCCTCGGGTGCCTTCCATCAATCTCATACCATGGAGGAGTGTCTATTTGCAAAATTAAGTTTCTTACTGATAAATCAGAGCAAAACATGTGAAGAGAATTATTAATGAAGTTTGATTAATTGGGGATGGGAACCCCGTTGCCAGCTCTTTTTGCAAAATTATTGGATAAGCGGATGTGCCACTAGTCCTTATGAAAGTCCGTCAAGAGTAAATGACAAGGTTGAAAGATAAACACCACATACTTCCTCATGAGCTATAAAACATTAACACAAATTGAGAAGCATTTTGAAGGTTTAAAGGTAGCGCATGAGAATTTACTTGGAATGGTTTGAAATGCCATGCATAGGTATTTATGGTGGACACATTGGAACAACTTGGTTTTCAGGGGTTTGGAAGCACGAGCAGCGTTTCCGCTCAGTACAAGTGAATGCTAGCAATAGACTGGGGAGCGACAATCAAGAGAGCAGTAACTGTCATAATCATGCTTGCGGCAAAATAAATTAACTGAGGCATAAAAGTGATACAAGAACTCTGAAGCAAATTAAATCATCGAGCCTTAGTTGACTTTTGTTCAGTCATATGCATGCGTGAGCATGTGCCAAGTCAATTCAAATGAATTATTCAGAGGAGGATACCACAATGTCATACCTATTTATGAATAAAACAATGCAAGCAAACATCCAGGACATGCTACTCATATTAATAAATTGGAGCTAATCATGAGAGATCATGAACTACTAGACTTTCTTAAATGACATATACCTCACATGAACCAACTAAGCATGCTCACATGGATGAGTATATGTACAAAAATGAAAACAAATAGAGTTCATACCAGCCTCTCACCACAGTCGAATCGTCGTAGATCGTCATTATTTCCTTTCACTTGTGTAGATTGGATAATATGAAATGAAAACCACGCTCCAGCCACCGAAGACCATTGAGCTCATAATGAAATTTACAAAACCAAAGAAGAACAGCAAATATTTTTGGTGTTTTCGAATTAGAAACAAGAACAAAAGGAACAAGCAAACAAAGTAAAATCTTTTTGGATTTTCTTGTAGCAAACCAACGATAGCAAATAAAGCAAAATAAAAGCAATAAACCAAAATAAACAAATGATGAAGAGAAACAACAGAAATATTTTTGGTCTTTTTGTGTTTTAGGAAAGAAACAAAACAAAAATAAGAAAATGAAAACTAGAAAAGTCACATAAACACAAAGCAGCAGGAATTCGTCAAACTTGACAGCAGTACAGTAATCGATTTTTAAGAAATTCTTCCGCTGCCCAGCTCGAAAAGTGTTCAACTAATGAAAGTTAGATAACAACCTGGGGAACATGCTAAAAAATTGGCTTCACAAAATAACGTTCTGGCTGTTTTTGAGAATTTTTATGGTGTCAGTCCAGAATCTGTTTTCAATCAGCACTTCCCCAAATATCATCTCCCTCTTATTAGAAAACCACTTTAAGAAGCAAAACAAGTATATACAAGTATCCAGCAATCATAATATGCAAAGAATGAGTGATGCCGGTATACCTCCCCCCAAGCTTAGGCTTTTGACTCTTCTTGATCACATTATATCACCCTTCTCTCTTGACCCTTGAAAACTTCTGCCACACCAAACTTCTCATAAACTTCATTAGAGGGGTTAGTACTCAAAAACTTTAATCCACTTTAGTCCTGTAGTGACACATTGCAAGAACTCAATAAAACATTAGCTACAGCTCTCCACGTCTAGAAAGCCTTACTTAAAGTCTACAAGAGACAATGCAAAAAACAGAGACAGAATCTGCCAAAACAAAACAGCCAGTAAAGACAAATTTTTAGGAGGTACTTCCGTTGCTCAAATCAGAAAACTCAAAACTAATGAAAGTTGCGTACATATCTGAGGATCACTCACGTAAATTGGCAGATTTTTCTGAGTTAACTACAGAGATACCTACTCAAATTCGTGACAGATAGAAATCTGTTTCTGCGCAGAAATCCAAATCTAGTATCAACCTTCTATTAGAGACTTTACTTGGCACAACATTGCAATAAAATAAAGATACAAAGGTATTGCTACAGTGAGTAAAACAAGTGGAGAAAGAAAGAGATGTTGTTTAGTTCCTCTATGCATATAAAAAGTATTTGTTAACAAGGTTGATCAAGTCTTGCCACCAAATAAATTTTACATAGCATAAGAAGAAATAAACCTCAAATCAATCATGTTACCTTGAATTGTATTGATATGGATCCAATCATAAGAGTTTGATATTCTTCTTTAGGCTCATATATAGGACAATCAATAGTTCCAACTTTGATAGTTCTCACATTAGAGATAGTATTAACTCCACATGCTTTCTCAATCCTCTTGGGAAAATAAACGGTATGTTCCTTATCATCGATATTGAAAGTAACCTTCCCTTTATTGCAATCAATAACAGCCCCTGATGTGTTAAGAAAAGGTCTCCCAAGAATAATAGACATGTTATCATCTTCAGGCATTTCCAACACAACAAAATCAGTTAATATCAAGCAGTTAGTAGTAACTTGAACAGGAACATCCTCACATATACCAACAGGAATAGCAGTAGATTTATCAGCCATTTGCAAAGATATATCAGTTGGTATCAACTTATCTAAATAAAGTCTCTTATAAAGAGAAAAAGGCATAACACTAACACCGGCTCCCAAATCACATAGAGCAGTTCTAACATAATTATTCTTAATAGAACAAGGAATAGTAGGTATACCTGGGTCGCCCAACTTCTTCGGAACTTTGCCATTGAAAGAGTAATTAGCAAGCATAGTGGAAATCTCCTCATTAGGAATTTTCCTTTTTTAGTGACAATATCTTTCATATACTTTGAATAAGGAGGCAATTTAATAGCATCAGTCAAATGGATTTGCAAGAATAAAGGTTTCATCCAATCGCAAAATTTATTATAGTGTTCTTCTTCCTTTGATTTTAGTTTCTTAGCAGGAAATGGCATTTGCCTTTGAACCCATGGTTCTCTTTCATTACCATGTTTCTTAGCAATAAAATCTTCTTTAGTATACTTTTTATTTTTAGCATGCTTTTCAGGTTCATCTTCAACCTCTTCTTTATCAGAAGCATCATTCTTATCATTATCTTTATCATGTTCATTACCACTTTCAGTTTCAGCATCAGAAATAGAAATACTATTAGGATCATTAATAGGTTCAGAGGATTCTACAACATTTTTATGTTTCTTCTTATTTTTCTTTGAAGGTGCACTAATTTCTTTAGTTCGTTGAGAATCTTGTTCAACTCTTTTAGGATGCCCTTCAGGATATAGATGATCCTGGGTAGAAACACCGCCTCTAGTTGTTACTTCATAAGTATGTTTTTCTTTAGAATTATTTTTTAACAAGTCATTTTGCACTTTAGTGAGTTGATCAATTTGAGTTTGAATCATATGAAAATGTTTAACAATCATCTTAACATCATTGGAGGTTCTCTCCACAATATCATGCAAATTGCTAATAGCTTGAGAATTTTCCATTAGATGATTCTCTACTCTCATATTAAAATTTTCTTGCTTAACAATATAATTATCAAACTCATCTAAGCATTGAGCAGGAGGTTTTGAATACGGAATATCTTCCCTAGTAAAGCGTTGAAGGGAGTTTACCTCAATCATGGATGAAGGGGGAATTGTCTCGCATAAATCTTCTATGGGAGGTAAGTTTTTCACATCTTCAGATTTAATACCTTTCTCCTTAAGAGACTTCTTGGCTTCCCTCATATCTTCATCATTTAATTTAATCAAACCCCTCTTCTTCAATATCGGCGTCGGGGCTGGTTCAGGTGTAGACCAATCATCATGATTTCGGCCTATTTTAGCCAATAATTCTTCAGCTTCGTCTGGAGTCCTTTTCCTGAAAACACAACCAGCACAACTATCCAAATATGCTCTAGACTCAATGGTTAGTCCACTATAAAATATATCAAGTAGATCATTCTTTTCTAGATCATGTTCAGGTCGAGCTCTGATAAGAGAGCAAAATCTTGCCCAAGCTTCAGGCAATTTCTCTCCATCTTCCTGATCAAATCTATAAATTCTCTGCAAAGCAATATGTTGAGCACTAGCAGGAAAGTATTTTCGAAAGAAAACATCACGCAAATCAGTTGGACTTTTAATAGAACCAGGAGGCAAATTATTATACCAAGTTTTAGCATCATCCTTTAATGAGAAAGGAAAATTTTTAGCAACAAAATAAGTACGCATCTTGATATCATCAGAAAACAAGCTACTCAGAGTAGACAGCTCAATCATGTGTTCTACAGCACTTTCTTCTTTAGTACCACAAAAGGGTGTTTTCTCCACAATAGCTATATGAGATAGATTAAGAGAAAAATCATAATCTTTATCCTTAATGTTTATGGGAGATGTGGCAAATTTAGTATCAGGAGATAGCTTATATCTAACAGTATGTTGCGCAAGAAACTTTTTAATTTTACTTGCATCAGTAATAGAATTGCATTTATCAATAAAATCATCATTAAGCTCCACATAATCCTCATCAGGATCATCACTAGAATAATCAACAGACTCAGGTGAACTAACAGGTGTAGTAGCATTAGGAGTTTCAGTATTTTCAATTTGTCTAGACCTAGCAATTGTAGCATCTAGAAAAGATCCCAATGAACCACTATCATCAAGCACAGCAGAAACATTATCAATATTATAAGAGTTTTCAGATTCAGCAGAAGTACCAGCAAGTGAAGCTTGCGGCGGTGAAACAAGTTGACTCATCACTGATGGTGAATCAAGAGCAGCAGAGGTACTCAGAGTTGTACCTTTTCTTGTAGTGGATGGTAATATGGCGACTTTAGGATCGCGAGTTTTACCCATGATGGAGAATTTGCAGCGAACAATATCAATCCAAGTGAACTTCCAAATAAAGCTATGCTCCCCGGCAACGGCACCAGAAAATAGTCTTGATGACCCACAAGTATAGGGGATCGCAACAGTCTTCGCGTGAAGTAAAACCCAATTTATTGATTCGACACAAGGGGAGACAAAGAATACTTGAAACCCTTAACAGCGGAGTTGTCAATTCAGCTGCACACAGAACAGACTTGCTCGCAAGAGTTTATCAGTAGTAACAGTTTATAGCAGTAGCAGTAGTGAAATAACAGCAGCAGAGTAACAGAGACAGCAGTAGTGATTTTAGTAAACAGCAGGATTAAAATACTATAGGCACAGGGATGGATGACGGGCATTGCATGGATGAGAGAAACTCATGTAATAATCAAAGCAGGGCATTTGCAGATAATAATAAAACGGTGTCCAAGTACAATGCAATCCATAGGCATGTGTTCCATATATAGTCGTGCGTGCTCGCAATGAGAAACTTGCACAACATCTTTTGTCCTACCAGCCGGTGGCAGCCGGGCCTCTAGGGAATCTACTGGAAATTAAGGTACTCCTTTTAATAGAGTACCGGAGCAAAGCATTAACACTCCGTGAACACATGTGATCCTCACATCACCGCCATCCCCTCCGGTTGTCCCGATTTCTGTCACTTCGGGGCCTTTGGTTCCGGACAGCGACATGTGTATACAACTTGCAGGTAAGATCATAAAACAATGCATATCATGATGAAATAATAACATGTTCAGATCTGAGATCATGGCACTCGGGCCCTAGTGACAAGCATTAAGCATAACAAGTTGCAACAATATCATCAAAGTACCAATTACGGACACTAGGCACTATGCCCTAACAATCTTATGCTATTACATGACCAATCTCATCCAATCCCTACCATCCCCTTCAGCCTACAGCGGGGGAATTACTCACACATGGATGGGGGAAACATTGCTGGTCGATGGAGAGGCGTCGGTGGTGATGGCGGCGATGATCTCCTCCAATTCCCCATCCCGGCGGAGTGCCAGAACAGAGACTTCTGGTCCCCGAGATGGAGTTTCGCGATGTGGCGGCGTACTGGGAGGTTTCTGGCGACTTCGACTTCTCCCCGTGCGTTTTTAGGTCGAAGGCGTTAAGTAGTCCAAAGGAGGGCGTCGGAGGCCGGCCGAGGGGGCCACACACTAGGGCCGCGCGCCCCCCCTCCTGGGCCGCGCCGCCCTAGGATGTGGGGCCCTCGGGCCTCCACCTGGCTTGCCCTTCTGGCTCCGTCAGTCTTCTGGAAAAATAGGATCTTTCGCATAAATTCCGAGGATTTTCCTGAAAGTTGGATTTCTGCACAAAAACGAGACACCAGAACAGTTCTGCTGAAAACAGCGTTAGTCCGTGTTAGTTGCATCCAAAATACACAAATTAGAGGCAAAACAATAGCAAAAGTGTTCGGGAAAGTAGATACGTTTTGGACGTATGATAGGCCCTAGAGATCTAGGTTAGGCTTACACCAGATGTGAATCTGGGTTTGTCTAGCCCGACCTCTGGGGTTCCCGACAGGTTTTGGTATCAGAGCAGGACTGCCTATAGGAAACCCTTTCTACTGGTCGATGTTGAGTCTAGTAGTTGTGAAAACTGTTTGAAAGCTAAAAGTATTTGCAAAAAAAATCTGAATAGGACTCTTTTTACTCCTTACCTGGTGTCACTCTAATGCTGAGTCATCTTACCTTGTTTTGATTTCAAAGGGTTTACCTCTACCCTGATATTTCCAAACATATAGGATCTACGGGTTTGGCTTGTTTTCTCCATAAGTACTCCGTACTTGGTTGCTTAACTCAGTGTTCCTAAAGTTACATCAGTTGATCTGAATCTTGTTCCTTCCATTCAGTCAATGTTACCATTCCATTGAATCATTTCCAAGGAATCTGTTTCTCATGGTCTTTGTCTTTCTCTTCGGGATGGCTGGTCGTGGTCGTGGTCATAATCGACATGGACAAAACAGTGCTGAACCGGAACTGCCGCCACCTCCCACAATGGCGCGGGTTCTTGACAACATTGAGACCAACCGCCTGAGGAATGAACAACTTCTGGAGCATGTAGCTCAAAACACATAACATCGTCCCGACAACTGTGTCACACTTGGGGACTTCATCCGTGCATTGCCTCATGTCTTCACCCACCCCAAGGAGCCTCTTGACGCTGATGATTGGCTTCGCACCATCGAGCGCAAGTTCAACGCTTTTCATGTTCCACTAGGTGAACGCGTGAACTTCGCCACCTACTAGTTAGAAGGTGCCGCTGGTTCTTGGTGGAAGGTTTTCTGGCTCTCCAAGCGCCAGGACATGATGTTACCTGGGAGGTGTTCGTCACAACTTTCCGTGCAGCCTATATCCCCAAAACTGTCATGGACATCAAAAGGAGGGAATTCCTGGATTTCACTCAGGGGAAGCTGAATGTGGAGACATATGGACGTGAGTTCACTCAGCTGTCTCGCTATGCACCCCGTGATGTGGTTGATGATGCTGATAAGCAAGATCTGTTCCACAAGGGACTTAACCCCGAGCTTCGCTATGAGCTACTGCCTTTCACCTTCCAGTCATTCCAAGACCTTCATAACCGTGCTCTTCTGATGGAGAATGGAAGAAAGGATATGGAAAAATCCAAGAGGCGTGAAGAAGGTGATTCACGTGCGTCTTCCTCTAACAACAAGAAGCGTCGTGTCTGGATCCCTTACAGTGCTGTACCTCGTGCTCCCTATGCACCAAGGTCTTCTGGCAATAACTCTAAGCCACCATCTGGTGGTTCAAGCTATCGTCCTGCCATGGGTACTGTACCTAGTGGTGCCTGCTACTCTTGTGGTTAGCCTGGCCACTACTCAAAGGAGTGCCCCCAGAAGTCTGCTGGTCGTGGATATTCTCAGCCCAAGAAGGATGACAAATACCCCGCCTCTGGTCGTGCTCGTCAGACCCATGTCTCTGCTGATGAGGCTGAAGAGGATCCAAGCATCCTAATGGGTACGCTCTATATAAACTCAATCCTAGCTACAGTTCTGTTTGATTCTGGAGCATCGCATACATTCATATCTCAAAAGTTTACACAAAAGCATGATATACCCTTCGGGACTATGCCCTCCCCTCTAGAGATCGCAACTCCTGGTTCTCATTGGCAAACTATATGGATTACCCCTGAGGTTATAATCAGTATAGGGCCAGTGTGGTTCCCCACCTCTCTCATTGCCCTCAAGTCAAGTGACATTGATGTCATCTTGGGCATGGATTGGCTAGTAAAGCATAAGGTTGTCATTGATTGCGTAACTAGGTCTATTGTACTGACCAATCTTTCCGGAAAAAGTGTTCTGTACTGGGCTCGATCCGCAATACCTCCATCGGCAAGGTTTACCCCTGAAGTCAAGTTATATGCCATTGAAGCCCTACCTAAACCAGAAATATCTAATGTATGGGTGGTCCGTGACTTCCCAGATGTCTTCCCTGAAGAGTTACCTGGCATGTCACCTGACCGAAGTGTGGATTTTGTCATTGAGTTAGTTCCTGGAACTGCCCCTGTTTCCTGGAGACCATATCGTATGCCTCCAAAAGAGTTGGTTGAACTGAAGAAGCAGTTAGAGGAGTTAGAAGAGAAGAACTTCATCCAACCTAGTTCTTCTTCCTGGGGATTCCCTTCCCTCTTCGCCAAGAAGAGAGATACCGACATTTCGCGGCTGGTTGTTGATTACCGTCCGCTCAACGCAGTGACAATTAAGAACAAATACTCTCTTCCTATAATCAATGATCTTTTTGATCATTTTTCCGGTGCCACAGTCTTCTCCAAGATGGATTTGAGATCAGGGTACCATCAAATAAAAATCCGAAAAGAGGACATTCCAAAGACAGTGTTCACGACTCGTTATGGTCTTTACGAGTACACTGTCATGACCTTTGGCCTCACAAATTCTCCTGCCAGTTTTATGCGGCTCATGAACTCTGTTTTCATGGAGTATCTTGACAAGTTCGTCGTGGTCAACATCGACGATATTCTGATCTACTCCAAAACCGAAGATGAATATGATGAATATCTACGTCTGGTGCTAACCAAGCTTCATGAGCACCGTCTCTACGCCAAGTTCTCCAAATGTGAGTTCTGGTTAAAAGAGCTTATCTTTCTGGGTCTTGTTATCTCTGAAAAAGGTGTTTCAGTCATTCCAGATAAAGTTCAAGCCGTTCTTGACTGGAATACACCTAAGTCAGCTAAGGAGATTCGGAGTTTTCTAGGTCTAGCGGGTTATTACGGCCGACTCATTGAAAATTTCTCCAAGATTGCCAAGACAATGACCGATCTTCTAAAGAAAGACAAGAAGTTTGAATGGTCAGAAAAGGCTGAAGAAAGTTTCCAGGTTTTGAAAACAAAGCTGACTACTGCTCATGTGCTCGTCCTTCCGGACACAAGCAAAGACTTTGTTGTCTATTGCGATGCCTCTCTCCAAGAGCTCGGATGTGTCTTGATGGAAGATGGCCATGTGGTGGCCTATGCCTCTCGACAGTTGAGACCACATGAGCTCAATTATCCTACTCATGATCTCAAGCTTGCAGCTGTGATCCATGCTCTTAAGCAATGGCGTCCTTACCTTTATGGTAATCGTTGCGAGTGGTACTCAGATCATCAAAGTCTGAAGTTCTTTTCACCCAGCCGGATCTGAATATCAGACAGAGAAGATGGTTGGAAGTCATCAAAGATTATGACTTGGGTCTCAACTATAAACCCGGCAAAGCCAATGTCGTTGCTGACGCGCTAAGTTGGAAGTCCTATTGCAACAATCTGATGGTTAAGCAAGCGCAACCTTCTCTCTATGAGGAACTTGCAAAACTCAACCTTGAGATTGTTCCTAATGGATTCCTTGCTAATCTAGAGGTGAAGCCCTCTCTTGAAGACCAGATCAATAAGGCTCAGAAGCAAGATTCTGGCATTACCGAGATCAAGAAGAACATTGCTAGCGGAGTTTCTAAATGTTTCTCCATTGATGATCAAGGTACCGTTTATTTTGGTAAACGTCTAGCTGTGCCGGATAAATCAGATCTAAAAGAGCTAATCCTTAAAGAAGCTCATGAGTCACCCCTTTCTATCCATCCTGGTAGTACCAAAATGTATCGGGATCTTCGCCAAAGATTCTGGTAGTCTAGCATGAAGCAAGAAATCGCTAAGTTTGTTGCTGAATGCGACATTTGTCATTGTGTGAAGGCTGAACATCAAAGACATGCTGGCACTCTCCAACCTCTATCAATTCCAGAGTGGAAATGGGATGAAAGTGGCATGGATTTCATTACCGGTCTCCCGAAGACTAAAAATGGAAAAGTTGCTATATGGGTAGTCATTGATCGTCTATCCAAGGTTGCTCACTTCCTGCCTACCTGAGAAGACATAAAAGCTAGTCAACTAGCAGATCTGTATATCTCACGGATAGTCACTCTTCATGGAGTTCCTAAGAAGATCATCTCTAATCATGGGAGTCTTTTTACCTCAAAGTTCTGGGCTAGTTTTCAACAAGCTATGGGAACTTGTCTTTCCTTCAGCACAGCATATCATCCTTAAACCGGTGGTCGAACCGACAGAGTGAATCAAATTCTTGAAGACATGCTCAGGGCCTATGTTATATCCTTCGGTAAAGATAGGGAAAAGTGCCTTCCATTTGCCGAGTTCACTTATAACAATAGCTTCCAATCTAGCCTGGGCATGGCACCTATTGAAGATTTGTATGGCAGAAGGTGTAGAACTCCTTTGAACTGGTTCGAAACCATAGAAAGAAAGTTCTTTGGACCAGATATAATCAGTGAAGCAGAAGATCAGGTTCGCATCATTCACGAGCGTCTGAAAACTGCCCAGTCCCATCAAAAGAGCTAATATGATCGCCACAATCTAGAAGTGAAGTATGAAATTGGTGATCAAGCTTATCTTCGGGTCACTCCTCTCAAGGGTGTCCATCGTTTCGGAATCAAAGGCAAACTAGCTCCTCGCTATGTTGGTCCTTTCGTGTCCTTGCCAAGCGTGGTAATGTTTCTTACAAGTTGGAGTTACCTTCCAACTTTCATGAAGTTCATGATGTCTTCCATGTGTCCCAACTCAAGCGTTGCTTCAAAGATCCTATTCGTGGTGTTGATCATGAGAATCTTGACCTACATGAGGATCTAACCTATCAAGAACATCTTGTTCGTATCCTTGATGAAGCCGAGCGTAAAACTCGATGTCAGAGCATCAATTTCCTGAAAGTTCAGTGGTCTAATCATTCTGAGCAAGAAGAAACCTCGGAACGAGAAGATCGTTTACGATCTGAGTACCCTTCCTTCTTTTCTAAAATCTAAAATCTAGGAATCCCGGAGAAGACTGTAACATCCCAACCTTGGTATATCTAAATAAAGGAGTGTTTATGAGCATTGCATGCATATAGTTTGCATTAGGGCAAATTTTTGCATCAAACCCTAATGTGCAAATTCTTCTCTATTTCTTTCTCCATTCAAATCTCTCAAGTTTTTCAAACTAAGAAACATGGTCTTGTTGTTATTTCAATAAGCCATGTGTGCATATTGTTGTCTGCAAATTTGAGTTTCAAACAAAATTCAAAACAGATTTGAAATTGGATTTTGAAAAGAGATAGAAAAACTAGAAAAAGGAAAATAGAGAGAGAGAGCTCTCTTCTCTCTCCCTGGGCTCAGCCCACTTCCCTTCCCCTCTTTTCCCTCTATGGCCGCAACCTAGCTCGGCCCAAGTGGCCCAACCGCACCCCCCACCAGCCCAACAGTTTTCTAGGGGGTTAGGCGCAAAAACGCCAAGTCCATCTCCTTCCTCTGTTCGAGCAAGTAGCTCGCTGGCAGCAGCTATGAGCTCGGCCGCGTGGAGATGCTCGCCGCCGCCACCCGTCGGCCATAAATAGTCGTACCGCCGCCCCGAACACTAACCCCACTTTTCCCTTCTCGCTCGATCCCCACGTGAAACCTTAACCCTAGCTACATGCAGTAGCTCTGGCCATCGCTGTGCCCCGCCGTTCCTCGCCGCTCCATGCTCCGGCGAGAGTCCAGGGAGCTCCGCCTCGCCGCCAGAAGCCTCCCCGCCAACGCGCGCCTCCCGGGGACGAAGGAATCGCCGGAATTTCCCGTCGTCTGCAACCCTGACAACCACCGCTCGCCGTCGCTCCGGTCACCCCGCGGCCCCTCCGTCACCTCCATCGGCATCAGGGTGAGCAGGCGGTTCTCCCCATGCCATTGGCCCACTCCTCCTTGCCCTCTAGCTCCACCGCGTCGAGCACCTGCCCGGCCGCCGTGGCCCATCACCGCTGGCCACGCTCCGGCCACCATTTGGCAGCGGCGCCACCACCAAATGGTCGGTCGCGTCATGCTGCCTCGTTTGCCCCTGCTCGCGCGTTCAATTGCAGCCTAAATTGGCCGATTGGAGCTCAACCCGAGCTCATATGTGAGCTCATGGACATGCCGACGTCAGCATGACGCCATATTTAGTTTTTCCAATTTTATGTATTTTCTGTAATTCATTTTTGTATTTTATGTAAATAGAAAATTAATGATAGGTGGACCCCATCTGTTAGAGTTTTAATAATTTCATAAGTATTTTAGAAAAGAATAAAATTATGACATGTGGGTCCAGTCTATAAGATTTTTAATATTTTCCAATATTCTTTAGAAATTGATTTAAAATGGTTAAATCTTGTTTAATTCATAATTGTTCCATTTTAATTCAGAAAAATGTGTATAATATACCAAAATGATCAGAAAAACAAATCCTAGTTGTTTATCCATGTTTCATACATGATTGAACCAACTAAAATTCAAGACTTAGTGGAAACCCTAATTGACCCCTCTTATATGTCGAGATTCGATGTCGAACCCCTTTAATTTCAGTCGATGCACCTAGGGTTTACCCCAACCCCTTTAATATGACATTTCATCATATTGTATGTGCATTGCATTATACCATGTCTTGATTGTGATCTTCCTTTCTGTTATTTGGTTCTTCTCGATAGGGACCAAACGCGAACCTGAGATCAATGCCACTGAAGAGCAGCAGCTGAACAACGAGGGACAAGTCAAGACCTAACCTGGTTCATATATGGTTTCGAAATGCTTTTACTTCTGGTTCTTACATATTGCATACGCTTCAAATATGTTTTATCGACTGTTGTAGATATCCTATGTGTGCATGTTCCATATTTGTAGACCAAAGTTCCTGATCCACCGCTCCGAGCAAAACTAGGTTGAGCTTGTTCGCATCGCTAGAGCTGTATATATGATATTCTTAGCCATGCTTAGTTGTTGAAGTCCGATCCATCAGGTTGATGAATTAGAGCTACGAATGAACCTAGTTTGACAAGATGACGTGGTATGATCAGTGATGATGATAATAAACATGTTAAAGGCTTGGATGGGGCGCCACATGGGGATGTGGTGATTTGACTCATTCTCGCCGATACTAGGACCTGAGTTCTCGCCTTCGGAACCAAGACTGAGCGTACAGCCACGCGGGGCCAATGGGAACCCCTTGGCCCGAACTTGCCTAGCTTACCCATGAGTCAATTAGATTCCGAGTTCCATTTGCCATACGCCTGGGGAAAGGTGGAAAAAGGTTTTCAAAGAGCATCATACAGGGCGTGGATAGGGTGAAGGATGTTGGAGGCATTGAACTGGATCCCCTGCGCACAATGACCGGGACCGCCTCAGAGAATGGCTACCTACGATGACGGAGTTCCCCAGTTAGTTTGACGCATGGAATAGGCGAAGTAAGGGAAATGTTTTGGTCGACCACCCTCTGCCGGCACACCAAGGAAGTGTGTTAATCTAGTGGCACTAAGAGTCGGTCGGCACGTGTGGGTAAAGTTGTACACCCATGCAGGGTAAATCTTTTCGAAAAGTCATGTCCACGGTTACAGACGACTTGGTGATGGATTCTATGATCATAGACAACTTGAACCTAATCGTAAAACTTGATATCAATGTGTGAATAAGGATCCCTTCTCAGGGTGTCGAGGGGGTGATCCTAGGTGATAGGTTCAGGTGAGGATGAAGATTCGGTGGATTCAACATGATGATTTTAGAGCTAGAGTTGATATCGCTCTCTTATCCCCTTTTGAAAATGGTCTGATTAGACGAGCTTCTACTCCCTCTTGTTTACAAAGAAAAACTGGCTTTCTGCAAAATAAGCTCCACATAAAGCCTCACATACCTGTGCTAAAAGGTTGTACTAAGTCTTGATGAGTCCTTGTACTCAGCCTTGGATGCTTTGTTTTGAGACAAAGTCCTTCCAACTGATGGTGGCTTCTACCTTGACGTCGAAGAGTATTTCAGAGTTCCCAGGCGGCAGCCTGAGACTTATGGGCTGGGACCTCGCCTTATGTTATGGCCTCTTAGGCCCTTTGCAGTCTTGCTATCTAGATAACATAGTTTGCTTTCCGTTGCTTGTTGAATTGTGGTCAGTGACCTCTGCGTGTAATAAATTTGGATCTTAACTCTCTTAAGTGTTGTATTATATTTGCTTTCAGTCGTAGATTCACAGTTGTGTTACCGATTCTCACCATGTAGGCCCTAGAGATCTAGGTTAGGCTTACGCCAGATGTGAATCTGGGTTTGTCTAGCCCTGACCTCCGGGGTTCCCAACAAAGACCAGCATGCAGAAATCTGCAACTCCTTTTTCTCTTTTGCAAGAAAAATGAAAATCATTTTGTGTTTTTGAAGTTTTGAAGTTGTAAACAAAACAAAGATGCAGCAAGTATGCAAAAGAAACAAAAGAAATCTTTTTGATTTTTGAGGTTTTTGTTTGAAAGAAAACAAACTGCAAAAGCTAGAAAACAGAAATCTTTTTGGGTTTTTCAAATGGTGAACTAAAAAAACTACAATGCAGCAAAACAGAAATAAAACTAGCATGATACTACACAATGGAGAAGAGGTGAAGGAAACATACTCCCCCAAGCTAGGGGTGAAGCTAGTAACTGGGATAGTCAGAGCCTGGACCTCAACTGTGTGATCTATCATCATAGTAGGGCCCTGGCTGCCCCCACTGTGAAGAAGCACCTTCATTTCCCCTTTGGGAATAAGATCCTTCCCCAAATTGGTACTCGGGTGTGACAGGTGCGAACCCCTAGGCATCCGGTGTTGGCGGCGCGGCTGCATACCACGCGTCCTGTGCAGGTGGCGCGGGTGGAATACATGCATCATGTGCAGGTGGTACATGCTCATACCACTCCGCCTGTGGCCGCACATGTACTTCCTCCAACACATCCGTATGAGAAAGCTTATGGGCCTCCCCGGGACATGCATCGTCCTATGGAGCTTCGGGATCCAACTTCCACTCATGCTCGTCCTGTTCGATGACCCATCTATCTGATAACCTGTCAAAATAGTCGAGAGGAGGAAGCACAGTGCAAGCAAAGAGATCTTGCCTAACCATATACTTATACTTATAGAAATACTTATACCACACTGTAATAAGAATATCCATTTTAACCAACATTGTAGAATCCAACAAGTTGGACGCTAAAATTTCAGTTACAATGTTATTAAATCTCCGTTCTTCTCTAATGTGCTCATAGACCAGAGTGGTAATAGCACGTGAATAGAGTGGTTTAGATTCATTTTGATAAACAACATAAGACAAAGTTCTAGCAAGAATTACTCCAGGGTTAAATGCAGGATAAGTTCCATTCCTATCACATCTCAACAAATAGATAACAGGGCATGTGCAAGCAGTTACATTCTTCCTAGCTAGGAACCCCCTAACTAGGAACAAAGCAAAGTACCTCACCATGGATGTTGAATATGATAGAGTTTACTCACATGGATATCATTAGGAACATCCACACTAATGTTTTTCCAAAAAATGTATGGAGTTCCTCATTAGAATCACTAGGACATTCTTCCCAACTCCCAACAATTGGGAGTCAAGGGACATAACATATCTACTTTGCTACATGAAAAATTTAATATCAAATTTAGCAGGGATGATTTTACCTCTCTTACCTGCCCTTTCCTTGGTGTGCGCAAATCTGAAAGTAGCGAGAAACTTGTGGGTTATCTCTGCATATGTCCTACATGGATGGCTTGCAAATCCATCCAGACCTGTATGCTCCAGGAAGAAGGCAAAATCTCCATCTATATGCATTTCCTTGAGCATCTCTGGGTCTTGCCATCTATTGGCATGCACATTAAGAGCTTCTGCTTTATAGAGCATATTGATACGTCCAAAACGTATCTACTTTCCCGAACACTTTTGCTATTATTTTGCCTCTACTTTGTGTATATTGGATACAACTAACACGGACCAACGCTGTTTTCAGCAGAATTGCCCTGGTGTCTTATTTTTGTGCAGAAAATCAACTTTCAGGAAAATCCCCGGAAATAATTGCAATGGGCCTATTTTTACAGAAGACCCACGGAGCCAGAAGACGAGACGGAGGGGGCCACGAGGCGCGCACACCACGTGGCAGCGCGGTGGGCCCATGGCCACGCCGCCACGCCGCCACATGGGGACGCCGCCTCGGCCAGCCCCCGACGCTCCCCTCTGGACTACTTAAAGCCCTTGACCTAAAAACGCACGGGGGTTCGACCAATTTGCCAGAAGACATCCAGAACTCCGCCGCCATCGAAAACCCTATTGCGGGATCAGAAACTCCGTTCTGGCACCCTGCCGGGACGGGGAATTGGAGGAGATCATCGCCATCATCGCCACCGACGCCTCTCCATCAACCATCCATGCTTCCCCCATCCATGTGTGAGTAAATCCCCGTTGTAGGCTGAAGGGGATGGTAGGGATTGGATGAGATTGTTCATGTAATAGCCATAAGATTGTTAGGGCATGGTGCCTAGTATCCGTTGTTGGTGCCTAGTATCCGTTCTTTGGCTCCCCTTGTGTCGAATCAATAAATTGGGTTTTACCTCCCTCGAAGACTGTTGCGATCCCCTATACTTGTGGGTCATCAAGACTATTTTCTAGCGCCGTTGCCGGGGAGCATAGCTTTATTTGCAAGTTCACCTGAATTGATATTGTTCGCTGCAAATCCTCCATCATGGGTAAATCTCGCGATGCTAAGGTCGCCATATTACCATCCACTACAAGAAAAGGTACAACTCTGAGTACCTCTGCTGCTCTTGATTCACCATCTGTGATAAGTCAACTTGTTTCACCACCACAAGCTTTACATGTTGGTACTTCTGCTGAATCTGAAAATTGCTTTGATAATTTTGATGATGCTTCTACTGTGCTTGATGATATTGGTTCATTAGGTCTTTTTCTAGATGCTACAATTGCTAGGTCTAGAAAAATTGAAAATACTGAAATTTCTAGTGAAAATCTTTGTTACACTGTTAATTCACACGAGTCATTGAACACTCTAGTGATGATCCTGATGAAGATTATGTGGAACTTGATGATGATTTTATTGATAAATGTAATGCTACTACTGGTGCAAGTAACATTAAAAAGCTTCTTGCACAACATGCTATTAGATATAAACTGTCTCCTGATCCTAAATTTGCCACGTCTCCTATAAACATTAAGGATAAGGATTATGATTTTTCTCTTGATTTATCTCATATATCTATTGTTGAGAAAACACCTTTTTGTGGTACTGAAAAAGAAAGTGTTGTAGAGCACATGAATGAGATTTGTACTTTGAGTAGCTTGTTTTCTGATGATATCAAGAAGCGTACTTATTTTGTTGCTATTTTTTTCCTTTCTCATTAAAGGATGATGCTAAAACTTGGTATAATAGTTTACCTCCTGATTCTATTGATAGCCCAAGTGGTTTGCTTGATGTTTTCTTTCGAAAATATTTTCCTGCTAGTGCTCAACATATTGCTTTGCAGAAAACTTATAGTTTTGACCAGGAAGATGGAGAGAAATTGCCTGAAGCTTGGGCAAGGTTTTGCTCTCTTCTTAGAGCTCGGCCTGGACATGATTTGGAAAAGCATGACTTACTTGATATATTTTATAGTGGACTAACCATTGAGTCTAGGGCATACCTGGATAGTTGTGCTGGTTGTGTTTTCAGGAAAAGAACTCCAGACGAAGCTGAAAAATTAATGGCTAGAATAAGCCAAAATCATGATGATTGGACTATACCTGAATCAATCTCAGCACCAATATTGAAGAAGAGGAGTATGATTGAATTAAATGATGAATATATGAGGGAAGCCAAGAAATCTCTTAAAGAGAAAGGTATTAAATCTGAAGATGTGAAGAATTTACCTCCCATAGAAGATTTATGTAAGATAACTCCCCCTTCATCCACAATTGAGGTACATTCTCTTCGACGCTTTGATAAAGGAGACATTCCTTACTCAAAACCTCCTAATCAATGTTTAGATGAATTTGATAATTATGTTGTTAAGCAAGATAACTTTAATATGAGAGTAGAGAATCATTTAATGGAAAATTCTCAAGCTATTAGTAAATTGCATGATATTGTGGAGAGAACCTCCAATGATGTTAAGATGCTTGTTAAACATTTTCATATGGTTGAAACTCAAATTGATCAATTCACTAAAGTTCAAAATGACTTGTTAAAAAATACTTGTAAAGAAAAACATGCTTATAAAGTAACAACTAGAGGTGGTGTTTCTACTCAGGATCCTCTATATCCTGAGGGGCATCCCAAAAGAGTTGAACGGCACGAACGCCACGCTCAACCCGGCCGCTGAGACGCAACTGCTGGTGCGGTGCAGGAGGATGAATACAGAGTGCACGGCAATGGGTGAATGTGCAGATAGTGCATTAGAGAAACGTAAGGTGATTTATACATCATGTTCCTAGCTGTCCCTCCCGATAAAACTGGTATCTGATGTGGAGCAATACACAAGCTGAACACATGTCTTGTCGTGCTACCCGAATTAAGATGTGGAGCAATACCTATGACCTATAAAGTTGAGTGCTAGCTACCAATGATCTGAAACAGCAGCAATTATTACTTGAATGTGAGCCCAGTACCCAAGTTTTGCGCTAGCATTTTGTGATTAAGCAAGTGAAGAGAATTTGCCAGCCAACCATGCTGACATGTTTAGCAACTCCAGTTGAACTCAATGCGCGCGAGACTGATGGTGGTAGCCTGTGTTTTGGTTTCAGATGTCTCTGCGCACGCTGTGTGGGCACGCGCACGCGCAGTCCTCCAGCCACGCTTTCCCTGTTCACGAGCCACGACTCATCTCTTCCGTGTCTGAGATTAATCTGTCAAGTCGAGCGGCCATGGTGGGTCGCCGCGCGCTTGCTTGCTGCGGTGTTCTTCTGCGACATGCTGCTGCGGGAGACGCACAGGGTAATAAGAATCACTCTGCTCTTCCCTGCAACCTTGTTCATGCTCCTCTTCCCTGCGCTCCTCCCTGTCTTCACCTAGTTCATGCTCCTCCTTGTCTTCACTTCTTCACCTTGTTCTTCTTCGCTTGATTACGCTTTTCAATGTGATCTTCGCAGATGCCGGGACAACGACCCAGGCGCACGACTGCCCAGTTGCCAAAGGTGGCATCTACGCCCTTGTCTGCAGTAGTACCAGTGAGGTTACGTGACTCTATGTCTTTTTTAAGATTTGAAAGACCATGGATCTTTCAAATATAAATATTTTTTTAGTTTGTTATTGTATTACCCTAATATTTCTCTTGCTCAATACTAATATTTTTTAAATCTTCTGTGTCTGGTGGAGATTGTTAAGGGGTGAGACACCAATCATGCTTAAACTTAAGTAATGTATAAAAATTTAGCATAAACTTATACTTTTGTAAAAATTTCTAGAGTAGGGGGCCATGCCCCCCCACCCCCGCCCTAAAAAAACTTCGCTAATGTGAACAAAGGGTCCTTGATGTGTTTCGCCCTAGGACCTCCGAAATCTATGGACCGGCCATGGCCGCTACTGGTCAAAACAAAACAAAAACTTTAGTTGCCGCCATGAAGTTGTTCTTCCTCTGCTTCTTGCTTCTTTGATCCATTTAATCTCTCATCAACTACTAGCACATGAACATTATTTAATTAGTAACTTCAAGCAGTTTTCAACAGTAATTCCATGTTACTTCGTTTGAAATCTAAAAAGTGCGCAATCTGGGTGTCGGTGTCGATGTATTAATTTACCATGTCTAAATAGTGGTGCCACGTCCACAAATCAAAGATTTGAATTGGAACATGATTTGGTACTGGACCTTGTTCTAATTTTTTCTGGGTGTCCAAGTATTAATTCATCGTTATGAACTGAATCAACAACTGTATTAATCTGAAGTGGTGAAATATAGAGGATTACAGAGAGGTGACGCACGTCGCTAGACTAGGACTACTGTAACCAATACAAAACGATGTAAAAGAATGTTACACGACCTGACATAAACATGTGTTCGACGCTCCCCGCAGTCGGAACAACACTAGATCTTGACATGCGGTTGGAGATCGTTATCGTTAGTGCCATGAGTGAAAAACGGAGAGCAAAAACGACATAGTGGCACATCCAGAAGGACATTATTTGAGTAGTAATTACCGAAGCAACATGCTACAAACTCACACTCAACTGAATCTGCAACATGTAACGTTGCACTTTTCACAGCATTGGTGTTATATAAATTATTGGCTAGAACCCTGAGACGTTAAATTTACTTAAAACTTTCTGATGAACACAAACTCATGTCCAACAGGAAACAATTACATCGGATCCAAAAGCTGAGATGTCCCATTGTAGTAAGCCATGGCAGGACTATCTATCTCTGTTATTTTGTTCAGCCTTCAAAAAGGGCAGGGGCGTGCAGTTGACGCTGCAATATGAAACTGGAAACTTTGCATAACAACTAAACATAGACTATTTAGATATGACAACAGTAAAAAAATTGATCATGATGCCCTGTAAAAAATATGCTATCAGCATCTACTAATACCAAATCCATAAATATGAATGTAAATTTTTGATGTTTATAATACGGAGTAATATTTATTTGATATGCGGTTATAAACGTTGAGGCACGCGCCTAATCTTCACGGTCACGTTGAGACGGCAAATAAAAGCCACCATGAATAACTGCATCATGAAAGTGCAGACACGACCTTTTTTTTTCCTCGTGGTACTTACGTATCCGACATGTGCTCTCGTCTCTGTATATTAATAGATGGCGAAAAATTACTGTCACGATATAGATAATCACGGCACATAATTATGCCATGTTAGGTAGATCTTTTACCACGCTTAAATTAAATATATAATCAAGTTTTCTATTCTTTCATTTCAGGTATTAATTGGTATTTTAATAAATTTAAAGTGTGTAGGTGTTATGGACAATCATGGATAAAGGAAAGCAAATGGGACGAAGAGGATACCATATGAGGTGTGGGAAAAGTGTTGTAACCCTCTTCCATACGAGTGCAATGAGCCGAAAAAACCTAAATCAGAGTCCGTACAAAGAAATGGCGAATAAAATACGAAAGCATCTGAAAGTTTAGCGACCGTCGATACGGTCAGATTCCGGCCATACGGACCTCCACCGGCTCCGTTTCATCAAACGAAACAACATTTGTGAAGATCTGATGGGCATATTCGGCCCCGAGCTCTGTCGGTTCGCGAAATCGACCTCTAGAGTACCTATATAAAGAGGGGAGGAGCCAAGGAGGAGGAGGACAACCATCCACACCCTTGGGGGCGGAGCCCTGCCACCTCCTCCATAGCCGCCGCCTCTCCTCAGCCGCCGCCTCCATCACCCCACCAACACACAAGAGGAGGATGGGACTAGGTTCTCGAAGGGCAACGCATCAATCTCCATCATCATCATCAACAACGTCTCCATCGCTAATCTCCTTTGTCTACTTGGCTGAGATCCAAACTCTATTAGGATTTGCACTTGTATACAATTGTACCTTAATATTCAATCCATAGCATTCTCATGATGTTGATCCCCTTCATGTATGAGTAGTTCCTTTGTTCTTGGAGAGATATGGAGAAAACCTAGTAATATTATGATGTGAAATAAAGATGAATTGTAACTTCGATTTATTAATTATGTGTTAGTTCTTTCTCTTGATGTTATGTTATGTCAAATGCACCACATAATATTTGCCTCCAAGACAAGTGAGTGAACTACCCTTTGAAGTATGATAAAGTGTACGGCGACAAGTGACATTACCGTGGTGGCACTTTATCATACGGAAGAGGGGGATAAAGGGAGCTTCACTAAGCTCATATAGATAACCATAGGGAAACCATTAATTGTGATAGTCAATATGTTTTTTCGATAAAGGGAATATATTAATATCATAAGATACCAATTACACCCAGCTTCTGCAACAACGCAACACCCTAATGGCAGTACGGATGCACACAGCCAAAAAAAAGAAAAAGAAAACTAAGAAACAAAAGTCCCGCTACAGCATTCTAGGCCTAGCAACAGCAATATATCCACCACCAAGACAACACCTGAAATACAGACTCTCCAAAAGCGGCGCCTCCAAGAAGGAAACAGTGCATCAGCGCCGTCGTCGCCCGATCAAAGATCTTAGGTTTTCACCCTGAAGATAGTCCCCGCTCTCAAAAACAATGCCTTCAACAAGGTCATTGCCAGGCACAACCAGTTAAGGCCAGACCTTGGATTTTCACCCTGAAAGGTAGGACTCTGAACTTCACCTGTGTTGCCGCCCCCACTTGCATACCACTGCTGCGAAGCCCGGAACACCAAGCAAGTCCCTCAACAGCACGGAGACTTAATTCCCCATTAGCTAGACCTCCGATCCGGCCTTCATGATATTCTCTTCTTCTGACTTCACCATGGACCAAAATGTCACTTGGTGTCAACACAGAACAGAGCTTCACGCCGCTCCCTCCAGAACCAAACAGCTGGAATAAAAACATGGGTGCGCACGACCGAATACCACCCGATCCAGCAAACTCCAGGCAAAAAAGCACTATTACATTCGTCAGCGGCGCCTTCCGGAACTCAACACTCCGGCTAGATCAAGGAGAGCAGGCCTCACGAGGTCTCCATCTTCGCGCAAGAGAAACCCTAGGACCACCACCTTCAAACTACGAAACAGATGAATATGCCCCCTCACCGTCATCTGCTAGCCAGCGAAAACGAAGGAGGAATCGGTGAACGCACCATCCGAGACCCACGCGACAAGATCAAAGATCGGGCCTGCCACGCCACGCGGTCTTGGACGCCGGTACCACACCATCCACACCTCGCAAAGTCGCTGCCCCCTCCTCGCGCCGTCAGGAGAACTGACGACAGATCTGTGTGGGAACCAGACCCGCAGCCACCACCACCCCCCATCGCCGGGAAGCCATGGAAGGGGCAGCTGCCGCCGCACACCAGGGGATCGCCGCCCCTGATGCCGTGCTCGCCTCCCCGCAGCAGCCGCCCCAGCCGCCACAACAGATCGACGCCACGACCAGCCCCCGACTCCCTTTGGCGCTGCGGACCGCCGCCACCGTGGCCAGCGCCGACGGCAGCGGCGGAGGGAGGGGTACGGAGGGGAGGCGGCGGCTGGCGGCGCTAGGGTTCGCCCAGGCGTCACCCTGGGGAACGACGCGGGGCGAGAGCGAAACGTTTTCCCTGTCCCGATTTATAACACGACCCAAGTAAGCCTCGCTCACGGTATCTGAGCAATTCTTCCTGTTGCTTTTACAAAACTTCCCTCTTGTATCATCAACCCATCGCCCATTAATACAATCCCAACATTTTTGGATTCCAAATTAAGAGCAATACCCCTAGTGCCTTCTGCAAATTCGACTAATTCACCTGACATTATTTCACCAAGACCTATAATACGAGCAATCCCATCCCCCACTTGAACTACGCGACCAATATTCTCAATCCCTACTTTCCTATTATATTGTTCAATGATTTGCAAAAATTAGTTGCAGCGGTTATTTAGAGATGCGATGACTGATGGTTTTCCAGACGCCATCTTATTATGGAGCTCGAGCTCTGCCTCTCCTCTCTAACCCCATTCGGACGGACATGTTATGAGCGGGGCTTTTCCCTTCGTATCCACCTCCTAGCAAAGGTCCTCCAACGAGGTCACATAGCTTTGCAACAACTGACGGAAGCGCTAACAACAGATGCTTAATTTACCGTCCCCGCGTACCACATTATTCTGATGACGCAACGCTCGCCATAGAAGCAATACAACTCTGATGATGGCGTGGTGCTCATCCTCCGTCTCACGCCCACAGATACAGGGCCGAGCCGGCAAAATCCGGGGCCCTGTGCGAAACTTTAAAACAGAGCCCTATGGTATTAGAAAATTTTGACTATTCAATTATTATAATATCAGAGTATCTTCAACCTTCGAAATGAAATCTTCAAAAATATTCTCACAATCAATCTTCTATAAAAGAGATGAATAGAAGTACAACACAATTAAATAAATTTAGGAATTGGGATTGGAGAACACCTAGGCTAGTACCGTCTAGGGAACTAGTAGGGAAAAGAAGAAGAAAAAAGCAAGAAAGATGCATGCAAGAGGACATATAACTGTTGATGATCAACAAAAGATCAATCGGAGGAACCGAGGAAGACTCGCAGAACAATAAAAGTGCCACGGAAAGAGGTAGTGAGCCGACGATCAAGATTTCTCGGATACGGTGATACGGATATGAATACCGCAATACGTCGATTTTTCAAAAGCACAGATACAGAGATACGTTTGTATATATAATACTCCCTCCGTTCATTAATAGATGTCGGATGGTTCGTCTAAATTCGGACATATCTATGCACTAAAGTGTGGCTAGATACATTTGAATTTAGACAATAAAATTACATCAAAAAATGGACAGAGGTAGTAACATATATATACAAATTACTAATTTTTTACAAGAAAAACTACTATATAGGAGTATAGAAGTACCTAAAAGTTGTTTGCACAATAGCTTGACAACTCCAACACTCTCTTTGTCGCTGCTCCACCTAACTCCGAAATAACAATTTAGTTTATTTTTTAAAAGATGGAAAATCAGTTGATACGTATGAGCGTATCTGTGCAACATAGCCGGGGAAAGGCGCAGTGACGCCCAATGGCAGAAGTCGCGTCGCTTCGTTGAGGGAGCCAATCGATCCAAATCCCGTCTATCGCGCTGGCTCTCTGACTCTCTCCGGTCGATTCCTGTCAGGCCTGACGGGAGACACGCTTCAATTTCCAAGTCCAAGTTGTTACGGTACAGTTTGATTATTTTTTTAGCTGATCGAATCAATGTAGATCTATACCAAAATTTGGGGCCCCCAAAAAAACTGGGCCCTGTGCGGCTGCACAGTTGGCACTCCTGCCCGCTCGGGCCTGACAGATAGAGCATTGGGATCACACTGACGATATCCTCCGACGCATGTTACCTTTGACGGTGACTCGGTTGAGTGAATTTGTTGCAAGGTACCATGTAAGAAACCCTCTGTGTCGGTGGCATTGGGCACTTCCAGAGCAGATTCATATATAGATCAATCTCCATGGGACATCAGCACTTCGGCCTTCACTTTGATCCAACGGCCTTTGTGGTATACCCAATTTATATGCACTGTGGAATGCGAACAGAGTTCAAGCTGTATCCAGAAGATTTGAGTTCAGGTAGTACTTCGCCTTCAGAAGCCTCGCAACTAGGTTGTGAAGGAACTGAATTAGTCTCCACGCCTCGCGAGCAAGCAACACCTGGTTAAACATCTTCCGATCTTGAAAGCCCAAACCACCGTGTGTGCCTTTGATCGAGTCGCTTCCACCAGGAATTTGGTACCAATTGTTCCAGGTCATCAATCAATCCCGCTAGAATCTTAAACATACCCATCGCATAAATCGGCATAGCTTGGAGTACCGATTTTATCAAATTTTCTTCTACACCACTTGATATATACTTCTCCTTCCGTCCGAAACTGGTAACCCCAAATACTTTTTTTTTTTTTGCGGAAAGGATGATATTGATATTAACCAAGCATCTTACAGATAAACCCAGGAAAACACGAAAAATACAAGAAGGTCCTTTTCCTAGATCCCAGCTTCTTCACCGACGAGATGCACATGCCGCCGGCATGGGCCTCCGCTGCTCCACCGCACAAGCCTTGGACTGGGTGGAATCCCCGAACGGAGAGGTGGTCGACGAACCTCGGCGCCACAGCGCCTCCATCCACCCCGACGAGATCAGCCGGCTTGGACAACACCAACAACATCCCCAAGGTTGTCAACGCCAACGCCGCCATCACGGCCACCGGCGAGGGGATCAAACGAGCCGCAACTCCCCGAGCCACAGCCACACCGAGAACGACGGATTCGGCCTGGAACTCCACCGGAGCCGCCAGATCGAAGAAGAGCGCCGCCGTCTTCAAAAGGCTTTCCGCCGGCGCCACCTCCTCCGTAGCACCGCCAGCAGCCACCCCACGCACACCTAAACTATATACAGGCCGGGATCCGTTGATTCCCCGACCTCCCGCCGCCGAAGCGGCCGCCGGAAGCGAGGAATCCGACGAATCGCCGGCGGCAAGCTGGTTTGCACGGGTTCGCCCCAAAAAGCGCCTCCTTTCACTGTAGATGGGGAAAGGAAGAGAGGTCCAAGTCTAACCCCAAATACTTTTCTTCAAAAGCTTCAGTTTCATAGTGAAGGATACCTTTTATGGTTGTTTGATCTTCCCCGAACACCTTCTACCATATAATATGGAACATTTACCCGAACTTACTTGTTGACTGGTACACTTTCCATATTGATCTAGGACCGCTTTCACAACCATGGGCGGAGCCACCACCGGGTCGAGGAGGGTCGGTCGACCCGGCTCGGAAATTGGGGAAAAATGATCGACCCTAAGGGCATATTCAACGGGACGACGTATTTCGAACGCCTAAAAGTGGTCGCGAGCGTCCGTTTCCGTCGTCCCGCAGACATATTTTGTTTGCGCGGCCGTTTGCGTCTGGGTGCGCTTCCACCGGGGCGACCCATTTTTTAAAGATTTGCAACATATATAGAAAGCATAGAAATCTAGTACATTCAAACTATACAAAATAGTTCTAGAAGCCTAGACTACTTGCTGCCTGATGGGTCGGCCCCGTTGTTGCGTCGCTCCCTCGTCTGCTTCTCCGCCGCCTCCCGTGCGGCCGCTAGGACTCGGTGCGCTGCCGCGTCCTCTAGCAGGCACTGCCGCAGCCTCGCGTTGGCGGCGTCGTCCTTGAGCGTCTCGAAGGACTCGACTATAGCCCTCTGCTCCGCCGCCTTCTCCTCCGGGGTAGGCGCATCAGGGTTATCGGAAGACCATGATGACTCGGAGTCCTCTGCGGCTGCAGCGGCGGCCACCCTGCGCTGTTCCATCTCAGCGTCGACCGCCGCATGGGCCGCCCGCTCCTCCTCTGCTTCCTTCTCCGCTTCAGCCAGGGCCTCGGCGTCCTTGACCGGGTCGAGGAGGTCGGTGTTGTCGTCGCCGTTCCGGCGGCCCGCCGCCTTTCCCGCCGGCCCGCCGCCGCCTTCGTCTCCAGTCGCCTCCCCCTGCTCAGCGCCTCAGCTCGTCCCCATCTCTGACTCCAATCGCCTGGCCTCTGCTCGGTCGGTCGGCCCTGCCCGGCTGCCCCCAGCTCGGCTCGTCCCCGGCTGCCTTCGATGGACGCCGACGAGGAGGCAACTTAATGGTATGGTATTATCTTATCAAAATGTAGCTCTATTTTGGTGTTCTTGTTTTTTATAGTCATTTTGTTGTCGTACTTGATGAAATATGCAAATTGAATCTGTTTGGACCTCTTTTATTGAATACATTTGCTCTTTTCTGTCAAAAAAAATTTAGAGCTTGGTTTCGACCCCCCTCAGTTCAATTCCTGGCTCCGCCACTGTTCACAACATGGCTTGTCGCACCGAGAAACCATGGATTTATGTGTTTGGTAGAGTATGGGAGTCCTATTACACCTAATGCCAACTTCCATTCACCAAACCCAGGTTCATCTCATGTAGTGATTGTGGACTCGTACAATGATATGGAGTCGACGGTTGATGTATCAGACTCGACCCTGTCTTTCGTACCATGCATTCCCATCTGTGTTGCAACTGATTCGGTAAGCTACATGTCCGGTGCACGGAAAACTGCCTTCAGTCTCCCAACCTTACTCATGGCAACCTTCTGGCCGCCCAACGACCTATAGAATCAAGAGAAGCAATCAAACTTTGGGCAGCGGTATTTTTCTATCACTTCAACTATTCCTATTGTTATGAAAACTAGGAAGGTGGCCCTCGCCAAGGAGAGGGCATCATATTTATCATTGTGATCTATAGAGAAATTTCTAAAATATAACCAGCTGAAAACAAACAATTTTAGAATGACAATCTGGAAACTGAATACATAAGAAAAAATATTATCAGACGACAATGCCAATTTCGGTATTGATATTTTCCTAGGTGTACCATAGTTTCCATGTGCAATCACATGTTCAGTTACTAACTATCGAGCCTCAACCTCGATGGAATTATTGCATCTGATCTCTTTTGATCCCTTCGATCTAACACAAATTGTACTTACCAATTATGGATGGCTGTGCTGAAGTCCACTTACAATATCCAAGTATAGTTCATCTTCCAACACTTACTCGTAAGCTCATTGTGAGCAGGTTCCATATATCATTATTGCGTTCTTTTTAATAAATATATTTTAACATATAACCAACAAAATCTGAAACTTATTTATCACATGGTAGACTTCAAGCTTCCGATTTTAAAGCATTGTTCCTTGTGTACCTCACAACAAATGCTCGTGAGTAGCTCTTCATTCATCTACACAATATATGATCTGATCAAAGGATGTATGGTAAAATATGTACATCTCGAAGGCGAGTGAGGTAGACTGGTGTGGCTAATGCGGAAACAATGTGTTTAATCAGTTGTAACATTTATATTTTTGTGTTGACTAACTAATAATTAATATCTCCCATGAATACTTGGTGATGGTTTGTGATATTAACTGTGCTAGTATATATATGTGACCATATATAATAGACACTTAATGTAAGAATAGTCGTTATTTGGATGTTAGTATTTTTGTGTGGTGACATCAGAATATCTCAAGACTTAATTAATGTTAGTTTAAATACTTTTGAACTTACACGCATGGGTATGGTGTTTCCGATACCGTTCTTTTTTTCTTTGAGATTGGATGCAAGAAGGAGAAAAAAGCTACTTTTCCATCTGCCAAGGCGAGCACGAATCTGGAGTAATAAATCAATGGTGACAAAAACACCCACACATACAAAATCCATTCTAGTTAGTGTTAGCGATGAACTTTCAATTGTTTTCTATTGTAATTTAAGACGGAGAGTCATCTACAATTTCAATCTTCGTTGTTTCTTTCCAACTTTAGCGCCGAATCAGACAACATGTGGTGAATTTACGTGCATACTCGAGGCGAAGGTTTTGGGATATGTTTTTATATTTTTAATAGATGCGTAATGTAAGATTAGTTGATATTCAAATGTTATTTTTTTTGCTCACAATAGAATTTCTGAAGACTTAATTATTTATGTATTAGTGCCAACTTTTGCTTTTTTCCAAAATTTATGATGAAGAATCATTCACAATTTTAATCTTCGTGATTTCCTTCCAACTTTACCGCCCAATCAAATAGCAGGAGCTGAATACGCTGCATACTTGAGGCGAAAGTTCTAGTATACATTTTTCATTTATAATAGAATTAATAATTTAATCACCACTCAATTATTTTTATATATTATTTGTATTAAAAATAAATTTACACTTTTTTATTTAGTATAAATAAATAAATAAATAAGCACTTTGTAGTCTAGTATGAATTTTAGCTGACATAAATCCTAATTAGTGTAGGAGCATTTGCTGTGCAATCACCTGTTTCGTGCAATCGTGCAATCTGACTCACGCGAGACGTCCGATCCGAAATCTGCGGCCCGCTCCAAATATACCTGCGTCCACCTCCACTAACTTGCAAGTTTGTCAAAAAACCCCTCCACATCTCGGTTGTCCCATACCGAGCACTCATTCTTCTCTAACAGATCTCGATCTCTGTCACGTTATCTCTTTCGCTAATCACTCTAGGGCTCCGGCCGCCGGCTGACACAGGTTCCAGACGGCGCCGACTCCCCTGAGCTTTTCCTCAACGCCAAGGAGATAGAGTGTCAATCATAATCAGAAGTTCGTTCTTTACTGGTATCACTACTGTTCACAGATGCATTGATAGCTTGTTGTTTCTTACCACGCAGCTGGGCTAGTAGCTGATCGCTGTTGTATTTGATATCGTTAAATCCTCATACACATCTAGTTGGATATATAATATTAGTAACCCATCGATCCAAGGCCTGCACTGACATCCTTTTGTATTTAGTATCAGTATATAGAGTTCAAGATCACGTATAGGCATGGTGGTTTTCAAATATGTATGAACCCATGATCAAACCATCCTTGCAGATCATGGAAGCTACCAATAGCATGCCTGCACATGAATTTGTTGGCGCCCAATCGTCCATGGACATAAACGACCCACAAAGCAACAATGATGGTTTCAGTACACCCAGGAAAACAACAAGTATACCTCTACGTGTGAGTATCCAGTCAGTCAGACAATATAGTGTGTCCTCTAGTTTTAAAAATTTATATAGATGTGCATTGTGGAACAGATTGACTTAGCATGCTTATGTTTCTACAGTGTTCATCATTCACCCCTGAGTGTGAAGAGGAACTGAAGCCTGTAGTAGGGATGATATTTGATGACATGGACTCTGTGGAGAAGTTTTATAAGTCATATGCACATCATGTTGGATTTGGAGTCCGTGTCGGGCAGCACAAGAAGTTAGTGGATGATGTAGTTATGTGGAAGCGTTTCTTATGTGACAGACAAGGATTTAAGTTGAAGAAAACTACAAATAGTACTAATCCCTCACAGAAAGCTACAATGACCGGCAATACCTCAAAAAGGAATTCAAAAAAACGTAAAAGGAAGGAAACAAGATGTGGATGTGATGCCCGTATTTTTGTCAAGAGGACTAGTGATAACAAGTATATGATAGCTTCATTAGTTGAGAATCACAATCATGGACTAGTGACACCTAGTAAGCATCATCTGATCAGATCGAACCGCCGAGTAAATGAGAAGGCAAAACAGACACTCTACTCATGTCACAAAGCAAGCATAGGCACATCGCAGGCATTCAGATTGCTTCATGTTGGCGCTGGTAGTTTTGAGGGCGTGGGATGCACAAAAAGAGACTTACAGAACTACTATTGCGAATTCAAAAATAAAATCAATGACTGTGATGCTCAAATGTTTGTGGACCAACTGGGCAGAATGAAGGAACTCAACCCAGCCTTTTTCTTTGATTATGACGTGGATGAAAATGGTAGGTTGTTGCATGTGTTCTGGGCAGATGCCACCGCCAGAAAAAATTACAACCATTTTGGAGATGTGGTCTCTTTTGATTCTACATACACAACAAACCATTACAATATGATTTTTGCACCTTTCACCGGGGTCAATCATCATATGCAGTCTGTGTTTTTTGGAGCCGGCTTTGTTGTAAATGAGAGGATTGCGTCTTACAAATGGTTGTTTGCTGCCTTTTTAAGAGCTATGGGGGGTAAAGAGCCGAGACTTATGATAACAGACGAGGATGCTAGTATGAGGGAGGCTATGAGATTTGTTCTTACAACCACTATATGTTAAGAATCGGTTTGTATATGTACGTATGTACACTGTATTTGTACCTGCCATGTCTATATAAAGAGAAGAGGTGGAGGCTTAGACCCCACGAAACCCTAAAACAGTTTTTATCTTGGTATCAGAGCCGGTCGCGTTTTTCCGCCGCCGCCTCTCGATCTCGAGCGAGATCGATCTTCCGCCGACGCCGCCTCTGCGTCGCGCTACGCCGCCATGTCGTCTTCATTGGCGCTGCAGATCTCCAACCCAGTCGGCGCCATCGTCGCGCCGCCCTCCAGCTCCGTCCCCGCGACGGCCATGACGACCTCCAGCCCCGTTCGTCTGAACCGCTCCAACTTCATGTTGTGGCGCGGGCTGACGTTGCCCAATCTCTCCGGGGCCAATCTCCATGGCTACCTGGATGAGAGTATCTTCCCCGCGCCGGCGCAGACCATCACCGAGGGCACTGGTGATGCCGCCCGTGCTGTCCCCAACCCTGCGTACGCTACGTGGTGGTTGCAAGATCAGAAGGTGCTCGGCCTTCTGCTCTCCTCCATGGAAGAAGAGATCGCGTCCCAGCTGATTGGATGCAAGACGGCTGCCGCGGTTTGGGCGTCCGTCCACACCATGTTTGGCGCCCAGACTCGTGCCAACATCCGCCATATTCGGCGTCAGCTGCAGTCCCTCCGCAAGGGCGACATGACGGCGGAGGTGTACATGCAGAAGATGAAGAACCTCGCCGACATCATGGCGACCGCTAGCTTTCCCGTCAGCGACGACGAGCTTGTGGACTACATCATCACCGGCCTTGGCTCTGCGTTCAACTCCCTCGCCGGTCCCCTCAACCTGTCCACTCGCTCCATACCTTACACTGAGTTTTACTCGAGTGTTCTCTCCTTCGAGGCCATGCAGGTGCAGCAGGCCGAAACGGAGGAATGGCCATCCTCGGCCAATGTCGTGTCCCGCCCTGGCCATCAACAGGGCTCGGGGTACCAGTCCGCCTTTTCCCCGCCAGCCCAAGGTGGTGGTCGCCCGGCTGGGCAGCCTTCTCATCAGTCCGGTCCCAACGGCGGCGGTGGTGGCGGCGGCCGCCAGAACTACGGCGGCAATGGGGGCGATCAGGGGCGTTCCAACTTCAACAACAACGGCAACGGCAATGGGCGCAATGGCAATGGTCGCCGTCGTCAGCGCCCTCAGTGCCAGATCTGCACCTACTGGGGTCATGCTGCGGCCGACTGCCGCAATCGCTACAACCCCGACTTTCAGCCTCGCGGGAACTCTCAGCGCTCCGGGAACTCCGCTTCAACGAGCTCCACCGACGTCCCTCCTTGGTTCATGGACTCCGGCGCGACGGATCACTTAACCAGTGATCTCTCGCGTCTCAACATGCACGAGCGCTACGCCGGGAAGGATCAGGTTCACGTGGCCAATGGGCAAGGTTTGTCTATTTCGCATATTGGTCATTCCTCCTTAGCCGGTTCATCTCTCAAGTTGAAAAATATTCTCCATGTCCCGCACATTAGCAAAGACCTCCTTTCTGTTTATCGCCTTGTTCATGATAACTATGTCTTTGTTGAATTTCATCGTGACTTTTTCTGTGTCAAGGACAAGGCCACGAGGAGAACACTTCTTCACGGTAGAAGCCGGGATGGACTCTATCCGATTCCAGTTAGTCGAGCGTCTTCATCATCGTCCACCCACACCTGTTCCAGCGTCCAGGCCACCTCCTCACGGTGGCATCAGCGTCTAGGTCATCCTACAAGTAATGTAGTGCAAGCTATTGTTAAGAATAATGAGCTCTCCTGTGCTCCTAGTGATACTTTGTCGGTTTGTGATGCGTGTCAGCGTGCCAAAAGTCATCAATTACCATATAATTTGTCTCATAGTATTTCCACTATGCCTCTTGAACTGATTCATTCCGATGTTTGGGGTCCTGCTGTGGCCTCCTCTGGTGGTTTCAAATACTATGTCAGTTTTATTGATGACTATTCGCGTTTTTGTTGGATTTACCTTCTTAAGCACAAATCCGATGTTGAGCAAGTTTTCTATGCTTTTCAGGCTCATGTTGAACGCCTTCTCAACACCAAAATTAAGGTTGTTCGGTCTGATTGGGGTGGGGAATATCATAAGCTTCACCGCTATTTTCAGCGCACTGGCATCTCTCACCAAGTGTCATGTCCCCATACCTCCCAACAAAACGGTGTTGCCGAGCGCAAGCATCGCCATCTCGTCGAGACAGGGCTTGCCCTGCTTGCGCACTCTTCCCTCCCATTACGTTTTTGGGATGAGGCTTTCACGACCGCATGCTATCTCATCAATCGCATGCCCACTCCGGTCCTTCGCAAGGATACTCCTCTTCATCGCCTCTTCAAGGTCCAGCCCAACTATGATTTCCTTCGGATATTTGGGTGCGCATGCTGGCCTAGTCTACGCAAATATAATACACACAAACTTGAGTTTCGTTCCAAATTGTGTGTCTTCCTCGGCTATAGTCCCATGCACAAAGGTTATAAGTGTCTAGATCGCTCCACTGGCCGCATTTATATCTCTAGAGATGTTGTGTTTGACGAGTCGTGTTTTCCCTATGCCACACCGGGTGTCACGGTTGATATTCCTACACTTCGTCATGCCATCTCTTTTCCCGAATCTGAACCGGCTACGAATGATCATGTCCGTAAATATGACCTAACCTACCTGTGCTCTCATCCGCCTCCATCAGGTGATGCTCCGTGTGTGCAGGTCTCCTCTTGGATTGATGTTCCCGCGCCGGCCTCCGCCCGTCCGATCGACGTGCATGGCGTGCATGCTCCCGGCACGCCTCCCCATGCGCCCGCTCCCGCGACCACGTCGCCCGATCCCGCGCCTGTGTCCGGCAGCGGGCTTGGCGCTCCACTGCATGGACCCGCCGCGCCACCCGATGCGCCGGTCCCCTCGCCTCCGTCGATGCCGGCTGCCGATCGCGGCGCGTCGTCCTCTCCAGAGCAGCCCGCGTCGCCTTCTGCTGATGGCTCCGACTCCTCAGCCGCGACGTCTTCGGCTGCTCCCTCGACCGCTCCACCCGCTCATCAAATGGTCACCCGACTGCGTGACAACACGCGGCGTGAGAAGCAATATACGGATGGTACTGTGCGGTATAATCCGAGTCGTCGTGCCCTGTTCGCTGCCCCCGTGTCTTATCGGGATGCTCTTCGTGCCCCGGAGTGGCGTGCTGCTATGGCAGAGGAGTTCTCTGCTCTTACTCACACAAGAACATGGACATTGGTTCCTCGTCCTCCTGGCACCAATATTGTTGGCAGCAAATGGGTCTTCAAAACCAAGCATCGTCCTGACGGTTCTATTGAGAAGCATAAAGCGCGTCTAGTTGCCCGGGGTTTCACACAGCAGCAGGGTCTTGATTATGGTGACACTTTTAGCCCAGTTGTGAAGCCTGCTACTATTCAAGTGGTCCTCTCTCTTGATGTTTCTCGAGGCTGGACCCTTCGTCAGTTTCAATTTCAACGTACGTTAATCAATTCATTGCCTTCTAAGCCATGGAGTACTCCATCGAATCGGTGCCATCAATCGATCTGAGTTTTGCCCCTGGCTTACGTCCACCAGATGCGACATGCGTGCGCAGCTGCCGTACGCCATGATGTATACGACCCCGCTCTGCATGCATATATCGTTGTCAGCATGTTACACAAAATAAATGCGACCAAGGAATTTCGTTACTTCCGGTGCAACGAATCTCGTACTACCTCTACCCACACAATGGGAAACTGTGGTACTGATAATTAGATCGATCATAACCCTAGCTGCATGGAAGTTGCATTTAGTGACCCTGATGATCGTACAATTTCATTGTTGCTAGCGTTAGCCTCTTGAAAACCAAGTTTCTATCAACGGCGAATTGAGAATGCAATTTATTGGTAATTTTTAATATGGTTACCTTTCTTACAACTATTTATATCCTTTCAATTTCCTTAAGAATTATTCAAATTTAAAAGTTATATTTAATACTCCCTCCGTCCCAGTACGCAAGTCAAATTCCCAAAAAATATTTGTCCCAAAATCCCTCACCTCCTAGGCACATTTTGCATTTAATGTGGGAGTAAACTAATTCATTTTTGCATGCAAACACTCCTCTTTTCATCTCCCACCACACACTAGTACTCTATGCATGTGAAACCACCGCGCACTAGTACTCGATTAACGTTTTAACGTGCAAATTTAGAGCCAATGAGAATTCACCTTGGGCCAAGATATTTGAAAACTTTGTCTTGCGAACTGGGACGGAGGGAGTACTATAATTTCGGGAAATGTATTTCGGGTCATAGGTGCATATGAACCCATTATGTGAAAACACAATTTAAACTGTCAAAAAATATGAAATATTTTTCGCATGTATATCTAGACATTTTATGTTGGCACACAAATTTTAGGAAAAAAGTAACATTTTTTGTGTCCCATGTATAAAAGCAAATTTTGATACTTCAACATCACTATTTCCAGAAGAGTTTTTTGTATTTTTTATACAAGCAACGTAAAATGTTCGTTTTTCCCGAAAGTTTGTGTGAGAACATATAGAATAACCATATTTATATGTGAAATTTTATTTTCATTTTTTTTGATATTTTTTAGATGTAATATTTTTGCATTTTCAATAATAGATTCATATACACCTATGAGCCAAAATAGCACCTCCTAAAATTTCTTCTTTCTTTCATTTTTGCGAAAAAGTTGATTGGTCTATTGATAATCATCTATAGAGTAAAAGAACTTAAAAAATAATAAACATTACAAATAGATCATTTGATCACCTAGCGACTACTAAAGACGTGTGCAAAAAACTAGTGTTGCACACACAACGAATGAAACAAACAGCACACACACACACACACACACACACACACACACACACACACACACACAACTAGAGATATTAATGAACATTAGAATTTGAATTTCTCATGAAGATGACATACCACATAGAGACTAGATAATCTTGCAATATCAATTCTAAGTGATATTCCTCATGTACACACATTGTTAGGATTGTGAAATTCCTAAAGGCATATCACTCCCCCAAAATGTTATAGTCCAATAATCTCTCATAAGAGCCATATAAGATACAACAAGATGCAAAGAGGCTCCAACACAAGCACAAATACATGGTGTGCAACCTAACATACATAGCCTTGATTTCTCAAGAAAAACACGTAGGATGCACAACATATACAAACACATGTTAGGAACAAAACTAACACATGCAAAGGGGCGAGTAACTTTCAATATAAATGAGTTGAGCACATGTTACCGCAAGGAGGAACATTGGGTGTATGATAGAAGTAAGATAACCAAAAGACTTGGCTTGAGATAGTATAAATGATGAAGATCCCTTAACTCTTCATGATGTAGCCAAGTCTCCAATGCCCTCCAACAAGCACCTATTGATCAAGTTTTGGATTGTTGGTCCCCAACTAAGTTGGGTCCTAAGAGGTTAGTCACAATAGGCCTGGCAACCCAAATGGTTCTTTTCTTGACACCACTTTGAGCACCAACAAATTTGGCAAACACATTGCCACCCTCATCCTTACGAAGAGAATAAACATCATCAATGGTGATAGAGTTGGATGAGGTACCAATAGTGCAAAAGGAGGAGATGTGACCCTTCTCACGGCATATGTAGCAAGTTCTTTTCTTCTCCTTCTTCTCACTAGATTTCTCCACAATGGGAGCATTGGCTTGATTCTTCTTGGGAAGTGGCATTTCTTCAACTTGAGGTTGAATATGAGTTTGAGCTTGAGGCCGCTTCCCTTTTTGCTTCTTCTTCAAAGGGCAAGATCTAACATGGTGCCCTTCAATTTTGCACTTGAAGCAAACGATCTTGGCCGGGTCTTTGACTTGTACTTTGCCCTTCTTCTTCTTGTTGTTCTTGGACTTGATCTTGTTGTTGGAGTTGAATCCAAGTCCACTCTTGTCATTGGGGGATTGTTGCACACTTAACATCTTATCAAGTTTGCATTTCCCTTCATGACCCTTTACCAAGTCGTTCTTCAAAGAAGAGACTTGGGCCTTGAGCTCTTTGATTTCCTCTACATGGTTAGTAACAACACAAGTACTAGTGGAAGTAGAACCTTCATTGTTAGAGCAACAAGGCAATGAAGATAATTCATCACAAGATTTAGCAATATTATGAGTGGATGAATTACTAGGACTAGCACATGGCAATATAACATTTTGAGTAGTAGTGCTAGTACCCACATGAGGCTCACAAGGTGTTGCCTTAGATATTATAGCCTCATGAGCTAACTTTAGCCTATCATGAGAGGCTAGAAGATCCTCATAGGAGCTAGAAAGCTTTCCATGAATTTCTCCCAATTTCCCATAATTGCTAGTTAGCAAATCAAGTTGAGCCCTTAGCTCAACATTCTCCTTCAAGGTAGATGCTTCACAAGAAGTAGAGTTAGTAGCACAAGCATCATTATCAATAGCAATAGGAGAAGGCAAGTTGGCATGCACTTTTAGATAAGAAGCTTTAAGTTGCTCATGCGACTCGGTGAGTTTGGTGAGCGCACTCTCAATGACCCTTGAGCCCTTTTTGAGTTGCTCAAAATCCTCAAGGAGTTTAGCATTAACAAACACAAGCTTATCATTTTTTAGCTTTAGTTCATTTGCCATCTCAAGAGCTCTATCATGGTTTTCCTTTTCTCTAGACAATTCTAGAGCAAAGGTCTCCTCAAGAGCTTCCTTGATGGTTTGTTCTTCTTCAAGTTCATTCTTTAAAGATGCTACATCATCGGCATACTCTCGTTCAAGAGCACCCTTTTTATCAATGGTGTTCTCATGCATCCAAATAAGTTTTTGGCTCTCAATAGCGGTAGTCAAGATTTCAAAGAAGTGAGTGCTAGCAATTTTATCTTTGCAAATAATCTTGAATACACTCTTACCCTTATCGCGTGAGAGACAACCCAATCCTCTTCTTCATAAACATCCTCATCCTTATCACCACGAGAAGTATGAGGTTCCATGGTAGGAGATACCGTGGAACCCTTGGCCATAAGGCACATATGAGAACCGTGAGATAAAGATGAGGAGTTACTTGAGGCTCCTTTCAAGATCTTGTCTTGACCAATAGAATCTTTGGTTTCCTCTACAATGTTAGTCACACAACAACTAGAGGAAATAGAAGCATTTTTATCATGGCCACAAGACAAAGCAAGCATATCATCATTAGATTTATTCAAGCAACTTACACATGATATGCAAGGACTATCAACACAAGCATGTAAATCATTTCTAGTGCTAGATGTGTTTGAGTCCGTAGATGAAACATTGCATTGAGATAGAGATGAAGAATCATCAATAGAAAGCTTAATATCAACATTGCAATTTTCATCACCACTCACCATATCATTACCTTGTGTCTTGACACACTTTGGTGAAGTGGATGAAGATGAGAACTCATCACGGCCGGAAGTGGAAGCAATGCAATCATCCTTAATAATATTGGACACATCATATTTATCTTGAATTTTTGTCCATAACTCATGAGCGCTCCCAAAAGGCATGATTGAAGAAGTAACTACATTGCTCACAACAATGGAAAACACATGAGAAGCAAGAGCATCGAGGCAAGAGTTTTTCTCCTCCTCAAGAGATAAATTTTGAGGATCCTTAGGAGAAGAAAAACCCATGCCAAGAAATCGCTCCATGTCCAGGAGACATACGCCGCAAAATATTAAGCACATAAATTTTCCATAGATCATAATTTGTGCCATCAAATATAACCAAGTTATTGTGCGCTAATCCCCTAACCGACATCTTTACTCTCAAGGCGGTGAAGCCTAAGAATGAGAGACCTTGCTCGATACCAATGGAAAGGACAGGGATGTCGCCTAGAGGGGGGGTGAATAGGCGATTTAAAACTTTTACGAGATGGGCTTAACAAATGCGGAATAAAACTAGCGTTTACTTTGTCAAGCCCAAAGCCTATATACTATGGTTCACCTATGTGCACCAACAACTTATTCTAAGCAAGAGTTCACCTATGTGCACCAACAACTTATGCTAAGCAATACAAGCAAGTATGTGATAGCAAGATATATATAACTTCAAGCACGATGGCTATCACAAGGTAAAGTGCATAAGTAAAGAGCTCGGGTATAGAGATAACCGAGGCACGCGGGAGACGATGATTTATCCCGGAGTTCACACTCTTGCGAGTGCTAATCTCCGGTGGAGAGGTGCGGTTGCTTAGTGCTCCCGAACGCCACAAGAGGCTCACCTTGAGGTGTGGTTGCTCGATGCACACCAACGCCACAAAGGCCTCACCCCAAGATGCGGTACTCACACCACACACCGAACGCCACGAAGGCGCCTCACCTAAATCTCCGGTGACCCTCGCCACAAAGGCCTAGGTCACGGTTCCACTAAGGGATTTCCTTCGAGGCGGAAACCGGGCCTTACACAAAGATTGGGGCACACATCCACAACTTAATTGGAGGCTCCCAACAAACCGCCACAAAGGCCTAGAGTCCGTCTAGGGTTCCAAGAACCCAAGAGTAACAACCTTCTTGCTTTCACCACCACGAATCACCGTGGAGAACTCAAACCGATGCACCAAATGCAATGGCAAGAACACCACAAAGATGCTCAAGTCCTTCTCTCTCAAATTCCAACAAAGCTACAAAAGCTATTGGGGGAATAAGAGAGGAAGAACAAAGGAATTCACAAAGAACACCAAGATCAAGATCTAGAGAGTTCCACTCACAAAGAGATGGATTTGATTGGTAGAAATGTAGATCTAGATCTCCTCTCTCTTTTCCCTCAAATGGGGGCAAGAATCATGGAGGGATTGAGAGATGGAGCAAGCTTCTCTAGTTCAACAATGGAGGAGAGAGAGTTAGAGAGGCACAGCGCAATGAGGAAGAAGGGGGCTATTTATACCACCCAATAAACTCGCGCCTTTTGGTCAAAAAACTGGCCGTATATTCCGCCCCACGTTGGGGACTGATTATCCGGGGGCCGGATAATCCGGCCTCTGGGACAAAACCTGGACAAAATCCGGCCAAAAATCCGGCCCCTATCCAGAGCTGCTTTTCTTCCGGTCCTTAGACGATTTGGGGGCCGGATATTTCCGAAATATCCGGCCCGGATAATCCGGCCCGGATATTTCCAAAATATCCGGCCTAAGAAAACTGCAGAAACACCAAAACTAAAACGGGCATAACTTTTGCATCCGGACTCCGATTTCGATGATCTTGGGCTCGTTGAAATCACAACAATGAGCTCTACAACAATATGCATAGAAACATCATAGTCCAGCAAAGGAGGATAGAAACAAATGAAGAAAGGTTTGACCTATCTCAAAAAGACATACCGGTAAAACCTCCAATCTTGAAAATGCAACAAGTTGCCCATGGAAAAACCATTCTCAATGAACTAGAGCTTGTCATGAGAATAAGCACAAGCTCTAAAACATCACATGGATAAGATCCAAATAAAACCAAGAAAGATGATGAACCAAACTCGAAAACGCAACAAGTGATCTATGCGAAATCCGTTTCGATGAACTAGAGCTTGTCATGAGAATAAGCACAAGCTCTAAAACATCACATGGATAAGGTCCAAATAACAACCAAGAAAGATGATGAACCAAACTCGAAAACGCAACAAGTGATCTATGCGAAATCCGTTTTCGATGAACTAGAGCTTGTCATGAGAATAAGCACAAGCTCTAAAACATCACATGGATAAGGTCCAAATAACAACCAAGAAAGATGATGCAAGGATGCAAAGGTTTGAGCTCTCTCCGAACGATACGATCGAGTTACTCACTCGAGAGCCCTCTTGATAGTACGGCAACTAAACTATAAACCGGTCTCCAACTACACTATGAGACCGGTGAGAAACAAACCCTATCAAGAGCAAACCTTATACTTGCGCATTCCACTTGAGCTCGATGACGACGATCTTGACCTCAACAAGATGGAACGCCTTTCTTGCTTGTGCTTGCTTGACGAAGTCTTGTGGATTGCTCCCCCATAATCCACCATGGGAGAGCTTCTTCTTCGGCGCATCTTCACATATCCATGATCACCATATGGATGGCAAGACTCAAGCAAAGGATCTCTTCGAGATGGCTCATCTTGAACTTGCACTTCATTTCTTCATTCTTCATCATGTTGATGTCTTGAAGTAGCTTGAGGGCTCACTTCATCTTCATCTTCAAGACATACTTGACACTTGATATCCTTCATCAATTTCTTCTTATTGCAACCTTGAAGCCAACATATGGTTCAAGAATTGCCTATGGACAACTCCTACAAATATAACTCAATGCAAACATTAGTCCATAGGGATTGTCATTAATTACCAAAACCACACATGGGGGCTCCATGCACTTTCAATCTCCCCCATTTTGGTAATTGATGACAATCTCTTTGAGAGGGTTTATATAAGGAATTTAAGTAACAAATAAGTTGAATATATAGAGCAAACTCCCCCATAATATATGCATGTGTGAATGATCTTGACTTTCATTGCATATATTGGCATTCAAAGCCTAGTGGAGTTTCCTCTAAATATTCAACTATGCAAAGCAGAAGATGCAATGCAATAAAGGCACATGCTTAAGCACAAAGCAAAGACATAACCAAATTCCCTTAAACCCTCCAAACTTCTCCCCCATTGGCACCAATTGCCGAAATGGGTGAAAAATTTAAAAGGCTAATATAGTGAGAGTTCCTCCATAGCGTGTGCATTTCTCATAATTTGAGTGGAATCAAATGCACATATCCAATGGCGAATATTCGGAAGGAATCACACTATAGATAGGATCAAAGATTGCAAAAAGATAACAAAGTCAAGAAGCTTCAACAAATGAAGCAAGCAACCAAATGAGTCACAAAGAGGATACCAAAAGAAAGATAGATATTATGATAAGATCAAGAAGATTGCTCTAAATAATATGAGGAAGCTCCCCAAGGTTTGTGCACAAAACTAGACAATTTGCATTGGAGTATAAAGTGCACAAACATGGAATCATCACTCCCATAATATCATTCAAAAACAAAAGATACCAAGTGAATCAAACTCTAATGATCACCACAAGATAGTGCTCTAAATCAAATGAGGAAGCTCCCCAAGGTACATGCATAAATTAAAATGTTGTATTTGAATACAATATGCATAACATGGAATCCTCACTCCCTCATTACCATTTAAAACACAAACATTTGGAATAGATCATAGATAGAGAAATAAGCTTAACACTTGCAACAAACAAATAGTTGAGCAAAAAGTAAGAGGCACCATAATAAAAGGCTCAACCAAGAAGATATGTGAAAGGCATGATAAAGCATATTATAAGACTATTATATGGATGAGCAAAAAGCATCATCATAGTCTTCAATGAATTATATTTCTTAGCATGACCAATCAACATGCAACAAATAAAAAAGATATCAAATGGAGATGTATCATCTCTTATGTGTATAAGTTTCTCTAAGTGGACAATATCACAAAGATATTTATCCACAAAGAAACATGCACACACCAAATAGATACACAAGAAAAATAGCATGATATCCAAGACGAAGTCATGCAATATACCAATAAGATTTTTGCTTAATAGCATGGCCAAAGGCTCAATATTATCTTATTGTACATTCATGAACTTCAACCACAAACAACTAAAATACATCACAAATATCAACAAGGGATAGAAGATAGTTGGGATGCATTTGAGAAAGGCAACAAGTATCACAAACGGGGATACCAAAAGAAGTAACTAAATTTGCACTTTCATCTATATTGCACATGTGAGAGCCTTGAGGAATTGATATGCAACAAAATTGCTAGATAGGCATAGTTGGGATGGATGAATCATGAGCATGATTTAAAATACTTCCCAACACATGCACTCATCTCAAATTACTCACATTCACAATAAAGAGGTTTCATTAAGACTTTTGCAAGAAGCACAACATTTGCAAATCAAGAGATTCATGCCAAGATGCAACCATAAGGTTGGATACAAGAAAAGTATGCATGAGAAGATACTTGTTACCAAGATAGCATTGGTGTGGATGTAGTAGATATGTGTTCGTTGATCATCCTAGCTTGCCTCACGTTACCATTGAGTCACCACTTCTTTCCAAGAGTGAGACAAGCATTCAATGCATATCCATTGTACCTAACACAAAGGTAAGTACAAAATGGTCCCCAAACTAATTGGGTCCGAAGTAGTTAGACACACTACAACATATAGGACAAACTCCACAATTCTATGTGCATATAGATATGAAATTGAATTTCATGCACATCTTAGCCAAATTAGGATTTGATGGAGTTTACCCTATATATTGGATCAAAGAAAGTGACACATGCCATAAGATATACATATATTAAATATGCATGCACAATACTTTCAAGAACCAAAGGAAGATACAATTTGGACAAAACACCAAATAAACCAAGAGACAATGGTTGTCCAAATTATATCAAAGAATCAAATCAACACAAGATTGACTCCAAAGACTTATCTCATTATAAGAAGCTAATTAAACCTAAGCACAAAGGAATGAGATAACCAACTCCCAAGAGAGCAAGGTTCCAACAAATAAACCAAACCCTCGACACTTTTTATGATGGCACACAGTACCAAAAAGAAAATTTATGACTCCCAAAACCAAATTTTTGATAAAGATCAAGAGAAGTTTATATAACAAATATAGGAGAGCTCCCCCAAGATTAGTGCATTATCTAGGATTTAGAATATGGATACAAAATGCACACAACTAGGATCATCACACTACCTATATCTACAAAAAAAAAGCTAAGAAAGTTTGAATAGAAAAAAGAACACATGGGAGTCAAAGCACAACAAATTCATGGCAATAAATAAGGCAATTTAAACACAAGATCCATAAGATGCAAGGAAGACACATGGGAGTCAAAGCACAACAAATTCATGGCAATAAATAAGGCAATTTAAACACAAGAGCCAATGTAGATATGATCAATAAATATCTACCTCATAATTGATTACCAATTGTCCTAGGACAAGAGGTATTAGGAAATATTTCCCGGTGGTAGTTTGTAAGTATACATAAGATCATATTTACAACGAACAAAGCATATGGTAAAAGATAAGAGTTAACCATCATGCAAAGAAAGTTTCTTGATAGCTTCATTTAGTCATACCAACATGCAAGGCAATTAATAGTATTCATACCAACATGCAAAGCAATTAATAGTATTCATACCAACATGCAAAGCAATTAATAGTATTCATACCAACATGCAAAGCAATTAATAGTATGACTTGAAGCACATGGTTTTCCAAAAATGTATTGAGGGACACGTTGTGAAAAACCATGCCAAGAAAAACTTACACAAATAAGATCCACAAAGATATTAGCAATGAAGCCATTTAAGCAAATTGGAGCTTGTTTGAGCAAACATGCCACATAGGAGAGATAATCTACAATATCAATTCTATGTGACACAACCTCAAATGTTCACATTTCCTAGGCTTGTAATATGCACAAAGCTTATTACTCCCCCATAATGTGATAAGGAATTTATTTTCACAAGAGGCAAATAAGATCCAACTAGAGATATTAATGAACATTAGAATTTGAATTTCTCATGAAGATGACATACCACATAGAGACTAGATAATCTTGCAATATCAATTCTAAGTGATATTCCTCATGTACACACATTGTTAGGATTGTGAAATTCCTAAAGGCATATCACTCCCCCAAAATGTTATAGTCCAATAATCTCTCATAAGAGCCATATAAGATACAACAAGATGCAAAGAGGCTCCAACACAAGCACAAATACATGGTGTGCAACCTAACATACATAGCCTTGATTTCTCAAGAAAAACACGTAGGATGCACAACATATACAAACACATGTTAGGAACAAAACTAACACATGCAAAGGGGCGAGTAACTTTCAATATAAATGAGTTGAGCACATGTTACCGCAAGGAGGAACATTGGGTGTATGATAGAAGTAAGATAACCAAAAGACTTGGCTTGAGATAGTATAAATGATGAAGATCCCTTAACTCTTCATGATGTAGCCAAGTCTCCAATGCCCTCCAACAAGCACCTATTGATCAAGTTTTGGATTGTTGGTCCCCAACTAAGTTGGGTCCTAAGAGGTTAGTCACAATAGGCCTGGCAACCCAAATGGTTCTTTTCTTGACACCACTTTGAGCACCAACAAATTTGGCAAACACATTGCCACCCTCATCCTTACGAAGAGAATAAACATCATCAATGGTGATAGAGTTGGATGAGGTACCAATAGTGCAAAAGGAGGAGATGTGACCCTTCTCACGGCATATGTAGCAAGTTCTTTTCTTCTCCTTCTTCTCACTAGATTTCTCCACAATGGGAGCATTGGCTTGATTCTTCTTGGGAAGTGGCATTTCTTCAACTTGAGGTTGAATATGAGTTTGAGCTTGAGGCCGCTTCCCTTTTTGCTTCTTCTTCAAAGGGCAAGATCTAACATGGTGCCCTTCAATTTTGCACTTGAAGCAAACGATCTTGGCCGGGTCTTTGACTTGTACTTTGCCCTTCTTCTTCTTGTTGTTCTTGGACTTGATCTTGTTGTTGGAGTTGAATCCAAGTCCACTCTTGTCATTGGGGGATTGTTGCACACTTAACATCTTATCAAGTTTGCATTTCCCTTCATGACCCTTTACCAAGTCGTTCTTCAAAGAAGAGACTTGGGCCTTGAGCTCTTTGATTTCCTCTACATGGTTAGTAACAACACAAGTACTAGTGGAAGTAGAACCTTCATTGTTAGAGCAACAAGGCAATGAAGATAATTCATCACAAGATTTAGCAATATTATGAGTGGATGAATTACTAGGACTAGCACATGGCAATATAACATTTTGAGTAGTAGTGCTAGTACCCACATGAGGCTCACAAGGTGTTGCCTTAGATATTATAGCCTCATGAGCTAACTTTAGCCTATCATGAGAGGCTAGAAGATCCTCATAGGAGCTAGAAAGCTTTCCATGAATTTCTCCCAATTTCCCATAATTGCTAGTTAGCAAATCAAGTTGAGCCCTTAGCTCAACATTCTCCTTCAAGGTAGATGCTTCACAAGAAGTAGAGTTAGTAGCACAAGCATCATTATCAATAGCAATAGGAGAAGGCAAGTTGGCATGCACTTTTAGATAAGAAGCTTTAAGTTGCTCATGCGACTCGGTGAGTTTGGTGAGCGCACTCTCAATGACCCTTGAGCCCTTTTTGAGTTGCTCAAAATCCTCAAGGAGTTTAGCATTAACAAACACAAGCTTATCATTTTTTAGCTTTAGTTCATTTGCCATCTCAAGAGCTCTATCATGGTTTTCCTTTTCTCTAGACAATTCTAGAGCAAAGGTCTCCTCAAGAGCTTCCTTGATGGTTTGTTCTTCTTCAAGTTCATTCTTTAAAGATGCTACATCATCGGCATACTCTCGTTCAAGAGCACCCTTTTTATCAATGGTGTTCTCATGCATCCAAATAAGTTTTTGGCTCTCAATAGCGGTAGTCAAGATTTCAAAGAAGTGAGTGCTAGCAATTTTATCTTTGCAAATAATCTTGAATACACTCTTACCCTTATCGCGTAGAGAGACAACCCAATCCTCTTCTTCATAAACATCCTCATCCTTATCACCACGAGAAGTATGAGGTTCCATGGTAGGAGATACCGTGGAACCCTTGGCCATAAGGCACATATGAGAACCGTGAGATAAAGATGAGGAGTTACTTGAGGCTCCTTTCAAGATCTTGTCTTGACCAATAGAATCTTTGGTTTCCTCTACAATGTTAGTCACACAACAACTAGAGGAAATAGAAGCATTTTTATCATGGCCACAAGACAAAGCAAGCATATCATCATTAGATTTATTCAAGCAACTTACACATGATATGCAAGGACTATCAACACAAGCATGTAAATCATTTCTAGTGCTAGATGTGTTTGAGTCCGTAGATGAAACATTGCATTGAGATAGAGATGAAGAATCATCAATAGAAAGCTTAATATCAACATTGCAATTTTCATCACCACTCACCATATCATTACCTTGTGTCTTGACACACTTTGGTGAAGTGGATGAAGATGAGAACTCATCACGGCCGGAAGTGGAAGCAATGCAATCATCCTTAATAATATTGGACACATCATATTTATCTTGAATTTTTGTCCATAACTCATGAGCGCTCCCAAAAGGCATGATTGAAGAAGTAACTACATTGCTCACAACAATGGAAAACACATGAGAAGCAAGAGCATCGAGGCAAGAGTTTTTCTCCTCCTCAAGAGATAAATTTTGAGGATCCTTAGGAGAAGAAAAACCCATGCCAAGAAATCGCTCCATGTCCCAGGAGACATACGCCGCAAAATATTAAGCACATAAATTTTCCATAGATCATAATTTGTGCCATCAAATATAACCAAGTTATTGTGCGCTAATCCCCTAACCGACATCTTTACTCTCAAGGCGGTGAAGCCTAAGAATGAGAGACCTTGCTCGATACCAATTGAAAGGACACGGATGTCGCCTAGAGGGGGTGAATAGGCGATTTAAAACTTTTACGAGATGGGCTTAACAAATGCGGAATAAAACTAGCGTTTACTTTGTCAAGCCCAAAGCCTATATACTATGGTTCACCTATGTGCACCAACAACTTATTCTAAGCAAGAGTTCACCTATGTGCACCAACAACTTATGCTAAGCAATACAAGCAAGTATGTGATAGCAAGATATATATAACTTCAAGCACGATGGCTATCACAAGGTAAAGTGCATAAGTAAAGAGCTCGGGTATAGAGATAACCGAGGCACGCGGGAGACGATGATTTATCCCGGAGTTCACACTCTTGCGAGTGCTAATCTCCGGTGGAGAGGTGCGGTTGCTTAGTGCTCCCGAACGCCACAAGAGGCTCACCTTGAGGTGTGGTTGCTCGATGCACACCAACGCCACAAAGGCCTCACCCCAAGATGCGGTACTCACACCACACACCGAACGCCACGAAGGCGCCTCACCTAAATCTCCGGTGACCCTCGCCACAAAGGCCTAGGTCACGGTTCCACTAAGGGATTTCCTTCGAGGCGGAAACCGGGCCTTACACAAAGATTGGGGCACACATCCACAACTTAATTGGAGGCTCCCAACAAACCGCCACAAAGGCCTAGAGTCCGTCTAGGGTTCCAAGAACCCAAGAGTAACAACCTTCTTGCTTTCACCACCACGAATCACCGTGGAGAACTCAAACCGATGCACCAAATGCAATGGCAAGAACACCACAAAGATGCTCAAGTCCTTCTCTCTCAAATTCCAACAAAGCTACAAAAGCTATTGGGGGAATAAGAGAGGAAGAACAAAGGAATTCACAAAGAACACCAAGATCAAGATCTAGAGAGTTCCACTCACAAAGAGATGGATTTGATTGGTAGAAATGTAGATCTAGATCTCCTCTCTCTTTTCCCTCAAATGGGGGCAAGAATCATGGAGGGATTGAGAGATGGAGCAAGCTTCTCTAGTTCAACAATGGAGGGAGAGAGAGTGAGAGAAGCACAGCCCAAGGAGGAAGAAGGGGGTATTTATACCCCCAAGAAAATCGAGCCCTTTGGGCAAAAACAGGGCCGGATATTCCGGCCCAAGTTGGGGCCGGATTATCCGGGGGCCGGATAATCCGGCCTCAGGGACAAAACCTGGACAATATCCGGCCAAAAATCCGGCCCCTATCCAGAGCTGCTTTTCTTCCGGTCCTTAGACGATTTCGGGGGGGCCGGATATTTCCGAAATATCCGGCCCGGATAATCCGTCCCGGATATTTCCAAAATATCCGGCCTAAGAAAACTGCAGAAACACCAAAACTAAAACGGGCATAACTTTTGCATCCGGACTCCGATTTCGATGATCTTGGGCTCGTTGAAATCACAACAATGAGCTCTACAACAATATGCATAGAAACATCATAGTCCAGCAAAGGAGGATAGAAACAAATGAAGAAAGGTTTGACCTATCTCAAAAAGACATACCGGTAAAACCTCCAATCTTGAAAATGCAACAAGTTGCCCATGGAAAAACCATTCTCAATGAACTAGAGCTTGTCATGAGAATAAGCACAAGCTCTAAAACATCACATGGATAAGATCCAAATAAAACCAAGAAAGATGATGAACCAAACTCGAAAACGCAACAAGTGATCTATGCGAAATCCGTTTTCGATGAACTAGAGCTTGTCATGAGAATAAGCACAAGCTCTAAAACATCACATGGATAAGGTCCAAATAACAACCAAGAAAGATGATGAACCAAACTCGAAAACGCAACAAGTGATCTATGCGAAATCCGTTTTCGATGAACTAGAGCTTGTCATGAGAATAAGCACAAGCTCTAAAACATCACATGGATAAGGTCCAAATAACAACCAAGAAAGATGATGCAAGGATGCAAAGGTTTGAGCTCTCTCCGAACGATACGATCGAGTTACTCACTCGAGAGCCCTCTTGATAGTACGGCAACTAAACTATAAACCGGTCTCCAACTACACTATGAGACCGGTGAGAAACAAACCCTATCAAGAGCAAACCTTATACTTGCGCATTCCACTTGAGCTCGATGACGACGATCTTGACCTCAACAAGATGGAACGCCTTTCTTGCTTGTGCTTGCTTGACGAAGTCTTGTGGATTGCTCCCCCATAATCCACCATGGGAGAGCTTCTTCTTCGGCGCATCTTCACATATCCATGATCACCATATGGATGGCAAGACTCAAGCAAAGGATCTCTTCGAGATGGCTCATCTTGAACTTGCACTTCATTTCTTCATTCTTCATCATGTTGATGTCTTGAAGTAGCTTGAGGGCTCACTTCATCTTCATCTTCAAGACATACTTGACACTTGATATCCTTCATCAATTTCTTCTTATTGCAACCTTGAAGCCAACATATGGTTCAAGAATTGCCTATGGACAACTCCTACAAATATAACTCAATGCAAACATTAGTCCATAGGGATTGTCATTAATTACCAAAACCACACATGGGGGCTCCATGCACTTTCACGCTTCCTGCGTCGTTCTACCTCTTGGGGCATCATTTTTGGAGCAACGGCTGGATGGAGGTGTATCTTGGTGGAGTGGTGTTCATCGACCACGTTGACGTCGATGATTCTCGGCAGCGTGGAGTTGCAGGGTATCGAAGACGGGCGCGGACTGCTGGACGCGTCCAGGATGGTGGAGCTGTTTGGTGTCATGGTGACATCGACGACAGGTCTATCAAGGTCAATGCGGTGATCCCTCTTGAAGATGGGTGCGCGGAAGACTGCAGTAGCGATTTCTGTGGCGTGTGTTGGCGTGTGCTTAGAGTCTGTTTGACTGGATGTGCTTCTCACCTGCTATTGGGCGGCTTGGGAAGGCATTTGGTTGTTTGGATGATGTGAGTTGGTGTTTTGTCACCCCCTTCATCCCTCTGTAGGTTTAGCGAGGTGGCTTCGAGTTTGATCTTTTGTATTGTTCTTGTAAGATGTTATGAATAATCTAATAAAAAAGCCGTTTGTATTCTTTGAATGCAGAAGCTGGGGTGATTTTCCCCCATTTCGAATAAAAAACATGAAAAATCGTAAAAAATTGTGTGCTATAAATTAGTAACCATTATTATTGTGGAATTTCTCTATGCTAGTGCTGTATGTTTCCCTAACAGATTCTTGAAACAAATTAAGTTTCCAGCGATTGAAAGCCGAGAAATTAATTATTGCAATTATGGTATTAAAAAATTTAAAAAATATGCCTTCATTTAAGTGGTTTTTGAATTTCTGATTTCCGGTTGTATGTCACTCCAATTTAAAACGTTTCAATTTAATAGGAATAAATCTATACTTCTTATAAATCAAAACTCCACTAACTGCAATTAATGTTAGTCTATCTCTACATGCAAGCCATCCACATCATCTATTCCATTAGCCAATCAAATATCCATGTCATCCCCACTAACATTTATTATTGATGTATCCTTACATGCAAGCTACCTATGTCACTATTTTTTGATTAAAATATCCACATAGCTAATTTATAGTCATCAAATATAAAAAATAATGTGAATTAAATTTAGCATTTCAACTATTTTGGCCAATTGAATATTGCATACTTCAAAAGACAATTCATATGTATGTATTATACCATTTCATTTAGATAATATAATTTCTTAGAAGATTCCCGCTGCAACGTGCGGGCAATTTAAAACGTTTCAATTTAATAGGAATAAATTATTCTTAAGGTTAGCGCTTTGCATGCATGGTTGGCCGACTAAACATAACATAGTGGGTACTGAAGAAAAGGGATCACGCTTGTTTGGTCATGTAATAGACACCATAGAGTCACTAAACTTATCGCGTTCCTTTAACTATAGGTTGATGATGAATACTCCCATACTACATATGTAGGTTAAGTGGGTTTACCTAATGATATATTGTGAATTAAGGCAGGAACGAAACCAAATTCACTAGCTATTGCCACTATATCAATATAAAAAAAATCCAGAGGGCACAGATCCAAGAATTCCGAGCCCTCTAACTTGCAGCTTCACGACGTCATCATTGTCCCATCCCCCCACATCGCAACTTGCCTCACGCCTCCACGCACATCACTCACTATACCCTAGGACACTGGCATTAGGAACACTAGTAGAAAACATGGCTTTGGTCCAACACACCTCGGAGCTTTAGTCTTGCTTACACAGGAACCAGGACTAATGGGTCGCTAGTCCCAAATAACGCAGGCTTTAATTCCGGTTCGTTTGGAACCTTTAGTCCCGGTTGGTATTTAGTCTCGGTTGGTAATACTAACCGGGACTAAAGGGGTCTACAATACCAATCGGTACTAAGCCTTTCTAGGTTTTTTGGCTCCCACGCACCTTCACCACCCCCTCCCCCTGCCCCTTCGTGGATCGCCTTTTTTTAGCTTTGTAAAATATAAAATAAAATGATAAAAAATATAAAAAATAAAATCTTTTAAGATTCATGTATGTTACGCAACCTACTACTAGGGGAAATTAACAAATTTGAATTTCGACTTTATTTTGCAAAAAAGGTTTAAAAAAGGTAAAACGGCTTTTCTGGTTGCATACAACGTCGAAAAAAATGTATAATATATCAAAATGATCGTGGGAAAAAGTTACATCCGAATTGGTTTACCCGATTGGCCAATTTTTAGATTCTAAAAATTTCAAATGGAAATATGAAAGCAGGAAGATTTTTGTTTTTGCCCGAAATTCAGGATTTTATATTTTTTAATTTTTAAATTAATAAATGCATTTCATCATAAAGATTACTACTACTTAACCATCAGGATTTTAGATTTTCAAATTTTTAGGTTTTAGGTTTGGCAAAAAAATACTAAAAAATTAAAAAGTTAAAAATAAAAGTTAAACAATTTAATTTTTTAATGTTTTTTTATTTATTCATGATTATTATTACATCATTAATTTTGTTTATTAAAAAATTATTTGGAATTCAAACACTAAAGAAGTGTGACATCGATCAACATGTTAATATGATTGATATGATACTATTATCAATAACATACGCGTGAAACACTTAGGCGGGACGGGATGGAACTCGAAAGTTAAGCGTGCTAGTGGTGAAGTAGTGGGAGGATGGGTGACCGAGCAGGAAGTTTGACCACGAATAAGTAATGTGACTAGAGATGAAGTGTAGTTAGAGACTAAATTTGTCAAATAACCGAAATAATAGAAATTCTGAAAAAATGAGGGGGTGAAAAAATAATTTGAAAAAATATGGATAAAAAATTTGAGGAAATAGCCTTTAGTCATGGTTGGTGTTACAAACCGGGACTAAAGGTCCTTCGCCCCGGCATGCGCCCGCAACCCACGTGCCAAAGCCTTACAACCGGGACTAAATAGGAGGGCCTTTAGTCCCAACCGGAACTAAAACCTATTTTTCTACTAGTGGAATTCAGCCATGTCGTCCTCCTGCCTTAACAATTATTGTTACTTATGCGTGTGTGTGGGGGGGGGATTCTGGTCCTTCATGCCTTCTCTCCTTCTTCTTCCCCCTCCCCTTGTTCACTTTAGACAATTCCCAGTCTTTGTATGCGAGTACAAAAATAGTTGGTTAACATCTCGTTCTAGGTTATGCTCATAACAGATAATGAACTTATTTGTTTTTGTTTTCGAAAAGAAGTGAAGACCCTATCCGTATGTAATAATTTCTTTAAAGAAGGAGAGGAATGCCACATGAAAAATCGTAAATTTTGTGTGTGCTATAAATTAGTAACCATTATTATTGCGGAATTTCTCTGTGCTAGTGTTGTATGTTTCCCTAACAGATACTTGAAACAAATTAAGTTTCCATCGATTGAAAGCTGAGAAACTAATTACTGCGATTATGGTATAATTTTTTTAAAAAATATGCCTTCATTTAAGTGGTTTTTGAATTTTTGATTTCCGGTTGTATGTCAATCCAATTTAAAACGTTTCAATTTAATAGGAATAAATTATTCTTAAGGTTACCGCTTGGCATGCATGGTTGGCTGACTAAACATAGTGGGTACTGAAGAAAAGGAATCATGCTCTTTTGGTCATGTAATAGACACCATAGAGTCAATAAACTTATCGCGTTCCTGATGACTCACAAATATAGGGGGTGTATCGTAGTATTTTCGATAAATAAGAGTGTCGAACCCAACAAGGAGCAGAAGGTGTTGACAAGCAATTTCGATGAAGGATTAACTGTAAATGCTCACAGACAAGTATTCAGGGGGTTTTGATATAGCAGATAAATAAAGTACGAGTAAGTAAAATGCGACAGAAATAATTGCAGCGAGTGGCCTAATCCATTTTAGCACAAAGGACAAGCCGGTTTGTTTACTTATACTGACCAAACGTTCTTGAGGACACACGGGAATTTAGTCTAGTGCTTTCGCTTCATATAGGTGATTAATCTTCATTGTTTTGATAAGTGTTATGTGGGTGAACCTATGCTAATACACCGCCCTTCCTAGGACTAATACATACTTGTGATTATACCCCTTGCAAGCATCCGCAACTACAAGAAGTAATTAATATAAATCTAACCACAGCCTTAAACTCTGAGATCCTGCTATCCCTCCTGCATCGATATACCAACGGGGGTTTAGGTTTCTGTCACTCCGGCAACCCCACAATTGGCAACCGAATACAAGATGTATTCCCCTAGGCCCATAAAGGTGAAGTATCATGTAGTCGACGTTCACATGACACCACTAGAAGAATAACACCATAACTTAAATATCAAACCATTGAATATTACCCAACATAATTCACTACTAACATTTAGACTTCACCCATGTCCTCAAGAACTAAACGAACTACTCACGAGACATCATATGGAACATGATCAGAGGTTATATGATGATGAATAACAATCTGAACATAAACCTTGGTTCAATGGTTTCACTCAATAGCATCAATAACAAGTAGAAATCAATACCGGGAGAGTTTCCCCTATCAAACAATCAAGATTCAACCCTAATTGTTACAGCGGTGAAGAGGTGCAGTGGTGGAGATGGCGGTGATGATAATGGAGATGATGGTGATGATGATCCCAATGATGTCCAGCTCGATGGCGGTGACGATGGCGTCGATTTCCCCCTCCGGGAGGGAATTTCCCCGGCAGATTTCAGCCTGCCGGAGAGCTCTTTTCTCTCTGGTGTTTTCCGCCCCGCAGAGGCGGCTGTGACTCTTCGCGACTATTCCCTAGAGCTTAGGTTTTCGGGACGAAGATGTACGCGAAGGAGAGGAGGCAGAGGGGGGCTGTGGGCCCCCTCCCTACAAGGCGGCGCGGCCAGGCCTGGGCCCGCGCCGGCCTATGGGGGGGCCATGGCGGCCCTCCTCGGCTCCTCCTTTTGGCTAGCTTCGTCTTCTGGAAAAATAGGATTTTCAGTATAATTTCCTTCAATTGCTGATCTTCCGAAATATTGCATTCTGACGGTGCTTTTTCCAGCAGAACCCTGACTCCGGTGCGCGATTCTCCAATAATCATGAAACATGCAAAATAGATGAAATAATATAAGTATCACTTCTAAATATGAAATATATCAATGAATAACAGTAAATTATGATATAAAATAGTGATGCAAAATGGACGTATCAACTCCCTCCAAGCTTAGACTTCGCTTGTCCTCAAGCGAAACTGAACTCGGTAAACAAGACCACATGTTTATGGAGTGAAGAGTCGATAAACCAAATACGGACAAGAAGCATCATATTAATTCACACAAGACATTCTAGTGAATAACTTCCTCCTATAATTCAACTTGAAATAATCACAAATAAAGGTGCATAAGAAATCATAATTGGTGATGGCAAACTTCGTTCTTGGTTAGAGAACAATTAACAGATTGTACTTATCTATCGAGCAGCGCTCTTATGTTAAAGCTTATATGGAACAACTTGCATACTCAATCATAATAATATCTTCATAATCATTGATAACTTGCAAAGCTATATTCATTCAGATAAAACTTGTACTAAACAAGGAAGAGTAAAAGGTATGATTAAACAGATCACAATATAAATGGTTGATCACAACAACTCAATTGCTTGCTTAAGATGGAGGGAAATAGGTTTACTCACTCAACATAAAGTAAAAGATAGGCCCTTCGCAGAGGGAAGCAGGGATTAAATCATGTGCTAGAGCTTTTTCAGTTTTGAAATCATAAAGAGAGCATAAAAGTAAAGTTTTGAGAGGCGTTTGTTGTTGTCAACGAATGGTAGTGGGCACTCTAACCCCCTTGCCAGACAGACTTTCAAAGAGCGGCTCCCATGATATTTTTGGGTGACACTCCTTCCAGCCTTTTCTTTCACAAGCCATGGCTAACCGAATCCTCGGGTGCCTTCCAATCATTCACATACCATGAAGGAGTGCCTATTCATTTTAGTTTTATTTAGAGTTGACACTCCTCCCAACCTTTGCTTTCTCAAACCATGGCTAACCGAATCCTCGGGTGCCTTCCAACAATCACATACCATGGAGGAGTATCTATTTGTTAATTAATTGGGGCTGGGAACCCCGTTGCCAGCTCTTTTTGCAAAATTATTGGATAAGCGGATGAAGCCACTAGTCCATTGGTGAAAGTTGCCAACAAGGTTGAAAGATAAAACACCACATACTTCCTCATGAGCTATAAAACATTGACACAAATAAGAGATAGTAACTTTTGAATTATTTAAAGGTAGCACATGAAGTATTTACTTGGAATGGCAGGAAATACCACATAGTAGGTAGTTATGGTGGACACTGATGGCATAGGTTTGGGTTAAGGTTTGGATGCACGAGAAGCATTCCCTCTCAGTACAGGTCTTTGGTTAGCAAGGTTGATTAGCAAGCATAAGAGTTGAGGGAAACAAACAAATATACATGTGATAGAAACAATCATGCATTTTCCTTGTAAGCACAAACAATTTTAACTTCAGAATAATAAGCTAAGAGCTAACAAGAAAGAAAGACAATGAAACAACATATCTACATGTATTTCTCTTCTACTTAAACCTCAAAGTGTTGTTGCTATTGACCAATGCTAAGTTTGCCAAAACCAAATAGATGTACTCAATGCTCCCAAAGTGATACCAATACTAACAACAAGATCAATCATATAATAGAGATTGCAAACTAAAATAAGATGTGCAATATGTAAATGATAAGACTTCTCATTAATATTTCATAACGATAACTCACACCAAGGAATACATAGATAACCAGCTAAAAGAGAGATACTTCCACACTGCAACCCATCTTATATGATAACTTCCCTACTCATGATATGACACTACTTGATAGTAAAAAGGTAAAAAGATAGTGATGATGTGATACCGCGGCACTCCCCCAAGCTTGGAACAAACCAAGGGGGTGCCAATACCGATGATGAATTACTCCTTCGGCGGTGGTGGTGATGAATTCTTGATAAGCTTCTTAACAAGCTCATTTAGCTCATCAATCTCGTACGTGAGGTTGCGGATCATCTCCGAATTGTGCTCGACGCGGTTAAGAAGTATATTCGATGGAAAGTCCCAACTCTTAGAGTTGTTTCCCCACTCTTCAGCTTCAGGCTTCATCCTTCCTGCTGTGTTAGAACGATCTATATCCCAATTGCTAGGCAATACTGCCTTGGGAATCCTTTCAATTTGACTATTGTAAATTAGATTGCGGAAGGGGTTGTAAGTGCCTGGAGGAGATGTATTTGGAGCTAGGTAGTGACGTGGAACTTTTCCTCCGGTGCGAATTCTTGCGCTCTTCTTGGTACCGAAAGGGTTTTCCACCACCTGGATGCTTGCAACGGTGGCACGCGGGTATGCACGCGAGTCTTCCTCCACTTCTTCTTCATCTTCTTCCTTGACACTCTCATCCACCTCTTTCCACTCGGGATCTTGAATATCTTCATCCGAAAGCTCCTTGCCCTTGTTGTTGGAGACCATGGTGCTCTAGACCAAAGACAGATCCTGGCAGAAAACAGCTCGAAACAAAACACGTCGAGAAAACGATATACGGACCTCCAGGGGTCCGGTGGATTATATAGAAGAAATTTTTACGACATAAAGAAAGTACCAGGTCAAACCAGAGTCGGAGAGGAGCAGCGAGGGTCTCTCCTCATAGGGCGGCGTGGCCAGGCTGGGGCCCGCGCCGGCCTATGGGGGCACGCCCTCGTGCGTCTTCTCCACTCCGTTTCGATCTCGTAATTTTTCATATTTTCCAAAAACAGTAAAAACATTGTTCGGAAAGTTAAACGCGGACTTTTTATTACCAGTACTGTTACCTATTCAAAGTCGAACTCTGCAGAACTATCAATTTGACCTTTGATGAAAGCTTCCGGAGTCGCCACTCGAATAACATCAACACCTTCATTATAAGAATCTCCAGAGATATAATGCTTGAGTCTTTCTCCATTCACCACTTGTGTGGCATCGCCTTGCAGAGAGCTAATTTTAATTGCTCCTGAACGATACACCTCCACAATGACATATGGTCCTTCCCATTTTGAGAGTAATTTCCCTGCAAAAACTCTGAGACGAGACCGATACAATAGGACTTTATCCCCAACATTAAATTCTCTTTTGATAATTCTTCTATCATGCCATTTCTTAACTTTCTCTTTAAAGAGTTTAGCATTTTCATAAGCTTCACTTCTCCATTCATCTAGAGAACTCAATTGTAGCAATCTCTTCTTACCGGCTAGTTTAGGATCTTTATTTAGTTCTCTTACAGCCCAATAAGCTTTGTGCTCTAGTTCTAAAGGTAAATGACAAGCTTTCCCATAAACCATTTTATAAGGTGACATACCCATAGGATTTTTATAAGCATTTCTATAAGCCCATAGCGCTTCCTTCAATTTACTAGCCCAATTCTTTCTAGATTTATTAACAGTCTTTTGCAAGATAGATTTAATCTCTCTATTTGTTAATTCTACTTGCCCACTAGTTTGAGGATGATAAGCAGAAGCAATTCTATGATTAATACCATATTTAGCAAGAGTTTTTCTAAAACCACCATGAATAAAATGAGAACCCCCATCAGTCATGAGATATCTAGGAACTCCAAATCTAGGAAAAATAATATCTAAAAGCATTCTTAAAGAGGTCTCACCATCAGCACTTTTTGTGGGTATGGCTTCCACCCATTTAGTAACATAATCAACAACGACAAGTATATGAATGTTACCTTCTGAAGAAGGGAAAGGTCCCATGAAGTCAAATCCCCAACAATCGAATGGTTCAATAACAAGAGTATAATTCATAGGCATTTCATTGCGTCTGGAGATATTACCAACCCTTTGACATTCATCACAAGATAAAATGAATTTCCTCGCATCTTTGAAGAGAGTTGGCCAATAAAAACCTGATTGTAGAACCTTTTGCGCAGTTCTATCTCCGGCGTGATGTCCTCCATAAGCACTACCATGGCATTTACTCAATATCTCTTGTTGTTCATATTCGGGAACACATCTTCGCAGAATACCATCCACTCCTTCTTTATATAAGTGTGGGTCATCCCAAAAATAATGCCTCAAGTCATAAAAGAATTTCCTCCTTTGCTGAGCTGAAAAGGTTGGAGGCAAGTACTTGGAAACAATAAAGTTAGCATAATCAGCATACCAAGGACTGTCTCGCGAGCTCACCTTTATTACAGCCAATTGTTCATTCGGAAAACTATCATTAACAGGAACATGATCATAAGCAATATTTTCCAATCTAGATAAATTATCAGCAACAGGATTATCAGCACCTTTCCTATCTATAATATGCAAATCAAATTCTTGTAACAAAAGCACCCATCTAATAAGCATTGGCTTAGCATCTTTCTTTTGCATAAGGTATCTAATTGCAGCATGATCAGTATGTATTGTAACTTTTGAATCAACAATATAGGATCTAAACTTATCACAAGCAAAGACTACTTCTAGCAATTCTTTTTCAGTTGTAGCATAATTTCTTTGAGCAGCATCAAGAGTTTTACTAGCATAATGAATAACATTCAGTTTTTTATCTACTCGCTGTCCAAGAACAGCACCTACAGCAAAATCACTAGCATCACACATAATTTCAAAAGGTAAGTTCCAATCAGGAGGTTCAACTATAGGAGGAGTTGTTAAGGCTTTCTTTAGAGTTTCAAAATCTTCCTTACAATCATCATCAAAAACAAAAGGTACATCCTTTTGAAGAAGATTAGTAAGAGGTTTTGAAATCTTGGAGAAGTCTTTAATAAACCTCCTATAAAACCCAGCATGACCAAGAACACTACGAATACCTTTAACATCCCTAGGATAGGGCATCTTCTCAATTGCTTCCAATTTAGCTCTATCAACTTCAATACCTCTCTCGGAAATTTTATGTCCCAATACAATTCCTTCATTAACCATAAAGTGGCATTTCTCCCAATTAAGAACAAGGTTAGTTTCTTCACATCTCTGTAAAACTTTATCAAGGTTTCGCAAGCAATTATCAAAGGAATTCCCATAGACAGAAAAATCATCCATGAATACCTCTACAATATTCTCGCAAAAGCCATGAAAAATAGCAGACATGCATCTTTGAAAAGTAGCAGGAGCATTACATAAACCAAAAGGCATACGTCTATAAGCATAAGTTCCATAGGGACAAGTGAAAGTGGTTTTCTCTTGATCTTTAGTTTTAACAGCAATTTGTGAAAACCCAGAATAACCATCAAGAAAGCAAAAATGAGTATTTTTAGACAACCTTTCTAACATTTGATCAATAAAAGGTAAAGGGTAATGATCTTTCTTAGTAACTTTATTAACTTTTCGATAATCAATGCACATTCTATACCCTACAACTACTCTTTGAGGAATGAGCTCATCATTATCATTAGGCACAACAGTCATTCCTCTTTTCTTAGGAACACAATGTACAGGACTAACCCATCTACTATCAGCAATAGGATATATAATAGCAGCTTCAAGAAGTTCTAATACCTCATTCCTTACCACATCCTTCATCTTAGGAATTAGACGACGCTGATGTTCAACAACAGGCTTTGCATCATCTTCCATATTGATAGCATGTTGGCAAATTGAGGGAGAAATCCCCTTCAAATCATCAAGAGTGTAGCCAATAGCTCATCGGTGTTTCTTCAATATTTCCAATAATCTTTCTTCCTCAAACTCTGAAAGCTTAGAACTAATAATAACAGGATATATTTTCTTATCATCAATATGAGCATATTTAAGATTATCAGGCAATGGTTTTAAATCAAAAACAGGATCTTCCTTTGGTGGTGGTGTTGTACCTAGATCTTCAACCGGTAAATCATGCTTAAGGATAGGTTGACGAAGGAAAATTTCATCAAGCTCATTCCTTTCTTCCCTAAAAGCTTCACTCTAACTATTCTCCAAATGTTGCTGCAAAGGATTATTAGGAGCAAGAGCAATAGATGCACATTGTTCAACTCTAAAATCATTATTAGGCAAATCAACTTTATAAGGAGTTTTGGCAAATTTTGAAAAATTAAACTCATAAGATTCACCAGCAAATTTAGTCACAATTTTCTCTTTCTTGCAATCTATAACAGCTCCACAAGCATTTAGAAAAGGTCTACCAAAAATGATAGGACAATACTTACTAGCAGCAGAACCAAGTACCAAAAAGTCAGCAGGATATTTAATCTTACCACATAGAACTTCCACATCCCGAACAATACCAATTGGGGAAATAGTTTCTCTATTAGCTAGCTGAATAACCACATCAATATCTTCAAGTTCACAAGAACCAATTTCATGCATGATCTCCGTGTAAAGCTCATAAGGAATGGCACTAATACTTGCACCAATATCACATAAACCATAATAGCAATGATCACCAATTCTAACAGAGAGCATAGGAACACTGGTTTTCCTAGACTTATTAGGATGTGAAACAATATTAGAAGCATCTTCACAGAAAATAATATGAACATCTTCCACATTTTCAGTCACAAGATCTTTAACTATTGCAATATCAGGTTCAACCTTTATTTGCTCTTCAGGTTCTATAGGTTTCTTTTCACTTTTATTAACCGCACTATTTATAACAGAATACTCCTTAACTTTAGCAGGGAAAGGAGTTTTTTCAATATAAGCTTCAGGAAGAACATGATCAACAGTTTCAATTACAACACATTTATTTATAGATGAATCAGTTTTATCTTTATACGGTTCATGATACTTATCAAAATTCTTCCTAGGCAATTCAAAATGAGAGGCAAAGGCTTTATAAAAATTTGCAACGACTTGAGAATCAAGACCATAAATAGCACTCATATTACGAAATTTATCAGTATCCATAAAAGTTTTAATGCATTTATAATCATAATTTATACCTAACTCTCTACCTTTGTCGTTCTCCCATCCTTCAGTATTCTCCTGAATCCGATCAAGAAGGTCCCTTTAAAACTCTTCTTTGTTGCATGTAAATGATCCAGAACAAGAAGTATCCAGCAAGATTTTATCTTGAAAAGAAAGTCTTGCATAGAAATTATCAATGATGATATTACCAGGAAGCTCAAGAATGGGGCATTTGAGCATTAAAGACTTCAATCTCCCCCATGCTTGGGCAATACTCTCTCCATCATGAGGCCAGAAATTATATATGCGGTTCAGGTCTTTATGAATTTCACTTGGAGGATAGAATTTAGAATAAAATAGAGGCACAATATCCTTCCAATCAAGAGAATCCCCATTATTCAGTAATTTATACCAATGCGCCGCTTTACCAGACAGCGATATAGAGAATAGTTTCTTCCTAACTTCATCCATAGCAATACCTGCACACTTGAATAAACCGCATAACTCATGTAAAAACAGTAAATGATCTCCAGGATGGACAGTTCCATCCCCTTCATAGCGGTTATCCACAACACGTTCAATAATTTTCATAGGTATTTTGTATGGAACCTCTTTCTCACCTGGCGCCTCATCCACTACCTTTGCAGTAGTAGTAGATTTTCCAAATAAAAATTCAATAGAAGATCTCTCCATAATGAATTATAGCAGCAGACAGAAATAAAATCAGCACGTACAGTAAAAGTTTCCCTTACCAATTCCACTTACCAATAGCGCTTCACTTCCCGGCAACGGCGCCAGAAAATAGTCTTGATGACCCATAAGTATAGGGGGTGTATCGTAGTACTTTCGATAAATAAGAGTGTCGAACCCAACGAGGAGCAGAAGGTGTTGACAAGCAGTTTCGATGAAGGATTCACTGTAAATGCTCACAGACAAGTATTCAGGGGGTTTTGATATAGCAGATAAATAAAGTACGAGTAAGTAAAATGCGAGAGAAATAATTGCAGCGAGTGTCCCAATCCTTTTTAGCACAAAGGACAAGCCGGTTTGTTTACTTATACTGACCAAACGTTCTTGAGGACACACGGGAATTTAGTCTAGTGCTTTCGCTTCATATAGCTGATTAATCTTCATTGTTTTGATAAGTGTTATGTGGGTGAACCTATGCTAATGCACCGCCCTTCCTAGGACTAATACATACTTGTGATTATACCCCTTGCAAGCATCCGCAACTATAAGAAAGTAATTAAGATAAATCTAACCACATCCTTAAACTCTGAGATCCTGTTATCCCTCCTGCATCGATATACCAACGGGGGTTTAGGTTTTTGTCACTCCGGCAACCCCGCAATTGGCAACCGAATACAAGATGTATTCCCCTAGGCCCATAAAGGTGAAGTATCATGTAGTCGACGTTCACATGACACCACTAGAAGAATAACACCATAACTTAAATATCAAACCATTGAATATTACCCAACATAATTCACTACTAACATTTAGACTTCACCCATGTCCTCAAGAACTAAACGAACTACTCACGAGACATCATATGGAACATGATCAGAGGTGATATGATGATGAATAACAATCTGAACATAAACCTTGGTTCAATGGTTTCACTCAGTAGCATCAATAACAAGTAGAAATCAATACCGGGAGAGTTTCCCCTATCAAACAATCAAGATTCAACCCTAATTGTTACAGCGGTGACGAGGTGCAGCGGTGGAGATGGCGGTGATGATGATGGAGATGATGGTGATGATGATCCCAATGATGTCCAGCTCGATGGCGGTGACGATGGCGTCGATTTCCCCCTCCGGGAGGGAATTTCCCCGGCAGATTTCAGCCTGCCGGAGAGCTCTTTTCTCTCTGGTGTTTTCCGCCCCGCAGAGGCGGCTGTGACTCTTCGCGACTATTCCCTGGAGCTTAGGTTTTCGGGACGAAGAAGTACGCGAAGGAGAGGAGGCAGAGGGGGCTGTGGGCCCCCTCCCCACAAGGCGGCGCGGCCAAGCCTGGGCCCGCGCCGGCCTATGGGGGGGCCATGGCGGCCCTCCACGGCTCCTCCTTTTGGCTAGCTTCGTCTTCTGAAAAAATAGGATTTTCAGTATAATTTCCGTCAATTGCTGATCTTCCGAAATATTGCATTCCGACGGTGCTTTTCCAGCAGAACCTGACTCCGGTGCGCGATTCTCCAATAGTCATGAAACATGCAAAATAGATGAAATAACATAAGTATCACTTCTAAATATGAAATATATCAATGAATAACAGTAAATTATGATATAAAATAGTGATGCAAAATGGACGTATCAGTTCCTTTAACTATAGTTTGATGATGAATACTCCCATACTACATATGTAGGTTAAGTGGGTTTACCTAACGATATATTGTGAATTAAGGTAGGAACGAAACCAAACTCACTAGCTATTGCCAGGGCAACAAAAGTTATTTGAACCATATTATCTATATCAATAGAAAAAGATCCAAAGGGCGCAGATCCAAGAATTCTGAGCCCTCTAACCTGCAGCTTCACGACACCCACATCATCATCGTCCCGTCCCCCCACATCGCAGCTCGCCTCCACATATGGTGCTATATTGAGACCAAATTTTGAGAAACTCTTATTTATGAAGTTATATACGTGCCACAGGCCACATCGTCAAAGGTGACTTCCACCCGGTCATTTTCTATTATTCTAGAAAATTGAAGATTGACATGGTTCGGTGACAACAAGCTCAAGCTGCTATGGAGATCAAGCAATGCCTTGGTATGAATGGTAGCGGTGGCGGTGAATGGGATGAGTTCAATGTGTTCTATACATATGAAATCATTTTCTCATCCATCCTTGAATGCTATGGAGATCAATGTTTTGTTATTTCGTCCTGAATTTTCCATGGTTTCTATAATTCCAAATTACATTATGTTACTTTCTTGTATATGTGTTATTTACTTATTTAACACTGCATCGCACGTGCACCATTACTTAGTACATTATAGATGTTGGAAGATAAAGCCGTGAGAAACCAAGCGAAATTTCCGGTTGCCACATTAGCAGTAAGAGTGTAGGATGAGCCATTTAGGGCGGGCGCGTACAAAAGCGGAGTCATCTGAATATATGACTCCTCAGCTCTTCATGTTCGGTTTATTTCTCTCCTCACCATACTACCGCTCTTTGAGTGAGCAATTGCCAATCATCACACGCGAGTATAGACAAGAGTTAGTTGGCGTCTCGTTCTCGTCCATGGTCATAACACATGATGCATTTGCTTTCATTTTTCTTTGTGGAAAGAAGGGAAGTGAAGCCCCCCACCGTTGTGTAATCTATGAAAAACAAGGGGAATGCCCCAAAATTCGTCAAAACTTGGTGCAATGGTATCTCCAGCCTGTCCGATGTATTTCAGACATGAAAAGTGGATGTTTGCGTTCGTTTAAATTGGATCACGGATAATAAAATGGTAGTTCTAAGCTATGGTTTGGGGTTTGCTCCAGCGGCTCGACGTATTTTTTTATGAACCGAAAATAATTTACATAGTGCAAAAAAAAATGACTTACTCTTCGTCATGCATGGACACCTACTCTTCGTCGGTGTCGACGAGGTCAACGAAGACCGGAGGCGCCCGCAACCAGCGCCAATACAAAGCCGGTAGTCGTGCCGGCGCTGCTGCTGGTAGTGTAGGATGAGCCGTTTAGGGCGGGCGCGTACAAAAGCGAGTCATCTGAACATATAACTCCTCGGCTCTTCATGTTCGTTTACTTTCTCTCCTCCTTCACCATACCGCTCTTTGAGTGAGCAATTGCCAATCATCACATGCGAGTATAGACAAGAGTTAGTTGGCGTATCGTTCTCTTCCATGGTCATAACACATGATGCATTTGCTTTCATTTTTCTTCGTGGAAAGAAGGGAAGGGAAGCCCCCCACCGTTGTGCAATCTGTGGAAAACAAGAAGAATGACCCACGAAAACTCGTAAAAACTTGGTGAAGCCTAATGTATTTCGGACACGACTGTTTGTCTCCGTTTGAGTTGGATCGCGGACACAACACCGAAATGGTAGTTTTGAGCGGTTGGTTGTCGGGCGTACCCATCATCCCACCGCATATTTTTCAACAATATTTTTATTAATAGAAAGTAATTTACATGGTGCTAAAAAAAGGACTTTTAGTTTAAAAAGCCTAGCAAGGGTTTTCGCCATGGACGCCTACTCCGCATCGTCGGTGTCGACGAAGAACGGAGGCACCCATGGCCAGTGCCAGTACATAGAACGATAGTGGCGCGAGCGGTGCTGTAGCCCAGAGGAGGTGGTGGTAGCGGCGCAGGAGTGGGAGAAGGTGGCTGCGCGTGGGTGATTAGAGGGGTCACCGGCCTACCCTGAACCAGCCTGGAGTTCCGCAGCTGGATGGCTCCACGCAATGGCTAGCTCGACCGCCTCTTCCTCGGTGAGGACCTTCGGTTCACCGACGAGCAGAGCAGGCGCACCAACATTGTCGGAGAGGTCATCATCATGGTTCCATTCATCGTCCTCAGCCTCTTGGTCCAGGCCAACACCTCGTTCCCGCGTCGGGCTTATGGGTTTCAACTTGTTTGTTTAGTTGTCAAAGCAGACATAAACGGTGTGTTTGCGTCGATCAGATAAAAATACTCCTAATTCACAGAAAAACCTAGATAATATTTTGCGCCGTCTCGCTCGAGATGCCCTAATTCACCCATCAGAGATATGCTAGCCCAACCACCCTGCCTACACTTTTCTCCTCCCCAACTAATAATGGCGCCCCAAGTCCATGCCCCTCGTCTCATGGCACCAGGGGTGGTGCCGGCATCGCCATCAGTAGGTGAGAAGCGCGGCATGCAGTGTAACCTCTGCCCCAGGGACGCATCCCTGATTAGCACGCGCCAACCAACATTTCTCTGCCAAACCACAACCAACAAGTCGCATTATTCCCAAGTTAAAAATTTCCCACGGCATCTGCATCTTTCGACTTTGCCTTTGGCCTGTGCCGGTGCCGGTGCCGGTGCGCCGCTTTGCCTTTTGCCTTTGCAGCCTTTCGGCCCGTCCGTCGCTCGCTCTGGTGGGTGTGGCCGACGGACTGACCGCCCCCACTCCCCTCTTCTCTTCCACTTCTGCTGCTTCTTCTTCTTCTGCTTCACCTTCTCAATCTGGACTCGGCGCCCCCACCTGTGTCCGCCGCAATGCTGCCCTCCTCCAGATCAAGGTGCCGTTCTACTCCCCTCTCCCCGGTTCTTTTCCTGCCCAGTGTTCTTGGTTTCCTGTTTGATTCGGCTGGTTTTATCTTTTCTTTCTGAGTATTCGGTTCCGCTGGCGGCGGTAGATCTCGCCGCCATTTTCCCCGTCGCCGCTTTGCTTGCTTTCACCGGTACCTCCGCGGCCACGAATTTAACAACGCGTTGGAAGTTGGGAACCGACGAATTCCCCCGTACTCTGTCGGCTGGAACTGCCTTCTTGATCCACTTGATTTTGTCTGTCGGTGCTACACTTTCGTTCTTCCGCTCAAATTGTCCTCTTAAGTGCGTCTCGAGAGCTGTGGTTGATTTTGGTTTGTGATTCGGGGCCCTGCATTTCGGAAGATTGGAGCTTTAATGGATAACACGGAGTGTGCTGTTGTTGCTGTGAACAGATCTGGGCCCAATGAGTCGCCGGTCGGCAGCAGGACCAGGCCGAGCACGCCGTCCTCCGGCCACCGCCCCTCCACGCCGTCCTCCGGCTACCGCCCCTCCACGCCCGGCGGCACCAGGCGGAGGGCCGTCGGAACCGGCACAGGCGGTGGCGGCGGCGGGACGCCATCCACGCCGCGCTCGCGCAATGGGGGCGGGCCGTTCAGGTCCGAGCCCAACTCGCCGCCGTCGGCGCGCCCGCGCCTCTCCTTCGACCGGTCCCCGAGATCCGCCGACACCAAGCCCGTCGTCGAGCGCCGGGTGCCCAAGATCGGCACGCCTCCTCCCGACGTAAGTAAACCGCAGCCCCTCCCCCACCCTGGGAACTTCCATCCTGTCCGTCGGTGCCTGCATTTGCCGGAACTGACCTGCAATCCTCGTAACGATGCAGCAGAAGCAGCTGCGGCGGGAGGCGGAGCTGCAGGGCCGGCTGGAGTCGGCGCACGAGGACCTCAAGAAGGCCAAGGACCAGCTGGCCTTCGTGGCCGGCGAGAAGGACCGGCTCCTCGGCGAGCTCGGCGAGGCCCGGCACGTGGCCGACGAGGTGCACGAGAAGCTGCAGGACGCGCTCATGGCCAAGCGCTGGGCCGAGGAGGCCACCGAGATCGAGAAGTTCCGCGCCGACGAGCTCGAGCAGGCCGGCATCGACGAGGCGCAGAGGCGCGACGACGAGTGGCAGCGCGAGGTCGAGTGCGTGCGTGGCCAGCACGCCGCAGACCTCGAGACGCTCGTCGCCACCACCGAGGAGCTCGAGAGGTTCAGGCGCGAGCTCGCGGTTGCCAACGAGTCCAAGAAGGCCGCGCTTGGCCACGCCGACGATGCCATGAAGATCGCCGAGGTCAATGCTGAGAAGGTGGAGATCCTCTCTAGCGAGGTCATGCGCTTGAAAGGGTTGCTCGATTCGAGCACCGCCAGCGAGGATAGTAAGATCCGTGAAGCTGAGGCATTTATCAAGAGTTTAGAATCCGAAATCTCAGTTCTGAAAGGAAAACTAGAGGAAGCCAAAGTCCTTGAAGAGAAGCTGGCAGATACAGAGAAACAGACCGAGGAGCTCAAGTCACAGCTGGCTGATGCAAAGAAAGCCGAGTCAGAATTGCGTCAGCAGTTTGAAGAATGGAAGCTCAAGGCTGGATCACTGGAAATGGAACTGGAGGAACTTACTCTCTCGGAGAAGGCCAAAAGTGAAACCCTTATCTCCACGGCACAAGAGTTGGACACCACCCAGTCTATTTTACAGGACAGGGAATCTGAGATCGAAGTGCTCAAAGGAAAGACAACGGCACTTGAAATTGAGGTGGCAAGGCTTTCAGCAGACATCAACGAATCCAGTGAGCACTTGGATGCCTCTCAGCAGGAGTTGTTTGGGCTGCAGACAACGATAGATGTTCTCAAGAACAAGCTTGAGGCTGCCGAAGAAGTGGCCTCCTTGGCTTTGAACAGTGAGAAGAATGCTAATGCAAATATTGAGATCCTGACCGAGGAGAAAATCAGGCTAATTAACGAGTTGGATGATGCTAGGGACAGAGAGGAGAAAGAGAGAAGGGCGGTGGAGGATCTCACTGCTGCCCTGAGTGAGGCGTCTGGCAAAGCAAAGGAAGCACATGAGAGATTGCAGAACAAGGAAGATGATTACGAGCATGCCCTCGCACAGATTGGTGATCTGAAGCTGTCCCTAAATAGCACCAAAGAGAATTACGAGGTAATGCTTGACGAGGCAAACTATGACATTACGTGTTTACAGAAAACCGTCGGAACATTGGAGGCTGAGGTGATCAAGTACAGAGAAGAATGCGAAGCTAAGGAGATTGCCATTGTCAATTCAAGCAAGCAGTCGGAGGAAGAAATTGGCACTCTTAAAGCAGAAGCCGACAAGGTAGTAGCATCACTGCGAGACGCAGAGCACAAACTCGAAACCGTCAATGAGGAGAAAGAGATGCTTCAAGAGAAGCTAATGCACACAGAATCAGCAGTTGCGGAAGCTAACATGGTTGTGCAGGAAGTAAAGGCTGAGAAAGAAGGTCTTCTAGAGCAGCTAGTGCAGATGGAATCATCGGTTGCCGAAGCTAACAAGGCCGTACAGGAGGTAAAGGCTGAGAAAGAGGATCTTGAAGAGCGGCTAATGCACACGGAATCAGCGGTTGCTGAAGCTAACAAGGCCGTACAGGAGGTAAAGGCTGAGAAAGAGGGTCTTCATGAGAAGCTAATACACACGGAATCAGCGGTTGCTGAAGCTAACAAGGCAGTACAGGAAGTAAAGGCTGAGAAAGAGGATCTTCAAGAGCAGCTAACGCACACGGAATCAGCGGTTGCTGAGGCTAACAAGATTGTGCAGGAGGTAAAGGCTGAGAAAGAGGGTCTTCAAGAGCAGCTAATGCACATGGAATCAGCAGTAGCTGAAGCTAACAAGGCTGTGCAGGCGGCTACGTCTGAGAGTTTGCAACTGAAGGACAGGTTACTTGATAAAGAGAACGCATTGCAGAGCTTAACCCAGGAGAATGACGAATTCAGGCTGCGAGAAGCTGAGGCCATGAAGAAGATAGATGAATTGTCTGCTCTGCTCGCTGAAGCCATGGTAAAAAAGCATCCTGAGGAGGAAGAGAAGCTAGTGGTTGTCGATGAGGTACACAGTTCAGCACGCGAAGTAGTTGCTGATTCAGGTGCAGAAACTGAAGACACGGAAGGAGAGAGCGATAAAAAGCCGAACATGGAACTCATCGTTGCCAACGGGAACTCCAATAGGGACATGAATCAAGAGGAAGAGAAAGAAGACTGTAAGGTTGCACAGAAGGAAGTAAAAATGGAAGAAACCATGGTACAGGAGAGCAACAAAGTCGTCGAGAACCAGCCATGGACAGACAGGAAGCAGGAAACCGAATCTTCCAGAGACGATCAGTCCTCCAAGGATGATAGCAGCACAGATCACGTAAACGGCACGGCGTCGGCAGAAGTTACCAGCAAAGTCGCAATGTCTCCGGTAACGAAACAGAAGAAGAACAAGCCTCTGCTGAAGAAGTTTGGCAGCCTACTGAAGAAGAAAAGCAGCAAGTAGTAGCACTAGCAGGTGAACAGAAAACACATGTACTGTTATTGGTGTTTACTCTGATTTTCTTTTTTGTTTGACAGCAAGTAGTGTGCTTAATTTCCGCGCGCGATCTTTTTCTTTTGTCAATAACTGTATCTTGTTCTGGTGATTGCATTAGTTTGTGGCTGTGTTTTTTTTTTCCTTTTCTTTTGAAGTTGGACCTCCTGTTCTTTGCCCTATGGGTGTGGCTATAATTATCTACACGATTTGTGGCCGTTTGTTTGTAACTGGATGGAGCTCCTCCTAATCACAATGTTACCAGTCATTTCTGAAAACTGTGTAGCTCCTTATGACAATCTGATCACATGTATCATCTATTGTAATGTAATCTTACCTAATTTAACCATCAAGCTTGTTGGCATGATCTGTTGGCTACTCTAATCATGTCTGTTGTGTCGGAAAGCATATTCATGTCTGGTGGCAGGCAGAAAGCTGATCACTCATGTTGGTTGCCATGTTGGCCATCCCATCCATGATTATCTTTTTTAACAGCTGAAATCGATTGAGATGAGTTGGCCTTTTTGTTTTCTTTACTTATTTTTGGTGTGGTTGGACCCTCCTAATCTTGGTTGCTTAGGAAGGTGGCATGGATCAAATCAAGTGGGTGAAAATGAAAATGGCATGATATGTTGGTATGGTACAGCTGAATAGCTGTAATTTCATAATTGTTTCTTTTCTTAGATGGGGCTGGATTTGTGCACATGCACCCATGTGGCCTATAACTGTACATAATGTCATCCTGGCTGGTTGTAAAGTGTCAAACGAGAGAAGCATTCATTTGGTCTCCAGTATAATGTGTAGCACTGCTTAGAGATTTATTGTGGATCTTTTTTTTTTGCTAGAGAGCTATAGGAACATTTTCTTAAAATGGAAATATTGTGTTTGTTTTTTGATTACTTCGTGATTTTCTGCTGGTTTTCTATCTTTGGTAACTTGGATTTGTTGTGTGCTTGAAATCTAAGTAAAGTATGATTGGCTATGGCAGGTAATAGCAGAAAATATATGCATTTGCAGGAGAGGAAGCCCTTATGTTTCCATCAGTCAATAATTTGCTATTGACACCAAATCTACAGAAATCTACTACTAGAAAGAAAAGAGAAAGGGAAAGAAAAAAAAGTAAAAGGTGACAGTACGACTTGAGCCCACGGCCCATCTCAGAGCTACTTTCGGCCCAGTGTGCACATGCCAACGTGCAGAGCACGAGCAGAGCAGCACAGGCCGCGACCAGGACTCGACGCATCCACGGGGCCCACATTTCAGAGACTATATCCCCAAGCCTTGCCACATGCCACCACTTCTCCACTACCACTTCCGCTCTTCTGCCAGCCAAGCACAAGTAGCATCTCTGCAGGAAGATTGCTTGCATTCCTGATTATTTTCTTCTCTTCTTCTCTGTTCTTCTTCCTCCCCTCCGGTGCCACCGTGTTCTTCTTCTTTCGAAGATGGTGTATAGCCCGACAATTGTAGGCAATGCACATTGCTGACTTTTCAGTTTGAACTCCTGCAACTTTGATCTTGTCCTGTTTGCAACAACAGCGATGATCAGCAGGGACCCACCCACACACATTCAGGCGTGCGAACTGATCAGGTCTTTTGTGCATTGGAAGAGAAGGTGAAAGAGACATCAGCTTTGGAGGAAGAGGGGAGAGGAGGGGCTGGCTAACCGGCAGCTGAAGAAGTGTGGCGGAAGAAAGGAGGAGGATGCTGCAGCGGGCGGCGAGCAACGCCTACTCATGGTGGTGGGCGAGCCACATCCGCACCAGGCAGTCCAAATGGCTCGACAGCAACCTCCAAGGTCCGTCCATCTTCTTTGTCCATGCTCCTAGATTTTCATTACTTTCTTGGCGCATCTTTGATTTATTTCTGGTCAAAACATTGCATAGTATCCTGCAGCAGTTGTCAAATAAAGGCAAAATATGTAATTTGTATCACCATTCTGGCTAATTAACACATAAATCATGTAAATATCTATACACTATATTACTGCCAGGTGATTATGAATTCGATGCATGACTCAGATCAGCAGAAATATATTATGGTATATTGCTATTTTGTAGCCAAGTTATGTGGAGGCTTGGTCACTCAGACAAAGAAATACTGCTGCATTTAGACTAGCATATATACAATTAAATTTCCTCCGAAAGATAATACACAGTTCAAGTTGATCACAACTAAAACATAGGCATGCCATTCTACAGGTATTATTAGGTGAAAAAGCTAGAAGCCAGTGATATCAACCTAATACTGATTAAATTTACTTTGAAGCATATGCATGTTTAATCAGAGTAGCATGGCCATCCTATATATAAAAAAATCAGCAACTCTGCACATCGACTTGATGCTGATTTTGAGAAATTACTCTTACCAGCACGGGTTCCACAAAACAGGGTCAAATCGTGTTGCTACCTAACCAACTAATTGGTCAGCGTTACTCTTTTGGGTAGACCATTAATAGATTGCCGTTAATGTGCAGATATGGACGACAGGGTCAAGTGCATTCTCCTACTCCTCGGAGAGGAAGCAGATTCTTTTGCAAAGAGGGCAGAAATGTATTACCAGAGGCGGCCAGAGGTGATCAGTTCCGTGGAAGAAGCTTACCGGGCATACAGAGCTCTTGCCGAACGCTATGACCACATGTCAGGAGAGCTACACAAAGCAAACCACACAGTTGCAACTGCATTCCCTGACCAGGTTCAGTACTCTATGCTAGAAGAGGACGATGACAGCCTCCCAAAGGCGTTCACGACGGTTGATCCTCGTAAGATCCGCAAGTCAACGGTCGAGGGGCTAATGAAAAAGAAGAAAGGAGATAAATCAGGACCGAAGGGTGGAGGAGCCAACTCTGCAGGTCCAGTCAACAAGGATAACGCGCAATCGGAGATCAGCAGGAAGCAGAAAGAGATATTGGTGCTGCAGACGGAGAAAGAGTTTATCAAGAGCTCTTACGAGAGCGGAATAGCGAAATACTGGGATCTCGAAAAGCAGATCAATGACATGCATGAAGAAGTCTGCTACTTCCAAGAGGAGTTCAGCGAAAGCGCCGTGATTGAAGATGATGAGGCCAGAGCCCTGATGACAGCAAGTGCACTTAAATCTTGTGAAGACACCATTTCCAAACTGCAGGAACAACAGAAGTTATCGTTCAGCCAGGCAATGGTTGAACTGGAAAGGGCCAACGTTTCAAGAGATAAACTGAAGAATATCATGAAAAAGCATGGTAAAGTCCTGTCAGATTCAGGAAATTCTCTCTACGAGAATGCGGCAAATGATGCCAGCGTTGAGATGGATGATGTGTACTCTATGAAGCAGCAGAAAATCGAAATGGAAGCAATAGTAGACAAGATCAAGGAGTATTTTCAGAAAGACACTGATATTTCCGTGGCAGAGATCGCAGAAAAAATCGATGATATAGTCAATAAGGTTGTTGATTTGGAACTTATGGTTTCATCACAGACTGCGAAGATAGATAGGCTGTGTCTGGAAAACACAGATCTGGAGAAGTCCTTGCATGAACTGGAGGAAGTGAAGGCAGTAGTAACAAGTGGCTCAGGTGAATTGAACGAGAAGCTCGAGAAGGCAGAAGATGAGCTGATGAGAGTGCAGTATCTTGAGAGCTCCTTCCATGAAGAAGAAAGTATAGTTTATTCAAATTTCGCTGAAACTGTAACTAGTTTCTGTGGTATTACAGATATGTTGCAGTCACCTCTCATTGAGCACCAAACTGACCCGGTGCTCACACAGGCTGATGAAGCAACACCATCCAACCACACCGAACCATTTGGCGAGTGTGAGAAAATAAAACCAGAAGATGAAGATAATCAGGACAAAGCTACACAAAAGGCTGAGCTAGATGGATTTGCAGATTGCTCTGGTCAGTCAGATTTAGCGATCATCAATGATGATTCAGAGGATTTGTGTCCCTTTGAGACTGAAGGGAAATCAAGATTTGCCGCTCCATCATTAGATAAGGGAACAGAAGAAAATGCAGATAATGATACATTTGGTGAACATGGCAATGAAGAAGTGGAATATGCTCATGGAGTCATTGACACCAGCATGCAACCACATGTTACACATTCCCATGAGCAAGGGTCGCTGGATCTGTTGGATCATATTTCATATGAAGGCCCAGAAGATCACAACCTAAAACAAGTAGATGACAAGCAAGATTCGTCATCAGCTGACCATATCATTTCTGAAGACCACTCAGAACAAAAGATAAAGAAAGCAGATGAGTCAGAAAACTTGCATATCAGTGAAAATTCTACTCCTGAAAATGGACTAGTTGTTGGCTTTGAAGATCAAGAGAACATGGCTAATCTGCAGCAAATCCCTATGAGTGGACTCGAAGACAAGGAAAATGTACCATTAAGCGAGTGCAAGAAACAAGATCCAGAAGAAGATCCTCAGATGGATAAAGCTACACAAAAGCCTGACATAGATGGATTCGCAGATAGCTCCGTTAAGTCGGAGTTGGCCATCATCAATGATGATTCAGAGAATTTGTGGCATTTTGAGCTGGAAGGCAAATCAAGCTTTGAAGTTCCATCAGTAGATAAGGTAACAGCAGAAAGTGCACATAACAATCCATTTGGTGAACATAGCAGTACGGAAGTAGAATATGCTCATGGAGTAATTGGCAGCGGCATGCAACCATATGTTATACATTCCCATGAGCAAGGTTCATTGGATCAATTGCATCATAATGTATCTGAAGGCTCACTAGATCACAATCTAAAAAAAGCAGGTGACAAGCAGGATTCATCAACAGCGGACCACAGAATTTTCGAAGGCCACACAAAACAAGATATAAACCATGCAGAAGGGTCAGAAAACTCATATATTACTGAAAGTTGTACTCCTGGTAATAGAGAAGTTATTGGCTTTGAAGATCAAAAACAGAACATGGCTATTCTACAGCATTCTCTTATGAGTGGACTGCAAGACAAGGAAAAGTTATCATTAACCGAGTGCGAGAAACAAGACCCAGAAATAGATCTTCAGATGGATAAAGATACAAGAAAGCATGCCATAGATGGATTTCCTGATTGGTCCCGTGAGTTGGAGCTAGAAATCTTCAGCGGTAACAAGCAGCCATCTGATGGTTACCATGAAAGTATGGCAGAAAAGCATTACAGAGCAGATGATTTAGAGGATTTGTGGCATTGTGGGCTTGAAAGCAAATCTAGCTTGACAGCTCCACCAGTGAGTAAGGAAATATCAGACGAGGATGCATCTGGTGAGCATAACAATAAAGAAGTGGAATATGTTCACGGAACTGTTGGCAACCTTGGCAGCAGCATGCAACCATATGTTGTACATTCCTGCGAGCAAGGTTCATTAGATCAATTGCATAATATTTCAACTGATGCTCCACAAGATCACGATCTAAAACAAGTGGATGACAAGCAAGATTTATCAACAGCTGGTCATAGCATTTCCGCAGGCCACTCCGAAAAGGAGATGAACAAGGCAGAAGAGTCAGAAAACACTCGTAGCACCGAAAATTCTACTCCTTGCAATGGAAAGGTTGTTGGTGCTGTAGATCAAGAGGAGAACATGGCTAATCTGCAGGAATTGCTTATGAGTGGACTCCAAGACAAGGAAAAGGTACTATTGACCGAGTACACTTCTATCCTCCGAAATTACAAGAATGCAAAGAGAAGCCTTACAGAAATGGAGATAAAGAACGAGGAATGTTTGAATGAGATGAAAGCCATGATGAGTGAACTACGGTGTGCCAATGAATTGAAGGACAAGGAGATACGGTCACTGCGTGAACTCTTGAACTCTTCTACTGACAAAGATGCACAGCACAGTGGCCATCACATAAATACAAACACGACCGTGAGTTTCAAGAGTGGGTCTTTTAGGGGGCATCGAAGGATCCCAAGCTTTTTGCCAGTTCATCAAAGGAGACAAAGTGCATCTTCTATTCAGAATTATAGCCCTAAAAATAATGCAAACCATGAAGCCCATATGGAGGATGATGCATCACATGACACTGTTCTTGACCAAGAAAGCATTGTTCTGGGTGACCACAGATTAACTAATATTCTTGAGATGGAGAACGCCTCACCTCTTGAAGACAAGTTTCGAAGAGACATTGATGGACTTTTGGGGGAGAACCTAGAGTTCTGGATGAAGTTCAGCACATCATTCCAAAAGATACAAGAATTTCAGACCAAGCATGATCAGCTACAATCAGAGATTGGAAAGATAGTAAATGAGGACAAGCTCAAGGTGAACAGCGGACGGGCAAGTGATCCTCCTGCAAAAGTTGAATCTGAAGCCATAGAAAAGCAGCTGAGAGAACTTAAGATTGACATGCAAGTATGGTTGGAACAGAATGCTATGTTCAAAGGAGAGCTCCACTATAGGTTTTCTTCACTCTGCAGCATACAAGAGGAAATCCAAGCAGCTATGGAGATGGATGCAGAAACTGAGGAGGGAATTCAATTCACTTCCTACCATGCTGCCAAATTCCAAGGAGAGATCCTAAACATGAAGCAGGAGAATAACAAGGTTGCGGATGAACTGCAGGCTGGTTTGGATCATATAAGAGGGCTCCAAGGAGAGATCGAAAAGGTTATACCAAAGATTCTTAATAGCCCAAGCTTATCTGCGTCGAAAGGCTTTGGCACCTGGAGGAATACACCCTCTAAATCAAGAGTGCCACTCCGGTCATTCCTCTTTCCAGCCAAGAAGAAGAAGTCCTCGCTGCTGGCATGCATGAATCCGGCGTTACAGAAGCAGCACAGCGACATGGCATTCTTCGCTAAAATGGAATAGGTAACTCATGTCTGTCTGGCTAAATTACCAGCTAATGTTTCCCCTATGACTTTGTGGACTGACACGCTGTAATGATGATCAGGACTTTGCGAATGAACTAAACTCATCATGCATGGAGCTAAATAAACCGTCAAGCATACACCACTAGAAATATGATGTTAGGTTGTGTCCTCTCAATGCCGGACAGTTCCTTTCAGGGCCACATTCTCGCTGGGATTAGTTAGAGTTTATATATATTAGATGTTTATGTTCAGAGGATATACTGCTACTATACATAATTTACCTTCATAATGTTTCTATGACAATGAATGTCTGATTAGTCACAAAAGACATGATTCCTTGTTTGTGGGACTTTTTTTTTGAATTCTTTGTCTGTGAGACACTTATGAGGTTAGCTTGGGCTATTCTGCTGTTCAGTAAAGATGACAACAATACACATTCATTCAGAAATCTAGGTGGTGAGAGGCCATACAGAAACATTCACAAAATAAAGATTCAAACTCTTGTGGAACAACACACTTCTATGCCTTCCACAATCACCACCAGGCACCAAAAGCCATCGTTCTAACAAATGCAACCTATCCGCATATACAAACACAAAAAACAATATACAGAAAATACATATCATTACTGAAATACCGACAGTTCACATTCCATGATTTTAACACATTGGAAAACAAAAAGAAAGAGAATTGGGTACTAACTTTCTACTCGCAGATAGATTGCATTTCTTGTATAAGCAGAAAGGCCTCATTGCAAGGAAAATCTGAAGTGTGCCTTTTGAGGATTTAAGTTCAGATAGAATGTATCATGTCAACTGTGGATGTCTCCTTCCAAAAACTGATACCTTTCTGTGAGCAAATCTTTGTGCTTATGGTATATCCCTTTCCTTGAAAAGAGAGTTATCAACAGGGAAATAGTTGAAGCTTCAAGCGACATGCTTTTCCCATCAACTCTGGACATATAATTGATGGCCCTGACTATTTCACCTTTTTTCAATAACTTTCTGATAATAATATTTAGCATACGAGAGTTGGAAGCACAACCACTCCTCTCCATTGATGAAAATATACTGTCAGCATCTTCTACCAATCCTTTTTCTATAAGGTTTGACATCATCGTGGTGTAGGTTATAGCATCAGGTACCAATCCCTTGACTGGTATTGCAGCAAACAAATTCTTAGCTTGCTCTATTCTTCCAACTTTAAACATTGCATCAATTATAATAGTGAGAGTTCTAATATCAAACTTAAGGTTCATTGCTCGCAACTTGTCGAACAGCATGACTGCTTCATCTGCACAACCATTTCTGCAAAGCCCGCCGAGAATTACATTGTATGTACCAATGGACAATCTCACTCCACTTTTGATCATCTCATGGAACTTTTCTTTTGCAGCAATGGTTCTACCAGCCTTAAATAATCCATCCATTATGATGTTATAAGAGCATCCGGTTTAGCTGCCATACCTGACATTTCTTGGAACAAAGTCAACGCAGCATCCACCATTCCAGCTTTAAAGTATCCATCAATAAGTGTACTGTACGTAATTGCACCAGGCTCGATGCCAACTGATACCATATCATCATGTACTCTGGATGTTTTCTGCATCTTGCCAACTAAGCAGTATCCATCAATCAGTGAACTGAATGTGATAACATCGGGCTTCTCACCTATATGTATCATAAAGTCAAAGATATCTTGTGCATCTGTCACCCTTCCTTGTTTGCATAGGCTATTTATTATTGAGTTAAAGAAGATAATGCCAAGATAACGGATGCCTTTTTCCTTCATTTCATAAACCAATTCTTTAGCTCTCACTAAATCACCATGTGCACAATAACTCTGAATCAGGCACCCATAAGTCTGTATATTCGGTGGTACCCCCACATTAATCATCTGGTTGAATTGTTGAATAGCATCATTCATCCTACCCTTTCTGCAAAACGCATCTATCATGGCTAAATAGGTCACAGCATCCGGTTTCACTCCCTGCTTCAGCATGTCTTCAAAGATAAGAAAAGCCTCATCCACCAATCCACATTTAGCATGTGCATTGATCAATATGTTGAAAACATATTGGTCAGGTACGACACCTTCTCCTACCATCAAGTTGTAGAGATTATTCATATCAACAAGGCATCCTTGTGTAGCGTACCCGTGAAGCATAGTAGTGTATGCAACGATATCTGGTTTGAGGCCCTTGAGAATCCCACAATCCAGAATCTGTCTAGCTTCTTTGCTTCTTCCACGCTTGCACAGCACACCAATCATCGAGCTATACGTCACCACATCAGGAACAACAACCTGTTGTACCATTTCATGGAATAGGTTGCTTGCCGTGCTGAATTTACCCTCCTTTAAGAAGCCATGGATAACCTGTTGGATAATTAGGCACAATTTTCATGATTAATTCCAGAATATTAAGCATGACGACAGTAACTACTAACATGTGAAACTCGAACATACTAGATGCATTAATCAACATGAGTAGCAGCAACACAAACGGTAAAGCATCCATCGCTAAACAGATCGAGATATGTCGCACGTACCGATCTGGAGGTGGCGGTGGAGGTGTAGCAGATGATGTCGCAGCAGTAACGTTGTTGATGACAACGTTGTGGACGACAGGGACGACGGGTCGAAGTAGACGACGTTGAAGACGACGGTAGGCAGCACCGCCCGACTTGGACGGAAGGCGATCCGTGATGAAGAGCTTGAGCAGTCGCGCAGAGCGCTTCCCAAAAACCTAATTCGCCCTCTCCCGTACAGGATCGCAAGGACGAGCGGTTCCGGAGACCTGCTCTCCCGTTCGCCGATGCACGTCGGCGTGCGGGATGGAGTAGGCTACGATGGCGGCGCAAGCAGAGAGAGGTGGAAAACCTAACTCGTGTATTATATGTTTCTGCGGTAGCCGGGCAAGAGATTATATAGGCTCAGGAAACCCTAGGCAACGTGGGGCACGCCCATGTAGCGCGCACGTTTCGAGTCGGTTACAGATAGCCCACGGCCCGGGAGCGACCCGAACCGACTAACTGCGACGCGTCCGTCTAGGACTCTGTTCGTTTTCCTGAGCTGCAAAAAGTAAGGAAAGTCTCGGCTCGAGGCTCAATCCACTCACCACTCACCACGAGCGCGGCGCGCGCGTCGAGTCGAGTCGAGACGAGCGAGCGAGGAGGAGGAGGAGCGCGCGTGAACCACTCCTATTCTTACTCACTTACTAGTGGTGGAACAACCCACCTTATAAGGTGGTCTAACTACCTCCCAACTTTCCATGCGGGACTAAACTTCCCACCTCTTGCCACTCCCTAGTGAGCTGCCACCAACTTGGGCTCAAACTCACAAGGCTGCCGCTAAGTGGGCTTTGAGATTTATAGGGAATCTGAAATCTAGTATGGGCCAATGTGTATGGGCCCAATATTTCAACAATCCCCCACCAGATCTCAAATCCCCAATTAGAGATTTACCAATACTCGCTGCTTGTTTATATACCAGTGTTTCAGCGGAGACTGTTAAGTTGAACTTCCGCCTAGAACCTTAAGCTACATCCATTCACACTTGAACAATGGACTAAGCCTTGAATTGCAAGTTTTGCGTGAACAGGGTTTCACTCAAAGTCATAACCAGTACATGGCTGCCAGTAGCCTACCCCGCGGGTGAAGTATATGCGTCATACTTCGTGGTCTCTTCATGAGTTTACTAGAGATCACCCAAATCTCATAGATTCCGACGTTTAACAATCGGACTCATATAGGTGTGTTATTTCAAGAATGCTCTGTAGGACAACATCTTTGCTAAAATAGCCAACATAAACACATTAACGCTTGTTGCCAACCTGCCTTACAGCAATTGAGAGTTGTGCATCTTCGCATAGAGAGGGTTACAGAATACTCTCCTCAATTAAACCACTAGTTTGTTCTTCTCAGGTCCTAATTCACGGGATCTCCGATCACAAAGGTTGGGTTACCACTATGGTGTAACATCAACGGGTATCAAACCCATCTCCCTCGATGCACTTTCTATCACATTACGTGATAGTCCCTTTGTAAAGGGATCTGCCAGGTTTTTATCTGTTTGAATATATGTAACAGTTATTACTCCGGAGTTTCGCAATTTCCTAACAGACTTCAAACGTCTTTTGATGTGTCTTGATGACTTCGCGTTATCCTTAGAATTGTTCACTTTGACAATTACAGTTTGATTGTCACAATTCAAAATGATTGCCGGTACAGGTTTTTCAACCACAGGCAAGTCCATCAAGAGCTCACGCAACCATTCTGATTCAACAGTGGTTGTGTCCAAAGCAGTAAGTTCTGCTTCCATAGTTGACCTCGTCAATATGGTTTGCTTACAAGATCTCCATGACACTACGCCACCTCCAAAGGTAAATACATACCCGCTAGTGGCGTAGAGTTCAGCTACATCAGAGATCCAATTTGAATCACTATATCCTTCAAGCACAGCTGGGTGCCCTGAATAGTGAATCCCATAACTCATTGTACCACATAGGTAGCGCATGACCCTATCAAGTGCATGCCAATGATCGATGCCGGGTTTGACATGAATCTACTCAACTTGCTAACAGCAAAAGAGATGTCGGGTCTAGTCGCGCTCGCTAAGTACATGAGTGAGCCAACAATCTGAGAGTATCTCAGTTGATCTACGGCAATCCTCCGGTTCTTGCGTAATGTCACACTGGGATCATAAGGTGTTGGACAAGACTTGCTATCAATATAGCCGAACCGGCTCAAGATCTTCTCAACATAATGGGATTGTGTTAGAGTAATCCCACTCTCGTTCTTAATAAGCTTGATGTTCAGAATCACATCAGCTTCTCCCAGATCTTTCATATCAAAACACTTTGACAAGAAAGACTTGACCTCGTGTATTACTTTCATGTTTGTACCAAATATCAGAATATCATCCACATACAAACACAGTATAACACCTTCGCCCCCACCATGGCGATAGTAAACGCACTTGTCAGCCTCATTGACAACAAAGCCTACAGAAGTCAAAGTTCTGTCAAACTTCTCATGCCATTGCTTAGGTGCTTGTTTCAGGCCATATAAAGATTTCAGCAACTTGCACACCTTTCTTTCTTCACCTTTTACTACAAACCCATCAGGCTGATCCATATAGATTTCCTCTTCCAACTCTCCATTAAGAAAAGCTGTCTTTACGTCCATTTGATGAACGATAAGACCATAGGAGGCAGCCATGGACAGTAGTATTCGAATGGTGGTAAGTCTAGCGACAGGTGAATAGGTGTCGAAGTAAACTTCGCCTTCTCTCTGTGTGTAGCCTTTAGCTACAAGCCGCGCCTTGTACTTCTCAATAGTACCATCAGGCCTTAGCTTCTTCTTGAACACCCATTTGCAGCCTACAGGCTTGCATCCATGGGGTCGTTCTGATAGCTCCCAAGTTCCATTAGAAAGAATCGAGTCCATCTCATTATGGACAGCTTCTTTCCAGTCATCTGCATCTGGAGATGCGAATGCCTCTGCAATGGACGTGGGAGTATCATCCACAAGGTACACAATGAAATCATCACCAAAGGATTTTTCAATCCTCCGTCTCTTGCTCCGTTTAGGAGCTTCATTGTCATCCTTCTCAGTAACATTCTCACGTGATTGTTCAAAATACTCATTAGATGGACTAGACTCAGGAATTATCTCAGTAGAAATTCTAGCAATGCTATGCATATCTTTCATAGGAAACATGTTCTCAAAAAATGTTGCATCACGAGATTCCATAATAGTATCAACATGCATATCAGGTACCTCGGATTGAACTACTAAAAATCTATAGCCTATACTCATGGAGCATAACCTAGAAAGATACAATCCTTGTCTTTGGTCCGAGTTTGCGCTTCTTAGTAATTGGAATATTGACTTTCGCCAAACATCCCCACGTGCGCAAATACGAAAGTGATGGTTTTCTCCCAGCCCACTCCTCGTAAGGGGTTTTATCTTTATTCTTGTTAGGAACTCTATTCAGGACATGACATGAAGTCAATAAAGCCTCCTCCCACCATGCCTTTGATAAACCAGCAGTGGCTAACATGGAATTCACCAAGTCAGTCAGCGTGCGGTTTTTCCTCTCGGCAACCCCGTTTGACTGGGGCGAATAGGGAGGCATCCTCTCATGAATAATGCCATGTTCCTCACAGAATTCATCAAAGATTTTAGGAAAATATTCACCACCACGATCCGACCTAAGACGCTTGATCTTTCTCTCTAGTTGATTCTCAACTTCAGCCTTATAAATTTTAAAGTAGTCTAAAGCTTCATCTTTAGTTCGCAATAAATAAACATAGCAAAATCTAGTCGCATCATCAATCAATGTCATGAAATATCTCTTTTCACCTTTTGTCAACACACCATTCATCTCGCATAGATCAGAATGTATGAGTTCTAGAGGTGCCAAGTTTCTCTCCTCGGCCGCCTTGTGAGGCTTCCGGGGTTGCTTTGATTGCACACAACTATGGCACTTAGAACCTTTGGCAATGGTGAAATTCGGAATTAAACTCAAACTGGATAGCCGAGACATTAAACCAAAATTAATGTGACATAAACGAGAATGCCAAACACTGGTATCATCACTAACATTGCCACAAATATGGTTCACAGACTTATTACTGAAATCAGAAAGCGAAAAGCGGAACAAGCCTCCGCACTCATAGCCTTTACCAATAAATTGTCCAAACTTGGAAACAACTACTTTATTCGACTCTAAAACAACCTTAAACCCATCTCTGCATAGAAGGGAGCCGCTAACGAGATTCTTGTTCATAGTAGGGACATGCTGCACGTTCCTCAGCTGCACGATCTTCCCCGAAGTGAACTTCAGATCTACCGTGCCAACACCACGAACAGAAGCATGTGACCCATTCCCCATCAAGACGGAAGAATCCCGGGCGACCTGGTAAGAAGTGAACATGGATATGTCAGCACACACATGAACATTAGCACCCGTATCAATCCACCAACATGGAGATTGAAATACCGAAAGAACAGTAAAGAGATTACCGTACCCATCAGCATTGCTAGCGGTCACAGTGTTGACTTGCCTCGCCTTTTTCTTGCGGTCTGCCCTCTCTGGACAGTCCTTAGAAAAGTGGCCAGTCTCTCCACAGGTAAAGCAGCTCAGATCTGCTTTGTTTATCATCTTCTTCTTCTTGAAGGTTGTAGTCTTCATAGGCTTATTGAAGAAGGGCTTGTTATTCCCCTTATTCTTGCTGTAGGGTTTCTTCTGCACCATGTTGGCGCTAGACTGACCCTCTCCTTTCTCAGTAGTATCCTTAGCCCGAGCTTTCTCCTCAATATCAAGAGACGCTATCAGATTTTCAACTGATATCTCCTGTCTCTTGTGTTTGAGAGTTGTGGCAAAGTTCCTCCATGAAGGGGGCAACTTAGCGATGATGCATCCAGCCACATACTTGTCAGGTAAGGCACACTTAAGGAGTTCAATCTCTTTCGCAATGCACTGTATCTCATGAGCTTGTTCGACTACAGAACGGTTGTTCACCATCCTGATGTCGTGGAAGCTCTCCATGATGTACAATTCACTGCCAGCATCGGTTGCACCGAATTTAACATTCAGTGCATCCCAGAGCTCTTTACCGTCTACTATGTGCATGTACACATCACATAGACGATCAGCAAGTATACTCAGAACGCATCCAACAAAGAGAGTATTGTCTTCCTTGAACTTGTTCTGATCTTGGTCAGATATAGTTCCTTCAGGTAAGCCATTACTAACTTGGAATACTTTCAGATGAGTAAGCCAGAGCGTGGCCTTAATCTGCCACCTCTTAAAGTGCACACCGGTAAACTTATCCGGCCTCAGTGCATCAGCAAAACCAGCCATTGTTAACTCAGGAAATTGCCTACAATTAGGTTTTTGGATTGTTGGATAATTAGGCACAATTTTCATGATTAATTCCAGAATATTAAGCATGACGACAGTAACTACTAACATGTGAAACTCGAACATACTAGATGCATTAATCAACATGAGTAGCAGCAACACAAACGGTAAAGCATCCATCGCTAAACAGATCGAGATATGTCGCACGTACCGATCTGGAGGTGGCGGTGGAGGTGTAGCAGATGATGTCGCAGCAGTAACGTTGTTGATGACAACGTTGTGGACGACAGGGACGACGGGTCGAAGTAGACGACGTTGAAGATGACGGTAGGCAGCACCGCCCGACTTGGACGGAAGGCGACCCGTGATGAAGAGCTTGAGCAGTCGCGCAGAGCGCTTCCCAAAAACCTAATTCGCCCTCTCCCGTACAGGATCGCAAGGACGAGCGGTTCCGGAGACCTGCTCTCCCGTTCGCCGATGCACGTCGGCGCGCGGGATGGAGTAGGCTACGATGGCGGCGCAAGCAGAGAGAGGTGGAAAACCTAACTCGTGTATTAGATATGTTTCTGCGGTAGCCGGGCAAGAGATTATATAGGCTCGGGAAACCCTAGGCAACGTGGGGCACGCCCACGTAGCGCGCACGTTTCGAGTCGGTTACAGATAGCCCACGGCCCGGGAGCGACCCGAACCGACTAACTGCGACGCGTCCGTCTAGGACTCTGTTCGTTTTCCTGAGCTGCAAAAAGTAAGGAAAGTCTCGGCTCGAGGCTCAATCCACTCACCACTCACCACGAGCGCGGCGCGCGCGGCGGGTCGAGACGAGCGAGGAGGAGGAGGAGCGCGCGCGTGTAGCACTTCTATTCTCACTCACTTACTAGTGGTGGAACAACCCACCTTATAAGGTGGTCTAACTACCTCCCAACTTTCCATGTGGGACTAAACTTCCCACCTCTTGCCACTCCCTAGTGAGCTGCCACCAACTTGGGCTCAAACTCACAAGGCTGCCACTAAGTGGGCTTTAAAATTTATAGGGAAATCTGAAATCTAGTATGCAACATAACCGTGTTATACGACACCACGTCAGGGGAGGGGAGCAGCCAGCTTCTTGTTTTGCCATCATCCGGAGTAGCTCGAGTGCACGGTTGCTCCTGCTACCATCACACAAGCCCTTGATAACTGTGTTGTATGAGATGGCATCAGGCTCGCAGCCCAGATGCGGCATCCTGTGAAGCAGCACGTCCGCAGCCTCATCTGTCCGCTTTGCCTGGCAGAGGACCTTGAGGAGGGTGTTGACGATAAGGCTGTTTGCCTTGAGGCCCGCCCTGAGGAAGCAGCCGAAGAAGGCAAGCGCCAAGTCTGGCTGCCGAGCGCGGCAGCAGAAGCCGAGCAGGATGCCGTACGTGTGGACTGTGGGCGATGCCACAGGTGGGCCATGGCCTCGGGACATGCGGCTGAAGAGGGCGACGGCGAGCGAGAGGCCGTCGCTGCAGGTCGTGCGGGCTAGGGCGGCGAGAAAGCCGTTGAGGGCGCGCTCCGGGACGAAAGAAGTCCATATAACCCCCCTAACTATTAGGTTTGGAACGGTAAACCCCTTAAGTTTAAACTAGAGCACTTAACCCCCCTAGGTATTGTATACCGGGCAATTGACCCCCTCCACCCATCGAGAGCGGTATTAACCGGTGGTTTCGGTGACGTGGACAGTAGTTTAGTACAGCTAGGACGGAAATATCGTTCAGCTCAGTCATTCCCCATCTGCTTTCTCCTCTCTGTTGCAACTGACCAACGCCGTCACTCCCACCCGCCAAGTCAGTCCAAAGGCCTACTCGCCGCCGGCTCCCAGTGTCGGCCGACGTCGCAGCACCGTCCGCCCGCCGCTAACACCCCCGGCCTCGCCTTCCTTCTCACCGGAATATGTGTTCCTGTTCTGCAGCTGCGCATGAACTAGAGCAAGGCTGATGACTTTAGGATGCAGGCAAACTGCTGTATATCAATGAAGAATTGCCCTCATGTGTCTAGCTACTGATGTTGTACTATTACAGAGCCCTCATGTGTCTAGCTACTGATGTTGTACTATTACAGAGATTAACAAGATCGTTTTGTACACGCTTTGCTAGATCCAGTCAGTACTTGCTTCACGCGACGGTGGCGGCAAGAAGCTGTAAGCGCGTATGAACGGAAGAAGAAGCGAAGAGACAAAGAGCTGAAAACGTAATCCATCACAATTCTTTGCATGGTGACATCCGAAGCCGACCTGATTAATCGATCCGCCTCCACCGACGCTGAGGACGACAATAGACTCCCGCGTCCTCCTTCCAGTCCTCCCTTACCTAGGCGGCTCGGCCAGTACCTGGCACCAGGATATCCTCCTCAGATTGGCACCGGCGGCTCTCGTCGCGGCAGTCTCCACCGCCACTTTTTTAGGTGGTCTCACGCAAGAGAGATCTGAAGAATTGATAGAGGGAATCAATGGAGATGAAGGAGAGCCAAATTTAGTCACCTGCAGCAGTCCGCATGGTCCGCCGCGCCGTGTTGCAGCTCTCGCTGTTGCTGCCTTGCGACGACGGCCCGCTGCCGCTCCGGCGACTGTGGTGCGGCCTTAGCATCTTCGTGGCAGCAGCCACAGAACGGGAGAGGACTACTTGGATGTCCTTTAGAGCCTTGACGTTCGCGGCCGCCGGCACAAGGCAAGGGAGCAGAGCATAGAGGTGGATGGGGGGCGGCTGGCCTCCGCTGCCGCCGCTGACATCCGAAGCAGAGCAGGAGAGGCGATGCCACGCTGGAATAGCTGCCGCATTTCTACGTCACCAAAACTGCCTGGCATACTGCTAAACCACCGTCGGGGGGTTTGCTGTCCGGTTTTGCATACATAGGGGTGTTACGTGCTCCGGTTTAAACATAGGGGGGCTTAGCGTCCCACGATAGTTAGGGTGTTATCTGTACTTCTTTCCTCCGGGACTGGAGTGGCTTGCAGCAGCAATTCGTCGAACAGGGCGCGTGCGTCCTCAGGGCTGAACGTCCCAGAGCGGACACGCTCCGTGGCGGCGTCGAGGACGACACCAGGAGCGGCGGAGGAAGATGGCCGCCGGAGTGGTCGAGTAGAGGCGAGACATGGGGCTCGTGCTGGTGGGTCGTGCGAGACGGGGAAATTCAGCGGGGCGGCGTGAGGGCTGCTTCGGCCAACCAAGAATGGCGTTCGCCGCAACCGCGCGTCGTCGGCGGAGGCGGGCGGTCGTCGAGAGACGGCGACGAACCGCGCGACCGCGATATGGAGCTCTGTCTGCCTGCGCTGATGGGGTGCTGCCTTTGTGGCCCAACAGGTAGCCGTATTGTATATTTGAGCTGGGTGTTCTTTTCAAATTAGCACGACTTCTTCATGTCCTATAACTGCACCCATACTCTTTCCTTTTTCTGAAAAAATGACAAGATTTCTCTTTCTGAGGTACACATACATGATTTACTGTATATACCTTACATTTCCCTATCTGCTTGCTTGATTTATTTTATAGTTTATACTATTTAAATTGAACCTTCTAAGACTGAAAATACAGGATCTGGTCTTAAACTTACCTGTTTCATGCTTTTATTTCTTGCAAAATAATTGTTGAACCAAGATCTGGTTGTGTACTGGACACAGATTTGGTGCACATGAGCTCCAGTGATCCCTTTTTAGAAAAGTAATTAAAAATCATATTTTTAAGTTTAAGAAAAATCTGAAAATAAATCATGATGTAGTCAGTATTGTATCCCACAAACGTGTAAATTTTCAAATGAAAATAACGTGTATTTTGGACTGCACAAAAATAACAAATATGTGGATCTGACTATAGTGATTCAAATCTCCAAAAAAATTCAGAATTTGTCATTTTTGTGTAGCTCAGAAAACAAAACATTTGTAATTGAAATTTTATACGTTAATGGAATACATCATTGGCTATTTGTAGAATTTAGCTACATAATTTTTTGAAATATATAAATATAGTTTTCGAATTTTTTAATACACTAAGATCACTGGTGCCCATGATCTAAAAGGACTTTTCGGTTCTTGATGCTTTAAAACAAATGCACGTGGCAGGATAATCATCCATCCAATGAATTTTCTACTAGTATACTAGAGCATTCTAAAACTAGAAGAATACCCCGCGCGTTGCGGCGGAAACATCTAAAATTAAATTATTGAATATCTAAAAATTTGGATGCTCTGAAATAAATTTTGGAACACCTTGTTATTTGGAGAGAATACATTTGGCATGGAGCAATGTAAGTTCGGAGAAAATATTAGCTGATCTTGACGTTTTGAAATTCCACTATTGTCGTAGAAACCTTGTAATAGATTGTAGCTCCTAGCAAGCCGTATAGAAATACCATACTCTATGCTTGACAATTCACATGCCTTGAAAGGGTTTAGATATATATGTGCATCTTATAATCTCTTTTTGGACGACATCCCAGAGAAATTACAAATCGTTCCCAACTTTTATGAGAACATATTAAAAATACTGCAGTTGTAGAGGTTTACTACACGTTTCGACCTGGCATTCAATATTAGTACATAAAAAAATAACGATGCAATATGTATATATATTCCATGCAGTTGCGTGATTCTGAACAATTTTGGTATTTGTATCAAATGCTCATTTGATAGCTAACAAAAGGTGTACTATGCAAGAATTGCTTGATTCGGTCCAAACCTGTGAGTGAATGTGGCATGTTATATATGGAATTTACAGTTGAACATGTCTGCCTTTTGGGATCTTTAGCTGCATTTCTAGGTAACAGGTTACTTTGCCCAATCTGAAGCTGAACAGAAAAGTCACACGATTGTTGATATGAACCTGCATATCGGAGAAGACTTGTTGATAATTAAGGGATGATTAAGAACAAAAACGCCTGGGCTGGATGGAAGGCACAAAGCAAGCAAAAAAATCGGTAGTGGGTTGCATGGATGCTATAATTAAATAATGACCAGGAGATTAAAGATAACTTAGATGCACTAACGCATGTTGTACGGTGGAAAGAAATCTCCATGTGTAGATCAGACGGTTGTTGGGTTTTTGTTGGACCAAGTTAGTAAATCCAATGGCTAAAATAATTTTGATGATGTGGCTAGGTTGCATGTTGAGATAGACAACTTAAATGATCTCTTAGTGGGGTTTTGCTTTATAAGATATATAGATAAGTAGTCCTAAATTAAACTTACGACTATGAGTGTGTTTTCGCACCTACTGTGTGCCTTGAATGTATGACCTTGTTGTGTCCACACTGGAATTAATGGAAACAGGATATAGCCTGAGATCTATGACGACACAAACTTAATAAGAAGAAATTCAACTCATGATTGAGAATTCAGAATGATACAGTAGTATAAATGAATGAGGAGAACTAACCACACACACTTAAGATAATAATAACTGCACAAACTGAAACCACCTTCCCGAGGTAGCCAAAATCTATAGGTCAAAAATGTAAGTGTGCATAATACCTACACTATTTTTGTGTGCCTTTGAATAAAGTACGATTTGATTCAAGACATGACTGTTTCCAGTAATATAGAGAGACATCGTGAGCATGTTGGGTTATCACATACCTCAAGTAATCATCTAGAGAGGAAATGCAGACTGCGGTAATAAAATGAGATCAAAACCGTGATCTGTTGGTGCATGCTAAATATAATGCCTAAAGCATGGTGGTGGCAATAAACTTTTAAATATTCCCTAGATAGTAAACATAGGCCATCAGTAAATGTGGGCAAAATATGTATAAATAAATCGAAGAAACCTGTCAAACAGAAACCATCAGAAAAATAAAATGCAAATTTGAAAGATAATATGAAGGCTTTCATTTGATGTGTGAGCATCTCATTTTAAACTCCAATTACAGTAGTAGATGGGGAAATTTTGTAGCACAATGTAAACATGCATACAAACAACCTATGTATCCTTTTGGAGGCGACAAAATACCTGATATATGTGATAAGTGCTAACAATGATAAAATATGCGGGGCATGTACAATTTGCAGTCCAGAGGGCTCACCTTTTCAGAAGGCAATGTAGATACTGCAGTATCTCACCTTATGGAGCTGCATTGGCAATACAAACCACACAGACACACTCACACACAGGGCAACTCATAGGCTCCTCTTAGTTTTGGGTACTTCATACTATAAGAAAAAAAATGAAAATGGTAAGCTAACAGATTCATTGAGCACCATGAATGTACACACAATTTTTTTTTTGTCCATGCCACAAACAGAACTTTAATATGTAGCGATCGGGGGAACTACCAAAGAGGCAACATTACAGAAATAAACGGGGAAGAGGTACTATGAGGAGCGATTGCTTAAAAGTGTTTCTCCAATTGATTTCCAGAGAATTATAGCACTTCCTCGGCTCTTATATCTGTAAGTGGGATACCACAAATGAATTTCGAAATAAGACTGCAAAAGATGAAAGATGAAGAGGTACTACACGAATGGACGAACCTGGTCAGCTAGGACTGCAAGGCTTCCAATGGAGAGAATCAGGTTCAGTGGTAACTGGTAATGACCCCCTCGATGTTCGTCCTCGCAGGTAGCACATGTATCTGGCCGTTCTTGATCTTGTTGTAGGTGCCGACGCGATGACAGGCAGATAGGGTAAGCGTTGCTCTGTAGATTTCTGGCGAAGGGACCGACGGCACGGCACGCCGTGCTAGACGGTGTCGCCGAACATGAGGAAGCACGCGGCCAGCGCTAGCATGTCGATTATCTAGACGGGCAGGTACGGGAACAGCGCTGTGGACGTGCTCATCTCCCTCGTCGTCAGGTGGAGCTCGCCGCGGACTACGATGGAGGCGGCGGTGCCGCCCTCGGCAAGATCCAGGGCGATCTCCATCCCGGAGTTTCCGCACCCGATGATGAGTACTGCTTTCCGACGAGTCCTCTCGGCGGATACATAGTCCCTTGTGTTTCCTTCAGGTACATGTTGTGGCCTATGTCGGCAAGATGAAGGAGAGGGCCGGGATCATCGCCAGGAGAAAGGAGCCACCTGCACGGTGCTCATGGTCTGCTCAAGATGAATGTCACGAAGATGGAGATGGGCAGTCCTCGGGGATTATATCACGGGAGTAGATCAGTGCCTGGTATAATGGCATCAGCCGTTTCTGTCAAGAGAGATTAGTGGCTAATATAATGTCGACAGCCGTTTCTGTGGAGCGGAAGAAATTGTGGAGGCATCGCTCCCGTGTCTATTGATTCGCGGGAGGAGCAGAGCCGTTGGGAGGAGAACTGGAGGGGATCGCTAATTGGGTTGACGTGGCTTCATAGGAGGACAGGAAAATGGGGTCAACTATTTAGAAAGAGAAGATATCACTCAAACGCATCATGATCGAGTTGTATTTAGATACCATAGTACCAGCGGACAAACTTGGTTGGAGGCGGTGGCGGCGGCGGCCGGACGAGGCTAGATCTAGGGCTCGAGCGATGGGGCGCGAGGAGTTCCGAGCTAAATGTTCAGTGTGCGCTGGATTCTTACGCGATGGGGAAAACATCTTAGTTGAGCCGTCAATCCAAGTATATGTTGGATAACGTTGCATAGAAAAAAAAAATTTCCTACCACGAACACGCAATCCAATCCAAGATGCAATCTAGAAGACGGTAGCAACGAGTTTCACCCTTGAAGAGATTCCAAAGCCTACAAGATGAGGCTCTTGTTGCTGCGGTAGACGTTCACTTGCCGCTTGCAAAAGCGCGTAGAAGATCTTGATCACGGCGCCACAAACGGGCAGCACCTCCGTACTCAGTCACACGTTCGGTTGTTGATAAAAACGACGTCCACCTCCCGTTCCAGCGGGCAGCGGAAGAAGTAGCTCCTCTTGAATCCGACATCACGACGGCGTGGTGTCGGTGGTGGTGGAGAAATCCGGTGGAGCTTCGCTAAGCGTGCGGGATGTGGTGGAGGAGAGAGGCCGCTAGGGTTTGGGAGAGGGGGGCGCCGGCCACTAACGGGTGCGGCCACCTTGGTGGTTCTTGAGGTGGCCGGCCCCCTCCCTTGGCCCTCATTATATAGGTGGAACACCCAAGAGTTGGTCTACAAGTCTTCGAATAAGACCCCAAACCAAAATCTTCCATAACACATGAAACATACCCAAGGTAGGACTCCCACTAGAGGTGGGAATCCCACCTTCCTTGGGAGGGGGTGGCCGGCCCCCCTTGGGGAGTCCACTTGGGACTCCTCCTCCTTAGGCCTTGTTTACTTCTAGTGTATTTATGGGGATGGAAGGGGATTATTTCGTATCCCGGAAAATCCCCACTAGTCCGTTTACTTCTCCGGTTTTGAACGACATAATCCCGAGATATCCCCTCTCATCCCCTCCCATCCCCACATTTTTTTGCCTAAATCAAAAACTCTCCATCATACTAGTGTATTTTTGGGGAAGGATATTTGAGGGGATTGGGTGAACACCAAATCCCCTTCCATCCCCATACCCATTGGGAAGAAAAATACGAGAGAAGTAAACAAGGCCTTAGGGTTGGCCGGCCATGGGAGGTGGAGTCCCACCGGGACTCCGCCTTCCTTGGTGGTTTCTTCCGGACTTTTCTAGAACCTTCTAGAACCTTCCATAGAACCTTTCGGATCATTTTAATTCACATAAAATGACTTCCTATATATGAATCTTATTCTCCGGACCATTCCGGGACTCCTCGTGATGTCCGGGATCTCATCCGGGACTCCGAACAAATATTCGAACTCCATTCCATATTCAAGTTCTACCATTTCAACATCCAACTTTAAGTGTGTCACCCTACGGTTCGCGAACTATGCGGACATGGTTGAGTACTCACTCCGACCAATAACCAATAGCGGGATCTGGAGATCCATAATGGCTCCCACATATTCAACGATGACTTTAGTGATCGAATGAACCATTCACATACGATACCAATTCCCTTTGTCACGCGATATTTTACTTGTCTGAGGTTTGATCATCGGTATCACTCTATACCTTGTTCAACCTCGTCTCCTGACAAGTACTCTTTACTCGTACCGTGGTATGTGGTCTCTTATGAACTTATTCATATGCTTGCAAGACATTAGACGACATTCCACCGAGAGGGCCCAAAGTATATCTATCCGTCATCGGGATGGACAAATCCCACTGTTGATCCATATGCCTCAACTCATACTTTCCGGATACTTAATCCCACCTTTATAACCACCCATTTACGCAGTGGCGTTTGGTGTAATCAAAGTACCTTTCCGGTATAAGTGATTTACATGATCTCATGGTCATAAGGACTAGGTAACTATGTATCGAAAGCTTATAGCAAATAACTTAATGACGTGATCTTATGCTACGCTTAATTGGGTGTGTCCATTACATCATTCATATAATGATATAACCTTGTTATTAATAACATCCAATGTTCATGATTATGAAACTAATCATCTATTAATCAACAAGCTAGTTAAGAGGCATACTAGGGACTCTCTGTTTGTCTACATATCACACATGTACTAATGTTTCGGTTAATACAATTATAGCATGACATATAAACATTTATCATAAACATAAAGATATATAATAATAACCACTTTATTATTGCCTCTAGGGCATATCTCCTTCAGTCTCCCACTTGCACTAGAGTCAATAATCTAGATTACATTGTAATATACCTAACACCCATGGCATTCTGGTGTTGGTCATGCTTTGCCCTAGGGAGAGCTTTAGTCAACGGATCTGCTACATTCAGATCAGTGTGTACTTTGCAAATCTTTACTTCTCCATCTTCGATGTACTCGCGAATCGAGTGGTAACGCAGCTTGATATGCTTCAGCCTCTTGTGTGACCTTGGCTCTTGTGCATTGGCGATGGCACCCATGTTATCACAGTAAATGATTAATGGGTCCAATGCACTAGGAACCACACCGAGCTCTACAATGAACCTCTTCATCCATACCGCTTCTGATGAAGCCTCTGAAGCCGCTATGTACTCTGATTCTGTTGAAGACTTTGCCACCGTGCACTGCTTCGAGCTTGCCCAGCTTACTGCAACACCATTCAATATAAACACGTACCCAGACTGTGACTTAGAGTCATCAGGATCAGTGTTCCAACTTGCATCGGTGTAACCGTTTACAACGAGCTCTTGGTCACCTCCATAACAAAGAAACATATCCTTAGTTCTTTTCAAATACTTCAGGTTATTCTTGACCGCTGTCCAGTGTTCCATTCCTGGATCACTTTGATATCTGCTAGTCAAACTAACAGCATGCGCTATATCCGGTCTAGTACATAGCATGGCATACATGATAGATCCTACTGCCGAGGCATAGGGGATATTACTCATCCTTTCTCTTTCTTCTGCCGTAGCCGGTCCTTGAGTCTTACTCAAGACCTTGCACAGTAACATAGGTAAGAACCCTTTCTTACTTTCGTCCATTCTAAACTTCTTTAGAATCTTGTCCAGGTATGTACTCTGTGATAGCCCTATTAGGCGTCTTGATCTATCTCTATAAATCTTGATGCCTAATATATATGATGCTTCACCAAGGTCTTTCATTGAAAGCTATTATTCAAATAACCTTTTACACTGCTTAATAGTTCTATATCATTCCCAATCAATAATATGTCATCTACATATAATATCGGGAATGCTACAGAGCTCCCACTCACTTTCTTGTAAATACAGGCCTCTCCATGACCTTTGTATAAACCCGAAGTCTTTGATCACCTTATCAAAGCGTCGGTTCCAACTTCTTGATGCTTGCTTCAGTCCATAGATTGAACGCTGAAGTTTGCATACTTTGTCAACATTTTTAGGATCGACAAAACCTTTGGGTTGTACCATATACAACTCTTCCTCAATGTCTCCATTAAGGAACGCCGTTTTGACATCCATCTGCCAAATCTCATAATCGAAAAATGCAGCTATTGCTAACAAAATCCTCACAGATTTTAGCTTCGCTACAGGTGAGAAAGTCTCATCGTAGTCAACTCCTTGAATTTGTCGGAAACCCTTTGCGACAAGTCGAGCTTTATAGACGATAATATTACCATCGGCATCTGTTTTCTCTTGAAGATCCATTTATTCTCGACAGCCTTTCGGCTATCAGGTAAGTCTACCAAAGTCCATACTTTGTTATCATACATGGATCCCATTTCGGATTTCATGGCTTCTTGCCATTTGTTGGAATCTGGGATCATCATCGCTTCTTCATACGTCGCAGGGTCCTCATCATTGTTATCCACAATCATGACATTTAGACAAGGATCATACCAATCAGGAGTGGCACGCTCCCTTGTCGATCTGCGAGGTTCAGTAGTTTCCTCGTTCGAAGTTTCATGATCATTACCATTAGCTTCCTCTGTTGCCGGTGTAGGCGGTACAGGTACAACTTCCGGTACTGCGCTACTCTGATCAACGAGTATAGATTCATCAATCTCATCGAGTTCTACTTTTCTTCCAGTCACTTCTTTAGTGAGAAATTCTTTCTCAAGAAAGGTTCCGTTCTTAGCAACAAAGATTTTGCCTTCGGATCTGTGATAGAAAATGTACCCTATAGTTTCCTTAGGGTATCCTATGAAGACGCATTTCTCCGCTTTGGGTTCTAGCTTGTCCGGTTGTAACTTCTTTACATAGGCTTCGCAACTCCAAACTTTCAGGAACGACAGCTTAGGTTTCTTATTAAACCATAATTCATACGGTGTCGTTTCTACGGATTTTGATGGTGCTCTATTTAAAGTGAATGCGGCTGTCTCTAATGCATAACTCCAAAATGATAACGGCAAATCAGTAAGAGACATCATAGAACGAACCATATCTAAGAGAGTTCGATTACGACGTTCGGACACACCGTTTCGTTGTGGTGTTCCCGGCGGTGTCAATTGTGAAAGTATTCCGCATTTCTTTAAATGCATGCCAAACTCATAACTCAGATATTCACCTCCACGATCAGATCGTAGAAATTTAATCTTCTTGTTACGTTGATTTTCTACTTCACTTTGGAATTCCTTAAACTTCTCGAAAGTTTCGGATTTATGTTTCATGAAATAGATATACCCATATCTACTCACATCATCTGTGAAGGTTAGAACATAACGATAACCACCGCGCAATGCTACGCTCATTGGTCCACATACATCGGTATGTATGATTTCCAATAAGTCAGTAGCTCGCTCCATCATACCAGAAAATGGAGTCTTAGTCATTTTTCCCATTAGACATGCTTCGCATCTATCAAGTGACTCAAAGTCAAGTGATTCAAGTAATCCATCGGTATGGAGTTTCTTCATGCGTTTCACTCCAATATGACCAAGGCAGCAGATTGCCACATATAAGTAGAATTATTATTCAATTTAATTCGCTTAGCATCAATGTTATGTATATGCGTATCACTACTATCGAGATCTAACAGAAATAAGCCATTCTTTTCTGGTGCTCGACCATAAAAGATATTATTCATAAAAATAGAATAACCAGTATTCTCAGACTTGAATGAATAACCGTCTTGCATTAAACAAGATCCAGATATAATGTTCATGCTCAACGCGGGTACAAAATAACAATTATTTAGGCTTAAAACTAATCCCCAAGGTAGATGTAGAGGAAGTGTGCCGAGAGCGATCACATCGACTTTGGATCCGTTTCCAACGCGCATCGTCACTTCATCTTTTAGTAGTCTTCGCTTATTCTTTAGTTCCTGTTTCGAGTTACAAATATGAGCAACCGAACCAGTATCAAATACCCAGGTACTAGAACGAGAACCAGTGAGATAAACATCTATAACATGTATATCATATATACCTTCTTTCTTCTTCTTGACAAGGCCGCTCTTCAGATCAGCCAGATACTTGGAGCAATTACGCTTCCAGTGTCCCTTCTCCTTGCAGTAATAGCACTCAGCATCAGGCTTAGGGCCGTTCTTAGGTTTCACAGGAGACGTGGCAGCTTTCTTGCCACCCTTCTTGAATTTTCCCTTAGACTTGCCCTGTTTCTTGAAACTGGTGGTCTTGTTGACCATCAACACTTGGTGCTCTTTCTTGATCTCAATCTCAGCAGCTTTTAGCATGCCAAAGAGTTCAGGTAACTCCTTGTTCATGTTCTGCATATTGTAGTTCATCACAAAGTTCTTGTAACTTGGTGGCAGTGATTGAAGGACACAATTAATCCCCAGTCTGTTAGGAATCAATATTCCCAAGTCACTGAGTTTCTTCGCATGCCCGGTCATGGCGAGCATGTGCTCACTAACGGAGCTGCCTTCTTCCATCATGCAGCTGAAGAAATGTTTCGATGCTTCATAGCATTCCACGGCCGCATGAGTCTCAAAAATAGCTTTCAGCTCTTTCATCAACTCATGAGGATCGTGGTGCTCAAAACGTTTTTGAAGATCGGATTCAGACTGCACGGGATGGCACCGAACTTGAGAGTACCGAGTTTTCTGAGTCTCGTAAACAGCTTTTACTTCATCGGTTTCAGTTTCTGCAGGAGGGTCACCTAGCGGTGCATCAAGCACATATTGCAGATTTCCGCCAGAGAGGAAGATCCTCACATGACGGAACCAATCGGTGAAGTTGTTACCGTTGCTCTTAAGTTTTTCTTTCTCTAGGAACTGGTTAAAATTGATTGGGGACGCCATCTCTACAACATATATTTGCAAAAGTTTAGACTAAGTTTATGACAAATTGAGTTCAAATTTTAATTCAACATAATTAAAAATCTAGGTAAACTCCCACTCAAAACAATATCCCCCGCATTGTCTTAGTGATCACACGAACCAAATCAACCGCACCTAAGTCTGATCATCACGAGACAAGGTGTGATTTCAATGGCGAACACTCAAAGTGTTCATCATATCAACCATATGATTCATGCTCTACCTTTCAGTATCACGTGTTCCGAGACCATGTCTGTACATGCTAGGCTCGTCAAGGCCACCTTAGTATCCGCATGTGCAAAACTGTCTTGCACCCGTTGTATGCACTTGTTGATTCTATCACACCCGATCATCACGAGATGCTTCGAAACGACAAGTCTTGGCAACGGTGCTACTAAGGATGAACACTTTATTATCTTGAGATTTTAGTGAGGGATCATCTTATAATGCTACCGTCGCGACCTAAGCAAAATAAGATGCATAAAAAGGATTAACATCACATGCAGTTCATATGTGATATGATATGGCCCTTTTGTCTTTGCGCCTTTGATCTTCATCTCCAAAGCACGGACATGATCTCCATCATCTTCGGGCATGATCTCCATCATCGTCGGCGTAGTGTCAAGGTCAATGGCGCCGTCTTCATGATTGTCCTCCATGTAGCAACTATTACAACTACTTTGAAATACTACTCAACATGAAATTTAAAGACAACCATAAGGCTCCTGCCGGTTGCCACAATACAATAATGATCATCTCATACATATTCATCATCACATTATGGCCATATCACATCACCAAACCCTGCAAAAACAAGTTAGACGTCTCTAATTTGGTTTGCATATTTTACGTGGTTTAGGGTTTTCGAGAGAGATCTAATCTACCTACGAACATGAACCACAACGTTGATACTAATGTTTTCAATAGAAGAGTAAATTGAATCTTCACTATAGTAGGAGAGACAGACACCCGCAAAGCCTCTTATGCAATACAAGTTGCATGTCGAACGAGGAACAAGTCTCATGAACGCGGTCATGTAAAGTTAGTCCGAGCCGCTTCATCCCACTATGCCACAAAGATGCAAAGTACTCAAACTAAAGATAACAAGAGCATCAACGCCCACAAAACCATTGTGTTCTACTCGTGCAACCATCTATGCATAGACACGGCTCTGATACCACTGTTGGATAACGTTGCATAGAAAACAAAAATTTTCCTACCGCGAACACGCAATCCAAGCCAAGATGCAATCTAGAAGACGGTAGCAACGAGGGGATTATCGAGTCTCACCCTTGAAGAGATTCCAAAGCCTACAAGATGAGGCTCTTGTTGCTGCGGTAGATGTTCACTTGCCGCTTGCAAAAGCGCGTAGAAGATCTTGATCACGGCGCCACGAACGGGCAGCACCTCCGTACTCGGTCACACGTTCGGTTGTTGATGAAGACGACGTCCACCTCCCGTTCCAGCGGGCAGCGGAAGTAGTAGCTCCTCTTGAATCCGACAGCACGACGACGTGGTGTCGGTGGTGGTGGAGAAATCCGGCGGAGCTTCGCTAAGCGTGCGGGATGTGGTGGAGGAGAGAGGCCACTAGGGTTTGGGAGAGGGGGGCGCCGACCACTAAGGGGTGCGGCCACCTTGGTGGTTCTTGAGGTGGCCGGCCCCCTCCCCTTGGCCTTTATTATATAGGTGGAACACCCAAGAGTTGGTCTACAAGTCTTCGAATAAGACCCCAAACCAAAACCTTCCATAACACATGAAACCTACCCAAGCTAGGACTCCCACTAGAGGTGGGAATCCCACCTTCCTTGGGAGGGGGTGGCCGGCCCCCCTTGGGGAGTCCACTTGGGACTCCTCCCCCTTAGGGTTGGCCGGCCATGGGAGGTGGAGTCCCACCGGGACTCCGCCTTCCTTGGTGGTTTCTTCCGGACTTTTCTAGAACCTTCTAGAACCTTCCGAATCATTTTAATTCACATAAAATGACTTCCTATATTTGAATCTTATTCTCCGGACCATTCCGGGACTCCTCGTGATGTCCGGGATCTCATCCGGGACTCCGAACAAATATTCGAACTCCATTCCATATTCAAGTTCTACCATTTCAACATCCAACTTTAAGTGTGTCACCCTACGGTTCGCGAACTATGCGGACATGGTTGAGTACTCACTCCGACCAATAACCAATAGCGGGATCTGGAGATCCATAATGGCTCCCACATATTCAACGATGACTTTAGTGATCGAATGAACCATTCACATACGATACCAATTCCCTTTGTCACGCGATATTTTACTTGTCCGAGGTTTGATCATCGGTATCACTCTATACCTTGTTCAACCTCGTCTCCTGACAAGTACTATTTACTCGTACCGTGGTATGTGGTCTCTTATGAACTTATTCATATGCTTGCAAGACATTAGACGACATTCCACCGAGAGGGCCCAGAGTATATCTATCCGTCATCGGGATGGAAAAATCCCACTGTTGATCCATATGCCTCAACTCATACTTTCCGGATACTTAATCCCACCTTTATAACCACCCATTTACGCAGTGGCGTTTGGTGTAATCAAAGTACCTTTCCGGTATAAGTGATTTACATGATCTCATGGTCATAAGGACTAGGTAACTATGTATCGAAAGCTTATAGCAAATAACTTAATGATGTGATCTTATGCTACGCTTAATTGGGTGTGTCCATTACATCATTCATACAATGATATAACCTTGTTATTAATAACATCCAATGTTCATGATTATGAAACTAATCATCTATTAATCAACAAGCTAGTTAAGAGGCATACTAGGGACTCTCTGTTTGTCTACATATCACACATGTACTAATGTTTCGGTTAATACAATTATAGCATGACATATAAACATTTATCATAAACATAAAGATATATAATAATAACCACTTTTTTATTGCCTCTAGGGCATATCTCCTTCAGTATATCCATCTTTTGACGCCACGAGCGGGATTTGCTGCAAAAAAATTGGCCTCCCGCGTTTTTCAGTATTTGCGCGGGTCTTAATGTACGCTAGGTACCACATATTGGCTATTATTTTCCAGTTTCAGACCGAATGGAGGGTCCGCTAGAGTTGCTCTAAGAGCATCTTCAGTTGCGTACCCCAAAGCTTTTTTGGGGCGCGTCAGACATATTTTCGGTCTCAATCGCGCGTCCCAAAGCCTCTTTGATGTGGGCATTACCCTTCGGATACCCAACATTAGCATATCCCCTCTGGCCACAACCCATGATGGACTAATACGTCGGTTGCAGCGGTGGGAAGATGGAAGGAGACGATTCCTTGAAGGACAAGATGAGGAGATGTCGATTAAAGGAAAGATAGATTAGATCTCACCTGTAACCTAGTCGAACCCCTGCAGGATTCTTGGGACTTGGCCTCCTATATAAAGGGCAGGAGAGGGCCTGCCGGGGACCCACCCACACAACTTACACTATTTTGCATACACCAAACCCTAGAAACATTGCCTCCCGATGAAATCACCACCACTCAGTCTATCGGCTGCCCCATTGTAACATTTTTTATCGATAATCAAGATCATACAAGCAGGAGTAAGGGTTTTTTACTTCATCGAGGGTCCAGAACCTGGGTAAATCTTGTCTCTTGCTCGTTTGGTATCCGATGTCTCGTGCTAACCTGCAGGATTCCATCAACCCTAAGCCTCTCATGGTGGGTGATACGTCTCAAACGTATCTATAATTTCTTATGTTCCATGCTACTTTTATGATGATACTCACATGTTTTATACACACTTTATGTCATTATTATGCATTTTCCGGCACTAACCTATTGACAAGATGCCGAAGAGCATTTCTGCTGTTTTTGGTTTAAGAAATCCTACAAAGGAAATATTCTCGAAATTGGACGAAATCAACGCCCATGGTCTTATTTTTCCACGGAGCTTCCAGAAGACCGAAGGGGATACGAAGTGGGGCGGCGAGGCGCCGCCACCATAGGGCCGCGCGGCCAAAGGGGGGCCCGCGCCGCCCTATGGTGTGGGCCCCTCGTCAGCCCTCCAACCCTGCCCTTCCGCCTACTTATAGCCTCCATCGCAGAAACCCCTGTACCGAGAGCCACGATACGGAAAACCTTCCAGAGACGCCGCCGCCGCCAATCCCATCTTGGGGGATTCAGGAGATCGCCTTCGGCACCCTGCCGGAGAGGGGAATCATCTCCCGGAGGACTCTACATCACCATGATCGCCTCCGGACTGATGTGTGAGTAGTTCACCCTTGGACTATGGGTCCATAGCAGTAGCTAGATGGTTATCTTCTCCTAATTGTACTATCATGTTAGATCTTGTGAGCTGCCTATCATGATCAAGATCATCTATTTGTAATGCTACATGTTGTGTTTGTTGGGATCCGATGAATATGGAATACTATGTCAAGTTGATTATCAATCTATCACATATGTGTTGTTTATGTTCTTGCATGCTCTCCGTTGCTAGTAGAGGTTCTGGCCAAGTTGATACTTGTGACTCCAAGAGGGAGTATTTATGCTCGATAGTGGGTTCATGCCTCCATTGAATCTGGGACAGTGACAGAAAGTTCTAAGGTTGTGGATGTGCTGTTCCCACTAGGGATAAAACATCAATGCTTTGTCTAAGGATATTTGTGTTGATTACATTACGCACCATACTTAATGCAATTGTCTGTTGTTTGCAACTTAATACTGGAAGGGGTGTGGATTGATACGTCTCCAACGTATCCATAATTTCTGATGTTCCATGCTTGTTTTATGACAATACTTACATGTTTTGCTCGCACTTTATAATGTTTTTATGCGTTTTCCGGAACTAACCTATTAACAAGATGCCACAGTGCCAGTTCCTATTTTCTGCTGTTTTTGGTTCCAGAAAGTCTGTTCGGGCAATATTCTCGGAATTCGACGAAACGAAGACCAAACATCATAATTCACCGAGACGTACCAGGACACCGAAGGGGAGTCAGAGGGGAGGCCTGGGGCCCCCACACCATAGGGCCGCGCGGGCCAGCCCCTAGCCGCGCCGGCCTATGGGGAGGGCACCCTGTTGCCCCTCCTGCGCCGCCTCTTCGCCTATATAAGCCCTTTCGACCTAAAAACTCGATACCTTTTGACGAAACTCCAGAAAGACTCCAGGGGCGCCGCCGCCATCGCGAAACTCCAATTCGGGGGACAGAAGTCTCTGTTCCGGCACCCTGCTGGGACGGGGAAGTGCCCCCGGAAGCCATCTCCATCGACGCCACCGCCTCCATCATGCTCCGTGAGTAGTCCCCCCATGGACTACGGGTTCTAGCAGTAGCTAGTTGGTACTCTCTCGCCCATGTACTTCAATACAATGATCTCATGAGCTGCCTTACATGATTGAGATCCATCTGATGTAATCGGTGTTGTGTTTGTTGGGATCCGATGGATGATACATTATGATTAGTCTATCTATAAAGCTTGTGAAGTTATTGTTGCTGCAATCTTGTTATGCTTAATGATTGTCACTAGGGCCCGAGTGGCATGATCTTAGATTTAAGCTCTATACTTATTGCTTAGATTGTATCTACAAGTTGTATGCACATGTCGCTGTCCGGAACCAATGGCCCCGAAGTGACAGAAATCGGGACAACCGGAGGGGATGGCGGTGATGTGAGGATCACATGTTTTCACAGAGTGTTAATGCTTTGCTCCAGTGCTCTATTAAAAGGAGTACCTTAATATCCAGTAGATTCCCTTGAGGCTCGGCTGCCACCGGCTGGTAGGACAAAAGATGTTGTACAAGTTTCTCATTGCGAGCACGTATGACTATATATGGAAAACATGCCTACATGATTAATAATCTGGATGTTCTGTCTTAATGCTTTATCAATCCTATCAATTGCCCAACTGTAATTTGTTCACCCAACACTTGTCACTTGTTATTGGAGAGTTACCACTAGTGTAGATCGCTGGGAACCCCGGTCCATCTCTCATCATCATATACTCGTCTCTATATGTCATTGTAAGTAGTATCAACTATTTTCTGGTGCCATTGCCTCTGTGTTACTGTTACCGCTGCTGTGTTACTGTTACTATTGCTCTCATATTACTGCTGCTTTCACATTACCCCTGTTACTAGTGCTTTTCCAGGTGTAGCTGAATTGACAACTCAGTTGTTAAGGCTTATAAGTATTCTTTACCTCCCCTTGTGTCGAATCAATAAATTTGGGTTTTACTTCCCTTGAAGACTGCCGCGATCCCCTATACTTGTGGGTTATCAAGACTGTTTTCTGGCGCCGTTGCCGGGGAGGCATAGCTCTACTCATAAGTTCACCTGGGGAGTACACTCTACCTCTCTCTCTATTTTATTTTATTTTGTTTTGCCTAGTTTACTTTTGTCTAGTTTATTTGTGCTTAGTTTATTTCTGTCTAGTATTATTTTGCTTAGTTTACTTTTGTCTAGTTTCTTTTTGTCTTGTTTTACTTTTCTTATATACCCAAAAATCCATAAAATTTTGAAAAACCTAAAAATTAAAAACTGCTGTTATGGGAGAACCCATAACCTACTTGGAGCTTATAGAATATTATAATAATTATGGAGAATCAAGAACTGGTAAAGTAATGAGTGCTATGATAGAAAAATTGAATACAATTGCTAAAATCTTGCTTAAACGCCATGATATAAATTGTTGCTCTAAAGAGGACACTAAACATCTGTAATTTCAATGTGGCTTTAGTGAAGAAGTTTTAATTAAGAACTATAATTGGAATAACTATATTCATCTTGGGTTCGAAGAGGTAGAACAATTTGTCATATTTATGGGAGCCTCTGAGATAGAATCCTTCATGGTTAAAAATTATGAAACTTGTGTTGTTTGTAAGGACCTTAAAGATTATGTCTCTTCTATCCTTAATTTTTGCAATGAAAGTTACACTGATAATCCTTATATCATTGATTATAAAGAGAGACTCATTAATGCACAAGAATGCACTCACAATTTGCAGGAACCCGTGGAAGAAGAAATTAATGAACCTGAAAGCTCATTGGATGAAAAAGAGGAGGAAATTGATGAACCGGAAAGCTCATTGGATGAAAAAGAAGAGGAGAGTGATGAACAAAAGGAGGAAGAATGGATTAGCTACCCATGCCAACCTTCTAATGAGAGTAACTCTTTATCTCTTACATTATTTGATTGTCCTCCATGCTTACCGAAAGAGGTTGAATGTTATGTTCCTGTGGATTCTCTTGAAATAGTACCTATGAGTAATACTTGTGAGAATGATTATGCTACTGTTATTTATGATAATCCATGCTACTTTGATAAATCTTATGATAATGCTTTGTTTGTGCCTGATGCCGAAATGCATGGTACTAAAGAGTTTTGCGTAGCAAATGTTTATGATAAAGCTCTAGATGATGGTCCTATGTTACTTGATAATATTAATTGTACTACTAATGAAAATGGGATTGAAATCTTGACTTTATCTATGAGTCCCATATCTTTTGAGATTGATCAATCATCATGTTATATTGTTGATAAAAGTGGGTTTGAAAGTTTGGATCCCACTATTTTTGAGCTTGATAAAAATTATATGTTTATAAATCATGAAAAGTATGCTGCATGTGATAGTTATATTGTTGAGTTTATTCATGAAGCTACTGAAAATTATTATGAGAGAGGAAAATATGGTTGTAGAAATTTGCATGGTACTAAAACACCTCTCTATACGCTTAAAATTTTGAAGTTACTCTTGTTTGATCTTCTTATGCTTGCTACTTTGTTCTTCATGAATTTATTTGTGTACAAGACTCCTATGCATAGGAAGTGGGTTAGACTTAAATGTGTTTTGAACTTGCTTTTTGATGCTCTCTTTTGCTTCAACTCTTACTTCTTGCGAGTGCATCATTAAAACTGCTGAGCCCATCTTAATGGCTATAAAGAAAGAACTTCTTGGGAGATAACCCATGTGTTTATTTTGCTACTATTTTGTTGTGTTTTGGAAGTTGTTACTACTGTAGCAACCTCTCCTTATCTTTATTTTATTGCAATGTTGTGCCAAGTGAAGCTTCTAATAGAAGGTTGATACTAGATTTGGATTTCTGCGCAGAAACAGATTTCTATCTGTCATGAATCTGGGCTGTTTTCTCTGTAGGTAACTCATAAAAATCTGCCAATTTACGTGCGTTTTCCTCAGATATTTACGCAACTTTCATTAGTTTTGCGTTTTCTGATTTGAGCAACGGAAGTACCTCTTTAAAATTCGTCTTTACTGGCTGTTCTGTTTTGGCAGATTATGTCTCTGTTTTTTGCATTGTCTCTTGTGGACTTTAAGTGAGGCTTTCTAGACGTGGAGAGCTGTAGCTAATGTTTTATTGAGTTCTTGCAATGTGTCACTACAGGACCAAGGTGGATTCAATTTTTTTGAGCACTAATCCCTCTAATGAAGTTTATGAGAAGTTTGGTGTGAAGGAAGTTTTCAAGGGTCAAGAGAGGAGGATGATATATGATCAAGAAGAGTGAAAAGTCTAAGCTTGGGGATGCCCCCGTGGTTCATCCCTGCATAGTTCGAGAAGACTCAAGCGTCTAAGCTTGGGGATGCCCAAGGCATCCCCTTCTTCATCAACTTATCAGGTTTCTTCTATTTAAACTATATTTTTATTCGGTCACATCTTATGTGCTTTACTTGGAGCGTCTGTGTGTTTATTTTCGTTTTATTTATGTTTGAATAAATTCGGATCCTAGCAATCCTTATTTGGGAGAGAGACACGCTCCGCTTTTCAATATGAACACTTGTTCTTCGTTTTACTTTTAATGTTCAATGATAAAAGTTGGAAGCTACAATACTTATTGTTATTTGGTTGGAAACAGAAAATGCCTCATATTGTCTTGGATAATTTGACACTTGGCAATTGTTTTGAGCTCTCAAGTAGATTATGATTAAGTTTTTTCATGTAGTTTAAACCTATTAGTGGAGAACTACCGTAGAGCTTGTTGAAATTGGTTTGCATGATTGGTCTCTCTTAAGGTCTAGATATTTTCTGGTAAAAGTGTTTGAGCAACAAGGAAGACAGTGTAGAGTATTATAATGCTTGCAATATGTTCTTATGTAAGTTTTGATGTACCGGTTCATACTTGTGTTTGCTTCAAACAACCTTGCTAGCCCAAAGCCTTGTACTGAGAGGGAATACTTCTCATGCATCCAAAATCCTTGAGCCAACCACTATGCCATTTGTGTCCACCATACCTACCTACTACATGGTATTTCTCCGCCATTCCAAAGTAAATTGCTTGAGTGCTACCTTTAAACAATTCAAAATTTATTACCTCTGATTTGTGTCAATGTTTTATAGCTCATGAGGAAGTATATGGTGTTTATCTTTCAATCTTGTTGGGCAACTTTCACCAATGGACTAGTGGCTTCATCCGCTTATCCAATAATTTTGCAAAAAGAGCTGGCAATGGGATTCCCAGTTCCAAATTAATTAACCAAAATAGACACTCCTCCATGGTATGTGAATGATTGGTAGGCACCCGAGGATTCGGTTAGCCATGGCTTGAGAAAGCAAAGGTGGGGAGGAGTGTCATCACTAAATAAAACTAAAATAAAATAGACACTCCTTCATGGTATGAGATTGTTGGCAGGCACCCGAGGATTCGGTTAGCCATGGTTTGTGAAAGAAAGGTTGGAAGGAGTGTGTGACGCCCCGGAACCGGTACCATGAGGATTCCAGCGATCCCGCCGAAATCCGCACGATATCGATTCAGAGACGCCCTCCGACACGACGTGCGCGACGAATCACTCACGTGATGCCAGAGGAATTAACACGAGCGGTAACATTACAACAGGATTACAATAGAGCCCACAAGATACATATATACAACAACGACTCCTACGAGTCAAGATACAAATAGATACATACAAAGATCCAAATCATACAGAAGATCAAATACGTCCGAGTACGGATAAGATACAAATTGGACTAAGAGTCCTGAAGATAACCATTGGCGTCCATAACCCTGCCCAGGCTAAGCCGGAAGGGTAACCTTGCTAACATCATCATCTCGTACATGTCAAAGTCGGGCCATCGGTTGCCGACAAAAGGGGGAGGAGACAAAAAGAAAGGAAGGTGAGGGTAAATACCATTGGCACGTACTTGCGAGACAAGACCAGCTATGCTCGCTGGTGGGCGGTATAAACTTCACCCGGCTATATGTGGAGTTTAGCGGCAGCAAAGCTACTATCCAATAGAGACACGCTACAACATCCGTCTACTCAGAGAAGATAAGAGAGCGCACAAGGTAACAGATAAATACTACAAAAACATAACCCAGCCAAATACACATATCCCCTTCAACAATTGCAAAGAGGCAATGTAAAAGGCACTCAACGGTGGACAAGTTTTATTAGGTATTGGTTGTAGTAATGCTATATTACTAATCAAGTTATTAGCAAATTATTATCAACAACATAAAGGTGTAAGTTATTCTATGATCAAGCTATACAATTCCAAGTCGTCCATAACCGCGGACACGGCTTATCGATAAGATGTACACCCTGCAGGGGTTGCCCAAATGTAACCATACGCATGCTCGAACCCACTTGCTACAGGTGGAGTCTCACATCAAGACCGTTCCCAATGCAAGAGAAAGTTTAATGGGAGCCACCCAACTAAGCTACCCGTGACGAAGTCCGGCCGTACTCCGATACGGACCCAGAGGTTTGTGACAACGGCTAAGCTAAGTGTGAACAACCTGCTGTCGCTAATCGTTCCACGATATGAGTACAGAACAGAATATAAACACCCGAAGGCAACAGAAGTAAATCGTGCATCGTGCATATGAGCAAATAAAACCAAGGTTGTGGCTCCCAATAAACAGACTCGAGGAAAGGTAGTGGGTGATGGGGGTCCCACTCCCCCACGTACGGGTAGAGCGCTCAATCTCGGAACAGATAACAAGAACTCGGGTCCTAGGGGACATTAGCGAGTCAAAGTTCCGATGCTTTCGCAAAGGGGCTCACAGATGCCTCTGCTTACAATTTTAGTTGTTAACAATAAAGTAAAGCATGAATATCTCCAACAATTGATATAGCATGTGATAACCTCCCAATAACCCAACATATCCCGATAACAGATCGAGATAAACAACAGAGCCTAAACACGCCTACGACCCGCAAGGCTGGCAAACAACAAACAATAGGTAGGGCGAGGAGGTGTATCTCGGACATATAGGTAACAGGTGGATAGGGCACGTGATACAACAGAATCGCAACATAAGGATAGAAATAGATCAAAAGAGCATGTAAAAGTAAAATAGGTGAAGGGGTGGGCTCGCCTGTGAAAAGCTGCAGAAGAACTTGTCGGAGAACTCGTCGTATCTCACACACCACTTCGTGATCCTATCCATGAAGAAGCAAATGCTGGAACACACAACGTATGCAAGTCTTACTACTACGGATAAAGAACCAGCATGCTCAAGATGATATGCATGACATGGCAAGGATGATGCGGTGCAACTTATCCATATTAATCGGAGTCGGAACCCCGGACAATCAATTAGGTTGAAGTTGCATTTTCTACCGACAAATTTAAGGGTGGATTAGCATAGCAAACATGGCAGGGGTGAGCTACAACAAAGTTAAATGGAATCGGGACAACATATATATAATATCCCACATATTCCAAATGTTTCATATTAGGTGATAATGCAAACTATCGCGAATTTATATGATGCAGGATGCAACAGCAAGCATGGATGGCATATTCATGTCCAGCACATTTTTCTGATCAATTTTCATATAGAACACTTTTTATTTCGAATTACCATTTAAAAGTTATTAGCAGATTAGCTTTTATTATTTAAAATAGATAAACAGATTTTATTTTTATTAGAAAAGGACCCAGAAACAATTTCATACGGGGGGGAGGACCCCGGGTTAGTTTGAATTAGTTACAGGGGGTTTTGCAAAAAGGAACACAGGGAGGGACGCCGGGTTCAAGAATCAAAAGATGCAGGGGGCAAAACAGAAAAGATCCAGATCTGGATCTGGAGATATTTTTCTCACCGGGGGGTTTCTAGCCGCAGAGAATGACGCGTGGGACCCGGGGGTTGATGTGGCGGATGACGTGGCGAACCATCCGCGGCTTGCACGCAGGGCGTTCGACGCCGTGCGCGTTCCAGGCGCGATGGTCACCGCGGCATGGCGCGGGTGCGCGCGGGCGATTGGCGGCTTCCCAGCAAGCGCGCGTGGGCGCGTTCCACTCGTCTCGTCGGCGTGGACCAAGAGGGAGAGGCGCCGCCAGGAGGAGGTCGACGGAGATGCGCCGGCGGCGGGGATCTGCGGGGAAAGGTTCGGCCATCACGGTGAGGAGAAGAACCCGGAAGCAAAGAAGGGGGAGAAGGTGTCCAGGAGATACGCCATGTTACCAGGAAGGCAGTGGTGTGGTCGCCGGTGACGGAGTAGGTCGGTGGCGCCGGAATTCGACGAAAAGGTTGCCGGAAATGAGAGAAGGGAACGGCGATTTGGCGGCGTCTGGGAGCATCCAAGCTCGATTCGTGCGGTGTGTAGAACGAGGACATCCAGGCGCTTCTCCTGGTGGTCTTGGCGCGGCGCCGGGTGGCCGGGGTCGACGGCGGGAAGCAACAGCAGCGGCGGCGTTTTTCGGTGTTCACAGGGAGGAAACGAAGAGAGGAAGGAGGCGGCGGCGTTTTTCGGTGTTCACAGGGAGGAAACGAAGAGAGGAAGGAGGCGGCGGCGCGAGGGAGGGGAGATGGTAGGGTTAGGGTTTCCGGGCGCGTCTCGGTGGCTAGAAAAAGAGGGGAGGAAAGGGGACCAGGGGAGCAGGTGAGGAGCGGACGAGCTGCTCGCTCACGTTCTCTGCGTGCTGGCGTCCAGGAAGACGACAACAGTGTCGAGAGGAAAAAGAAGAGGGAGGTGGGCTACCGAAGCGGTACTGGATCAGAGGAGAAGTGGGCCGCAGGATGGGTTGGATCGGGCTGGGGGGAAGAGAAGAAGGAAAGCAGGCCGCCGGGGAAAGAGAGAAAAGGGCCCAGGGAGGTTAGCAGATAGGGTTTAATAAAAATAATTTTATTTTGTTAAAACATGGATGTGATGCATGCATGATGCCATGATGATGCACAAAATAAAAACACAAGCAAATCTAATAGGGGTGCTACCCTGGGCCGTTACAATCGACACCACTAACAAGGAACCTCGCCCCGAGGTTCCAGGTCAAGCCAAGGGGGAGTTGGTTAAACTATCGAGTCTTCTTGTACCATGTTGACAATCACCCGACCTCGAGGTGGAACCTTCTTCTGGCGAAGTGTTGATCTCCTCGACACCACTAACAAGAGTTCTTGCTCCATGTTGATTGGTCGACACCACTAACAAGAAGTCATTGTCCCGATGTTGATGATGCGCTTCAGTCGGTATCCTCCGAAGATCAGACCTAATAGGTGAAAGGCATAGATCATCCAACCCACGTCGAAACCTAAGACTCGGAGAACACAGATAAGAGAGAAGACTCAAAACTCGCATAGGTAAGAAGAGAAAGAATAGAGATAAGGAGAAAAATCAGAGCTAATCAGATCTATCCAACGAATTTTAGAAAATAGTTTTGACACTCTAAACTCAATGACCATTGGCAAGGTTATCCTACAGGCTGGACTAGTGGGGTACCGTCAACCTGGGCTCTGATACCAACTTGTGACGCCCTGGAACCGGTACCATGAGGATTCCAGCGATCCCGCCGAAATCCGCACGATATCGATTCAGAGACGCCCTCCGACACGACGTGCGCGACGAATCACTCACGTGATGCCAGAGGAATTAACACGAGCGGTAACATTACAACAGGATTACAATAGAGCCCACAAGATACATATATACAACAACGACTCCTACGAGTCAAGATACAAATAGATACATACAAAGATCCAAATCATACAGAAGATCAAATACGTCCGAGTACGGATAAGATACAAATTGGACTAAGAGTCCTGAAGATAACCATTGGCGTCCATAACCCTGCCCAGGCCAAGCCGGAAGGGTAACCTTGCTAACGTCATCATCTCGTACCTGTCAAAGTCGGGCCATCGGTTGCCGACAAAAGGGGGAGGAGACAAAAAGAAAGGAAGGCGAGGGTAAGTACCATTGGCACGTACTTGCGAGACAAGACCAGCTATGCTCGCTGGTGGGCGGTATAAACTTCACCCGGCTATATGTGGAGTTTAGCGGCAGCAAAGCTACTATCCAATAGAGACACGCTACAACATCCGTCTACTCAGAGAAGATAAGAGAGCGCACAAGGTAACAGATAAATACTACACAAACATAACCCAGCCAAATACACATATCCCCTTCAACAATTGCGAAGAGGCAATGTAAAAGGCACTCAACGGTGGACAAGTTTTATTAGGTATTGGTTGTAGTAATGCTATATTACTAATCAAGTTATTAGCAAATTATTATCAACAACATAAAGGTGTAAGTTATTCTATGATCAAGCTATACAATTCCAAGTCGTCCATAACCGCGGACACGGCTTATCGATAAGATGTACACCCTGCAGGGGTTGCCCAAATGTAACCATACGCATGCTCGAACCCACTTGCTACAGGTGGAGTCTCACATCAAGACCGTTCACAATGCAAGAGAAAGTTTAATGGGAGCCACCCAACTAAGCTACCCGTGACGAAGTCCGGCCGTACTCCGATACGGACCCAGAGGTTTGTGACAACGGCTAAGCTAAGTGTGAACAACCTGCTGTCGCTAATCGTTCCACGATATGAGTACAGAACAGAATATAAACACCCGAAGGCAACAGAAGTAAATCGTGCATCGTGCATATGAGCAAATAAAACCAAGGTTGTGGCTCCCAATAAACAGACTCGAGGAAAGGTAGTGGGTGATGGGGGTCCCACTCCCCCACGTACGGGTAGAGCGCTCAATCTCGGAACAGATAACAAGAACTCGGGTCCTAGGGGACATTAGCGAGTCAAAGTTCCGATGCTTTCGCAAAGGGGCTCACAGATGCCTCTGCTTACAATTTTAGTTGTTAACAATAAAGTAAAGCATGAATATCTCCAACAATTGATATAGCATGTGATAACCTCCCAATAACCCAACATATCCCGATAACAGATCGAGATAAACAACAGAGCCTAAACACGCCTACGACCCGCAAGGCTGGCAAACAACAAACAATAGGTAGGGCGAGGAGGTGTATCTCGGACATATAGGTAACAGGTGGATAGGGCACGTGATACAACAGAATCGCAACATAAGGATAGAAATAGATCAAAAGAGCATGTAAAAGTAAAATAGGTGAAGGGGTGGGCTCGCCTGTGAAAAGCTGCAGAAGAACTTGTCGGAGAACTCGTCGTATCTCACACACCACTTCGTGATCCTATCCATGAAGAAGCAAATGCTGGAACACACAACGTATGCAAGTCTTACTACTACGGATAAAGAACCAGCATGCTCAAGATGATATGCATGACATGGCAAGGATGATGCGGTGCAACTTATCCATATTAATCGGAGTCGGAACCCCGGACAATCAATTAGGTTGAAGTTGCATTTTCTACCGACAAATTTAAGGGTGGATTAGCATAGCAAACATGGCAGGGGTGAGCTACAACAAAGTTAAATGGAATCGGGACAACATATATATAATATCCCACATATTCCATATGTTCCATATTAGGTGATAATGCAAACTATCGCGAATTTATATGATGCAGGATGCAACAGCAAGCATGGATGGCATATTCATGTCCAGCACATTTTTCTGATCAATTTTCATATAGAACACTTTTTATTTCGAATTACCATTTAAAAGTTATTAGCAGATTAGCTTTTATTATTTAAAATAGATAAACAGATTTTATTTTTATTAGAAAAGGACCCAGAAACAATTTCATACGGGGGGGAGGACCTCGGGTTAGTTTGAATTAGTTACAGGGGGTTTTGCAAAAAGGAACACAGGGAGGGACGCCGGGTTCAGGAATCAAAAGATGCAGGGGGCAAAACAGAAAAGATCCAGATCTGGATCTGGAGATGTTTTTCTCACCGGGGGGTTTCTAGCCGCAGAGAATGACGCGTGGGACCCGGGGGTTGACGTGGCGGATGACGTGGCGAACCATCCGCGGCTTGCACGCAGGGCGTTCGACGCCGTGCGCGTTCCAGGCGCGATGGTCACCGCGGCATGGCGCGGGTGCACGCGGGCGATTGGCGGCTTCCCAGCAAGCGCGCGTGGGCGCGTTCCACTCGTCTCGTCGGCGTGGACCAAGAGGGAGAGGCGCCGCCAGGAGGAGGTCGACGGAGATGCGCCGGCAGCGGGGATCTGCGGGGAAAGGTTCGGCCATCACGGTGAGGAGAAGAACCCGGAAGCAAAGAAGGGGGAGAAGGTGTCCAGGAGATACGCCATGTTACCAGGAAGGCAGTGGTGTGGTCGCCGGTGACGAAGTAGGTCGGTGGCGCCGGAATTCGACGAAAAGGTTGCCGGAAATGAGAGAAGGGAACGGCGATTTGGCGGCGTCTGGGAGCATCCAAGCTCGATTCGTGTGGCGTGTAGAACGAGGACTTCCAGGCGCTTCTCCTGGTGGTCTTGGCGCGGCACCGGGTGGCCGGGGTCGACGGCGGGAAGCAACAGCAGCGGCGGCGTTTTTCGGTGTTCACAGGGAGGAAATGAAGAGAGGAAGGAGGCGGCGGCGCGAGGGAGGGGAGATGGTAGGGTTAGGGTTTCCGGGCGCGTCTCAGTGGCTAGAAAAAGAGGGGAGGAAAGGGGACCAGGGGAGCAGGTGAGGAGCGGACGAGCTGCTCGCTCACGTTCTCTGCGTGCTAGCGTCCAGGAAGACGACAACAGTGTCGAGAGGAAAAAGAAGAGGGAGGTGGGCTACCGAAGCGGTACTGGATCAGAGGAGAAGTGGGCCGCAGGATGGGTTGGATCGGGCTGGGGGGAAGAGAAGAAGGAAAGCAGGCCGCCGAGGAAAGAGAGAAAAGGGCCCAGGGAGGTTAGCAGATAGGGTTTAATAAAAATAATTTTATTTTGTTAAAACATGGATGTGATGCATGCATGATGCCATGATGATGCACAAAATAAAAACACAAGCAAATCTAATAGGGGTGCTACCCTGGGCCGTTACAGAGTGCCACCCAAAAATAAAATAAAATGGGAGCCGCTCTTTGAAGGTTTGTCTGACAAGGGGGTTAGAGTGCCCACTACCATTCGTTGACAACAATAAACACCTCTCAAAACTTTACTTTTATGCTCTCTTTATGTTTTCAAAACCAAAGCTCTAGCACAAATATAGCAATCAATGCTTCCCTCTACAAAGGGCCTTTCTTTTACTTTATGTTGAGTCAGTTTACCTACTTCCTTCCGTCTTAGAAGCAAACACTTGTGTCAACTGTGCATTGATTCTTACATACTTGCTTATTTGCATTCATCATATTACTTTGTGTTGACAATTATCCATGAGATATGCATGTTGAAAGTTGAAAGCAACTGCTGAAACTTATATCTTCCTTTGTGTTGTTTCGATGCCTTTACTTTGAATTTATTGCTTTATGAGTTAACTCTTATGCAAGGCTTTTGATGCTTGTCTTGAAAGTACTATTCATGAAAAGTTTTGCTATATGTTATCTATTTGTTAGCAACTATAGATCATTGCCTTGAGTCACTTCATTCATTTCATATGCTTTGTAATAGTATGATCAAGGTTATGTAAGTAGCATGTCACTACAGGAATTATTCTTTTTATCGTTTACCTACTCAAGGACGAGTAGGAACTAAGCTTGGGGATGCTGATACGTCTCCAACGTATCCATAATTTTTGATGTTCCATGCTTGTTTTATGACAATACTTACATGTTTTGCTCGCACTTTATAATGTTTTTATGCGTTTTCTGGAACTAACCTATTAACAAGATGCCACAGTGCCAGTTCCTGTTTTCTGCTGTTTTTGGTTCCAGAAAGGCTGTTTGGGCAATATTCTCGGAATTCGACGAAACGAAGACCAAACATCATAATTCACCGTGACGGACCAGGACACCGAAGGGGAGTCAGAGGGGAGGCCTGGGGCCCCCACACCATAGGGCCGCACGGGCCAGCCCCTGGCCGCGCCGGCCTATGGGGAGGGCACCCTGTTGCCCCTCCTGCGCCGCCTCTTCGCCTATATAAGCCCTTTCGACCTAAAAACTCGATACCTTTTGACGAAACTCTAGAAAGACTCCAGGGGCGCCGCCGCCATCGCGAAACTCCAATTCGGGGGACAGAAGTCTCTGTTCCGGCACCCTGCCGGGACGGGGAAGTGCCCCCGGAAGCCATCTCCATCGACGCCACCGCCTCCATCATGCTCCGTGAGTAGTCCCCCCATGTACTACGGGTTCTAGCAGTAGCTAGTTGGTACTCTCTCGCCCAAGTACTTCAATACAATGATCTCATGAGATGCCTTACATGATTGAGATCCATCTGATGTAATCGGTGTTGTGTTTGTTGGGATCCGATGGATGATACATTATGATTAGTCTATCTATAAAGCTTGTGAAGTTATTGTTGCTGCAATCTTGTTATGCTTAATGCTTGTTACTAGGGCCCGAGTGGCATGATCTTAGATTTAAGCTCTATACTTATTGCTTAGATTGTATCTACAAGTTGTATGCACATGTCGCTGTCCGGAACCAAAGGCTCCAAAGTGACAGAAATCGGGACAACCGGAGGGGATGGCAGTGATGTGAGGATCACATGTTTTCACGGAGTGTTAATGCTTTGCTCCGGTGCTCTATTAAAAGGAGTACCTTAATATCCAGTAGATTCCCTTGAGGCCCGGCTACCACCGGCTGGTAGGACAAAAGATGTTGTACAAGTTTCTCATTGCGAGCACGTATGACTATATATGGAAAACATGCCTACATGATTAATAATCTGGATGTTCTGTCTTAATGCTTTATCAATCCTATCAATTTCCTAACTGTAATTTGTTCACCCAACACTTGTCACTTGTTATTGGAGAGTTACCACTAGTGTAGATCGCTGGGAACCCCGGTCCATCTCTCATCATCATATACTCGTCTCTATATGTCATTGGAAGTAGTATCAACTATTTTCTGGTGCCATTGCCTCTGTGTTATTGTTACCGCTGCTGTGTTACTATTACTATTGCTCTCATATTACTGCTGCTTTCACATTACCCCTGTTACTAGTGCTTTTCCAGGTGCAGCTGAATTGACAACTCAGTTGTTAAGGCTTATAAGTATTCTTTACCTCCTCTTGTGTCGAATCAATAAATTTGGGTTTTACTTCCCTCGAAGACTGCCGCGATCCCCTATACTTGTGGGTTATCATGGATGCTAACCCGAAGGTGGACTTTTTAGGCATAGATGCATGCTAGATAGCGGTCTATGTACTTTGTCGTAATGCCCTGATTAAATCTCATAGTAGTCATCATGATATGTATGTGCATTGTTATGCCCTCTTTATTTGTCAATTGCCCAACTGTAATTTGTTCACCCAACATGCTATTTATCTTATTGGAGAGACACCACTAGTGAACTGTGGACCCCGGTCCATTCTTTGAATACAATCTACTGCAAACATTGTTCTTTACTGTTCTTCGCAAACAAACATCATCTTCCACACTATACACTTAATCCTTTGTTTACAGCAAGCCGGTGAGATTGACAACCTCACTGTTACGTTGGGGCAAAGTACTTTGATTGTGTTGTGCAGGTTCCACGTTGGCGCCGGAATCCCTGGTGTTGCGCCGCACTACACTCCTCCGCCAACAACCTTCACGTGATCCTTGACTCCTACTGGTTCGATAACCTTGGTTTCTTACTGAGGGAAAACTTGTTGCTGTACGCATCACACCTTCCTCTTGGGGTTCCCAACGGACGTGTGCTTCACGCGTGTCAAGCTCTTTTTCTGGCGCCGTTGCCGGGGAGATCAAGACACACTGCAAGGGGAGTCTCCCACTTCCAATCTCTTTACTTTGTTTTTGTCTTGCTTTACTTTATTTTATTTACTGCTTCGTTTGTTCTCTATATCAAAAACACAAAAAAATTAGTTACTTGCTTTACTTTATTTACTATCTTGTTTGCGTTCACAATATTAAAAACACAAAAAATTAGTTACTTGCATTTACCTTATTTACTTTTTGCTTATTTCATCATGTTTCCTCCTAAGTTCACTCTGAAAGATATACCGGTAGGACGAGGGTCTATCATTGGAAGAGATAATATAGAAGCATTTTTCACTCATGTTAGTATGGATGAAGATTTTGAAGATACACCCTTGGTAAAAGCTATTCCTACTTATGAAAGTGCTACTGCCTGTTTAGTACACATGTTGGAAACTAGATTTGTTAATCTCAATCCTATAATTCAACATATGTTTCTTACACTCTCTGATATGGAAATGGGAGAAAAGAGAAATTTTGTTTTAGATTTCCTTCTTAGAGAATTTGGTGATATAGCTAAAGAAGCTAGAAAAGTTTTTATTAAGCATAAGAGGCTTGGGTTGTTCACCGACTTTGCAAAAACACTTGAAAAGATGGACATGGATAGAATAACGTACACTAATAATGTCAATGATGGGGGGAGATTAAAGTACCGATACCTAGTAAGCTCCTAGGAATGCATGAAGCTCTAGAAAATAACTATGCTTGGCTTGTTCCTGGAAATTTGTTTGATGAGAATAGTAAGCCTAAAAGCAACGAAAGAGGAGTTACTTACATAGACCAGATATAATGTATTGTTGAGGAAACTCCCAAAACCCCTGGTAAGAATGTTAATGCTTCATCTCTCGATAATACTTGATTCACACTTTCTGCGCCTAGCTGAAAGGCGTTAAAGAAAAGCGCTTATGGGAGACAACCCATTATTTTACTTCTGCACTTTTGTTTTATATTTGAGTCTTGGAAGTTGTTACTACTGTAGCAACCTCTTCTTATCTTTATTTTATTGCATTGTTGTGCCAAGTAAAGTCTTTGATAGTAAAGATGATACTAGATTTGGATTACTGCGCAGAAACAGATTTCTTACTGTCACGAAATTGAGCAGCCCCCTCTTAGGTAATTTAGAAAAATCTGCCAATTTACGTGCGTGATCCTTAGATATGTACTTTCATTCAATTTGAGCTTTTTCGTCTGAGCAAGTTAAGTGCCCCAGAAAAATTCATCTTTACGGACTGCTCTGTTTTGACAGATTCTGCCTTTTATTTCACATTGCATGTTTTGCTATGTTTGATGGATTTCTTTGTTCCATTAACTTTCAGTAGCTTTGTGTAATGTCCAGAAGTGTTAAAAATGATTATGTCACCTCCGAATATGTGAATTTTTGATTATGCACTAACCCTGTAATGAGTTTGTTTTGAGTTTGGTGTGGAGGAAGTTTTCAAGGATCAAGAGAGGAGGATGATACAATAGGATCAACAAGAGTGAAAACTCTAAGCTTGGGGATGCCCCCGTGGTTCATCCCTGCATATTTTAAGAAGAATCAAGCATCTAAGCTTGGGGATGCCCAAGGCATCCCTTCTTCATCAACAACTTATCAGGTCACCTCTAGTGAAACTATATTTTTATTCCGTCACTGATACGTCTCCGACGTATCGATAATTTCTTATGTTCCATGCCACATTATTGATGATATCTACATGTTTTATGCACACTTTATGTCATATTCGTGCATTTTCTGGAACTAACCTATTAACAAGATGCCGAAGTGCCAGTTGCTGTTTTCTGCTATTTTTGGTTTCAGAAATCCTAGTAAGGAAATATTCTCGGAATTGGACGAAATCAACGCCCAGGGTCCTATTTTTCCACGAAGCTTCCAGAAGACCGAAGAGTCAACGAAGTGGGGCCATGAGGCGGCCAGACTATAGGGCAGCGCGGCCTAGGTCTTGGCCGCGCGGCCCTGTCATCTGGGCCCCTCGTGACGCCCCTTGACCTGCCCTTCCGCCTACAAATAGCCTTCGTCGCGAAACCCCCAGTACCGAGAGCCACGATACGGAAAACCTTCCAGAGACGCCGCCGCCGCCAATCCCATCTCGAGGGATTCAGGAGATCGCCTCCGGCACCCTGCCGGAGAGGGGAATCATCTCCCGGAGGACTCTACGCCGCCATGGTCGCCTCCGGAGTGATGTGTGAGTAGTCTACCCCTGGACTATGGGTCCATAGCAGTAGCTAGATGGTTGTCTTCTCCTCATTGTGCTTAATTGTCGGGTCTTGTGAGCTGCCGAACATGATCAAGATCATCTATCTGTAATTCTATATGTTGTGTTTGTTGGGATCCGATGAATAGAGAATACTTGTTATGTTGATTATCAATTTATATCTATGTGTTGTTTATGATCTTGCATGCTCTCCGTTACTAGTAGATGCTCTGGCCAAGTAGATGCTTGTAACTCCAAGAGGGAGTATTTATGCTCGATAGTGGGTTCATGTCTCCGTGAATCTGGGGGAGTGATAGAAACCTCTAAGATTATGGATGTGCTGTTGCCACTAGGGATAAAACATTGGTGCTATGTTCGAGGATGTAGTTACTGATTACATTACGCGCAATACTTAATGCAATTGTCTGTTGTTAGCAACTTAATACTGGAGGGGGTTCGGATGATAACCTGAAGGTGGACTTTTTAGGCATAGATGCATGCTGGATAGCGGTCTATGTACTTTGTCGTAATGCCCAATTAAATCTCACTATACTCATCATAATATGTATGTGCATGGTCATGCCCTCTTTATTTGTCAATTGCCCAACTGTAATTTGTTCACCCAACATGCTGTTTATCTTATGGGAGAGACACCTCTAGTGAACTGTGGACCCCGGTCCAATTCTCTATACTGAAATACAATCTACTGCAATACTGTTCTACTGTTTTCTGCAAACAATCATCTTCCACACTATACATCTAATCCTTTGTTACAGCAAGCCGGTGAGATTGACAACCTCGCTGTTTCGTTGGGGCAAAGTACTTGGTTTGTGTTGTGCAGGTTCCACGTTGGCGCCGGAATCCCTGGTGTTGCGCCGCACTACATCCCGCCGCCATCAACCTTCAACGTGCTTCTTGGCTCCTACTGGTTCGATAAACCTTGGTTTCATACTGAGGGAAAACTTGCCGCTGTACACATCACACCTTCCTCTTGGGGTTCCCAACGGACGTGTGCTGTACACGCCATCAAGCAATTTTTCTGGCGCCGTTGCCGGGGAGATCAAGACACGCTGCAAGGGGAGTCTCCACATCCCAATCTCTTTACTTTGTTTTTGTCTTGCTTAGTTTTATTTACTACTTTGTTTGCTGCACTATATCAAAAATACAAAAAAATTAGTTACTTGCATTTACTTTATCTAGTTTGCTTTATTTACTGTCTTGCACTCTATATTAAAAATACAAAAAAATTAGTTACTTTTGTTACCATGTCTAGCTCTGAACCTATTACTTCTTCGCCTGAAGAATTAGTCTTCACTTTTAAACAAGGGGATGAGGAGAGTTTTAAGGATGCTTGGTCTAGAATTTTTACTTCTTATCGTAAAACTGAACCTCAAATGACTCTAAGTTTGCTCCTTAGTAATTTTTATTTTGGTCTTATGATTCGCTATAGATATGCTTTGGATGCTTTAGTGGGAGGAGATTTCCTTCATTGCAATGGGGATCAAGCTTTTAATGCCATAAAGAAGTTGGTTGCATCACATGATTCAGCTAATAACTTTGATTCAGCCCTTATTAGCATTTATAATAGATTAAACAATCTCGAGATAAGTACATCTCGCCTGGACGACAACTATCGCTATGTTCATAATCGTCTTGAACAAGTTTTAGTGAACTCTGAACCTTCATTATGGGATCCTACTGTTAAAATTGTTATCGGTGATCAAACTCTTCATGCCAATTGTGATATTATGTCTGAATTTTGCCTTATACCTGAGAGCATTTATAAATCTTTGAAACTTTGGGGAGTTGATGAAGGAGGAGAAGAAACAACTCTCATTGATAACTCTGTTATAATTCCTAAGGGAATAGCCGCAGGTGTGCATACAACCATTCTTGGAAGAACAATATCCATTGATTATCTTGTTATTGAATGTGTAGGGACAGGAAAAATCACACTCGGAAGATCCCTGCTGAAACTATTGGGAGCAGTCATAGAGGTGGGAGAAGGCACCCTGGAATTCACCTCTACACCGGGGGGGAAATCATATATTTCCTAAATCAAAGAGAAAGAAAAAGAACAAGAAAGGTAAGGGTAAAGCCCAAGGTAAGGTTGATACACCATCTCTCGATAACATTTGATACACACTTTCTGCGCCTAGCTGACAGGCGTTAAAGAAAAGCGTTTATGGGAGACAACCCATGTTTTTACTACAGTACTTTGTTTTTATTTTGTGTCTTGGAAGTTGTTTACTACTGTAGCAACCTCTCCTTATCTTAGTTTAGTGTTTTGTTGTGCCAAGTAAAGTCGTTGATAGTAAAGTTCATACTAGATTTGGATTACTGCGCAGAAACAGATTTCTTTGCTGTCACGAATCTGGGCAAAATTCTCTGTAGGTAACTCAGAAAATTATGCCAATTTACATGAGTGATCCTCAGATATGTACGCAACTTTCATTCAATTTGAGCATTTTCATTTGAGCAAGTCTGGTGCCTCAATAAAATTCGTCAATACGAACTGTTCTGTTTTGACAGATTCTGCCTTTTATTTCGCATTGCCTGTTTTGTTATGTTCGATGGATATTTTGATTCCATTGACTTTCAGTAGCTTTGTGCAATGTCCAGAAGTGTTAAGAATGATTATGTCACCTCTGAACATGTATATTTTGATTGTGCACTAACCCTCTAATGAGTTGTTCTAAATTTGGTGTGGAGGAAGTTTTCAAGGATCAAGAGAGGGAGATGATACAACATGATCAAGGAGAGTGAAAGCTCTAAGCTTGGGGATGCCCCGATGGTTCACCCCTGCATATATCAAGAAGACTCAAGCGTCTAAGCTTGGGGATGCCCAAGGCACCCCCTTCTTCATCGACAACATTATCAGGTTCCTCCCCTGAAACTATATTTTTATTCCATCACATCTTATGTGTTTTTCTTGGAGCGTCGGTTTGTTTTTGTTTTTTGTTTTGTTTGAATAAAATGGATCTTAGCATTCTTTGTGTGGGAGAGAGACACGCTCCGCTGTTGCATATGGACAAGTATGTCCTTAGGCTTTACTCATAATATTCATGGTGAAGTTTCTTCTTCGTTAAATTGTTATATGGTTGGAATTTGAAAATGATACATGTAGTAATTGCTAAAATGTCTTGGATAATGTGATACTTGGCAATTGTTGTGCTCATGTTTAAGCTCTTGCATCATATACTTTGCACCCATTAATGAAGAAATACATAGAGCATGCTAAAATTTGGTTTGCATATTTGGTCTCTCTAAGGTCTAGATAATTTCTAGTATTGAGTTTGAACAACAAGGAAGACGGTGTAGAGTCTTATAATGTTTTCAATATGTCTTTTATGTGAGTTTTGCTGCACCGGTTCATCCTTGTGTTTGTTTCAAATAAGCCTTGCTAGCCTAAACCTTGTATCGAGAGGGAATACTTCTCATGCATCCAAAATACTTGAGCCAACCACTATGCCATTTGTGTCCATCATACCTACCTACTACATGGTATTTCTCCGCCATTCCAAAGTAAATTGCTTGAGTGCTACCTTTAAATTTCCATTCTTCACCTTTACAATATATAGCTCATGGGACAAATAGCTTAAAAACTATTGTGGTATTGAATATGTACTTATGCACTTTATCTCTTATTAAGTTGCTTGTTGTGCGATAACCATGTTCCTGGGGACGCCATCAACTACTCTTTGTTGAATATCATGTGAGTTGCTATGCATGTTCGTCTTGTCTGAAGTAAGGGCGATCTACCACCTCATGGTTAGAGCGTGCATATTGTTAGAGAAGAACATTGGGCCGCTAACTAAAGCCATGATCCATGGTGGAAGTTTCAGTTTTGGACATATATCCTCAATCTCATATGAGAAAATTAATTGTTGTTACATGCTTATGCATAAAAGAGGAGTCCATTATCTGTTGTCTATGTTGTCCCGGTATGGATGTCTAAGTTGAGAATAATCAATAGCGAGAAATCCAATGCGAGCTTTCTCCTTAGACCTTTGTACAGGCGGCATAGAGGTACCCCTTTGTGACACTTGGTTAAAACATGTGCATTGCGATAATCCCGGTAGTCCAAGCTAATTAGGACAAGGTGCGGGCACTATTAGTATACTATGCATGAGGCTTGCAACTTGTAAGATATAATTTACATAACACATATGCTTTATTACTACCGTTGACAAAATTGTTTCTTGTTTTTAAAATCAAAGCTCTAGCACAAATATAGCAATCGATGCTTTCCTCTTTGAAGGACCTTTCTTTTACTTTTGTTGTTGAGTCAGTTCACCTATCTCTCTCCACCTCAAGAAGCAAACACTTGTGTGAACTGTGCATTGATTCCTGCATACTTGCATATTGCACTTATTATATTACTGTATGTTGGCAATATCCACGAGATATACATGTTATAAGTTGAAAGCAACCGCTGAAACTTCATCTTCCTTTGTGTTGCTTCAATGCCTTTACTTTGAATTATTGCTTTATGAGTTAACTCTTATGCAAGACTTATTGATGCTTGTCTTGAAGTACTATTCATGAAAAGTCTTTGCTATATGATTCATTGTTTACTCATGTCATATACATTGTTTTGATCGCTGCATTCACTACATATGCTTTACAATAGTATGATCAAGGTTATGATGGCATGTCACTCCAGAAATTATCTTTGTTTATCGTTTACCTGCTCGGGACGAGCAGGAACTAAGCTTGGGGATGCTGATACGTCTCCGACGTATCGATAATTTCTTATGTTCCATGCCACATTATTGATGATATCTACATGTTTTATGCACACTTTATGTCATATTCGTGCATTTTCTGGAACTAACCTATTAACAAGATGCCGAAGTGCCAGTTGCTGTTTTCTGCTATTTTTGGTTTCAGAAATCCTAGTAAGGAAATATTCTCGGAATTGGACGAAATCAACGCCCAGGGTCCTATTTTGCCACGAAGCTTCCAGAAGACCGAAGAGTCAACGAAGTGGGGCCACGAGGCGGCCAGACTACAGGGCGGCGCGGCCTAGGTCTTGGCCGCGCGGCCCTGTCATCTGGGCCCCTCGTGACGCCCCTTGACCTGCCCTTCCGCCTATAAATAGCCTTCGTCGCGAAACCCCCAATACCGAGAGCCACGATACGTAAAACCTTCCAGAGACGCCGCCGCCGCCAATCCCATCTCGGGGGATTCAGGAGATCGCCTCCGGCACCCTGCCGGAGAGGGGAATCATCTCCCGGAGGACTCTACGCCGCCATGGTCGCCTCCGGAGTGATGTGTGAGTAGTCTACCCCTGGACTATGGGTCCATAGCAGTAGCTAGATGGTTGTCTTCTCCTCATTGTGCTTAATTGTCGGGTCTTGTGAGCTGCCGAACATGATCAAGATCATCTATCTGTAATTCTATATGTTGTGTTTGTTGGGATCCGATGAATAGAGAATACTTGTTATGTTGATTATCAATTTATATCTATGTGTTGTTTATGATCTTGCATGCTCTTCGTTACTAGTAGATGCTCTGGCCAAGTAGATGCTTGTAACTCCAAGAGGGAGTATTTATGCTCGATAGTGGGTTCATGTCTCCGTGAATCTGGGGGAGTGACAGAAACCTCTAAGATTATGGATGTGCTGTTGCCACTAGGGATAAAACATTGGTGCTATGTTCGAGGATGTAGTTACTGATTACATTACGCGCAATACTTAATGCAATTGTCTGTTGTTAGCAACTTAATACTGGAGGGGGTTCGGATGATAACCTGAAGGTGGACTTTTTAGGCATAGATGCATGCTGGATAGCGGTCTATGTACTTTGTTGTAATGCCCAATTAAATCTCACCATACTCATCATAATATGTATGTGCATGGTCATGCCCTCTTTATTTGTCAATTGCCCAACTGTAATTTGTTCACCCAACATGCTGTTTATCTTATGGGAGAGACACCTGTAGTGAACTGTGGACCCCGGTCCAATTCTCTATACTGAAATACAATCTCTTAATCTTGTTCTACTGTTTTCTGCAAACAATCATCTTCCACACTATACATCTAATCCTTTGTTACAGCAAGCCGGTGAGATTGACAACCTCGCTGTTTCGTTGGGGCAAAGTACTTGGTTTGTGTTGTGCAGGTTTCACGTTGGCGTTGGAATCCCTGGTGTTGCGCCGCACTACATCCCGCCGCCATCAACCTTCAACGTGCTTCTTGGCTCCTACTGGTTCGATAAACCTTGGTTTCATACTGAGGGAAAACTTGCCGCTGTACGCATCACACCTTCCTCTTGGGGTTCCCAACGGACGTGTGCTGTACACGCCATCAGTCACATCTTATGTGCTTTACTTGGAGCGTCTGTATGTTTTTGTTTTTGTTTTTGTTTCAATAAAATCGGATCCTAGCATTCTTTGTTTGGGAGAGAGACACGCTCCGCTGTTGCATATGAACACATGTGTTCTTAGCTTTACTCTTAATGTTCATGGCGAAGGTTGAAACTGCTTCGTTCATTGTTATATGGTTGGAAACAGAAAATGCTTCATGTGATAATTGGTATAATGTCTTGAATAATTTGATACTTGGCAATTGTTGTGCTCAAATAGATCATGTTTAAGCTCTTGCATCATGTACTTTGGATGTGGAGACTCCCTTGCAGCGTGTCTTGATCTCCCCGGCAACGGCGCTAGAAAATCTGCTTGATATGCGTACAGCACGCGTCCGTTGGGAACCCCAAGAGGAAGGTGTGATGCGTACAGCGGCAAGTTTTCCCTCAGTAAGAAACCAAGGTTTATCGAACCAGTAGGAGCCAAGAAGCACGTTGAAGGTTGATGGCGGCGAGATGTAGTGCGGCGCAACACCAGGGATTCCGGCGCCAACGTGGAACCTGCACAACACAACCAAAGTACTTTGCCCCAACGAAACAGTGAGGTTGTCAATCTCACCGGCTTGCTGTAACAAAGGATTAGATGTATAGTGTGGATGATGATTGTTTGCAGAGAACAGTAGAACAAGTATTGCAGTAGATTGTATTCGATGTAAAGAATGGACCGGGGTCCACAGTTCACTAGAGGTGTCTCTCCCATAAGATAAATAGCATGTTGGGTGAACAAATTACAGTTGGGCAATTGACAAATAGAGAGGGCATGACAATGCACATACATGATATGATGAGTATTGTGAGATTTAATTGGGCATTACGACAAAGTACATAGACCGCTATCCAGCATGCATCTATGCCTAAAAAGTCCACCTTCAGGTTATCATCCGAACCCCCTCCAGTATTAAGTTGCTAACAACAGACAATTGCATTAAGTATTGCGCGTAATGTAATCAGTAACTACATCCTCGAACATAGCACCAATGTTTTATCCCTAGTGGCAACAGCACATCCATAATCTTAGAGGTTTCTCACTCCCGCATTCACGGAGACATGAACCCACTATCGAGCATAAATACTCCCTCTTGGAGTTACAAGCATCTACTTGGCCAGAGCATCTACTAGTAACGGAGAGCATGCAAGATCATAAATAACACATAGATATAAATTGATAATCAACATAACAAGTATTCTCTATTCATCGGATCCCAACAAACACAACATATAGAATTACAGATAGATGATCTTGATCATGTTCGGCAGCTCACAAGACCCGACAATTAAGCACAATGGGGAGAAGACAACCATCTAGCTACTGCTATGGACCCATAGTCCAGGGGTAGACTACTCACACATCACTCCGGAAGGAACATGTGTTGTATCATGGGGTTGAGACTAATAAATCTAGTTTCCATCATGCGTACCAAACAAACGGAGGCATCTTCATAGGTAGGGACAGCTTTTGCAAGGGGTATATCTTTAAGATCTTCATGCATACTAACATGGGTGAAAAATTCTTCTATATTATCTCTTCCAATTATAGACCCTTGTCCTACCGGTATATCTTTTACAGTAAAATTAAAAGGAAACATGATGAAATAAGTAAATGCGAGTAACTAATTTTTTTGTGTTTTTGATATAGCAAACAAGATAGCAAAATAAAGTAAAACTAGCAACTAATTTTTTTGTATTTTGATTTAGTGCAGCAAACAAAGTAGTAAATAAAATAAAGCAAGACAAAAACAAAGTAAAGAGATTGGATGTGGAGACTCCCTTGCAGCGTGTCTTGATCTCCCCGGCAACGGCGCCAGAAAATCTGCTTGATACGCGTACAGCACGCGTCCGTTGGGAACCCCAAGAGGAAGGTGTGATGCGTACAGCGGCAAGTTTTCCCTCAGTAAGAAACCAAGGTTTATCGAACCAGTAGGAGCCAAGAAGCACGCTGAAGGTTGATGGCGGCGAGATGTAGTGCGGCGCAACACCAGGGATTCCAGCGCCAACGTGGAACCTGCACAACACAACCAAAGTACTTTGCCCCAATGAAACAGTGAGGTTGTCAATCTCACCGGCTTGCTGTAACAAAGGATTAGATGTATAGTGTGGATGATGATTGTTTGCAGAGAACAGTAGAACAAGTATTGCAGTAGATTGTATTCGATGTAAAGAATGGACCGGGGTCCACAGTTCACTAGAGGTGTCTCTCCCATAAGATAAATAGCATGTTGGGTGAACAAATTACAGTTGGGCAATTGACAAATAGAGAGGGCATGACAATGCATATACATGATATGATGAGTATTGTGAGATTTAATTGGGCATTACGACAAAGTACATAGACCGCTATCCAGCATGCATCTATGCCTAAAAAGTCCACCTTCAGGTTATCATCCGAACCCCTTCCAGTATTAAGTTGCAAACAACAGACAATTGCATTAAGTATGGTGCGTAATGTAATCAATAACTACATCCTCGGACATAGCATCAATGTTTTATCCCTAGTGGCAACAGCACATCCACAACCTTAGGGGTTGCTGTCACTCCCCCAAATTTAATGGAGACATGAACCCACTATCGAGCATAAATACTCCCTCTTGGAGTTAAGAGTAAAAACTTGGCCAGAGCCTCTACTAATAACGGAGAGCATGCAAGATCATAAACAACACATAGATAGATTGATAATCAACATAACATAGTATTCTCTATCCATCGGATCCCAACAAACACAACATATAACATTACAGATAGATGATCTTGATCATGTTAGGCAGCTCACAAGACCCGACAATGAAGCACAATTAGGAGAAGAAGACCATCTAGCTACTGCTATGGACCCATAGTCCAGGGGTGAACTACTCACACATCACCCCGGAGGTGACCATGGCGGTGAAGAGTCCTCCGGGAGATGATTCCCCTCTTCGGCAGGGTGCCGGAGGCGATCTCCTGAATCCCCCGAGATGGGATTGGCGGCGGCGGCGTCTCTGGAAGGTTTTTCGTATCGTGGCTCTCGGTACTGGGGGTTTCGCGACGAAGGCTATAAGTAGGCGGAGGCGATAGGTCAGGGGGCCTGACAGGGGGCCCACACACTAGGCCGGCGCGGCCAGGGCTTGGGCCGCGCCGCCCTAGCGTCTGGCCACCTCGTGGCCCCACTTCGTATCATCTTCGGTCTTCTGGAAGCTTCGTGTGAAAATAGGCCCCTGGGCGTTGATTTCGTCCAATTCCGAGAATATTTCCTTACTAGGATTTCTGAAACCAAAAACAGCAGAAAACAGCAACTGGCTCTTCGGCATCTCGTTAATAGGTTAGTGCCGGAAAATGCATAAATATGACATAAATTATGCATAAAACATGTAGATATCATCAATAATGTGGCATGGAACATAAGAAATTATCGATACGTCGGAGACGTATCAGCATCCCCAAGCTTAGTTTCTGCTCGTCCCGAGCAGGTAAATGATAACAAAGATAATTTCTGGAGTGACATGCCATCATAACCTTGATCATACTATTGTAAGCATATGTAATGAATGCAGCGATCAAAACAATGGTAAATGACATGAGTAAACAAATGAATCATATAGCAAAGACTTTTCATGAATAGTACTTTCAAGACAAGCACCAATAAGTCTTGCATAAGAGTTAACTCATAAAGCAATAATTCAAAGTAAAGGTATTGAAGCAACATAAAGGAAGATTAAGTTTCAGCGGTTGCTTTCAACTTGTAACATGTATATCTCATGGATAGTTGTCAATGCAAAGTAATATAACAAGTGCAATATGCAAGTATGTAGGAATCAATGCACAGTTCACACAAGTGTTTGCTTCTTGGGATGGAGAGAAATAGGTGAACTGACTCAACATAAAAGTAAAAGAAAGGGCCCTTCGCAGAGGGAAGCATTGATTGCTATATTTGTGCTAGAGCTTTGATTTTGAAAACAAGAAACAATTTTGTCAACGGTAGTAATAAAGCATATGTGTTATGTAAATTATATCTTACAAGTTGCAAGCCTCATGCATAGTATACTAATAGTGCCCGCACCTTGTCCTAATTAGCTCGGATTACCTGGATTATCATCGCAATACATATGTTTTAACCAAGTGTCACAAAGGGGTACCTCTATGCCGCATGTACAAAGGTCTAAGGAGAAAGCTCGCATTGGATTTCTCGCTATTGATTATTCTCAACTTAGACATCCATACCGGGACAACATAGACAACAGATAATGGACTCCTCTTTTATGCATAAGCATTCAACAATTATTTCTCATATGAGATTGAGGATATTTGTCCAAAACTGAAACTTCCACCATGGATCATGGCTTTAGTTAGCGGCCCAATGTTCTTCTCTAACATTATGCATGCTCTAACCATTCTAGTGGTAAATCTCCCTTACTTCAGACAAGACGGACATGCATAGCAACTCACATGATATTCAACAAAGAGTAGTTGATGGCGTCCCCAGGAACATGGTTATCGCACAACAAGCAACTTAATAAGAGATAAAGTGCATAAGTACATATTCAATACCACAATAGTTTTTAGGCTATTTGTCCCATGAGCTATATATTGCAAAGGTGAATGATAGAAATTTAAAGGTAGCACTCAAGCAATTTACTTTGGAATGACGGAGAAATACCATGTAGTAGGTAGGTATGGTGGACACAAATGGCATAGTGGTTGGCTCAAGAATTTTCGATGCATGAGAAGTATTCCCTCTCGATACAAGGTTTAGGCTAGCAAAGCTATTTGAAACAAACACAAGGATGAACCGGTGCAGCAAAACTCACATAAAAGACATATTGTAAACATTATAAGACTCTACACCGTCTTCCTTGTTGTTCAAACTCTTTACTAGAAATTATCTAGACCTTAGAGAGACCAAATATGCAAACCAAATTTTAGCAAGCTCTATGTATTTCTTCATTAATAGGTGCAAAGTATATGATGCAAGAGCTTAAACATGAGCAGAACAATTGCCAAGTATCACATTATCCAAGACATTTTACCAATTACTACATGTAGCATTTTCCGTTTCCAACCATATAACAATTTAACGAAGAAGATTCAACCTTCGCCATGAATATTATGAGTAAAGACTAAGGACATACTTGTCCATATGCAACAGCGGAGCGTGTCTCTCTCCCACACAATCAATGCTAGGATCCATTTTATTCAAACAAAACAAAACAAAAACAAACCGACGCTCCAAGCAAAGTACATAAGATGTGATGGAATAAAAATATAGTTTCACTAGAGGAACCTGATAATGTTGTCGATGAAGAAGGGGATGCCTTGGGCATCCCCAAGCTTAGACGCTTGAGTCTTCTTGATATATGCAGGGGTGAACCACCGGGGCATCCCCAAGCTTAGAGCTTTCACTCTCCTTGATCATATTGTATCATCCTCCTCTCTTGATCCTTGAAAACTTCCTCCACATCAAACTCAAAACAACTCATTAGAGGGTTAGTGGACAATTAAAATTTACATGTTCAGAGGTGACATAATCATTCTTAACACTTCTGGACATTGCACAAAGCTACTGAAAGTTAATGGAATAGAAAAATCCAACAAGCATAGCAAAACAGGCAATGCGAAATAAAAGGCAGAATCTGTCAAAACAGAACAGTTCGTAAAGACGAATTTTATTGAGGCACCAGACTTGCTCAAATGAAAATGCTCAAATTTAATGAAAGTTGCGTACATATCTGAGGATCACTCACGTAAATTGGCATAATTTTCTGAGTTACCTACAGAGAATTAGGTCCAGATTCGTGACAGCAAAGAAATCTATTTCTGCGCAGTAATCCAAATCTAGTATGAACCTTACTATCAACGACTTTACTTGGCACAACAATGCACAAAACTAAGATAAGGAGAGGTTGCTACAGTAGTAACAACTTCCAAGACTCAAATATAAAACAAAAGGTACTGTAGTAAAAACATGGGTTGTCTCCCACAAGCGTTTTTCTTTAACGCCTTTCAGCTAGGCGCAGAAAGTGTGTATCAAGTGTTATCAAGAGATGGTGCATCTACAGTGGGGTGTGGAGTTTTTTCAACCATGCATTGTATTTTGGATACATAAGTCTCAGCGGCTCCCTTTTCATTAGTCTTGGGCTTGCTACTCTCATCAAACAAATTTTTAGGAACAAGCCAAGCATAATTATCATCTAGAGCTTCATGCATAGCTAGGAGCTTGCAAGGTATTGGTGCTTTAATCTCCCCACCATCATTAACATTATTAGTGTACTTAATTCTATCCATGTCCATCTTTTCAAGTGTTCTTTTAAAATCGGTGGTCATACCAAGCCTATCATGCTTACTAAAAACTTTTCTAGCTTCTTTAGCTATATCCTCAAATTCTCGCACTAGGACTTTTAGAACAAAATCTCTCTTCTCTCCCCTCTCCATATTAGAAAGTGTAAGGAACATGTGTTGTATCATGGGGTTGAGACTAATAAATCTAGCTTCCATCATGCGTACCAAACAAACGGAGGCATCTTCATAGGTAGGGACAGCTTTTGCAAGGGGTATATCTTTAAGATCTTCATGCATACTAACATGGGTGAAAAATTCTTCTATATTATCTCTTCCAATTATAGACCCTTGTCCTACCGGTATATCTTTTACAGTAAAATTAAAAGGAAACATGATGAAATAAGTAAATGCGAGTAACTAATTTTTTTGTGTTTTTGATATAGCAAACAAGATAGCAAAATAAAGTAAAACTAGCAACTAATTTTTTTGTATTTTGATTTAGTGCAGCAAACAAAGTAGTAAATAAAATAAAGCAAGACAAAAACAAAGTAAAGAGATTGGATGTGGAGACTCCCTTGCAGCGTGTCTTGATTTCCCCGGCAACGGCGCCAGAAAATCTGCTTGATACGCGTACAGCACGCGTCCGTTGGGAACCCCAAGAGGAAGGTGTGATGCGTACAGCGGCAAGTTTTCCCTCAGTAAGAAACCAAGGTTTATCGAACCAGTAGGAGCCAAGAAGCACGTTGAAGGTTGATGGCGGCGAGATGTAGTGCGGCGCAACATCAGGGATTCCAGCGCCAACGTGGAACCTGCACAACACAACCAAAGTACTTTGCCCCAACGAAACAGTGAGGTTGTCAATCTCACCGGCTTGCTGTAACAAAGGATTAGATGTATAGTGTGGATGATGATTGTTTGCAGAGAACAGTAGAACAAGTATTGCAGTAGATTGTATTCGATGTAAAGAATGGACCGGGGTCCACAGTTCACTAGAGGTGTCTCTCCCGTAAGATAAATAGCATGTTGGGTGAACAAATTGCAGTTGGGCAATTGACAAATAGAGAGGGCATGACAATGCACATACATGATATGATGAGTATTGTGAGATTTAATTGGGCATTACGACAAAGTACATAGACCGCTATCCAGCATGCATCTATGCCTAAAAAGTCCACCTTCAGGTTATCATCCGAACCCCTTCCAGTATTAAGTGGCAAACAACAGACAATTGCATTAAGTATGGTGCGTAATGTAATCAATAACTACATCCTCGGACATAGCATCAATGTTTTATCCCTAGTGGCAACAGCACATCCACAACCTTAGGGGTTGCTGTCACTCCCCCAAATTTAATGGAGACATGAACCCACTATCGAGCATAAATACTCCCTCTTGGAGTTAAGAGTAAAAACTTGGCCAGAGCCTCTACTAATAACGGAGAGCATGCAAGATCATAAACAACACATAGATAGATTGATAATCAACATAACATAGTATTCTCTATCCATCGGATCCCAACAAACACAACATATAACATTACAGATAGATGATCTTGATCATGTTAGACAGCTCACAAGACCCGACAATGAAGCACAATTAGGAGAAGACGACCATCTAGCTACTGCTATGGACCCATAGTCCAGGGGTGAACTACTCACACATCACTCCGGAGGCGACCATGGCAGTGAAGAGTCCTCCGGGAGATGATTCCCCCCTCCGGCAGGGTGCCGGAGGCGATCTCCTGAATCCCCCGAGATGGGATTGGCGGCGGCGGCGTCTCTGGAAGGTTTTCCGTATCGTGGCTCTCGGTACTGGGGGTTTCGCGACGAAGGCTATAAGTAGGCGAAGGCGATAGGTCAGGGGGCCTGACAGGGGGCCCACACACTAGGCCGGCGCGGCCTGGGCTTGGGCCGCACCGCCCTAGCGTCTGGCCACCTCGTGGCCCCACTTCGTATCATCTTCGGTCTTCTGGAAGCTTCGTGTGAAAATAGGCCCCTGGGCGTTGATTTCGTCCAATTCCGAGAATATTTCCTTACTAGGATTTCTGAAACCAAAAACAGCGAAAAAACAGAATCGGCTCTTCGGCATCTCGTTAATAGGTTAGTGCCAGAAAATGCATAAATATGACATAAAGTATGCATAAAACATGTAGATATCATCAATAATGTGGCATGGAACATAAGAAATTATCGATACGTCGGAGACGTATCAGCATTCCCAAGCTTAGTTTCTGCTCGTCCCGAGCAGGTAAACGATAACAAAGATAATTTCTGGAGTGACATGCCATCATAACCTTGATCATACTATTGTAAGCATATGTAATGAATGCAGCGATCAAAACAATGGTAAATGACATGAGTAAACAAATGAATCATATAGCAAAGACTTTTCATGAATAGTACTTTCAAGACAAGCATCAATAAGTCTTGCATAAGAGTTAACTCATAAAGCAATAATTCAAAGTAAAGGTATTGAAGCAACATAAAGGAAGATTAAGTTTCAGTGGTTGCTTTCAACTTGTAACATGTATATCTCATGGATAGTTGTCAATGCAAAGTAATATAACAAGTGCAATATGCAAGTATGTAGGAATCAATGCACAGTTCACACAAGTGTTTGCTTCTTGGGATGGAGAGAAATAGGTGAACTGACTCAACATAAAAGTAAAAGAAAGGGCCCTTCGCAGAGGGAAGCATTGATTGCTATATTTGTGCTAGAGCTTTGATTTTGAAAACAAGAAACAATTTTGTCAACGGTAGTAATAAAGCATATGTGTTATGTAAATTATATCTTACAAGTTGCAAGCCTCATGCATAGTATACTAATAGTGCCCGCACCTTGTCCTAATTAGCTCGGATTACCTGGATTATCATCGCAATACATATGTTTAACCAAGTGTCACAAAGGGGTACCTCTATGCCGCATGTACAAAGGTCTAAGGAGAAAGCTCGCATTGGATTTCTCGCTATTGATTATTCTCAACTTAGACATCCATACCGGGACAACATAGACAACAGATAATGGACTCCTCTTTTATGCATAAGCATTCAACAATTATTTCTCATATGAGATTGAGGATATTTGTCCAAAACTGAAACTTCCACCATGGATCATGGCTTTAGTTAGCGGCCCAATGATCTTCTCTAACATTATGCATGCTCTAACCATTCTAGTGGTAAATCTCCCTTACTTCAGACAAGACGGACATGCATAGCAACTCACATGATATTCAACAAAGAGTAGTTGATGGCGTCCCCAGGAACATGGTTATCGCACAACAAGCAACTTAATAAGAGATAAAGTGCATAAGTACATATTCAATACCACAATAGTTTTTAGGCTATTTGTCCCATGAGCTATATATTGCAAAGGTGAATGATAGAAATTTAAAGGTAGCACTCAAGCAATTTACTTTGGAATGACGGAGAAATACCATGTAGTAGGTAGGTATGGTGGACACAAATGGCATAGTGGTTGGCTCAAGAATTTTGGATGCATGAGAAGTATTCCCTCTCGATACAAGGTTTAGGCTAGCAAGGCTATTTGAAACAAACACAAGGATGAACCGGTGCAGCAAAACTCACATAAAAGACATATTGTAAACATGATAAGACTCTACACCGTCTTCCTTGTTGTTCAAACTCTTTACTAGAAATTATCTAGACCTTAGAGAGACCAAATATGCAAACCAAATTTTAGCAAGCTCTGTGTATTTCTTCATTAATAGGTGCAAATTATATGATGCAAGAGCTTAAACATGAGCACAACAATTGCCAAGTATCACATTATCCAAGACATTTTACCAATTACTACATGTAGCATTTTCCGTTTTCAACCATATAACAATTTAACGAAGAAGATTCAACCTTCGCCATGAATATTATGAGTAAAGACTAAGGACATACTTGTCCATATGCAACAGCGGAGCGTGTCTCTCTCCCACACAATGAATGCTAGGATCCATTTTATTCAAACAAAATAAAACAAAAACAAACCGACGCTCCAAGCAAAGTACATAAGATGTGATGGAATAAAAATATAGTTTCACTAGAGGAACCTGATAATGTTGTCGATGAAGAAGGGGATGCCTTGGGCATCCCCAAGCTTAGACGCTTGAGTCTTCTTGATATATGCAGGGGTGAACCACCGGGGCATCCCCAAGCTTAGAGCTTTCACTCTCCTTGATCATATTGTATCATCCTCCTCTCTTGATCCTTGAAAACTTCCTCCACACCAAACTCAAAACAACTCATTAGAGGGTTAGTGGGCAATTAAAATTTACATGTTCAGAGGTGACATAATCATTCTTAACACTTCTGGACATTGCACAAAGCTACTGAAAGTTAATGGAATAGAAAAATCCATCAAGCATAGCAAAACAGGCAATGCGAAATAAAAGGCAGAATCTGTCAAAACAGAACAGTTCGTAAAGACGAATTTTATTGAGGCACCAGACTTGCTCAAATGAAAATGCTCAAATTTAATGAAAGTTGCGTACATATCTGAGGATCACTCACGTAAATTGGCATAATTTTCTGAGTTACCTACAGAGAATTAGGTCCAGATTCGTGACAGCAAAGAAATCTGTTTCTGCACAGTAATCCAAATCTAGTATGAACCTTACTATCAACGACTTCACTTGGCACAACAATGCACAAAACTAAGATAAGGAGAGGTTGCTACAGTAGTAACAACTTCCAAGACTCAAATATAAAACAAAAGGTACCGTAGTAAAAACATGGGTTGTCTCCCACAAGCGTTTTTCTTTAACGCCTTTCAGCTAGGCGCAGAAAGTGTGTATCAAGTGTTATCAAGAGATGGTGCATCTACAGTGGGGTGTGGAGTTTTTTTAACCATGCATTGTATTTTGGATACATAAGTCTCAGCGGCTCCCTTTTCATTAGTCTTGGGCTTGCTACTCTCATCAAACAAATTTTCAGGAACAAGCCAAGCATAATTATCATCTAGAGCTTCATGCATAGCTAGGAGCTTGCAAGGTATTGGTGCTTTAATCTCCCCACCATCATTAACATTATTAGTGTACTTAATTCTATCCATATCCATCTTTTCAAGTGTTCTTTTAAAATCGGTGGTCATACCAAGCCTATCATGCTTACTAAAAACTTTTCTAGCTTCTTTAGCTATATCCTCAAATTCTCGCACTAGGACTTTTAGAACAAAATTTCTCTTCTCTCCCCTCTCCATATCAGAAAGTGTAAGGAACATGTGTTGTATCATGGGGTTGAGACTAATAAATCTAGCTTCCATCATGCGTACCAAACAAACGGAGGCATCTTCATAGGTAGGGACAGCTTTTGCAAGGGGTATATCTTTAAGATCTTCATGCATACTAACATGGGTGAAAAATTCTTCTATATTATCTCTTCCAATTATAGACCCTTGTCCTACCGGTATATCTTTTACAGTAAAATTAAAAGGAAACATGATGAAATAAGTAAATGCGAGTAACTAATTTTTTTGTGTTTTTGATATAGCAAACAAGATAGCAAAATAAAGTAAAACTAGCAACTAATTTTTTTGTATTTTGATTTAGTGCAGCAAACAAAGTAGTAAATAAAATAAAGCAAGACAAAAACAAAGTAAAGAGATTGGATGTGGAGACTCCCTTGCAGCGTGTCTTGATCTCCCCGGCAACGGCGCCAGACAATCTGCTTGATACGCGTACATCACGCGTCCGTTGGGAACCCCAAGAGGAAGGTGTGATGCGTACAACGGCAAGTTTTCCCTCAGTAAGAAACCAAGGTTTATCGAACCAGTAGGAGCCAAGAAGCACGTTGAAGGTTGATGGCGGCGAGATGTAGTGCGGCGCAACACCAGGGATTCCGGCGCCAACGTGGAACCTGCACAACACAACCAAAGTACTTTTCCCCAACGAAACAGTGAGGTTGTAAATCTCACCGGCTTGCTGTAACAAAGGATTAGATGTATAGTGTGGATGATGATTGTTTGCAGAGAACAGTAGAACAAGTATTGCAGTAGATTGTATTCGATGTAAAGAATGGACCGGGGTCCACAGTTCACTAGAGGTGTCTCTCCCATAAGATAAATAGCATGTTGGGTGAACAAATTACAGTTGGGCAATTGACAAATAGAGAGGGCATGACAATGCACATACATGATATGATGAGTATTGTGAGATTTAATTGGGCATTACGACAAAGTACATAGACCGCTATCCAGCATGCATCTATGCCTAAAAAGTCCACCTTCAGGTTATCATCCGAACCCTTCCAGTATTAAGTTGCAAACAACAGACAATTGCATTAAGTATGGTGCGTAATGTAATCAATAACTACATCCTCGGACATAGCATCAATGTTTTATCCCTAGTGGCAACAGCACATCCACAACCTTAGGGGTTGCTGTCACTCCCCCAGATTTAATGGAGACATGAACCCACTATCGAGCATAAATACTCCCTCTTGGAGTTAAGAGTAAAACTTGGCCAGAGCCTCTACTAATAACGGAGAGCATGCAAGATCATAAACAACACATAGATAGATTGATAATCAACATAACATAGTATTCTCTATCCATCGGATCCCAACAAACACAACATATAGCATTACAGATAGATGATCTTGATCATGTTAGGCAGCTCACAAGACCCGACAATGAAGCACAATTAGGAGAAGACGACCATCTAGCTACTGCTATGGACCCATAGTCCAGGGGTGAACTACTCACACATCACTCCGGAGGCTACCATGGCGGTGAAGAGTCCTCCGGGAGATGATTCCCCTCTCCGGCAGGGTGCCGGAGGCGATCTCCTTAATCCCCCGAGATGGGATTGGCGGCGGCGGCGTCTCTGGAAGGTTTTCAGTATCGTGGCTCTCGGTACTGGGGGTTTCGCGACGAAGGCTATAAGTAGGCGGAGGAGATAGGTCAGGGGGCCTGACAGGGGGCCCACACACTAGGCCGGCGCGGCCAGGGCTTGGGCAGCGCCGCCCTAGCGTCTGGCCACCTCGTGGCCCCACTTCGTATCATCTTCGGTCTTCTGGAAGCTTCGTGTGAAAATAGGCCCCTGGGCGTTGATTTCGTCCAATTCCGAGAATATTTCCTTACTAGGATTTCTGAAACCAAAAACAGCAGAAAACAAGAATCGGCTCTTCGGCATCTCGTTAATAGGTTAGTGCCGGAAAATGCATAAATATGACATAAAGTATACATAAAACATGTAGATATCATCAATAATGTGGCATGGAACATAAGAAATTATCGATACGTCGGAGACGTATCAAGGAGTCCATTATCTGTTTTCTATGTTGTCCCGGTATGGATGTCTAAGTTGAGAATAATCAAAAGCGAGAAATCCAATGCGAACTTTCTCCTTAGACCTTTGTACAGGCGGCATAGAGGTACCCCTCTGTGACACTTGGTTGAAACATATGTTATGCGATGATAATCCATGTAAATCCAAGCTAATTAGGACAAGGTGCAAGCACTATTGGTAATCTATGCATGAGACTTGCAAGTTATAAGATGTCTTATGCATAATACATATGAATTATTACTACCGTTGGCAAAATTGTTTCTATGTTTTCAAAATAAAAGCTCTAGCACAAATATAGCAATCCATGCTTCCCTCTGCGAAGGGCCATTCTTTTACTTTTATGTTGAGTCAGTTTACCTACTTCTTTCTATCTTAGAAGCAAACACTTGTGTCAACTGTGTGCATTGATTCTTACATACTTGCTTATTTGCATTCATCATATTACTTTGTGTTGACAATTATCCATGAGATATACATGTTGAAGTTGAAAGCAACTGCTGAAACTTATATCTTCCTTTGTGTTGCTTCAAAGCTTTCTTCTAAGAATCTATTGCTTTATGAGTTAACTCCTATGCAAGTCTTATTGATGCTTGTCTTAAAAGTACTATTCATGAAAAGTCTTTGTTATATGATTCAGTTGTTTAATCATTATCTTTACCATTGCTTCGAATCACTGCATTCATCTCATATGCTTTACAATAGTATTGATCAAGATTATGATAGCATGTCACTTCAGAAATTATCTTTGTTATCGTTTACCTACTCGAGGGCGAGTAGGAACTAAGCTTGGGGATGCTTGACACGTCTCAAACGTATCTATAATTTCTTATGTTCCATGCTACTTTTATGATGATACTCACATGTTTTATACACACTTTATGTCATTATTATGCATTTTCCGGCACTAACCTATTGACAAGATGCCGAAGAGCCAGTTGCTGTTTTCTGCTTTTTTGGTTTCAGAAATCCTACAAAGGAAATATTCTCGGAATTGGACGAAATCAACGCCCAGGGACTTATTTTTCCACGGAGCTTCCAGAAGACCGAAGGGGATACGAAGTGGGGCGACGAGGCGCCGCCACCATAGGGCCGCGCGGCCAAAGGGGGGGCCGCGCCGCCCTATGGTGTGGGCCCCTCGTCAGCCCTCCAACCCTGCCCTTCCGCGTACTTATAGCCTCCGTCGCGAAAACCCCTGTACCGAGAGCCACGATACGGAAAACCTTCCAGAGACGCCGCCGCCGCCAATCCCATCTCGGGGGATTCAGGAGATCGCCTCCGGCACCCTGCCGGACAGGGGAATCATCTCCCGGAGGACTCTACATCACCATGATCGCCTCCGGACTGATGTGTGAGTAGTTTACCCTTGGACTATGGGTCAATAGCAGTAGCTAGATGGTTGTCTTCTCCTAATTGTGCTATCATGTTAGATCTTGTGAGTTGCCTATCATGATCAAGATCATCTATTTGTAATGCTACATGTTGTGTTTGTTGGGATCCGATGAATATGGAATACTATGTCAAGTTGATTATCAATCTATCATATATGTGTTTTTTATATTCTTGCATGCTCTCCGTTGCTAGTAGAGGCTCTGGCCAAGTTGATACTTGTGACTCCAAGAGGGAGTATTTATGCTCGATAGTGGGTTCATGCCTCCATTGAATCTGGGACAGTGACAGAAAGTTCTAAGGTTGTGGATATGTTGTTGCCACTAGGGATAAAACATCAATGCTTTGTCTAAATATGTTTGTGTTGATTACATTACGCACCATACTTAATGCAATTGTCTGTTGTTTGCAACTTAATACTGGAAGGGGTACGGATGCTAACCCGAAGGTGGACTTTTTAGGCATAGATGCATGCTGGATAGCGGTCTATGTACTTTGTCGTAATGCCCTGATTAAATCTCATAGTAGTCATCATGATATGTATGTGCATTGTTATGCCCTCTTTATTTGTCAATTGCCCAACTGTAATTTGTTCACCCAACATGCTATTTATCTTATTGGAGAGACACCACTAGTGAATTGTGGACCCCGGTCCATTCTTTTACATCTGAATACAATCTACTGCAAACATTGTTCTTTACTGTTCTTCGCAAACAAAAACAAACATCATCTTCCACACTATACAATTAATCCTTTGTTTACAGCAAGCCGGTGAGATTGACAACCTCACTGTTACGTTGGGGCAAAGTACTTTGATTGTGTTGTGCAGGTTCCACGTTGGCGCCGGAATCCCTGGTGTTACGCCGCACTACACTCCTCCGTCAACAACCTTCACGTGATCCTTGACTCCTACTGGTTCGATAACCTTGGTTTCTTACTGAGGGAAAACTTGCTGCTGTACGCATCACACCTTCCTCTTGGGGTTCCCAACGGACGTGTGCTTCACGCGTATCAGCGGGCATTGCCGAGGAGGCCCCTCGTCACTCCTTCCGCCTGGCGTGACCCAATACGGTGTTCGGCGCCTCGAGCTCATCCCCGCTCCACAGGGGACTGTCCAGACGCGCCGGACATAGTGAGAAGCAAGGCAGGCCCGACGCGTCATTGACACATGAACGGCGTTGAAGAACATCGCGCGCACATCCGAAACAGTTTTGTGTGTTTTATGACGACGTGCATGATACGTGGGTGTAGCAAGTAACCCAAACGAACAAAATATAAAGTAGGTGGGTAAGCAAGTAATTCAAGGTAGTTGGTCACCAGGCGGTAAGTAAGAAACAAGAATCGCGCGCACAGCATCAGCAAAAATATAAGGGCATGTGCAATGGTTGATAAGACCGTCTTATCTTAGCTCTGCCATGTAATCTAGATATGACAGTAAAATATGATGTACAATGAGTTATTATTTAGTCTTATCTTTAGTAACTAGACATCCTAAATATGTGGTGAGACAGATTGTGCTAAGAGATCATCTCTTAGCTAAGAGAAGGCAAAGTCTTTTTTTGACTTTCTCTTTCCTCCACGTCAGCATTTATCCTACGTGGCATTGCTAAGATATCACCATTGTACATGCCCTAAGTGATGATTCTCACCGGCGTTAAGAGGATTCCGAGCCGGTCTTGATGCGCTGTAGGGATCCTTAAGTTGTGTGCGTGCCTGAAGTCCTGAACAACGGCGCAGCACGGGTCGAGGCCGGCATGGCATTTCGTCGAACAGGTCACAGGCATGCCACCATTTCCGACGTCGAAGCGCGGCGCGCATTCCCGAAATATCAGTGTAAAGGTGGCGCTGCCCACCTACTCGGATTCCATTTTTCCGCGCGCGAGTGGACGAGTGGCAGCGCGAATCGGATTCTCCGGTATAAGAAGAAGTGGGGTGGGCGGAGGGAACCCAGACCAAACTCGCGAAATCGGATCCTCGCTCCTCCTGCTGCTGCCTCGGAATTGGTACCCATCCCTTCCTATCTCCGTCTCCGCACAACTTGGTTCTGAATTTTCTTGTCTTGTTCTTGCTCGATTTCTGCGGGTTGGATTTATTCTGTGGTCATGGAATGAACGCCGTGATCGATCGATCCCTTTGCGGAATTTCATTGATCGGTGAACGACTAACCAGGATTTTAATTTGTGAATTGTGTTCTTTGTTCATCGTGGATTCGTGGGCACCCAGATCAATACAAAGTTGCATGTACACCGTGGTATGAACCTCCCGGGTTCAAAGGTCTAGACTGGAAATGATACGGCTGCTCACACCCTTTGTTGTATAGACACGGTGGTTCACAAGTCGATGTGGAATGATCCTCCGATCTAAGCCACTGGCTTCAAACCCTCACATGATTTTTACTTTGTCTCCACACATCACCCACTTGAAACTCTTTAGTGGTGATTCATGCATGCCAAGATGGCTGCATATATAGCTAGGGTGTGGATAATTGTAGGGTCTGCCTAGCGCTCGTTTGAATTCGAATGAAAATTAGTTTAAGTGTTACTCAAACCACGTCACACATAGTTAAAAAGACAATTTCAGTTGCAATGATATTTCAACTTGGAAAACAAATTCAATTTGAAATGGAATTTTCTGGTTATAACCAGTATGCAACGGAATAAATTTAGTTGTAACCATAATATAACCGATTTTTTTCTTGCATGTGGCATGTCTCTCATTACAATTTTTAGTGTTAAGTCCCATAGGTACCTTAGCGGTGCAAAATGGAAGGAGGGAAAGACAAGTATGAGGAGAAAGACAAGCACGAGGAGAAAGACAGGGGGATGTTCTCAAACATGATGCATGGTGGTGGTTATGGGTACCCACCTCAGGGATATGGATATCCCCCGCAGGGGTACCCACCACCAGGGGTACCCTACCCGGCATATCCTCCTCCGGTTGCATACCCTCCGCAATATGGGTACCCTCCATCTGGTGGCTATCCCCATTCCGGATATTCTCATGGTAATTTAATGCTTATTCTTAAGTTATATATGTTTGTATTTGCAATGTTTGATTGCTTAGCAAACAGATTTCAGCTTCCTAATATGACTAGTTTCAGTTATCCTTGCATCGTTTATGGGTCTGAATCCATGCGTTAACCGAATCCTTTCTGTTAGGCTATGGGAGCAGCCATGGAGGAGGACACATGGGACCATGGCTAGCTGGAGGTGCAGGTCTTGCTGCCGGTGCATATGGAGCACACAATCTCTCTCACGGGGGACATGGAGGCTACGGTGGACATATGGGATATGGAGGCTACGGCGGCCACGGCCACGGACGACATGGACACCACGGTTATGGACATTACCATGGTGGGCATGGTTACGGCCACCACGGCCACCATCATCATCACCACGGGAAGCATGGTCACGGCAAGTTCAAGAGGTGGAAGTGCTGATTTGTATGGTTGATTGTACTCCAACTCTTATATTTGTAGCTGGGCTGCCAGCACTCTTACTCCAAATGTATCACCTTAATTATATTATCCTACGTCAACAACTTGGTGCTCTGGCTATGCTTAATTGTGCCCGCCCGACTTATGCTATGTTTGGATAAATAAGGAGTAGCAGAGTACACATAAACCAATCAGTTGCTGAAGATTGATCGATCTATGTTTAACTTGCTTTGGATTGACCTGTTGACCTTACGACCAGATCGATCGGAGAGATATGGTGGATATATGGTTGAATTGCCTGGTCTTTGATTGGATCCAGTACTGATCGAATTTGGTTAATTATGAGAATTTGGATTCAGTACCATTAAAACTTACACGGTACCGCAGTGAAAAAGTTATGTGCATCAATTGATACAGAAGGCTGGGGTTATGCTCATATTAAAAAAAAAATAGTTTTGAAAAGGGATACCGCGGTCGGACCAATCCCAAATAAACAAATACTAGCTCCACATGCGTACATGCATCGATTTTCTGTTTCCTTTTCGTATGTACACGGCGCAAACAAGGGCCGAAAGAGATCACCTGGCGCTGCGCGGCATAATCGACATGGCATCCACCGAACTTGAATACTACATATATTCATTAACTTTTCTGATATTGGATGTCTCATTATTAGCTAGTACAAAAGACATGATTACTTATCTATAGTACTTATGAGGTTTACCTTGTGCTACTATGTCGTTCAGTTAAGATGACAGATAATACTGCATTCTGGAATCTAGGTAATTAGACGGCATTAAAAAAGGAAAAACTGTCACGAAATGCATAGCTAAACCTTTGCTTGTCGTGCTTCTACGTACGTCCACATACTGCAACAGGAGTATTTCTGTCTTGGATCACCTAGCAGCAGAGAGCGAGAGTGAAAATCCGTCGAACAAGTCGCGGGCATACACCCGGCCGAAAGCGGCTCCTCGGCTCGTGCTCTCTCCGACGACGACACGTAGCGCGCCAGGGTGGGCAAGAGGCCCCACACGGCAGAGGCGCTCCGAGACGCACCCACCTGCTAGCTCTGGTTCGATCAACTCAAATCGCGCGCGATGCGAGTGGGTGAGTGGTGGCGGGAATCCGATTCCTTCCAATCTCTTTCTCTGCATAAGAAGTTGGATTGGGCAGAGCGCGCTGAACCAGACCCAACTCGCAAAATCGGATCCCATTCGCTCTTCCTCCACCTCCTGCCGCTGCTCCTCCGGAATTGGTATCAATCCCTTCCGATCTTTGTCTCTGCAAAGCTTTGGTTTCGAAATTACTTTTGCTCTTTTGCCCGATTTTCGCGGGTTGGTTTATATATCTATCGAAAATATGGTCCTGGTCTGTACTGATCGGTTGGCTGGTGAACAACGAACCTGGTTTTAATTTCTGAACTGTCTCACACAGTTGTTGCATCATGATTGTTTACTTTGTCTCCACACATCACCATCTTGAAGTTTTCAGTGCTACGAGATTCATGTCGTGCCACGATGACCCGCATGTATACTCATGGTGGGGATAACTACACCTGGTTGTTATAATGTACAGTGTAAAATTCTTGAAGGTATACATAACTCCACGGCGCAGCCATGGAAGGAGATAAGAAGGACAAGCATGAGGAGAAGGACATGGTGCTGTTCCCAACTATGATGCATGGTGGCGCAACGATGGAAGGAGAGAAGGACAAGCATGGGGAGAAAGACATGCCGGTCCCAACCATGATGCATGGTGGTCGACATGGGCATCCGCCGAAGGGATATGAATACCCTCCTCTAGGTTGCCCGCCACCTAGGGTACCCTACCCTTGTCCTGACGCATATCCTCTGCCTATTGTATACCCTCCGCAATACGGGTACCCTTCCTACTACCCAGCGCGGTACCATGGTAATGTGTCCCTCCTTACTCAAGTATATGATGTTTCACCCTAGTTGTTGTATTTGCCATATTTAGCATAAATTATTCTTGTACTTTTATGGGTCTCGATTCATGCATGTCGATTGTTTGTTCTTGCTCATCTCTTGATCGTCATCGACCAGACTCATTTTTCTCTGCACCAGCATAATGTATTGTTCAGGTATATACCGTATATATGGTTCCGTCCTAATTGTGTCTGCAACATTTGATTTCATACCAGACAGACTTCAGCCTCGTGACTGTTAGGAGTCCGAATGAATGTCGTTGGTTCCTCATCATCTCACCGTCGTCTCAGCCGTTCCTTTTTTTTCTAGGCTGCAGGAGCTGTCATGGAGGACACATGGGACCATGGCTACCTGGAGGATATTGGCTCCCTCATGTTGGGCACGGATGCTACTGTGGACATACGGGATATGGAGGCTACGGCAGCACTGGCCATGGGCACCCCGGTTACAGACATTACCACGGTGGGCATGGTTACGGCCACCACGGCAAGTTTGGTTGATTTGCAAGGCTGAATGTACTCCAAAGTCCATTGCACTGGTAGCTAAGCTGCGACTCTGCGATGTACTCCGAGTGAGTAGTAGGCTCTCAGGACAGCTATGCATCACCTTATCCTACCTACCTTCCCTTCGAACTCTAGCTACGCTTAATATCTGTGTGTCGGAGTGATGCTATGCTTTGCTAAATAAGGAGTAACAGAGTACAGTTGGTGAAGATGGATCCCTCCCGAGTCTCCATCCCTCCCGAGTCACCTCCCTCCCGGGCGACTCCGGAGGTCCCCCGCCTACCCAACCCTAAGTCCCCCTCCCTCGCACCGCTCTTGGCCGCCGTTGCCGCCGCCGGCGGCGGTGATGGCGGCGCCTAACCGTCTGAAACGCTTAGGTGGGCGTCGGCGCCCAAGAAGTTTCTCGACCGTGGCTCATGGGGGTTGGTGGGCGTCGGTGAAGGGCCTTGGGCAGCACGGCTGGTCTTGGTCGGGGTCTGAGCGCCTCCACCAGAGCGGAGACGAGGAGGGGATGGTGCACCGTCGGGCACCCGCCCACACGGTGGTGCCCTAGGTCGCCTCGATCCGATCTAGGTCTTGGGACAAGATCTCGACCGAGTGGACCTAGGCAGGTGTGGTCCTGGTGTTGGTCCTTGCCACGCCGACGGGCTGCACTGGTCTTCCCTATCCATGTCTTCCGATCTGGTTGGTAGTTGACCGGTGGTGAGGGGGCTGCTAGTCTTGCGAATAATGGTGGTGGTCCTCGGATTCCTCTTGCGCCAAGTGAAGATCGGTCGGAGGCTTCTTCCCACCGGGCTGGCTGGATTGTCGTGTTTCGGAAGGCCCTACCGGCAAAATTCATTGTGCGATCAATGCCTGAAGATTGCTGGATTAGGTGTTTTCGGTCATGTCCACCCATGTTTTTTATCTGGCCGTTTGGTTTTAGAGGGAGCGCTTCGAAACTCTACTGGTTGTTAATACCATGGAACTCGTTTTCTTTCCATGGTGCTGGCGGAGAAGGTCATGAAAGCTGAGATCGATGGACGAGCAATGGTGGTCAAATCTTGGTGGTGAGGTGGAATTGGCTTGGTGCTTCGTGACTTCAAACACCGACTTGTATGTGGAGGCGACTGCACAGGAGAAGTTCAGAGTTCTATCTTTCAGGATGAAAATCCAAAATCTGGTCTTAATTGGTTGTGTCTGGCAATATTCTTGTTGAATGCATTGTTTTGAGAGTGAGGGCTTTTTTTCAGGGTGAAAATCTAAGATCTATGATCGGACGACGACAACGTTTGTGCACTGTTTCCTTCTTGGAGACATCACTTATGGAGAAGCTGATCTTCTGGTGTTGTCTTGGTGGTGTGAGTGCTGCTGTTTCAGGTTTTTGATCTATGTAGCGGGACTTTTTTTTTGTAATGTTTCTCTCATTTTTAGCTGTGTGCATCCTTTATACCATTAGAGCATGATGTTGTTGCAGAGGCTGGATGTAATTGATATCTCTCCGTGATATTTATATAAACTCTTTTTCGAAGAAAAAAAATGTGGATGTATGTGTAACTTGTTTGGATGGAAATTGTTGGGCTTGCGACCAGATGGATCGGAGATATATGTTGGATATATTGGCTAGTTTAGATTGCCTGGTCTTGGATTGTTGGATCCAGTACTGATCGAGTTATGTTAAATTGTCAGAATTGAGAGTCATTACTGATTAAACAAACAGATAGTCCGACCGATCCCAAACAAACAAATACTAGCTCCAACTAGGTCAATACATGCATCGATCTTCTGTTTCTTTTCTTTCGTACCAGACCGGCAGCAGACGAAACCTCAAGTAGGTTAGATAGATCGATCAGAGGCCAGGCGGCGGCGCACAATGGCCGGCGAGGAGGAGCAGCAGGTGGTGGCGAGGGCGGAGCCCCAAGAGTGTAGCAGGTGGGCGGTGATTGGCCTTCTGGCCTGCGTGGCGGTGGCCCTTGACTGCCTAGGCGCGTGCCAGATGATCAATTTGGAGCACACAACGAGCCCTTGCCTTGGTCTCCTCGTCGGGTACCTCTTGCTTTTACTGGGGCTCTTCGTGTCCGCTGCTTGCATTTTTCTTGCGGACGAACTGCTTAGCGGTGATGATCCATATGGGGAGATGTACATAGACAGATTGTTGTCGCTCTAACTGAGATTGCTTAATTGTTGGACAATTGTTACATCAATGGAAACACGCACGAACCGGTCAAAACACAGGCATGGCATTAGAGTGTGCCGCGTACTCAAGCACTGTTTCAGTCCGGGCTGCACGAGCGGTACCAAATCAAGGTTAGCCATGAGTCGCGTTGAGAAGCAAGGCGAGCAAACTTTCGCCCCCTTGCAAATTTCATTCATAGTTTTCATGCAACTTCAGTCCAGCCCCCTTTGAAACAGAAAGGGAATAGCAAGCCTTGGACTTAAACAAAACTGAACTCTATCCTAACGTTTAGACCAAGTTCTTCTCAAGATACCTCCTTCCTTCCCTTCCAACTCTGCTCTTTTGCTGTTGCTTTTTCCCTTCCTTATCTTGGACTGTTGCCCTCGCTTATGTTTCAATCAACCTGATATGCCATATGTCTGTAACTTTTATCCCGTTATTTATTGTGCACTGAATCTAGACATTAACATAGTAGTAGGGGAAAAAAGTCGTTCAACCCAAAAGGAACGCATTGGTGCCTCGAACGAAAGCTTTTCTTCTGTACCTCTATCTCTGTGCATAAATATCAACAAGTGCCTTCGCTGCCTCTGGGGCGAAGAATTTGGCCTGCATGAAAGGAAGTGAGATATGACATTCTGAAGACAGAAGGCGTTGGATCTGTTGAATGACCCTACTTGGTTAGAACGCAACTCTGTTGCTCAAGTTCATTTCTGGTTACTGCTACGTACAGATAGCATATCAACGTTCAAGTCCCTAATGCCCATAGTTTAATTGCACACAAACCGGGTATCTTTAGGGTGCAACTTTGGAAGACTTGATAAATTTTCAACCACTGTAAGCAGATTTGTATGTTGGGTCGCACACAAAAACCGTACCTGAATAAACATTCTTTCTGCATCGCCTGCCTTGCCATTCTGCTTCAGTATGATTCCCTGAGAAAATGGACTCAACATATTTACCATCACTTCACAACAGAAACACATAGCTAGTTAATATCAGAGCAACATCAAAATTTAGTGCTAACCCACTAGCTGAATCATTGTATGTCCTAGATGTTGTCCTAGCAAGCGTCACTGAAATTTTGAAAATCCTAGCTACAGCAAAACTTAAAGCATTTTATGAATACCTTCGCCAAATAACCGCGGAAGTCTTCAGGATGTTCCGTGATTAGCTTATCATAAACTGTAACAGCATCACTGATATGGCCCCAGTCAGAATAGGCCTTCCCTAGAAGAAGATCAATCTGTACGTGATAGCATATGCAAATTACAAACTATTGGAGCTGACTCTCTCTCATATGAAAACTAAGTAACCCAAATGTGAATGCCGTCAGGGAAGAAACAACATAATTTGTTTTGAGGAAAGAAACAAAATACTTACTTGGATAGGATCAATATCTTGAGACTTCTGAGCACCTTTGTCATTTGCAGCCTTAAGGTCAGCACTTGGTATTTGACTCTTTTCATTCAACTTCCGGCGGCAAGAGAGAATTACTTCAACTGCCTATCACATATTATGATCGATTAAATTCAAATAATATGTCATGCGTTTTTATTTGTATGATGCAGTCAAAACTAGTGTTAAACTTCAAATAAGTACTATGTAAGGTATCATCATCGTAATTTTGTTTAAAGACCTGATCCGGCTTCTTAGCAGCAATTAATGAATTTGTCAGACCACGAAGAACTTCAAAATCAATGCCGTCAGATGCCTGTTGAACAATGTGTTAGCTTTAGAAAACTTGCATTATGGTAAACAGTTAACTAGAACATATATTTTGCATAATACAGATGTGCTATCAAATTTCCTTACAGATAAAGAGTTCCTATATGATGAAGAACTCCCCTCGTAATCCTTGAGCTCAAACTTTACTTCACCTAACAAACGATAGGCTTCTGCTTTGTCAGGGATAACCTACATCAAGTAAAATGTGTGTTTCTACCAGATAATAAGTTCACAAGATCGATAGGAATGCCAGATAAATACAAGGTGCACCAAATAGCATACCTTAACTAGTTTCTCAAGTAGACTGGATGCCTTCTCATATTCACCAAGTTCAACCAATGATACTGCTGCACCCTGTGGGGCCATGTCAGAAGTAAATAGGTACATCGTGGAACTAGAATGGCAGTTCTCAAAATAAAATTATCCAGAAATTTCAATTATTTATAATATGCACTTTATTATTCTGAAAACTTTCTTTATGACATTAAATGTCAACAAGGAAAAGAAAACAGTAAAACCATATTCCACTTTTCAAACGTTGGCCATTCAGGACAACTGACCCGGATATATGGCTGGCCAGGAGACAGTGGTAAGGCTGGTAACTGCCAGTGGCCAATATAACTTTCACTACCTAAGTATGGAACATTCATGGACAATCATAATGAGACTTTTATGCAAATATGCAGCATCAGATATAAACTGGTAAATACCAATATGTCAACACAAAGAACATATTAAGAGGAGAAAGTCCTAGGAGACCATATTTAAGAATGTAACTCAAACAAAAGAAAAAGAAAGAAATAGCAATTCACCTCAAGAGCAGTAGGATCATTAGGTGACTTCGTCAATGTTTCTTCGAACCCTTCAAGCGCTCTCTAATCCAAACAATTACAATATATTAATACGATACCAAAGTACCAAATATAAAGCAAACTCTTGTTCAGAACAAATATATATTAGACATTTGTTGCCCTTTCCCTTGGAAATCAAACATATGGTCAGAGGTAGAAAACAACTCGTGAGCAACCACATTCAGCAACAACAGTGTGACTAAGCATGCCGTTTTATTCCTGTAGTTCTGAATACTTAGATAGTGGTTGTGACCACTATGCAATACAGGTAACACAGCTTCCATTATTCCCCAACTGGGGAAACATATTTACAAGTGATCATAACCTTCTTGTGAAAGAATATACTATAGTTTTCATGAGTGCACAAGTGCTACAGTACTGTCAAGATTTTTCTATTACTTCTTGAGTCTTTCTAAGCAGGACAGACGAATAAAGTACACAAGGTTACAATCTTGTCAAGGGATAAATATAGGCATGGGTTTATATTTATTTTTCCCTTAAAGAAAATAATTAATAAACAATCTTTGATCAATGTCACATGCACCTTGTTTCATTCATTGTAATTCAAGTAGTTAATTTATTTTAAAACCTGCAATACTTCTGTGGGAAAAATAATGGCACCTTAAAATTTGTTTTTTCCTCTGCAGAAAGTTGTTTGTTGACCACCGTGCTTTCCTTGCTAGGACTATCACTGTAAAAGGGAAGTGTAGAGTTAACCAATAACCGCAGCAAGTATAAGAAAAATAATCATGTACATAATGTAACATAAAGTCAACTTTCAATCGCAAAACAGAATCATTATAATTTTCCTGTGACCTATAATTTAGTTACAAAGCATTAATCAATTTAGTTACCAACATCACATGTAAGAGAAAAATAATATAAGGTACAATTGCATTTCCAATAAATTCATCACTACATTTCCAAACACAGAAAGTAACACATATATGACATATCACAACATTTTCTGCGGGTGAGCTTGTTCTCTATTTTGTGAATACCGCAATTGCAGAAGGAAGTGGTCACATAGATAACAAAAATGACACAGTAGCCTTGAGTAATCCCTACAAAACTGAATTAGTTGCTCAGTTTTCTTGGTGATGCATGTATGATCAATTAGTTTTATTTCCAAATATGACTCAGAATTATCCAAAACTTAGATATCTGTGATGACCTAGTTGGACATGCATAAGGCTTCAGACTTTGATCTGATGTATGAAAATCTTAACTGAAATCATTATTGCATCTGAAATCAACTCCTACATGGTAATACTTGATCTAGGTCACACTTATCCTGTATTAGGATATATTCATTTTTATTAACATAGTAGGAGGCTATACTTAGATATGTCCTGTAAATTATCGGCCGGTTAAACCCTGTCGTATGTCAGCAGGACAGCTTAATCTCTCCTCTGATCCTCACCCTGAAATTATTGAGGGAGTGTTTCCTAGGAGACTTATGGAGGCTTAGAAAAACCCTCCAATTCGTATATTTTTTTATAATGGGCAATATATTAATATCAAGTTAAAATTAAGTACATCCGGCCTCTGCAACAACACAATGTCAGGAGTTACTCCAGCCATTGAGGATGCACACAGCAAATTACTACAAAAGAAAGCGTCATGCTGGAGCTATCAGCCACACGCAGTGCCGCTGATAAAACTCGGAATGCGAGAAAGGTTCTCCTAAAGTGACTCTAATTTGTACATATAACATTTAAGATTCTGATAAAACTCGGAATGCCCAGTATGAAAGAACATCAAATTGTCAATGATGGTTGAGTGGAGTTTTGTGATAGTTTGTACAGAATACCTTAGTTTTGTGAAATTAACTGCTTGTCTATTTTATACGCATAAGGAATTTTAGAAATAAGTGCAGTATGAATAGGAATAGTAAAAGGCATGTCACGTGTGGACTCTAGTTCAAATGACTAAAAAAGCAGAGTGAACTATTAGTGGTCTGTTAGCGCACTAGATGTAAAGTCACCTTCCATAAGGAAGAAAATCCCCAAGAGTGAAAACTAGTCCAAAGACCACAACAGCTATTCCAATTCCAACCTGCCACAAAAAATTATGCTATATATGTTAAGGAATCTACCAAATAGTGAGAACACGATAACGATGTATAGAAATACCAACCCTTGTACCAAAGCCAATTGTACTCTTATCTGATTCAATTGGAGCATCATAATCAATAGCTTGATAAGTTTTCTTCTCCTCAACTTTCTTTTTATCAAGTGCAGCCCTGTAAAAAAGATAATAAGAAAGAGCCCCCCTAGTTGAGAGCATGAATAAAAACATTAAAGTAAAATAAACCATTTATTTCAATATGCCAAATGATCAATTTTTAGTGCATTGGGTGGATATCTCATCAAGAGTTTACCAGCATTATGTACACTTTAACTATTAACAACATGGCAACATCTTATACATACATGCATGAGAGAATAAAAGTGGAAGTTTGTAGCCAAAGTTTACGAGGTAATGCGGCTTGGAAACATTCACGGAGTCTATACAGCAATTAGATTCACTGGATATCTTCCTAATTTGCTGTCTGGGCTCACCAAAGTCAGCTACATGCTACAGACATTGATTGCACATTCTGAAATTTGGCAACTATAAACTTCAATCAGTCTAAAGGTAACAAGGGCAAACACTAATACAGGGGTAGATGTTTTGTGCTATTCACAAGAGAAGTATTTTTAATTTTTCATGTATCATCTTGAGGAAAGGTACAGGTAACCTGTATTGGGTACTTCCGTTATTAGTAAATTCACCATCAGCTAGGTGCAGTCGTTGCACACTGATGTGTCCTGTACTCATTCTAACATGCCGCATTTGTAATATATAACTCCAAACAAATAAAGTTTTATTGAACTGAAAAAATAAATGAACCTTATTAATAAAAGAGCATGGTATCGGCTCCAGACGAAGAGAGTCCGGCAACACACTAACATGATAGCCACGGTAAACGTTCAAGAAGCATTCTAAGACGTCTTGTCATTTTAACAGATAAAATAAAGGAAGTACCACAGGCAGCAGAACAAAGTTGGCAAACTAGCGCATCTAAATAAATATTTAATATGGAGGTGGCATAACAAGATTGATTTCAGAAAGGTTAGTTGTCTTGACTTTCTTAGAACAAAGAGAGGACTATTGTTTAGAGCAATGGAGAGGACTATTTTACACTGACAGAAGGACGAGTTTAAAAGATTAGATTGAAGCATGGTCTTTCTTTGCTTGATATATGTAAAGCCTAAGTAAATATGCGAAACAACCATGACATATGACGAGCTTAACTCAAATTCAGACATGAGTGAGGCGGGCCTCATAGGAAGATCATTCTATCTAAAGGAAAGCTGAGATTGGAGCTAAGCTTGAGCCGATCAAAATCCTTACCTTTCGGTAATTCTTAGTTCTGCTACTCCCTCCGCCCCATAAAGGATTTCTTACATTTGTCTAATTTCAATAATTCTAGACACTAGAGGTTTGCAGTATAAGACTCAGGGAGAACTGAGTACTTTGTCAACTTCACATTGTAGATTAGTACGAACTTGGAGTACACTCTATTTAAGCGGGTGTGGATCTCCACAATTTTCCTACTACCGCCTCTTCTTGATCATCAGAAAATATGTCATTATTTTTGGACACAGCTACACCGGATAGTGATTTCAGCCAAAATTCCAGCAATACATAATGATAGCAATCATATGGATGTGTAGTGAGAAATCAGGATGGACGTAAAGGCATACTGTAGATTCTCACGGTACAAAGGGCAGTCACGGAAAAAATACAGCATGCTAGAAACACACTGGCCAAATCTGTTGTGGTCAGGAAAATACAGAGCACATACATTTTTTTATTTTTTTCAACACATAGGTCAAACAAACTATGAATCTTTTTTTCCGAGAAAACGCAAAGGACCTTTGCGTCTCATTTCATTGAAAAGATAGTTTGTTTACAATCCTCCTAGGAGGCAGCATACACCGTACACACCCAGCTACTTAGTGCACATCCCAGGTCGCCGGCAACGCTACTCTAAGCCCCATAGCACCCGCCCTAGCCCAGAGGGATGCCTCTTCCTTGACTTTGGACGGCAGGTCATGCACAGATGGCCGTGTTCCCTCAAAAACGCAGTCGTTTCTGTGCTTCCAAATCATCCATGGCAGGAGCAGCGCTGCTGATCCTAGCCCTTTGCGGAGAGGTTTGGGCGTCACCTGTTTTGCCTCCACCAGCCAAGTGAAGATAGAATCGTCCATGTCCCGTGGCGTGCGGCACGACAAACGCAGCCATGCCAAAGCCTCATGCCAAACTTGCTTGGCGAAGGGGCAGTGGATGAGTAGGTGCCGCATGGTTTCGGGTTCCTGATCGCACAATAGGCAGCGGGGGTGGTGTTGCAAGCCTCGACGCGCCAGCCGGTCGGCAGTCCAGCAGCGATTTTGGGACGCTAACCAGTGGAAGAACTTGACCCGTGGTGGCGCCCAAGCTTTCCAAATGTGTTTCCACGCCGGGCAGGGGGTAGAGCCCTGGAACGTGGCGAGGTAAGCGGAGCTGGCAGAGTAGTTGCCGCTGGCCGTCCACTTCCAGAGTAACTGGTCTGGGGTAAAACTATGAATCTTTTGATTCGATACCATATCGAGTCCCCGTGTTTCATGTATAGAACAACTTGCTCACAAGGTTTCCATGAGTAGCATAACTAGACCTCTATTTAAACATAGTCATAAAACAAATGGACCTATTATTTCAGTCAGTGTAGCATGAGTAATAATTCAGTACCTTCGAACAGCTTCAATTTTTTCCAGAAATTTCTTATCCATGACTGTTTTACCAGATTTTTCTTCTCTTCCAGTTCCTAATTCTGGTGCCCCTATAAAATGTGAATTCACAAATATTGAGACATGTCAATGGTGAAAGTAAAAAATAGTAAGTGACAGTTTATCTAACAGATATCGTAAGCTAAATGCAGAAAATAAGTTTAAAGTCCTATATATCGACCCAAAACAATGGTCCAGCTTATATTTTTTTTGAGAAAAGACTCAGCTTATACTAAAAGCAAGAGAGATAGCTTGAAGGTTTAAAGCTGGAAATGCCAGTTCCGAAATATTAACAAAAGAATGGTAGCGCCAAAAGAACTCTATGACGAGGAACTTCCACATAAGTTAACCCAGTAACAAAATACTACGCCTTAGCAACTTGCAGTATAAGCATATGAGATTTACAGTACACTAGTACTACATTCTAAGAAATAACTATTCCGTGAGTCTATCTATGACATTAAGGCCATCAAACGCTATGAGGAAACAATTTATGGGCCACCAAGTAATAAAATAGGAAGGGAGGGTGTGGTTAGAGAAAACTAACACAAATGGTAATTTGCTAAAAAAGAAAATTTAGAAATCCCGGTAGCATAAACTGCCATCCTTATGATACACGAAAATATTTTTTTATAAATAATCTAATTATAGCGTGCACTTACACTGTTCCTGGTTCTTTGAGTCTCCAGATGCTACCTTGCTGCAGCAAAACAAAATTTGTTGGTGAAACTGTTCAACAATGTTTTAAGAACAAATATAGATAAACAAAAGAACTGATGAAAAAACTAAGCAAAAGATAATTATGAATATATTAAGTAATGTTTTAGAACAATATGAATAAAAATTACAGAAATTTCTTCGACTAGAGCTTCCAATAATGTAAACATAAAGAACCATCAAGTAAGACAAAGCTAGAGCAAAAAGGAAAGATAATGCATGGGAGCTTCATACATCATGGGTTCATGACCTTGAATTACCTGGATATTCATATGATTGCAGATAGCAAAACAGTTTAGTTTTACAGATGTTTCAGACAAGAATAATGCTAGGAGCTGAACTACTCCCTCTGGTTTCCCAAAGCTACCTGTTTCGCTATAGGTAAATTCAAACTTCCAAAATTTTGATTACTAACAGCATTAAGAAAATAAAAATATTTAGACTAGATATTTGAAAATCATATGGGTTTTTTCTCGAGAAGTACTTCCAGAATACATTGTTTTGTTGGATCTATAAGTATATTGTGACAGAAATAGTACCCCAAGTTGTGCCGCAGAGACTATTGCAATGTCCAAACTCAAAACGACAATGCCCCAGAGGAATATGTTTTACCTTTTATCCAGTGCAGCATCCTTTGCCTTCTTCCTGCTTTTGATCTAATGGAAATGACAATGCAAAGTGGACTATTATGGAACCAAACCTTTTAAGCCAGTGTACAATTCTAGTCATTGAACAAGACGTAGGAAAGCATATGGGGCTAGAAAGCATCTCCAGTTCCATTTTAAAATAATGATGATGGTGGCCAAAGATGGAATGCAATGCACCTGCACAGAAGTAGGTGAAAGGAAAACATAGGACTGATGGAACCTACTTTCTTCTTATTAGAAAGATCAGTCCCAAATCGAGGCCCATTGGATGCAACGCACTGAAACTTGAACGTCTTGTGTGTTCTATAGCTGACCGTCCTCAATCCGAACATGTCCAACACGGCACCTTGTCCAACTTTTTGCAAGCATCCCTACAACATAGACACGTGCATACCACAAATAATAAGCTTGTGCTCGAAGTGGACTACTGCCAAATTCTGCAACCAAAAGCATCATCAAGCTAGAATTTAGTTTGGGCGAAGCAGATTGCTGAAACTCATTTAGTTTTTTTTTTATAACATAAGACTCATTTAGTTTGGGCAAAGCAGTTTATTATTCTATATGAGTTTCAGCAACCTGCTTTGCCCAAACAAAAATTGAACTTTCTCCCCTAAATGGAGACAAATGCAAAAGGGTTCAGCAAGGGATTAATAAAAGCTTGTATTAGCCATTGCTACCTGTGGTGAACGAATTTAACATCGGAATGGCTCCATCGCGACATAAAATTAGCGGAAAGGACACGGAAATAAATGGACGAAAACCAAGCCTACTAACTGTATAGCTGTCTTCAATACTCGTTACAGTTCCAATCCAACTAAAATCAACCCGCGTTCCACACAAGAAACCATTATAAAGGTCGTCTAGTGGGAAAATTAGTGAACTACCGCTCTGCCCAGTTCGTAAGCCGAAAGCTTTCGAGACTCCCGAAGAGGAAGAAGCTGCGGGGAGAAGGAAAGGGGAGTAGGGGTTGGAGTACCGGTGCCGGGAGGCCGGCGGCGCCCATGGCCGCGCTCGAGGCGACGGAGACCAAGGGAGTCTTGAAGCGGACTTGTCGGCTGTTTCGCGGGGAGGGGAGGGGCAAATGGATAACGGAGGCGGAGAAGATCCTGCTATGGAGTGAGCGGCGCAGCCGTCCACGTGGGAGTTTGCCGTTCGCGCTCGCGCGAAAAATATCAGCCGTCGGTTCAAAACTAACGGCCTTGTGTTCACGCTCCATCTTTTCCATTTCCATTTCTATTTTCATTTTCTTTTCCATTATCTTCTCTTTCTTAATAGATGACCCCATTTTGCTGCTCTCACAGCGAGCTACGTCACCGGATAATTCTCTTTCTTAATAGATGACCCCATTTTGCTGCTCTCACAGCGAGCCACGTCACGCCATTAGTTCCGGCCACTTCCATGCGCCATCGGAGCGCAACCGCCTGGCGCGCTCCGCCGCCGCCCGTGCACCCGGCGGACGCCGAGGTGATCTTCCGCCGCCGATTCGGCCACCTCCCCTACCCACGCGTCTTAAACGGCCCGTTTCGGACGGAGGGTTGGTGGCCGAAGCGATGGAGCGGCGTCGGAGGTGGAGGAATCGCTCGCCGGAGCAGAGGCAGGCGGCGGCGGCGGGAGTGAAAGCGGCGGAGGGGAGTAGGGTTTACGAACCGAACTCCCCTCCGCGGCCCCTTTTAATACGGGGCGTGTGGGGAGTTTCTTGGCCCCTGAACTTCGTTTACGGGCCCGGCCCATGTTTTTGGGCTCTGTTCTACGCGGTTCGGTCCGAACCCGTAAATCCACCGAAAAAATTCAATTCCGGCAGGATTTACGGGCTCTATTAGAGATGCTCTTAGAACCGGAACTATTGCAATAGTCCCGAATCAAATCACGACCAAGACTAATGCTACTTACAACTCCGAACAAAAGACCCATTTTCTACTAGTGTAGATTTAATTCTACCATGCGTGGCTTTGTGCTAGTCGTTTCTAATCTCCATGCAACATTTGTGGCCCAATGCATGCCTATCTACTCGGTCCTGATTGAGCATTCACGTGGGCATGCAAAGCACAAGCTAAACCTAATTTAGAGAGTCAAAGAAATGAAGAAGTGTTGGTTCATTGCCAAATAATCTCTGACCGCACAGCAATTTGGTTTATTGGTTCATGATCCTAAGATGATATATGGATGAAAAGTTTGTTGAAAATTGAAAATAACTCCGAAACTTTTTCACTGTGAAAAACGATGGCCTGCTTGTTTTATTGTTGCTGAAAGTCTATCATATTTTGCAAACCTTTTTTCCTTTCCCATTAGAAAAAGGAAGTCTCTCATTGTCCATGTTATGCGTGGAGTACCGCAGAAATCTGAAATCTAGCATAAGTACATAAACCTGAAATCTAGCATAAACATAAACCTAAATGAAATGGAAGATGGGGTGACGACTGACGAATGGTAGCTCCACCGGAGAAATGCCTTCAAAGGAATAGTTATTACACACAACCTGAAGTCCTGAACCAACGAAATGAAGACGTGCTATTTTATTCCCAGATAATCTTAGTGGCGAATTCAGCCCATTTTGCTAGGGTGGGGCAGACCTTATTTGGGCTGGGCTTTTTTTTAATTTTTTCCTTATTTTCTATATAAAACATATGGGTTGGACCAAATCTTAGGGAGGGGCGGGCCCCACCCTTCCACCATGTTGGCTCCGCCCCATAATCTCCGACGGCATCTCAAGAACCCAACACCAGTCAAAGAAATCCATACTACTCCAAACATGATACTCCTAGTACTCCCTCTCTCCCAAATTAGGATGCATATTAGTTTTGGTCAAAGTTAAATTTTGATTAAATATATAGAAAACTATAGTAATATCTACGACATTATTTGAATGAATGTTATTAAAATCATCCTGAAATATATTTTCATAGTATATGCATTTAGTATTATAAACATTAGTATGTTTCCATGTATAGTGGGACTAACTTTATAAAGTTTGACTTTGATCAAATCTAATATGCATCTTAAATTGGGAAGAAGGGAGTATAAGGTTTAGGGTGGAGGAGTTTCACATCACTCTAACTAGTATCGGATCGGATCCGTACGTGTGACTCGGGGGGGGGGGGGGGGGGAACCCCCCAGGCTTATTGAATTTGAATCATAATATATCAAACTTTATCTTGAGATAAATTCCTCCTTGTAGCATGAACTTCAAGTGCCACGGCGGCGCATTCGCGGCACATGTTGAGTTTCACGTGTTAGCCGTAGGCAAGAGAGCCCCATGCGGCCATGAGAACGAGAGCGGCCCACATTCCTGGCTTTGCGCTGGCACAGTCGCTGATCGGGCTGACATGGCGCACACGCACACCAGCACTCGTAGATCAAAGGCGCGAAGATGGTGCCAGCCTCTACCAAGACAAACAGTGAAAATGATACAAAATGTCAGCGGCCAAAATATCTGGGTGCGTTGCCAAGCAAAGAGTAAATTACAAGGAAGAACTCCCATATTTGGGTTCCAAAATTATAGATCGATCGGTACCATTTTTGATATTTTTTTTCAGTTCAGTACCGACAACCAACAACAAATCACGCAAATCATCGACTGATAGGGTTATTAGCCGTCGTGGTCCCACAATGATGACATGGCCAAACGACCGTTACCCCACCATTTAGCTCCGTGGATTATTTTTCAGGTTTCCTACTAAACAGCTAGCTGTTTTTCAATTGGCAAACAGCTATTTTTTTTGGCCGTCCGATATCTTCACCAATTTTGGTGCATCTTTTCTAGCTTCCGTTGAGTCTCCCTCCCACCCCTTACTCGACTGTCCTGTCCTTTTCAGTCTTATTTTGAATTTTCATTTCCCTTCTATTATCCTGTTCGAGTCGCCCCCTCTTTTGTCCCGTTCGCTTCAGTCCCACCATTTTTTTCTCTTGGTCCTGCGAGGAGGCGGATCCATGGCGGAGAAAGCTCGGCGCAACCAGCACGGCCGATGTTGGAGGGGTCGGTGGCTGCAGCGACAGCGTGTACTGCTCGGCCTGCGTCAAGGGGCGGGCGGTGCTGCTCGGTACTGGGAGTGTTGCGTCGAGCAACGCCATCTCCAGGAATCACTCCACTGATTGAATGTGCACTATCATCTCCAGCACATATTCAGAGAGATGGAAGAAAGGGTTCGTTCAGAAAAGTTGCTGCTAGATCGATCTATCGTCTCCCGCAAACAGCCATTGGGGACCAAGTAGCATCTAGCTGCAGCACCGTTGACAGCAAGAATTGTTGGGAATTCAATCACCAAAGTAGCTTTTTAGTGGAAGCTAAAGCATAACTTTTCTGAATTGTTCCCCATAGCTGTGTTTCAATGCATGATACTGCAGAGTACGGTGTGTTCTAGCCTTGTTACTACAATTCGATCATTCTGTTATAGCCTCGTTACTACTAGACGATGAGCTAATATGTGTTTGGGTGTTGGTGGCGATGTTTAGTTTGACCTGAATGTGTTCATCTGACGTCAGTGCAAATAGGTGTTCTGTGGTTATGTAAGGTTTCCCTAAATCTGCTCTTTTTATGTTGATCTGTTGTGATCGTCGGTGCAAATATTTTTTGGGCGTTGATGCGTTGTGTCCATGCTTACTGCACTTTATTGTTGCTCTTATGATCTTGTTATTCATTTTCTTGCTAGTTGTTCGATAAACGGAAACAACAACAATGGAAAATCCAGCAGCAAAAGAGTACATGCTTAGGTATTGTTGCGCATCCTCTCTTGATTTAAATTGCATTCCTATCTCAGGCTTGATGTCAGAACTTACTGTCAACTAATCTTGTGCAGTACCATTTCCAGCATCTTGTTCAGTACCTTGTTCATCATCATCTAAAAATTTCTGCACATCTTCTTCAGTTATGTTGTTGTCCTTTTCTTGATTTTCATGAGTCGAATCAGATTCATCTTTTTTTTTGGATCATCATGTTCACTAATGTTTGCATTCCTTTTATCCATGTTCCAAGAATGGTCAAAGTCAAGGTTATGTGCTTCGTCTTCTTGGTCCTCTTCTTCAGCAACCTAACAGGAAAACATTCTCAAGTTAATATTCTCATTTTTTATTTATTAGTTATTTGTTTTTTATTATGTTCATACCTCATCTAGATGCATGTCTTCAAATATACTTGAGTTCCATGGATTATCTTCAGTTTCTTCCTACTCCTCAATTCTTCCTTCTTCCAAGTCAATATATGTTAACCTTGCGGATGGTCCTTCACTATCCATTAATTGATGTACCTGCATAAGTTTATAATGTTAGCATTTTTGTATTCATATGCATTTTAAAACTCTATTTTTTATTAACTGTATTTATAAAAAAGCTTACAGTTGATATATATATTGATGTTTTTGACCCTGAAACATTGATCTTCCGGCTTTGCCACTTGCCTGTAGGTCATTTTGAATTCTTTCAGTAGGTAGACGCCATGTACTGTCATTATTGCCTGATGACGAAAAAAATCCGGGCATCTCCCTGTAGCATAAATTGAATTTCACATATTTTATTTCGTAGATGGAAAATTAAATATAGACATGTTCATTATTTTTATAGAGCTTAGTACTAGTTACCTCCATATTTGCAATTTCCGATGAGCAGCGTATGTCAAGGTCGCCCCTTATTAATGCCATGTATGGAATTGTTTGCTGCAATTTCTTTATGTTAGTTTTACTAGCGTATAAAAGTGTTTTTAAACATTTATTTAATTTAGAAAATATTAATTGTAATAATAAGTTGTCGGTCATTTGTGCCATTGTATTTCCACCTTTTAGCCCCTGCAACAAAATAATAGATATCATGAATTACATTGATTGATAATAGTATATGTTCAATCATTCTAGTCTTTTTTCTTGAACGCGGAAAACCATCGGACTCATTCATTCTACTCATTTTCATTTTCCTTATTTATTTAGTATCTCAATATAATTTTATCAATGTTTCATTTTCTTAGTTTTCATTCCCGAATGCCCTGTATTTGTTCTTCCTCAGTGTTCAGTTAGTCTTTCAGTTTTCAGTCAGTCTTTCGGTCCATTAGTATCTATTATGTCTTCTATTTTTCATTCCTATGTTTATGTCTTCCATCCTTCTTATGTTTTCAGTGTTTGTATTCCCTGAGTTTCTTAGTCACTCATTTAGAGCAATGGGTTTCTCTCGGTCCCTCAGTTTCCAATCAATCTCATTCTTAGTTTCTTCAGTTCCTTATCTGGAAGTCATGTTCAGTCTTTCTAGTCCCTGAGTTTCTAAGTCTCTCATTTTTCTTCAGTAAAAACCTCATTTTGTCTTTCGGTTTTCACTCAGTCTTTCGGTCCATTATTATCTCATTATGTCTTCTATCTTTCATTCCTATGTTTGTCTTCCATCCTTCCTATGTTTTCAGTGTTTGTATTTTCTGTGTTTCTTAGTCACTCATTCAGAGCTATGTTTCTCTCGGTCCCTCAGTTTTCAGTCAATCTCATTCTTAGTTTCTTCAGTCCTTATCTGGAAGTCATGTTCAGTCTTTCTAGTCCATGAGTTTTTGAGTCTCTCATTTTTCTTCAGTAAAAACCTCAGTTTCAATTTCTCAGTTTCTTGAGTAACTCATTTTGCGTTTCTTCAATTTCTCAGTTTCTTGAGTCACTCATTTTGCAGTTTACTTTATCTCTTTCTCTTAATGATATTGATTTTGTAAGTTCGTCACTTTTTCATTGTCTCAATTTCTCAGTCTGCATTCCCGCAAACCCAGTTTCCTCGCCGACCTACAGGTGCAGTCGTTAGTCTCCGTCAGCCATTGCAATCCTCCTCAAGGTAGCTCTGTGTGTGTATGTCTCTTTCTATTTTATGTGGCACAATGGGGTGCAGCTGGCACATCGGAAAGTATTTTTACTTCATGCTTGCCTTGTGGTCAGGCAGGAAACCTGTAAGGGAGTACTAATGACTAAATCTTAAGAAGCAACTTGGCCCGTAACAAACTGTAGCAGCTTCCATTTGATTAGTGTTACTTTATTCATCAAGATTTTAGTTTTCTTTTTTCTGGAAGGAGTTGTCATGCTGTGTAAACTCCTCAAGAATACACTCTGAATTTCGGCTTGAGGAGTCCTAAAGGGATCAGTGATCCTAATGGATATCCCACTCCAAACCAAATCCAGATATTATTGCTATACATTGTCTTTCATTATATCTAGCACTATGCATACATCCCAGAAGTAACTAGTTCACTTCATCAAGGTAGTGCTCAGTTTTTGGAGTTTGTTCAGCAAATTTAGGTAGTAGTTCACTATCTCAATATCTAAGTTCGCATTCTCTGTTTTAGGTGTTTTATGTTTTATTTTCTGTTTTCTGAAAATTCAAAATTTTCTCTAAACAACTTACCTATTACAGATTTTTCCCGATCAGATCGACTACAATATAGATCCACTACAATATACGACGTAGTCACTTTGTCTCCATCTGGGGTGACACTCCAGCTGATGCAGAGATCGTGCACGAACCGCGCTGGCTGCAAATCCTCAAGATAAATCTCTATGTGATGCTTTGTGTCTGAGACTTATTTTTTTATGTTTCCATGTGCTTGTTCCCCTCAATCTCTGAGTTTGCATTCACAGGTATTCCTCGCCAACGGGATCCATTTTCGATCTACAGCTGCAGTTACTCTTTCTACGTCTGTCAGTTTTCAGGTGTACCTATTTTTCTTAATTTCTCTTGGTTATACTGCTGTCATGTGTATTCATTCATTTTATTTACTCTAAATATTAAGGATTGTGACTTAATAAAGAGTGTTTTTGGGTGATCAGTCTTACATGATAACGATGTACCATTTCCCAATCTGGATGTTCCTAAAGCTATTGTAGATTCAACTCTTTAGTTTGGTCCCCAAGGCTATGGTAGTAATTTTACATGTTCTTTTGTGTAAGACTTGGATTAGAGTGTGCATTTATCATGTAGATTCAGTAATTAGCTGGAGTGGTCCGAAAGCTAATGTAGATCCAGCTATTCAGTTTTGTTCCAAGGTAATAATTTTACATGTTCTGGTGTAAAGCTTGGATAAGAGTTTGTATCAAAATTAGCTGGATGTTCCCAAAGCTATTCTTGTAGTTTCACTAATTCAGTTTTGTTCCCAGGAAGTAATTTTTGAAAATGGCTTGGATAAGAGTTTGCATCAAAATTAGTGTTAGTTTCAACACATATAGACATCAACACGATAAAACTGCTGCTAGCTACATCTTTTCAAAGTTTAGATAGAGAATTATTTTGTGTTTTTCAGTAGCAGATTTGATCGGGACCATTTACCTGAGGATGTGAAGCGTCTTCACGTGGAAGTATGGTTTCTTGGAGAAATTCTTTTCCTTTCTCCAGTGATTGCTCTTCTCCCCCGTCCATTGTGTTTTGGTGGCAGGTTTCCCTCGAGACGAATGGCTGGAAGGAGTGGTTGGGGTGGTTGCAGCAAGTGAGGTGCTTTGCTTGGTGAAGAAGGTCGAACAGCTGCCTTTTCTGGGCCTTGTAATGCGAGAAAGACGTAGAGGGCTGATTCGTAGGGTGTTAAAACAGATGGTGAAATCGTGACTCAAAAGCCTTTCACAAACTGAAATGTGTCTGTTTCTGTGTACTGAAAACAGACACCTTTTTCATAAACTGAGTGTTTCTTAGTTAACTGAAACAGACAGCTGGCTCCGTTTGATTGGTCCAGGAAAAGTGTCTGTTTATGAATTGAAAAACAGGCAGCTGCTCTTTAGTCACTCCCTTTTTCGTGAAATATTGCATTCATTCTTAGCTCCATCGAGTTTGACCTCCATAGACCATAATACAGTATGCTCGTCACCCATTCGTCCTCTCCGTTCCCAGTTTAGAAGCACCGCGGCTACCGTCCTCAGCTATACACTTCCTGAATTCTTGCTTTGTGTAGAGTAGTACACTTACACTGCAACAACATCAGAATAATATATATTTGGATTGATGGAGAAGACCAGGTCGTCGTCTTGGTTGTTCCATGTCCAATCGCCGGCGACGGCCCCGGCCCGTTGCGTCAGTCGCTAGGGTTGGCGTCGACAGAAAGCCGCCAAGGTCGGGAACAAGTGGCGCCAATGGCTTGCGTGGATGGAAAAGAGGTGCGACTGTTCCCGTCTCTTCTGCAGCAAGACGTTCCTCAAATCGCAGGCGCTGGGCAGACACCAGAACGTAGATCGCAAGGACCATGTCGGCGGCTTCAGCAACCGCTAGTCCCCTACGATGACGGACCCTACGCCGCCGATTGGTTCGGCGGCGCAGAAGTCGATTCCGGTAGCGGGCGGTGCATGCATCCATCGCATCTCGGGGACCACGCGCAAGCCCCCGTGGATCCATCCGTGGGCTGCGATGCAGCGGTGGACGTGCCCGGCATGACTAGAAGGGCCTCCGGTGCTAGTGCTGGTGAGAAGCTGGACCTGGAGGCACGCATTCACCGCCGCCAGCGACTGCATGCTCTTCGGAGAGTCCTGAAGCGCTATCCCGATGAAGGCCAAGCCAGGGCGCCACCGTCCCCTTCGATCCTGGCACGATCTATCCCCGCGGAGCCTCGCTGACATTCGCATCAGCTCCGCCTCTAGTGTGTGCATGGGTCCTGCACGGCCTCCCCGCCGATGGACACGCACCGGCGCTCGCCACGGAGAGGTCCTTGACGGCTTGACCCCAGCATCCAATTTTTAAATTTCCAAATTTCATACTACCTCTGTCCATAAATAGATGCCAAAAGTTTGTCTCAATTTGAATGTATCTAGCCACGATTTAGTGTATAAATACATCCGAATTTAGACAAATCTTTGGCATCTATTTATGGACGGAGGGAGTAGATTAGATCCGATTTAGCTAAATAAAATCTCTGCATACACGACCCTTTGCAATCCGGTGAAAGTGAGAGTTGAAATCTTTACAAAGCGGCACATCTCCGGCGGCCCGGTGGAGAAGGTGTGGCTCGAGGTACACCATGCAGACACCAGATCTATCAGTGCGTTCGACGCTCGACGGGAGCAGCGGGCCGGACGGCCGGACGAGCCGGCTGCTCAGTCACGCGCGTGGTTCAGGCGCAGCGTCCCATGCATGCAAATGTACGTCCATGGTGGTTCTTTTCCTGGACACATGTACATGTGTGCGCACGAGAATCTAGATTCGGAGGTGCTCGTATAGGATGTGTGTTTACAGAGTATATATATATATATACATATATGTGAACATTTGTCTAGTAAAGACAATGCCCGCGCGTTACTACGGATGAGCGAAATATGTTTGTTAAATACGGTCTGTATAGGTGTATTTTGGAGATACACCACGAAACCCTAAACCTATTTTCAAACTTGGTATCAGAGCCGTGCCGATCTCGGCTCTCTCTCTCTTCTCTTGCAATCCGCAGCCGCCGCCGCCATGAGCTCCTTCGCGCAAACCTCCATGGCCCTCGGTCCTCTCCTCGCACCGCCCAATGCCACCACTACCGCCGCTGTCACCACCTCTGTTCCGCTACCGGCACTGCGTCTCAATCGGAGCAATTTCATGCTGTGGCGCACCCTCTCGCTCCCCAATCTCTCCGGGGCGGGACTTCACGGCTACCTCGATGGCACCCAAGGTTCAAGAAAGCGTTATGCGTAATCGGAGCGGTGGCCTTCCGGTTAGCGCTTCAGCGTGCATAAGCGGCGCTTTTCGCCTCTTTTTTCCGCTTTTTTCTGCTTAAGCGCTTATGCTATCGATGCGGAAGGCCTCCGCATTGCGCTTTAGCGCGCATAAGCGACGTTTTTTTCCGCTTTCCTGAACCTTGATGGCACCACCCGCCTACGCTGCGTGGTGGACACAGGACCATCGCGTCCTAGGGCTAGTCCTCTCGTCCATGGACGAGGACATCGCTTGCCAGATGATCGGCAGGACTACGGTCTTCCCATTGTATCGCTGCTTGTTTCTACGGAACTGTTTTTTTTTTGAAACGGAGGCAAAAGTTTTGCCTCATCCATTAATTAAGAAGAAAGTGCCCAATTTTTAGGAGAAAATCGGGCGAAAACCCGCGCCGTGGCACTCGTGCCCTGACTTCACCTGCCCCCGATTCCCCGCGCCGCCCGTGCGCCGTCGTCACGCACCTCCGGTAATTGGGGCCACTGACGCCGACGCACATACGTAGACACAGGTGAGTTTTCGCGTCCCCATCCGGCCATCCCCAATTCCCCATCCCTGAGAAGCTCAGCCTTCGCGCGGAGGAGCTGTGTCGTCCGATGGCAGGGAATCAAGGTCGCCATGAGCTGCAGCTGCTGGTGCTCCTCCGGATCTCCGGCCGGCCGAGAACGTCGTGCCAAGTCCAGAGAGCAGAGGACGATTTTAGGGGCCATAGGAAGAAATGACATCAAGAGCCCTTTGACAATAGTGATGTTTTCTTAGGGCGGGGGCTATGGCCCCCTACTATAGATTTGTTTTTAAAAGGTATTTATTTATGCTATTTTTTTATATATTATTTAAAGTTTAAGCATGATTGGTGTTCTGGTCCCTTAACAATCTCCATCACACACAAAAGACTTAAAATGTCTTAGTATTGGGTAAGATAAATATTAGTGTAATGCAATAACAAACTAAATGATTTATACATTTGAAAGGTCCATGGTCTTCGAAATTTTGAAAAGGGCGTATTTATTTCTATTCATCGAGCGAACTATGCCATGATTCTTATTTCTACCAATAGCTACTTGTGTACACGCGCATACACATATGTATCTTTAAAATTAATCATAAAAATGGTATAAGGGTCGATGTTGCTATGGACATTTGGGAAGGCTAGAGAGAAATCTCGTATCTTCGGGAAAAATAATTAGAAATATTAAAATATTTTTTTTGTTAAAAGGATTTGGAGTAAGACACGGTAAGGTAAGTTGCAACTTAGACCTTGTATATTTTGTGGCAATGGCATTTTTTCAGATGAGCCATAGCCAAATCTTGATGTTGAGTGGGATCTCACATTTCTAGAGGTGCATGAAGGATCGATCTAGCCCATTGCTACAGGGATAATTGTAAAGTGACTTGACTGAGAATACACCATTTTTAAAAAGATTTATCTTTTTCTCCAGTTAGGTTGATCTGAACTAACAGACCAATCTAGGCATTCATTTGTTTGGATAAGAGCATCTCCAGTCGCGTCCCCCAAACCGTCCCCCAAAGGGATTTGAGGCGCGCCGGACAGAAAATGCGTTTCAGCCGCGTCCCCCAAAGCCCTTTTTTGTCCGGCGCGCCCCCATACGGTGTCCGGCGCCCCGAGCCCGTCCCCGTCCCACAGGGGACGCTCCGGGGACGCCGGACACAACGAAAAGCGAGGCCAACCGACGCGGGGCCGACCCGTCAGCGGCACAGGGAAAAGTCGTCTCACACTCCCGCCAAATCCCGCCGCTCCCGCCAAATCGCGCCTATACCGCCGCGCACAGGCCTCCCAAAACATATCCCGCCGCCGATTCATTTCTCCTATCCCGCCTATTTCTTTCTCCCTCCCGCCGTCCACCCGCCGCCGCTACCCTCTCCCCATTCCATGGCGCCGCCGACAGCCCCCAAAAAGATGGCGAAGAAAGCGGCCAAGAAGCCGCCGGGCAATGCGACGATACGGGCGAAAGCGCCGTTCGCGAAGCCGCGGAAGGCGCCGGCTGCGAAGAAGAAGCCTGAAGGAATGACCGAAGATCAATGGCAGCAAGATTGCCTACGCCGGAAGCTATCGACGGCGGAGCGGAAAGGACGGAGGGCGGTGGAGCTGGAGAAGAAGGCTCAGGCGCGCGGCAAAGACCAAAGACGTAATGGCCGGGTGTATCGCCGCCACGAACGCGAGCCCATGGAGTACGTCCATGCCGGTGTACGTTCCCGGAGTGATCTCTCCGTCGCAAGCCGCCTTCTACAACGACGGCCCCTCCTCCACTCCCGGGTGCGTGACGCCTAACTTGTCGCCGCACTACCAGGATGCGCTGCCGCACGGCGGCTTCAACCCCAACAACCTCTACTCCCCGGCGTACGAGCAGCGCGAGCCAGGACTCGGTCCGGACGGCGACCCTTTCACCGGCCGCAGGGGTCCGCTCGAATACGACGGCGCCGGTGCTGAGGAGGACGACGGGGTTGAGGAGGAGGACGACGAGGAAGAGGAGGGGGTGGAGGACGACGAGGAGGACGACGATGAGGACGAAGAGGGCGTTGACGAAGAGGACGACGAGGGTGCCGGTGACGATGATCTCGTGGAGGTAGACGCGGACGGCGTGAGGACGAAGAAGAAGAAGAAGAAGGCGTCGGGCACACGAGGCCCGAAGTGGACGCCTCTGGAAGATCTTTGTCTGTGCGAGTCGTGGGCGACGGTGAGCCATGACTCCATCATCGGCGCCAACCAAAAAGGCGGGAAGTATTGGGCGAGGATCAAGGCCGAGTTCGATGAGCGCAAGCTCATCAACAGCAACTACAAAGTGACAATGAAGAGGAGCCGAAGGCAATGTCGACGCGATGGGCCATCATCCGTGCGTCGGTGAACTCCTTCCATGGGTACCATCGGGACTTAGAGACCGCAGGCGACAGCTGCGCCGACGTCGCCCAACCTGCACGATCGTTTCTTCCATAATCTGTAGCGCCTACATTGTGTTCGATGAAATGACTCTGCTTCCTTTGGTTAGTTTGATAGGGCCATGGAGGTTTACGCGAGGAATTCAGATGGGCATAAGCCGTTCGCGCTGATGCATTGCTATGGCAAGCTCAAAATGAATGAGAAATGGCGGTGCGACGCGCTTGTCGCCGTCCAAGGGGAAGGACGCCATTGATCTGGACGCGCCGCCGGCAACTTCGACAGGGGCGTCCTATCGGCAACAAGGCTGCCAAGGCCGCCTTGGCCGACGCTGCGTCGTCGAGAAGACGCAGCGTCGATCACGAAATGCCTCGCCGACGTCTCCTCGACCTTTATCTCCCGCGACAAGAAGGCCGACCAAAGGTGGGCCGAGCCGCTCAAGAGGCAAGAGGAGAAGCTGGAGCTCAAGAAACGCAGGGACGACATGTCCCTGCCGAGAACGTCGTGAGAGGGAATGTCTCCCCGGACGCGAGCGGCGCACAACTTCTTCAAATGCCGATCCTCGACGACATCGAAGCCAAAATGGCGGCGGCGGACGCGGCGTTCTCAGCGGCAAATGCGCAAGAAGAAGAGCAAAGCCGACGCGTCTTCATCTTGCTACACCTGCGTCGGCCTCGCGTCGGCGACGGAGCGACGCACCATGCACAGAACAGCGGATCGTGACGAGGTCGTCGTGCTCGACGAACTGCGTCGACTCGAGGACACGACGCCGTCGACCAACCCCGCCCTTCTTCTAATTTGCATGCACCACCGGTCAGAATATGATCGCGCGCCTTGATACTTTGATCGATCGCCGCTACTCGGATCGTGGACGAATCGGCGGGAACGATCTCTTTTGAATGCATCTATTTGAATTTCGATTGGGCGGCGTTTGGGGGACGCGTAGCGACGTCCCCCAAACGCGGCACGAACAAAACACGTCCCCCAAACGCTCGATCCGGCGCGGTTTGGGGGACGCGACTGGAGATGCTCTAAATCAGGAGAAAACCATCTTTCGAAAGTAAATCTCCATCCCAAATCCATTAGCCTCGGCAACAGTAATTTTACATAGACTGAGCCCAGCGGGCCACACCTCCACCGCGGGCCGAATCACGTGGTCCTAGCCACAAAGCAAGCAGCCGACACGTGTGTGCTTGTCGTCGTTTCAACGCGAGAAAATAATAAATATCTGCCCGAACAAAAGTGGGTTCCTTCGCCGCGTTACTTTCTTCCTTGATGCGCCCCACGACGCGCTCGCCCCGCGCTTGCCTCGCCCCGCGCGTCTGCGGGACCCACCTGCCAGCGACCCGGCGCCCGAGGGAGGTCAAAGCCTATCCATCCGTCCACCAGACCCACGAGCCCACGAATGGCTCCGCGACGGGCCCACCTGCCAGGCAGCGAGCCGGGATTCGGTGCAAGCGCGTGAACCCGAGCTATATATCTCCCCACCGTCCGCCACAGGACCCAACACAAACGGGACGGAGGATCATCATCCGGCGTCATCAGCAGCGTCTTCCAGATCGGCTTCTTCCTCCTCTCCGACGATTATCGCTGGTCTTCCTTCTAGGTATGCGCCGCCGCCTCGTAATAATCCCCCGTGCTTCCGCGAATTTCTTCCGGCATCTATGCTTTCTGGGTTGGGGTTTTTTTTTCTTTTTCTTTGGAGGTCATGGAGCGGGCTGATCCTCGCGGATCTGGCTGGCCCCGCGCGCGGAGCTCGATCGCTTGCTCGGCTCCGGAGGTATTTCTGGTTTCTAGTAGATTTCTTTCGCCCGGTCCTCGATTGATTGGCGCGACCTCATGGATCGGTTCCGTAAAATATGGGTATGGTATTGTGAAATGTCCATCTGCCTGGTCAGGCCGTGGAGGTGGAGGTCCAGAGTTTACTCGGCACCTATCAGGCGCTTCGTTGTTAGATTAGAACGGCATGATCTTCACCCATCTTTTGCAAGAGCACGATCTAGTATATTCGGATGGAATTCTGTGACAACACCTAGGCATGATGGGTATGTACTATTGGCGTGGTTAATTTGGATTTTCGACCAAGGAACAGTGTCCCCACAAATTAGGCCGTAGTTTCTTAGGCCGTGTGAACATGAATGGGTGAAATTTGACCAAGTAGTACTAGTGTGGACAATGATTCAGGCATAGAAAAATCAATGGCCGTCTAGGAGGAACTACCAAACTGTTTAATATAAGCGCAAGTGCCAGCGTGAGCTCTATCTGTCGTGGTGGACGTTAATACCCTGGATGTTCTGATTCAGACATATATATGATTGTCTTACCAAGTCAAATGTATATTCCGTAAGCAGAGGGACTAGTTCCACCACGGTTGTTCACATAGGCACATCATTGTGCTGTTGTTGGTTTGAACTGGCTAGAAAAATCACTGTCTGTGCATACATGCCTATTCACATGCCTCAAGACCACAAGATTTTGTTATCGCTAAACATTTGACGACTCCTTGCATAACAACATTTGCACCCAGTAACTCTAGCATATGATTCCTGTACAAAAGCGGGTGTTATGTATGGACATGGACTGACATTAACACGTCAATGCGATGCGATTGGCTCTGAACTGACAAGAAAACTTGTTCATCTGCATACCTTACATTACATGTTCTGACCGCAACTCATTTGCTTGGATGCACCAATATTTCTCGGATCATGTTCTAACATTTGTCTGATCACAATTGGTACAGCCCAGCTCACCGCGGAAGATGGGAGGAGGCAATGACAACCATGACGACAGGGACAAGGGGCTCATGTCCAACCTGATGCACGGCGTTGCAGGTGCTGGTGGCCACGGGTACCCGCCGCAGGGGTACCCGCCACAGCAGGGCTACCCTCCCCAGCAAGGGTACCCACCTCAGGGATACCCTCCGCAGCAAGGCTACCCGCCTGCACCTGGTGGTTACCCACCGGCACCTGGCGGTTACCCTCCGCAGCAGCATGGTTACCCCCCGCAGCAGGGCTACCCTCCACAGCAGCATGGCTACCCTCAGCAAGGTGGCTACCCCCCTGCAGGTTACCCTGGCTCATCTGGTATGTATATAGCCGAATCTTCACCAGTTGTATGCTGTTGGTATGATCGATCTGTGCATAGCTATCATACTACTATTTGTGTTGGAAATTCTGTAGTTACTGCAATTTGCATTGAAATTGAGAATTTGATGATTGAGATGCTTTTATATGTGTACTATGTGCTGCATCTTCAACAATAACAAATTTCACTCCCACTATATATGTAATGCTTTATGTTGATGCCATGAGCCCCGAGTTCTCTTGTATCTAAACTTGTATTGTTCTTGACCATTCCATTCTAATCTGATGTTGTTTCTTCAGGTCATGGTGGTAGCCATGGACCTGGCATGGGTGGCATGCTCGCTGGAGGCGCAGCAGCTGCGGCAATGGCTTATGGAGCACACAAGATTTCTGGCAGTCATGGTGGGCACATGGGAGGTGGACACATGGGAGGAGGCATGATGGGCCATGGAGGCTACGGAGTCGGCCACGGCGGCTACGGAGGCCACCACGGCGGCAAGTTCAAGCATGGGAAGCACGGCCATGGCAAGTTCAAGCACGGCAAGCATGGCCACGGCGGCATGTTCGGCGGCGGCAAGTTCAAGAAGTGGAAGTAATCTGCCAGTAGCTTTTCATAGCTGATGGATCGGTATAGCTGAACTCTTGTGTTGGCTTCCAGAACTGGTGTGGTTAGGAATGCCTTCGCGATGTATCTAAATAGGCATGGTGTGGTCGCTTTCTTCGAGCTTCCATCCTGTCCTCTACATATTATTACTGTTCGGTACTCCGCTTTGCATCTGAGTGACGAGATGGTTTGCTAATAAGTAACTAAACTCAGGTTGTTGCTATCCTTACCCAGTTACCCTGTGCTGATGCTGTACATATGTTCTTCCTTTCTGAAACATATGTTCTCTGAAGTTCTGAACGAGATATATTCTCTGAGTTAATGGTGCATTCTCTTTACTGGGGTGGTCCACTTGACCAATATGATCTATGAGACAATCTTGCGATCATGTATGAGTATTGTCTTGTTGGTCCCCCTTGGTGTCATGAGTGCGTCTCCTAAAACTGGTATTATGCGACGTACTCAGCTTAGAATGCATCAAGTTAGTCATATATGCATGACAGCTTGAGCATGAACCCAAGCCAACATATCATATCTTAGTTAAACAAGAATTATTCCTCGAAAGGAAAAAAGTTGAACAAGATTTATTCCTCTTCTACTCAGCAACCACCTTGGTGAAGAAGGCAGGCCAGTGGTGAAGACTGGAGAGGATGCTAATAAGCAACTGAACACCCGTTGTTACTATGCTTACCCTGTGTTGTTCATATGATCTTCTTTCTTTCTGGACAGGGTGTTTCTACACCCGGGTGCATATGCACCCTTTATTTGAAACGCATATTAAATATATTTAAAAATGTTAGAAAAATACAAATAAAAATTCTTTGTGTATACCTTGACATGTTACATGCTTACAAAGTTGTTTCAGCAAAAACCGATATGTTTCATGCCTTGTGCAAAAAAGACAAATCTTAGGTGCTAAAATAGTCTATTTTTTGAGGCATTATTTGCCTTTTTTACACAGGGTACAAAAAATGTTGGTTTTAGGTGAAAATTTACGAGAACATGTCCCTCTACATGCTAAATTTTTTTCCTAAAATTTTTACGGTTTGGAAATATGTTTTATAAATACCGGGTGCATATGCACCCGGGATCAGATTTGATTTTCCGTTTCTGAAACATATACTCATTCTCTGAAATTTATGGTGCATTAGCTTTGTTCGGGCAATTGATTCATGCTACATTACCAAAAGATGTACGCATGGAGAACATTTTAGGCCTTGAGGTGTTTTCACCGAAGACATGTTGGTTAATACACTAAAATACACAGTAATCCACCTCTGCCGAACAGGGTCTTAGTGGAATGACGTGACAGTATTGTGAATCGTGATCTTGAAAAGAACAGTTCAACTATAGTTGCCATCCTTACTTACCCTGTGCTGATGGAGATCATATGTTCTTTTTCCAGAAACTTCTTTTCTGAATTATTGAACGAGATCTGAAGGTGCATTCTCTGTACTAGCGTGATGCACCTACCCTGCTGAAACAGCATCTTCGGGTTGTCAACATGAGCAAGAAAAAGCAAACGTTCACAAAGAGTCAAAGTGGTTTCAGCACTTACTAACGAAGCATCGATTTTGTGACTCCAAGCGGGCGATGATATCTTCCTCGCGAGCAGTCTGTCGAGTTATGTTCTCGCTCAAGGCATTTTCCGCGTCATGAAGTCTTTTCCGAAGATCTTCGACAGTGGCAGCGTCTAACTCAACCTTTTCGCGAGCTTTTTCGCTTTGTGCCAGTTCGAGGGCAAGGTCATCGGCGCGCTTGTTAGCTCCAGAAAGTTTCTCTAAGCAAGAAATAAAGGATAGCAATGTTATAACATAACAACAGAGAAAAATCTACTCGATGAAAAGAGGCAAGAGAGAAATTGGTAGAAACTAGGGTTCTACCGGGACGAGGGCGTAGATTGTAGGGGTGGAAGTGCTGCGAGTGAGAGGAAGAGAGGCGGCGCCGGCGGCAGGGCGCCGTCGCGGGCGCGTGGGAAGGCGGCGGCTAGGGTTTGGGGCGGCGCGGACGGGAGAAGGCCGACTCCTCTGGGAGTCGGCAATAATGATATTGATTATTGCTTGATTGATTTAGTCTATTACAACTTGTATTTATAAGAGAACTTGCGAAATCCTAATCTGCTAACTGGGCTAAGCCCCTAACTAAGCCTGGCCGGTTGGGCCAGTGGGCCCCCTCCGGCGGTAGACCAAGCCGGTCATAACATCTCTCCCCGCCTGCGTAAACAGCTCGTCCTCGAGCTGGTAGTCTGGGTAATGCTGCTGGAACTCCTCGTGGGGCTCCCAAGTCGCCTCCTCCTCGGAAAGGCCCTCCCACTGCACCAACAAGTGCCAAACATCACGACGTAGTTGAGCGCGGAGCACCTTGGCCGGACTGGGCAGCAGACGACCCTCGGCCGTCGGCGGAAGTGGTGGAGTGGCCAGGTGGGGCACCGCGATAGGGCTTCAGCAGTCCCACGTGGAAGACGTCGTGAATGCGGGCCCCCTCCGGCAACTGAAGTCTGTACGCCATGGTCCCAATCCGCTCGACGATGATGAAGGGCCCCGCATAGCGCGGACCAAGTTTGCGCTTGTCACGCGGGTCGAGGGACTGATGAGAGCGGTGCAACAGGCGAAGCCACACCCAGTCACCCACCACGTACTCAACCTCACGATGTCGCCCGTCATAGTAGTGCTTGGCCACCTGCTGAGCTTGGACAAGACGCTGCCGCACCTCGGTCAGCATCTCGTCGCGGGCGCGGATGAGCTCGCCAGCTGCCTCCGTTCGCGCCGTCGCTAGATCCACCGGTAGAATAGGTGGTGGTGGCCGACCGTAGACCACCTCGAATGGCGTAGCGCGCAGGGCGGAGTGGTAGGAGGTGTTGTAGCAGTACTCTGCCCATGCAAGCCAATCCACCCAAGCACGAGGACGATCACCTGTAACACAGCGCAAATACATGGCGATCACCTTATTGACCACCTCGGACTGGCCGTCCGTCTGAGGATGGAACGCCGTGCTGAACCGGAGTTGGACCCCAGCCATGCGGAAGAGGTCCCGCCACACGTGCCCCGTGAACACCGGATCTCGGTCACAGACGATGGACGAGGGAAACCCGTGTAGGCGGACGATACCGTCGAAGAAGGCGCAGGCCACAGACGATGCTGTGTAGGGATGGCCAAGCGCGAGGAAGTGGGCGTACTTGGAGAAGCGGTCAACCACCGTGAGGATGACAGACTTGCCGCCCACCCTCGGAAGGCCCTCGATGAAGTCCATGGAGATGTCGGCCCACACCTGCGAAGGAACGTCAAGCGGCTGCAAGACGCCAGCTGGGCGCAAAGTCTCTGTCTTGTTGCGCTGGCACGTCTCACACGAACGCACCCAATCCTGGACCATGGCCCGATCGCCAGGGATGTAGAAGTCCGCGCGAAGACGGTGGAGGGTCTTCTGGACACCCTCATGACCGGCAGAATGCGCCAAGAGCAGCACCTGGTGGCGGAGGTCATCGTGGTCGGGAACGAACACGCGGCGCCCGTGGAGGAGAAGGCCATCGATGACGCGCCAAGGGTCGTCCAGCTCGCCCGCGTCGAGCTGCTGCCGCAGACATTGGGCATCCGGCGCGGACACCGTCGCCTGGCGGATGCGGTCGAAGAGGACGAAGGAGGGCCCCGAGCAGATGCAGAGTAGGCGTCCGTCCGAGGCTCCCTCAGTGGCGTCGAGATCGACGTTGCGGCGGGACAAGGCGTCGGCCACCGTGTTGAGGCGCCCCGGACGATACTCCACTGTGAAGTCGAAGCCAAACAGCTTGCTGATCCACTGGTGCTGGGGCACCGTCGACAGCCGCTGGTCCAAGAGGAACTTAAGGTTGTAGTGGTCCGTACGTACGCGGAACGAGCGCCCCCATAGGTAGGGACGCCAGTGGCGGACGGCCTGAACCAAGCCAATGAGTTCCTGCTCGTACGCCGCAAGCTTGAGGTGGCGTGCAGCAAACGGCCGGCTGAAGTAGGCGAGCGGCCCGTCACCCTGGTGAAGGACGGCACCGAACCCCGCCCCGGAGGCATCGCAGTCGACGATGAACGGCTTGTCGAAGTCCGGCATCTGGAGGACGGGGCCCGTCGTTAGGGCCCCCTTGAGGGCCTCGAAAGCAGCGGTAGCCTCGTCGTCCCAAGCGAAAGCCTCGTGCCGCAGCAGGCGCGTGAGTGGCGAGGCGATGATGCCAAAATCCCGGATGAACTTCCGGTAGTAGCCGGCGAGGCCCAGGAACCCGCGGAGGGCGCGTGGTGAACGCGGCGTCGGCCAGGCGGCGACCGCCGCCACCTTGTCCGCATCCATCGCCACCCCGTCGGCGGAGATGACGTGACCGAGATAGGCCACCGAGGTCGTCGCAAACGTGCACTTCGAGCGCTTGAGGTGAAGTCGATGCGCTCGAAGCTCGTTGAAGACGATGGCGACATGCTGCAGGTGCTCCGCCCATGATGCGATGTAGATCAAAATATCATCGAAAAAACCAGCACAAAACGACGTAAGTATGGGCGAAGGACATCATTCATCAGGGCCTGGAAGGTCGCGGGCGCGTTGGTGAGGCCGAAAGGCATCACCACGAACTCGAAGTGGCCATGGTGTGTCCGGAACGCCGTCTTGGCGATGTCCTCCGGGTGCATGTGCACCTGATGATAGCCTGAGCGGAGGTCGAGCTTGGTGAAGAACCGCGCACCGTGGAGCTCGTCAAACAGCTCGTCGACCACCGGGATCGGGAACTTGTCCTTGAGCGTGAGGGCGTTGAGGGCGCGGTAGTCGATGCAGAAGCGCCACGTGCCATCCGACTTGCGCACCAATAGCACCGGCGCGGAGAACGGGGACGTGGAGATCCTGATGATGCCCGCCGCCAACATGAGCGCGCACTGGCGCTCTAGCTCATCCTTCTGCAGCTGGGGGTAGCGGTATGGGCGCACCGCCACTGGCGCCGACCCCGGGAGCAAGTGGATGCGATGGTCACACGCTCGTGGGGGCGGCAGGCCCTGTGGCTCCTCGAAGATGTCGCCGTGCTGCTGCAGGAGGTGCGTTAGGAGGGGGTGCTCGGCGTCGTCGGCCCCAGAGACGTGCTGGAGCTGCGGCGCGGGGGAGGTGCCCCCGAGACCCTCCCAGCGAATGTGGCGTCCCTGGCGCCAGAAGGTCATCGTCAGGGCGTCGAAGTCCCAAAGGATGGGACCGAGCGTCCGCGGAAAGTCGACGCCAAGGATGAAGTCGAAGCAGCCCAAGTCGATGCCGGCGCACGTGATGACGAAGTGCTCGTCGCCGATGGTAAGGGGAACGTGCTGAACCACCCCATGGCAGTGGAGGCGGTCACCGTTGGCCACGGTCACGCGGAGGGTATCCCCACCTGTCGGCTGTAGCGCGAGGCGGCGCATAGTGGCGGCGGGGAGAAAGTTATGCATAGACCCCGTGTCCAGTAGCGCCACCAGAGGCTCGCCCTGGATAGTGACCGGAAGCAGCATTGTCCGCTCGTGGCGGATGCCGGCGAGCGCGTGTAGGGACACGACGAAGGTCGTGGCAGCCGCGTCGGTCGGCCCGGCCATCTCGGACGCCGCGGCAACCGGCCCGGTCGTCGGGTCGTCCTCCTCCACGTCGACTGTCTCCAGGTAGAAGAGGCGAGGGCACACGTGACCGGGCGTGTATGGGTCGTCGCAGTTGAAGCAGAGCCCCAGGCGGCGGCGTTCGAGCTGCTCCGCCGGGGTGAGGCGGCGGAACGTGCGTGTAGCCGCAGGGGCAGGGCCGGTCGGTCCAGGTGGGGCGGGGCGGGTGGCGGCCGCGGCCGGAGGAGGAGGTCGGGCGGCGCGGGTGCCGCGGGCCAGGGGCGTCTGCTGAACCGCCTGGGCGCGACGCTCATAAGCGCACGCGTAGTGCATCGCCGTCTGGAGGTCCCGCGGGGCCTGTAGCTCGACATCCACGCGGATGTGGTCCGGGAGGCCGCCAATGAAGAGCTCGGCGCGCTGTTGGCCCGTCACGCCGGGCGCATGGCATGCGAGGGCCTGGAAGCGGTCGGCGAAGTCCTGCACCGTGGTGGTGAACGCCAAACGCCCAAGTTCCGCCAAGCGGCTGCCGCGAATTGGAGGGCCGAAGCGGAGAAGGCAGAGCTCACGGAACCGGTCCCATGGAGGCATGCCACCCTCGTCCTGCTCCAGGGAGTAGTACCACGTCTGGGCGGCGCCACGGAGGTGGTACGAGGCGAGCCACGTCCGGTCCCGGCTGTGGTACGCTGTCCCCGGAAGAACTGCTCGCACTGGTTGAGCCAGTTGAGGGGGTCCTCGACGCCGTCGTACGTGGCGAATTCCAGCTTGGCGTAGCGTGGGGGAGCGAGGCCAGTGGCGCCCTGGGCGGGGTACTCCACGCGACCAGCGGAAGGCTCGGCGAAGCGGGCAGGCGGCGGGTCCGGGAAGGACGGGCGCGGAGGGTCCCCGGCGGTGGTGTAGACGGGGGGACGGCGCCGGTGCGGCCGAGTAGATCGGCGAGGGCTCCATCGCGGTCACCCACGCCGGGAGTCGGGAGGGCGATGGCGGGAACTGGACCCGCTGGATGGGCACACCCTGGGGCAGCGAGGCGGGGCCCGTGCGGGGACCGGCTGCCGTGGACGCCCACGGCGGCGGCGGCGGTGAGGCCGGGGCCGGAGCGTGCACGCCCGGCCGAGTAGGGCTGTCGGCGCGGCCGGGTAGGCGGCGAGGGGTGGCGACAGGGCCGGCGTAGTCATCCCCTCGCGCACCGATGAGGCAGCGGATGCCCGGACGGCGGTGGTGAGGTTGCGAATGGCCGTCGATAGCTCTTGCTGCGAGAGGAGGGGGCGGCGCCGGCGACATGCTGTGGCGCCGCGGAGCCCGTGGAGGGCGGCGGCAGTTGCGCGGCGGCGGAGGAGGCCGGCGGTGTCTCGGAGGCGGCGGCGGTGGCGGTGGTGGGCTGGCTCGAAGACATGATCGTAGAGGTCTCTGATACCAAATTGGTAGAAACTAGGGTTCTACCGGGACGAGGGCGTAGATTGTAGGGGTGGAAGTGCTGCGAGCAAGAGGAAGAGAGGCGGCGCCGGCGGCAGGGCGCCGTCGCGGGCGCGTGGGAAGGCGGCGGCTAGGGTTTGGGGCGGCGCGAACGGGAGAAGGCCGACTCCTCTGGGAGTCGGCAATAATGATATTGATTATTGCTTGATTGATTTAGTCTATTACAACTTGTATTTATAAGAGAACTTGCGAAACCCTAATCTGCTAACTGGGCTAAGCCCCTAACTAAGCCTGGCCGGTTGGGCCAGTGGGCCCCCTCCGGCGGTAGACCAGGCCGGTCATAACAGAAATACCTTTCAATTTATCAGCATAGTCACGGTACCCGATAAACTGGGTACCAAGACGAATAAATTCTTTCATTAGAGGCTGAAAAATAACACAGATGAGAAAATCAACATAGGAAAGAGGTTCGACGGCAAAAAGAGAATGATAAAGAAACTTACATCGTCCATCAGAGGAGTCGATGAACTACTGGTCAAGAGACTCGACTCTTTGCCCAGCTCAATCCTCGCCTTCTTCGGTGACGGGGCACGAGGGCTCCCGACAGGAGTCGGATGTCCTACGTCCTGTTGAGGAGGCGAGGTTTCGTCCGTAATAGGACGAGACTCGGAGATCACTAAAGTACGAGACGTGCTCGTTAGAGCAGTCAAGATAACAGGCGGATTCTCTTCCTCGTCGCCACTAGGCATCACGAAAGAATATAAGAAACGCTTAACAGGCAAAATATCGGGTGCAAAAAAGGAGATAGAGACTTACGAGCAGACGAGGGCATCATCGTAAGGGTTGAAGGCTTTCCCCTCTTCTTCGGGTGGAGTTCCCTCGATAGGGGATTTACCCGCTTTGGAGGTTCCAGAATCTGCGACTTCATCCCTTTTTCTTCTGTTCGTCGGAGAAACAACACATGGGAGGGATTGCGTAGACTCAGAGGCCTCAGATCCAGCTTCTTTTTCAGAGGAAGCCGCGGATTTATGAGAACCCGCAACTTCACTCTCAGGGTGAGAAGTGCCCTGGTTATCGTCGGTGACGACGGTTCGTTCTTCGACTTCCCCGCCTTCAGGGAGGGGAGGAAGGGAAGATAAAACTTGGTGTTTCTACAAGGAGTAAAAGATATGTCGACAGTAAGTTATACCAGGGAAGTGAGCAAAAATAGTAGTCGACAAACGTTAAAAACTTGGAAGGGCAAAAATAGTTTACCTTGGGGAGGGCGTTGGTGCCTCTATACGGCTCCACGCGACAAGAGGATGGAATGGCGTCCTAATTGCTCAGCAACGAAATCTTGCGAACAAGCTTCTCCAAGTCTTTTAGTGATAGATCCTTGGAGAAGCGGTCCACGTCTTTGGCGCCAGCATACATCTAGAGAGGGTTCTTGCGAGCCTGAAGAGGCTGCACCCTGATCCTAAGGAAGTACACAGTAATCTGAATACCCGATAGTTCTTTGCCGCGGGTATTCTGGAGTTCGTGGATGCGCTGCATCAACGCATCTGTCGCCTTCTTCTCTTCATCAGAAGCTTCAGCGTCCCAAGAATGATGCCGAAAGATTTTCTCGCCACCATCAAAAGGAGCGACATTGTACTCCTGCGCGTCATTGTGCTCTTCATGGATATAAAGCCATCTTTTGCGCCACCCTTGAACAGAGTCAGGGAACTTGACATCGAAATATTTGACATCTGGGCGGACACATATAACTACACCACCTACATTATAGGCGGTGGTGTGGGAGCTGTTGCGGCGGACAAGGAATATGCGTTTCCACAGGCCCCAGTTGGGAGGGGTCCCGAGAAAGCATTCGCAGAGGGTGATAAAGATCGAGATGTGAAGGATAGAATTGGGGGTGAGATGGTGGAGTTGCAGGCCGTAAACAAAGAGTAACCCACGAAGAAATTCATGGATCGGAGTAGCTAAGTCGGGGATGAGGTGGTCGACAAAGGTTACCCGGTATCCAATGCGCGGCGTGGGGTAGCTCTCCTTGCCGGGGAAGATCAGCGTCTTCTCCTGCTTCATGAACCCGAGCTTCTTGAGCAGGTTCACGTCTTGATTGGAGATCCTAGATCTCTCCCACTCGGAGAACTACAGGTCTTCCGTCGCCATGGGGGAGGTGTGCTTGGCAAGCCTTGACCGCGGCGGCATTCAGTGGAACTAACTGTGGTAGGGAAGTAAGCACGGGCACAGGAGCGTTTTTGGCAATGGGGATTTTGGAAAGAGATGGAGCAGAGGTGCGGCGCAGCGAAGGGGAGAACGGAGGAAGAAGAAGGTCCTTTATACACAACTTGCGAATCGACGCACTATTGGATGCAGCAGTAATGGACTTGATGATTTACACGTGGATCAAGGGGTAAAAAGGTATTTTCACTGTGATGGAACTGGACAGGCGCTACAAAGCGCGTGCCAGAAAAAGCGGAGGACGTGTGTCCCCCACTTGCGTAACGTGTCAACGTGCCACAGATTTTGGGTCCACAATTCAGTGACAGGGCAGAATTCGCGTGTTCTCGATACAGAGGTTGTGGCTATCGTCAGCATTGACGCCACTTTAACAAAGGAAAATTTCGACTGCGGTGTTATGAAGATTGATGATAAGGAAGAAGTGATGTTAATTTTGAGAGCTTTTGATCAAATACAAGTTTTTGATCAAATGCTCGGGGGCTACTTTAGAGAGAAACTTCGAGTATCGCAAGAAAGAAAAGGCGAGAGCCTATGATCAAATGCAAGCATTTGTCCATACGCTCGGGGGCTACTCCCGTCGGGAGCGCTGGTCGCGCACCCGAGAAAGATAGGAGAACTCGAAAAAGATGACAATATAGCGACAAAAGGCGTTAAAATGGTGAGCCTACAACCAAGTCCAAGTACTTGGCTGTAGCCTCGGGGGCTACTCCCATCGGGAACGCTGTTCGTGTGCCCGATGAAAATATAAAGAGTGCGATGAGCATATTTCGAGTTATACAAATAACTCTTCATATACTCCCATCGGGATGCCAAGATAAAAATATACAAGTCATCTGATGACTCGAACAAATGTGCTATTCCAACAGCCGAAAAAGTACTCGACAATATATTCTCAGAGTGCCTCAGTCGCAAATTAATCTCTGAATGCCGCAATACTTTGCGAAGGTAAGTCCCCGGGATCCGTCCTGTGCGGCGTAGCATCGTCTCTGACGGCGTTTTGCTACTTTTTTTCGTGTCAACAAATACGAAGAAAAATCCTAACGGACGCGTTAGGTACCCGATAAAAACATGACTGGAATTCGACATTCGGTAAGACCATAAGCGGTGCATGTCGAATTACACCAGTATCCCGAGATCATGTCCGGGGACGTGATCTTGAAGTAGGTTTTGGAGGATTGCCGCAAGAGCATTTAACTAGTACCTGATCCGTCAGATGAACTAGCCCCAATTACCGTTATCCCTGTGCAATATATGATTAATTTATTAAAACAAATGTGTCAACCCGAAGAAGTTGTGTTGTAATTATAAAGTTGGAGATTTTCCCTGATTCTTCGATTCAAGCAAAATCTCGGGGGCTACTGACATAGGCATCCCCAATGGGCCTGCCAAAGAAGGTACCCGGGGTTTTATTGAAGGCCCACGACCCAAGGATTATGAAGTTCGGAAGCCCAGTTAGGAGAAAGTTTGGAAAGATAGAATTGTATTAGGAATCTTGACATGTAACTACTACGGGACGGACTCTAATTGTCTTCCGAACTCTGTAACTTGTGTGTTGCGAAACCCTCGGCTCCGCCTCCTATATAAGGGGGAGTCGAGGGACGAAGAGAGGATCGATTCATTGTCACCAGAGAGCTTTTGATAGAAGCGAAGCCGATCAATTCACCAGATGCGGCATCCGCAATCAAGTTTGTTAAGAGTATCTTTTTTCGATTTGGAGTCCCTCATAGCATTGTCAGAGACAACGGCAGCAATTTCACATCCAAGGAGTTCAAGGCATATTGCGCAGAGGTAGGCATCAAACTACAATTTGCCTCAGTTGCGCATCCGCAAACCAATGGTCAGGTCGAGAAAGCAAACAACATCATCTGTAATGGCATCAAGAAGCGTCTGTTAACACCATTGGAAAAAGCGCGACACACATGGCCAGAGGAGTTGCCTAGCGTGTTATGGAGTATTCGAACAACACCAAATACAGCGACACAAGAAACCCCGTTCTTTTTAGTCCATGGAGCTGAGGCAGTGTTGCCAATAGAGATAGAGCACAATTCCCCGAGAGTAGCGGAATTCAACGAAGAAACCTCGAGAAAGGCACTGGAAGATGATGTCGATGCACTCGACGAAGCTCGAGATGAGGCATTGTCAAGGGTCACCAAGTACCAGCAAGATATGAAAAACTACCACAGTAGACGTTTGCGACCAAGATCCTTCCAGGTAGGCGACTTAGTTCTTCGGCTTACGCAAAATAGCCATGAGAAACTCGAGTCGCCATGGATTGGCCCGTACATCGTCACTGAAGTAATTGAAGGAGGAACATACAGAATAAAGGACAAGAAGACATGAGTCGCCGAGCCAAATCCATGGAACGTGGCGCAACTTAGGCGATTTTATGCCTGAAGTCGAAATATAGTCCTCTTTGTAAACATACAATGTACTGAAATGCTCGCGAGTTTTCAGACGCACTCTTTTCCTTTCAGGGCACCGAGTGGGGCTGAAAGGTTTTTAATGAGACGGACTCGCGGTGCTACAATATAGTAAAGATATTGGTGATATACATCTTTTTCATCGGCAAGCTCGGGGGCTCATAACCCACGATAACAATATATACATAAACTTCCGCAAAATATAATTATTATCCCTGGCGCAAAAATTGCTCGCAAACAAATAAAGATATAAACACGGGCCAACAAAAAGCTCGGGGGTTTGATGAAAGAAAAAACGTATCAGCTGTCTTACAACATAGATTGTGCTTACAATATACATATCTTCACTTGAAGGAAAATTCGACAAGGAAAAAGAAACTTTCAGTTATTACCCATTATATCATCTATGTTTACTCTCTCATTGTTTGCAGCACCAGTTCTATGTTCAGCATAGCTACCTCTTACGAAGAATTTGGCATCTAGCCGAAGTAATTGATCCATCATTTCTTCGGCTATAGGGTCACAACATCATTGATTTTATCGATGTTCCTCCTCCTTTTAGTTAGCTTGGCTTGACATTTGGCGACAATTTTGGTCATGTCTAACTTCGGGTAACAGATCTGCAACATAATCATGGCAAATCTTGCTCCAGCAGTCAGTTGGGCCCGCACAAATTCATGGTTTCGAGGAGCATCCCGGAATTTGTCCATCAGAGCAGAAAGAGTCTCTGGCGGAGAATTGCGAGGAAACATGGTGTTATAAACTAAAGCTAATGTCCTTGTGCAGAACTCGAGAAAATCGCGGACTTGACCCGCGCGGTCTTGAAATCTGACGATTTGTCGGGTACGTTCAGGCGTAGCCCAGAAGTTAGAACCATGTTCGAGTGCAAGCTTGAGAAGCACATTGGACCTAGCTTCAACACGTTGATCTTCGGCAGCAGTATGCAAAAAAAGAACCTATACAACGGAAGCATCAGCGGGAATTATAAAACAAGAAGGATAAAGTTGAAAAAGGTCAAATTTAGGAAGTGTACCCGCCATATCCAAGCTGGAGTCATTCATCAGTTGAAGCATAGAATTTTCCCACGAAGTAGCTTTTGCAGCTTCATTAACCGCGGCCTCCTTCAGTGCTAAGGCCTCCTGAGCCTGTTGAAGAGCAAGTTTTTCCTTCTCAGAGGATCTTCGAGACTGCTCCATTATCACGAGAGCCTGTTTCTTCATTGACTGAAGTTGCTGTCGAAGTTCGTTCAAATCTTCTATTTGATCAGCGCTCGAGGAACCTTCAATAAACTCGTCAACGGAAGTTTTTCTCGCATAGGACGTGGCTGGTAACGCATCCGAAGAACGAGGCACCACGGTATAGTTGTCAAAAACCAACTGGAGAGGAAAATTTCGACATCAATAACTTGGCAACCATAGCATTCCATTGATTCATTCGGATATTTACATGAGCATTGCAAAAGAAGGTCCCTAGTGAAACAATGGTAAGCTGTCGCAAAAGCTACTATGGCGACAACAACAAAAGAGGAAGAACAAAGCAAAATCAGAGACAAGACGGTCTACTTGACCTCCGGCTTTGACGAACTAGGGGAAGGAGTTGGTTTGCATCCGAGGAAGGAGAGGATCTTCTTCGAGTTAGGCTTGGCAGCCTTAATCAGGGATTGCCACCTCTTCGTCTCCATGTTCTTCACATCACCAACCTTCGCCCAGTCAACGGCTTGTTGGCTTTCGGCAACCAAAGCGATGGTGCCTTCAACGCCAATTTTCAAGCCTTCTTGCCGGAGACCCAGCCCAAGATCTTCTTGAGGGAGGAAATGCTTGGTCAGCGCAGCAAAGGTTTTGGGCTCTTCTTTCTTCGCGAAGAAGTAGGGGAAAAGCCGAGAAAACGCCGACCTAGCATCAGAGATGCTCTGGCGCACTTCGTCTCCATGAATTTCAAGGAGACAAAGAGCGTCAAGAAGGCGGTCTTCTTCAGGCTTCTTAAGTTCAAAATCTTGGTGCATCCTCCCTGCTGAAACAACATCTTCGGGTTGTCAAAATGAGCAAGAAAAAGCAAACGTTCACAAAGAGTCAAAATGGTTTCAGCACTTACTAACGAAACGTCGATTTGTGACTCCACGCGGGCGATGATATCTTCCTCGCGAGCAGTCTGTCGAGTTATGTGATACGTCTCCGACGTATCGATAATTTCTTATGTTCCATGCCACATTATTGATGATATCTACATGTTTTATGCACACTTTATGTCATATTCGTGCATTTTCTGGAACAAACCTATTAACAAGATGCCGAAGTGCCGATTCTTTGTTTTCTGCTGTTTTTGGTTTCAGAAATCCTAGTAACGAAATATTCTCGGAATTGGACGAAATCAACGCCCAGGGTCCTATTTTGCCACGAAGCTTCCAGAAGACCGAAGAGGAGACGAAGTGGGGCCACGAGGCGGCCACACCATAGGGCGGCGCGGCCTGGCCCTTGGCCGCGCCGACCTGTAGTGTGGGGCCCTCGTGTGGCCCCCTGACCTGCCCTTCCGCCTACTTAAAGCCTCCGTCGCGAAACCCCCAGTACGGAGAGCCACGATACGGAAAACCTTCCAGAGACGCCGCCGCCGCCAATCCCATCTCGGGGGATTCAGGAGATCGCCTCCGGCACCCTGCCGGAGAGGGGAATCATCTCCCGGAGGACTCTACGCCGCCATGGTCGCCTCCGGAGTGATGTGTGAGTAGTCTACCCCTGGACTATGGGTCCATAGCAGTAGCTAGATGGTTGTCTTCTCCCCATTGTGCTTAATTGTCGGGTCTTGTGAGCTGCCTAACATGATCAAGATCAGCTATCTGTAATTCTATATGTTGCGTTTGTTGGGATCCGATGAATAGAGAATACTTGTTATGTTGATTATCAAAGTTATGTCTATGTGTTGTTTATGATCTTGCATGCTCTCCGTTACTAGTAGATGCTCTGGCCAAGTAGATGCTTGTAACTCCAAGAGGGAGTATTTATGCTCGATAGTGGGTTCATGTCTCCGTGAATCTGGGGAAGTGACAGAAATCTCTAAGATTATGGATGTGCTGTTGCCACTAGGGATAAAACATTGATGCTATGTCCGAGGATGTAGTTATTGATTACATTACGCGCAATACTTAATGCAATTGTCTGTTGTTAGCAACTTAATACTGGAGGGGGTTCGGATGATAACCTGAAGGTGGACTTTTTAGGCATAGATGCATGCTGGATAGCGGTCTATGTACTTTGTCGTAATGCCCAATTAAATCTCACTATACTCATCATAATATGTATGTGCATGGTCATGCCCTCTTTATTTGTCAATTGCCCAACTGTAATTTGTTCACCCAACATGCTGTTTATCTTATGGGAGAGACACCTCTAGTGAACTGTGGACCCCGGTCCAATTCTCTATACTGAAATACAATCTCTTGCAATCTTGTTCTACTGTTTTCTGCAAACAATCATCATCCACACTATACATCTAATCCTTTGTTACAGCAAGCCGGTGAGATTGACAACCTCACTGTTTCGTTGGGGCAAAGTACTTTGGTTGTGTTGTGCAGGTTCCACGTTGGCGCCGGAAGGTGTTGCGCCGCACTACATCTCGCCGCCATCAACCTTCAACGTGCTTCTTGGCTCCTACTGGTTCGATAAACCTTGGTTTCATACTGAGGGAAAACTTGCCACTGTACGCATCACACCTTCCTCTTGGGGTTCCCAACGGACGCGTGCTGTACGCGTATCAAGCTCTTTTTCTGGCGCCGTTGCCGGGGATCTGAAGAAAAGTTACATCACAAAGATCTCTAACTCCCACGTCAACTACACGCCAGCAGCTCTTTTTCTGGCGCCGTTGCCGGGGAGATCAAGACATGCTGCAAGGGGAGTCTCCACATCCCAATCTCTTTACTTTGTTTTGTCTTGCTTAGATTTATTTACTACTTTGTTTGCTGCACTAAATCAAAATACAAAAAAATTAGTTGCTAGTTTTACTTTATTTGCTATCTTGTTTGCTATATCAAAAACACAAAAAAATTAGTTACTTGCATTTACTTTACTTGATTCATCATGTTTCCTTTTAATTTTACCACGAAAGACATACCGGTAGGACGTGGGTCTATAATTGGGAGAAATAATATAGAAGAATTTTTCAATCATGTCAGTACCGTTGAAGATTTTGAAGATAGACACTTGGTAGAACTTGCTCCTACTTATGAAATTGCCGCTGCTGCTTTAGTTCGTATGATGGAAACTAAATTTGTTAATCTCAATCCTATAATCCAACACATGTTTCTTACACTCGGTGATATGGAAGAAGGGGAAAAGAAAGACTTTGTTTTAGAAACCCTTCTTAGAGAATTTGGTGGTATAGCAGGAGAGGCTAGAAAGGTCTTTGCTAAATATAATATGCTTGGTTCTTATACCAATTTTGTTAGTCTCCTCGAAAAGATGGATATGGATAGAATAAAGTACACTAATAATATTAATGATGGTGGGGAGATCAAAGCACCAATACCATGTAAGCTCCTAGCGATGAATGATGCACTAGAAAATAATTATGCTTGGCTTGTTCCTGAAAATTTGTTTGATGAGAGTAGCAAGCCCAAGACTAATGAAAAGGGGGACGCTAAAACTTATGTATCTAATATACTATGCCTGGTTGAGAAAACTCCGCATCCCGCTGTAGATGCACCACCCTTTGATAATACTTGATACACACTTTCTGCGCCTAGCTGAAAGGCGTTAAAGAAAAGCGCTTATGGGAGACAACCCATGGTTTTTACTACAGTACTTTGTTTTTATTTTGTGTCTTGGAAGTTGTTTACTACTGGAGCAACCTCTCCTTATCTTAGTTTAGTGTTTTGTTGTGCCAAGTAAAGTCGTTGATAGTAAAGTTCATACTAGATTTGGATTACTGCGCAGAAACAGATTTCTTTGCTGTCACGAATCTGGGCTGTTTTCTCTGTAGGTAACTCATAAAATTATGCCAATTTACGTGAGTGATCCTCAGATATGTACGCAACTTTCATTCAATTTGAGCATTTTCATTTGAGCAAGTCTGGTGCCTCGATAAAATTCGTCAATACGAACTGTTCTGTTTTGACAGATTCTGCCTTTTATTTCGCATTGCCTCTTTTGCTATGTTGGATGAATTTCTTTGATCCATGAATGTCCAGTAGCTTTATGCAATGTCCAGAAGTGTTAAGAATGATTATGTCACCTCTGAACATGTTAATTTTTATTGTCCACTAACCCTCTAATGAGTTGTTCTAAGTTTGGTGTGGAGGAAGTTTTCAAGGATCAAGAGAGGAGTATGATGCAATATGATCAAGGAGAGTGAAAGCTCTAAGCTTGGGGATGCCCCGGTGGTTCACTGATACGTCCAATTTGCATCACTATTTTATATCATAATTTGCTGTTATTCATTGATATATTTCATATTGGGACACAATACTTATGTTATTTCATCTATTTTGCATGTTTCATCATTATTGGAGGATCAAGCACCGGAGCCAGGATTCTGCTGGAAAAAGCACCGTCAGAACGCAATATTTCGGAAGATCAACTGTGGAAGGAAATTATACCAAAAATCCTATTTTTCAAGATGACGAAGGAAGCCAGAAGGAGGAGCCAGCTGGACCCAGGGTGGGCCCACACCATAGGGCGGCGCGGCCCATGGCCTGGCCGCGCCACCATGTGGTGTGGGGGCCCCACAGCCCCTTTCGCCTCCTTTTCTTCGCGAAATCCTTCGTCCCGAAAACCTAAGCCACAGAGGGTACCTCGCGAAGGGTTACAGCCGCCTCTGCGGGGCGGAGAACACCAGAGAGAAAAGAGCTCTCCGGTGGGCAGGAATCCGCCGGGGAAATTCCCTCCGGGAGGGGGAAATCGACGCCATCGTCACCGTCATCGAGCTGGACATCATCTCCATCACCATCATCATTATCTCCACCATCATCACCGCCGTCTCCACCGCTGGACACCATCACCGCCGTAGCAATTTGGGTTTGATCTTGATTGTTTGATAGGGGAAACTCTCCCGGTATCGATCTCTACTCGTTGTTGATGCTATTGAGTGAAACCATTGAACCAAGTTTATGTTCAGATTGTTATTCATCATCATATCACCTCTGATCATGTTCCATATGATGTCTCGTGAGTAGTTCGTTTAGTTCTTGAGGACATGGGTGAAGTCTAAATGTTAGTAGTGAACTATGGTTGAGTAATATTCAATGGTATGATATTTAAGTTGTGGTGTCATTCTTCTAGTGGTGTCATGTGAACGTCGACTACATGAAACTTCACCATTTATGGGCCTAGGGGAATGCATCTTGTACTCGTTTGCCGATTGCGGGGTTGCCGGAGTGATAGAAACCTAAACCCCCGTTGGTATATCGATGCAGGAGGGATAGCAGGATCTCAGAGTTTAAGGCTGTGGTTAGATTTATTCTTAATTACTTTCTTGTAGTTGCGGATGCTTGCAAGGGGTATAATCACAAGTATGTATTAGTCCTAGGAAGGGCGGTACATTAGCATAGGTTCACCCACACAACACTTATCATAACAATGAAGATTATTTAGCCGTATGTAGCGAAAGCACTAGACTAAAATCCCGTGTGTCCTCGAGAACGTTTGGTCATTATAAGTAAACAAACCGGCTTGTCCTTTGTGCTAAAAAGGATTGGGTCACTCGCTGCAATTGTTACTCTCGCACTTTACTTACTCGTACTTTATTCAACTGTTACATCAAAACCCCCTGAATACTTGTCTGTGAGCATTTACAGTGAATCCTTCATCGAAACTGCTTGTCAACACCTTCTGCTCCTCGTTGGGATCGACATTCTTACTTATCGAAAATACTACGATACACCCCCTATACTTGTGGGTCATCAAGACTATTTTCTGGCGCCGTTGCCGGGGAGTGAAGCGCTATTGGTAAGTGGAATTGGTAAGGAAAACCTTTACTATTTGTGCTGATTTTATTTCTTTCGCTGCTATAAGTCATTATGGAGAGATCTTCTCTTCAATTTTTATTTGGGAAATCTACTACTACTGCAACGGTAGTGGATGAGGCGCCAGGTGAGGAAGTGATACCATATAAAATACCTATGAAAATTATTGAACGTGTTATGGATAACCGCTATGAAGGGGATGAAACTGTCCACCCTGGAGATCATTTATTGTTCTTACATGAATTATGCGGTTTATTCAAGTGTGCAGGTATTGCTATGGATGAAGTGAGGAAGAAACTATTCTCTTTATCGTTGTCTGGTAAAGCGGCGCATTGGTATAAATTACTAGATAATGGGGATTCTCTTGAATGGAATGATATTGTGCCCCGGTTTTATTCTAAGTTCTATCCTCCAAGTGAAATTCACAAGGATCGGAATCGCATATATAATTTTTGGCCTCATGATGGAGAGAGTATTGCCCAAGCTTGGGGGAGATTGAAGTCTTTAATGCTCAAATGCCCCATTCATGAGCTTCCTGGTAATGTTATTATTGATAATTTCTATGCAAGACTTTCTTTTCAAGACAAGACCTTGCTGGATACTTCTTGTTCTGGATCATTTACACGCAACAAAGAAGAGTTTAAAAGGGACCTTCTTGATCGGATCCAAGAAAATACGAAGGTTGGGAGAACGACAAGGATAGAGAATCGTATAATTTATGATTATAAATGCATTGAAGCTTTTATGGATACTGATAAATTTCGTAATATGAGTGCTACATATGGTCTTGATTCTCAAATTGCTGCAAATCTTTATAAAGCTTTTGCCTCTCATTATGAATTGCCAAAGAAGAATTTTGATAAGTATCATGAACCGTATAAAGATAAAATTGATTCATCTATTAATAAATGCGTTGTAGTTGAAACTACTGATCATGTTATTCCTGAAGCTTATATTGAAAAAACTCCTTTCCCTGCTAAAATGAAGGAGTACTCTGTTATAAATAGTGCGGTTCATAAAAGTGAAAAGAAACACGTAGAACACGAAGAACAAATAAAAGTTGAACCTCTTTGTTGCAATAGTTAAAGATCTTGTGACTGAAAATGTGGAGGATGGTCATATTATTTTCTGTGAAGATACTTCTAATATTGTTTCACATCCTAATAAACCCAAACAAGTTAGTGTTCCTATGCTATCTGTTAGAATTGGTGATCATTGCTATTATGGATTATGTGATATTGGTGCAAGCGTTAGTGCTATTCCTTATGAGCTTTACACGGAGATTATGCACGAAATTGATTCTTGTGAACTTGAAGATATTGATGTGGTTATTCAGCTGGCTAATAGAGAAACTATTTCTCCAATTGGTATTGTTCGAGATGTGGAAGTTTTATGCGGTAAGATTAAATATCCTGGACTTTTTGGTACTTGGTTCTGCTGCTAGTGATTATTGTCCTATTATTTTTGGTAGACCTTTTCTAAATACTTGTGGAGCTATTATAGATTGCAAGAAAGAGAAAATTTTGACTAAATTTGCTGGTGAATCTTATGAGTTTAACTTCTCTAAATTTACCAAAACTCCTTATAAAGCTGATTTGCCTAGTGATGATTTTAAAATGGAGCAATGTGCATCTATTGTTCTTGTTCCTAACAATCCTTTGCAGCAACATTTGGAGGATAGCGAGAGTGAAGTTTTTAGGAAAGAAAGAGATGAGCTTGAGGAAATTTTTCTTCGCCAACCTATTCTCAAGCATGATTTACCTGGAAGATTTGGGTACAACACCGCCACCAAAGGAAGATCCTGTTTTTGAATTAAAGCCTTTGCCTCGATAATCTTAAATATGCTCATATTGATGATAAGAAAATATATCCTGTTATTATTAGTTCTAAGCTTTCAGAGATTGAGGAAGAAAGGTTATTGGAAATATTGAAGAAACACCGAGGAGCTATTGGCTATACTCTTGACGATTTGAAAGGGATTTCTCCTTCTATTTGCCAACATGCTATTAATATGGAAGATGATGCAAAGCCTGTTGTTGAACATCAGCGTCGTCTAATTCCGAAGATGAAGGAAGTGGTAAGGAATGAGGTATTAAGACTTCTTGAAGCTGGTATTATATATCCTATTGCTGATATTAGATGGGTTAGTCCTGTGCATTGCGTTCCCAAGAAAGGAGGAATGATCACAGTTGTGCCTAATGATAATGATGAGCTCATCCCTCAAAGAGTAGTTGTAGGGTATAGAATGTGCATTGATTTTTGAAAAGTTAATAAAGTTACTAAGAAAGATCATTACCCTTTACCATTTATTGATCAAATGCTAGAAAGATTGTCTAAAAATACTCATTTTTGTTTTCTTGATGGTTATTCTGGTTTTCACAAATTGTCATTAAAGCTAAAGATCAAGAGAAAACCACTTTCACTTGTCCCTATGGAACTTATGCTTATAGACGTATGCCTTTTGGTTTATGTAATGCTCCTGCTACTTTTCAAAGATGCATGTCTGCTATTTTTCATGGTTTTTGTGAGAGTATTGTAGAGGTATTCATGGATGATTTTTCCGTATATGGGAATTCTTTTGATAGTTGCTTGAAACCTTGATAAAGTTTTGCAGAGATGTGAAGAAACTAACCTTGTTCTTAATTGGGAGAAATGCCACTTTATGGTTAATGAAGGAATTGTATTGGGACATAAAATTTCTGAGAGAGGTATTGAAGTTGATAGAGCTAAAGTTGAAGCAATTGAGAAGATGCCCTATCCTAGGGATGTTAAAGGTATTCGTAGTGTTCTTGGTCATGCTGGGTTTTATAGGAGGTTTATTAAAGATTTCTCCAAGATTTCAAAACCTCTTACTAATCTTCTTCAAAAAGATGTACCATTTGTTTTTGATGATAATTGTAAGGAAGCTTTTGAAACTCTAAAGAAAGCCTTAACAACTGCTCCTATAGTTGAACCTCCTGATTGGAACTTACCATTTGAAATTATGTGTGATGCTAGTGATTTTCGTAGGCGCTGTTCTTGGACAACGAGTAGATAAAAAACTGAATGTTATTCATTATGCTAGTAAAACTCTTGATGCTGCTCAAAGAAATTATGCTACAACTGAAAAAGAATTATTAGCTGTAGTCTTTGCTTGCGATAAATTTAGATCTTATATTGTTGATTCAAAAGTTACTATTCATACTGATCATGCTGCAATTAGATACCTTATGACAAAGAAAGATGCTAAACCGAGGCTTATTAGATGGGTACTTCTTTTGCAAGAATTTGATTTACATATTGTAGATAGGAAAGGTGCTGATAATCCCTGTTTGATAATTTGTCTAGATTGGAAAATATTGCTTATGATCCTGTTCTCAGTTAATGATAGTTTTCCAAATGAATAGTTGGCTGTAATAAAGGTGAGCTCATGAGACGAGTCCTTGGTATGCTGATTATGCTAACTTTATTGTTTCCAAGTACTTGCCTCCAACCTTTTCAGCTCAAAGAAAGGAGGAAATTCTTTTATGACTTGAGGCATTATTTCTGGGATGACCCACACTTATACAAAGAAGGAGTGGATGGTATTATGCGAAGATGTGTTCCCGAATATGAACAACAAGAGATATTGAGTAAATGTCATGGTAGTGCTTATGGAGGACATCACGCCGGAGAAAGAACCGCGCAAAAGGTTCTACAATCAGGTTTTTATTGGCCAACTCTCTTCAAGGATGCGAGAAAGTTTATTTTATCTTGTGATGAATGCCAAAGGGTTGGTAATATCTCCAGACGTAATGAAATGCCTATGAATTATACTCTTGTTATTGAACCGTTTGATTGTTGGGGATTTGACTTCATGGGACCTTTTCCGTCTTCAAGGTAACACTCACATACTTGTTGCTGTTGATTATGTTACTAAATGGGTGGAAGCAATACCTACAAAAAGTGCCGATGGTGAGACCTCTTTAAGAATGCTTTTAGACATTATTTTTCCTAGATTTGAAGTGCCTAGATATATTATGACTGATGGAGGTTCTCATTTTATTCATGGAGGTTTTAGAAAAACTCTTGCTAAGTATGGTATTAATCATAGAATTGCTTCCGCTTATCATCCTCAAACTAGTGGTCAAGTAGAATTATCAAATAGAGAGATTAAATCTATTTTGGGAAAGACTGTTAATAAAACTAGAAAGAATTGGGCTAGTAAATTGAAGGATGCACTATGGGCTTATAGAACTGCTTATAAAAATCCCATGGGAATGTCACCTTATAAAATGGTTTATGGGAAAGCTTGTCATTTACCTTTAGAACTAGAGCACAAAGCTTATTGGGCTGTTAGAGAATTAAATAAAGATCCTAAACTTGCCGGTGATAAGAGGTTGTTGCAATTAAGTTCTCTAGATGAATGGAGAAGTGAAGCTTATGAAAATGCTAAACTCTTTAAAGAGAAAGTTAAAAAATGGCATGATAGAAGGATTATCAAAAGAGAATTTAATATTGGGGATAAAGTCCTATTGTATCGGTCTCGTCTCAGATTCTTTGCAGGGAAATTACTCTCGAAATGGGAAGGACCATATGTTGTCGAGGAGGTGTATCGTTCAGGAGCAATCAAAATTAGCTCTCTCCAAGGCAATGCTACGCAAGTGGTGAATGGACAAAGACTCAAGCATTATATCTCAGGTGATTCCTATAATGTTGATGTTGATATTATTCAAGTGGAAACACCGGAGGCTTTCATCAAAGGGCAAATTGACAGTCCGCCAGAACTCGACTTTGAATAGGTAACAGTACTGGTAATGAAAAGTACGTAATTTACTTTCCGAACAATATTTTTGCTGTTTTTGGAAAATATGAAAAATTACGAGTTCGAAACGGAGTGGAAAGGACGCACGAGGGGGTGCCACCATAGGGCGGCGCGGCCTGACCTGGGCCCGCGCCGACCTATGGTTTGGCCGCCTCGTCGCCCCTTTCCGACTCTGGTTCGAGCCATCTGGTACTTTCCTTTTGTCGTGAAAATTTTTGCTATATAATTCCCCGGACCCCTGGAGGTCCGTATATCGTTTTCTCGACGTGTTTTGTTTCGAGCTGTTTCTGCCAGGATCTGTTTTCAGTCTAGAAGCACCATGGCCTCCAACAACAAGGGCAAGGGGCTTTCGGAGGAAGAAGTGAAGAGGGTGCCATCAAGACAAGAGCAGCCAGCCGTTGGGAGCAAGCAAATCTTGGTGGGATCTGTTGACACTCGACGTTCTTTTTCTCATAACTTGCAGGGACCTTTACCACCCGCTCTTAGCCTCGACTCCTTCCCTGTGTTGGAAGAAGTTCTACGAACTACCGATGAGTTTTGTGATCAATATCGGGCTCTAAGAAGAGAAGTGGAGATACTCCAGGAGGAGAATTGCCGCCTCCGAAGAATGCTGGAATACCACTCGATTCACATCACAAGGTCATCATCGCCAACTTCAGATAACAATGAATCTCTTCGAGTCTTAGTGCAGAATTGCCATGCTGAGAAACTGAAGTTGAAAGAGTTCTGTAAGAAGCGCGGGAGGAGTTCATCACCACCATCGCCAAAGGGGTAATTCATCATCGGTATTGGCATCCCCTTGGTTTGTTCCAAGCTTGGGGGAGTGTCGCGGTATCACATCATCACTACCTTTTACTTTTATTGTCAAGTAGTGTCATATCATGAGTAGGGAAGTTATCATATAAGATGGGTTGCAGTTTGGAAGTATCTCTCCTTTAGTTGGTTGTCTATGTATCCCTTGGTGTGAGTTATCGTTATGGAATATTAATGAGAAGTCTTATCATTTACATATTGCACATCTTATTTTAGTTTGCAATCTCTACTATATGATTTACCTTGTTGTTAGTATTGGTATCACTTTGGGAGCATTGAATAAATCTATTTGGTTTTGGCAAACTTAGCATTGGTCAATAGCAACAACACTTTGAGGTTTAAGTAGAAAAGAGAAATACATGTAGTTGTTTCATTGTCTTTCTTTCTTGTTAGCTCATAGCTTATTATTCTGAAGTTAAAATTGTTTGTGCTTACAAGGAAGATGCATGATTGTTTCTATCACATGTATATTTGTTTGTTTCCCTCAACTCTTATGCTTGCTAATTAACCTTGCTAGCCAAAGACCTGTACTGAGAGGGAATACTTCTCGTGCATCCAAACCTTAACCCAAACCTATGTCATTTGTGTCCACCATACCTACCTACTACATGGTATTTTCTGCCATTCCAAGTAAATACTTCATGTGCTACCTTTACACAATTCAAAACTTAGTATCTCTTATTTGTGTCAATGTTTTATAGCTCATGAGGAAGTATGTGGTGTTTTATCTTTCAATCTTGTTGGGCAACTTTCACCAATGGACTAGTGGCTTCATCCGCTTATCCAATAATTTTGCAAAAAGAGCTGGCAATGGGATTCCCAGTCCCAAATTAATTAAACTAAATAGACACTCCTCCATGGTATGTGATTGATGGACGGCACCCGAAGGATTCGGTTAGCCATGGCTTGTGTAAGCACAGGTTGGGGGGAGTGTCATCATAATAAAACTAAAATAAAAAGGCACTCCTTCATGGTATGAGATTGTTGGCAGGCACCCGAGGATTCGGTTAGCCATGGTTTGCGAAAGAAAGGTTGGAAGGAGTGCCACACAAAATAAAAATAAAATGGGAGCTGCTCTTTGAAGGTTGTCTGGCAAGGGGGTTAGAGTACCCGCTACCAGTCGTTGACAACAACAAACACCTCTCAAAAATGTTACTTTTATTCTCTTTATATGATTTCAAAACTGAAAAAGCTCTAGCACATGATTTAATCCCTGCTTCCCTCTGCGAAGGGCCTGTCTTTTACTTTATGTTGAGTCAGTAAACCTATTTCCCTCCATCTCAAGCAAGCATTTGAGTAGTTGTGATCAAACCATTATATTGTGATTTGCTTCATCATGTCTTTTATTCTTCCTTGTTTAGTACAAGTTTTATCTGAATGAATATAGCTTTGCAAGTTATCAATGATCATGAAGAGACCATTATGATTGAGTATGCAAGTTGTGCCTTATAAACTTTAACATGAGAGCGCTGCTCAATGAGATAAGTATAATCTGTTAATTGTTCTCTGACCAAGAACGAAGTTTGCCATCACCAATTATGATTTCTTATGCACCTTTATTTGTGATTACCTTATACTTGTTTCAAGTTGAGTTATATGAGGAAGTTGTCTACTATAATGTCTTGTGCGAATGAATATGATGCTTCTTGTCCGTATTTTATTTATCGACTCTTCACTCCATAAACATGTGGTCCTGTTTACCGAGCTCAGTTTCGCTTGGGGACAAGCGAAGTCTAAGCTTGGGGGGGTTGATACGTCCAATTTGCATCACTATTTTATATCATAATTTGTTGTTATTCATTGATTTATTTTTTATTTGGACACAATTATTATGTTATTTCTTCTTTTTTTCATGTTTCATCATTATTGGAGGATCAAGCACCGGAGCTGTGATTCTGCTGGAAAAAGCACCGTCGTAACGCAATATTTCGGAAGATCAACTGTGGAAGGAAATTATACCAAAAATCCTATTTTTCAAGATGACGAAGGAAGCCGTAAGGAGGAGCCACTGGACCCAGGGTGGGCCCACACTATAGGGCGGCGCGGCCCATGGCTGGCCGCGCCACCATGTGGTGTGGGGGCCCCACAGCCCCTTTCGCCTCCTTTTCTTCGCGAAATCCTTCGTCCCGAAAACCTAAGCCACGTAGGGTACCTCGCGAAGGGTTACAGACCGCCTCTGTGGGCGGAGAACACCAGAGAGAAAGAGCTCTCCGGCGGGCAGGAATCCGCCGGGGAAATTCCCTCCGGGAGGGGGAAATCGACGCCATCGTCACCGTCATCGAGCTGGACATCATCTCCATCACCATCATCATCATCTCCACCATCATCACCGCCGTCTCCACCGCTGGACACCGTCACCGCCGTAGCAATTTGGGTTTGATCTTGATTGTTTGATAGGGGAAACTCTCCCGGTATCGATCTCTACTCGTTGTTGATGCTATTGAGTGAAACCATTGAACCAAGTTTATGTTCAGATTGTTATTCATCATCATATCACCTCTGATCATGTTCCATATGATGTCTCGTGAGTAGTTCGTTTAGTTCTTGAGGACATGGGTGAAGTCTAAATGTTAGTAGTGAACTATGGTTGAGTAATATTCAATGGTATGATATTTAAGTTGTGGTGTCATTCTTCTAGTGGTGTCATGTGAACGTCGACTACATGACACTTCACCATTTATGGGCCTAGGGGAATGCATCTTGTACTCGTTTGCCGATTGCGGGGTTGCCGGAGTGACAGAAACCTAAACCCCCGTTGGTATATCGATGCAGGAGGGATAGCAGGATCTCAGAGTTTAAGGCTGTGGTTAGATTTATTCTTAATTACTTTCTTGTAGTTGCGGATGCTTGCAAGGGGTATAATCACAAGTATGTATTAGTCCTAGGAAGGGCGGTACATTAGCATAGGTTCACCCACACAACACTTATCATAATAATGAAGATTATTTAGCCGTATGTAGCGAAAGCACTAGACTAAAATCCCGTGTGTCCTCGAGAACGTTTGGTCATTATAAGTAAACAAACCGGCTTGTCCTTTGTGCTAAAAAGGATTGGGCCACTCACTGCAATTGTTACTCTCCCACTTTACTTACTCGTACTTTATTCAACTGTTACATCAAAACCCCCTGAATACTTGTCTGTGAGCATTTACAGTGAATCCTTCATCGAAACTGCTTGTCAACACCTTCTGCTCCTCGTTGGGATCGACATTCTTACTTATCGAAAATACTACGATACACCCCCTATACTTGTGGGTCATCATTCACCCCTGCATATTCTAAGAAGACTCAAGCGTCTAAGCTTGGGGATGCCCAAGGCATCCCCTTCTTCATCGACAACATTATCAGGTTCCTCCCCTGAAACTATATTTTTATTCCATCACATCTTATGTGCTTTTCTTGGAGCGTCGGTTTGTTTTTGTTTTTTTTGTTTTGTTTGAATAAAATGGATCCTAGCATTCACTTTGTGGGAGAGAGACACGCTCCGCTGTAGCATATGGACAAGTATGTCCTTAGGCTCTACTCATAGTATTCATGGCGAAGTTTCTTCTTTGTTAAATTGTTATATGGTTGGAATTGGAAAATGATACATGTAGTAAATTGCTATAATGTCTTGGATAATGTGATACTTGGCAATTGTTGTGCTCATGTTTAAGCTCTTGCATCATATACTTTGCACCCATTAATGAAGAAATACATAGAGCATGCTTAAATTTGGTTTGCATATTTGGTCTCTCTAAGGTCTAGATAATTTCTAGTATTGAGTTTGAACAACAAGGAAGACGGTGTAGAGTCTTATAATGTTTTCAATATGTCTTTTATGTGAGTTTTGCTGCACCGGTTCATCCTTGTGTTTGTTTCAAATAACCTTGCTAGCCTAAACCTTGTATCGAGAGGGAATACTTCTCATGCATCCAAAATCCTTGAGCCAACCACTATGCCATTTGTGTCCACCATACCTACCTACTACATGGTATTTCTCCGCCATTCCAAAGTAAATTGCTTGAGTGCTACCTTTAAAATTCCATCATTCACCTTTACAATATATAGCTCATGGGACAAATAGCTTAAAAACTATTGTGGTATTGAATATGTACTTATGCACTTTATCTCTTATTAAGTTGCTTGTTGTGCGATAACCATGTTCACTGGGGACGCCATCAACTATTCTTTGTTGAATATCATGTGAGTTGCTATGCATGTTCGTCTTGTCTGAAGTAAGAGAGATCTACCACCTTATGGTTAAGCATGCATATTGTTAGAGAAGAACATTGGGCCGCTAACTAAAGCCATGATCCATGGTGGAAGTTTCAGTTTTGGACATATATCCTCAATCTCATATGAGAAAATTATTAATTGTTGTTACATGCTTATGCATAAAAGAGGAGTCCATTATCTGTTGTCTATGTTGTCCCGGTATGGATGTCTAAGTTGAGAATAATCAATAGCGAGAAATCCAATGCGAGCTTTCTCCTTAGACCTTTGTACAAAGCGGCATAGAGGTACCCCTTTGTGACACTTGGTTAAAACATGTGCATTGCGATGATCCGGTAGTCCAAGCTAATTAGGACAAGGTGCGGGCACTATTAGTATTCTATGCATGAGGCTTGCAACTTGTAAGATATAATTTACATGATACATATGATTTATTACTACCGTTGACAAAATTGTTTCATGTTTTCAAAATCAAAGCTCTAGCACAAATATAGCAATCGATGCTTTTCCTCTATGGAGGACCATTCTTTTACTTTTATTGTTGAGTCAGTTCACCTATTTCTCTCCACCTCAAGAAGCAAACACTTGTGTGAACTGTGCATTGATTCCTACATACTTGCATATTGCACTTATTATATTACTCTATGTTGACAATATCCATGAGATATACATGTTACAAGTTGAAAGCAACCGCTGAAACTTAATCTTCCTTTGTGTTGCTTCAATACCTTTACTTTGATTTATTGCTTTATGAGTTAACTCTTATGCAAGACTTATTGATGCTTGTCTTGAAGTACTATTCATGAAAAGTCTTTGCTATATGATTCACTTGTTTACTCATGTCATATACATTGTTTTGATCGCTGCATTCACTACATATGCTTTACAAATAGTATGATCAAGGTTATGATGGCATGTCACTCCAGAAATTATCTTTGTTATCGTTTTACCGCTGGACGAGCGTAACTAAGCTTGGGGATGCTGATACATCTCCGACGTATCGATAATTTCTTATGTTCCATGCCACATTATTGATGATATCTACATGTTTTATGCACACTTTATGTCATATTCGTGCATTTTCTGGAACTAACCTATTAACAAGATGCCGAAGTGCCGATTCTTTGTTTCTGCTGTTTTTGGTTTCAGAAATCCTAGTAACAAAATATTCTCGGAATTGGACGAAATCAACGCCCAGGGTCCTATTTTGCCACGAAGCTTCCAGAAGACCGAAGAGGAGACGAAGTGGGGCCACGAGGCGGCCACACCATAGGGCGGCGCGGCCTGGCCCTTGGCCGCGCCGACCTGTAGTGTGGGGCCCTCGTGTGGCCCCCTGACCTGCCCTTCCGCCTACTTAAAGCCTCCGTCGCGAAACCCCCAGTACGGAGAGCCACGATACGGAAAACCTTCCAGAGACGCCGCCGCCGCCAATCCCATCTCTGGGATTCAGAGATCGCCTCCGGCACCCGCCGGAGAGGGGAATCATCTCCCGGAGGACTCTACGCCGCCATGGTCGCCTCCGGAGTGATGTGTGAGTAGTCTACCCCTGGACTATGGGTCCATAGCAGTAGCTAGATGGTTGTCTTCTCCCCATTGTGCTTAATTGTCGGGTCTTGTGAGCTGCCTAACATGATCAAGATCAGCTATCTGTAATTCTATATGTTGCGTTTGTTGGGATCCGATGAATAGAGAATACTTGTTATGTTGATTATCAAAGTTATGTCTATGTGTTGTTTATGATCTTGCATGCTCTCCGTTACTAGTAGATGCTCTGGCCAAGTAGATGCTTGTAACTCCAAGAGGGAGTATTTATGCTCGATAGTGGGTTCATGTCTCCGTGAATCTGGGGAAGTGACAGAAATCTCTAAGATTATGGATGTGCTGTTGCCACTAGGGATAAAACATTGATGCTATGTCCGAGGATGTAGTTATTGATTACATTACGCGCAATACTTAATGCAATTGTCTGTTGTTAGCAACTTAATACTGGAGGGGGTTCGGATGATAACCTGAAGGTGGACTTTTTAGGCATAGATGCATGCTGGATAGCGGTCTATGTACTTTGTCGTAATGCCCAATTAAATCTCACTATACTCATCATAATATGTATGTGCATGGTCATGCCCTCTTTATTTGTCAATTGCCCAACTGTAATTTGTTCACCCAACATGCTGTTTATCTTATGGGAGAGACACCTCTAGTGAACTGTGGACCCCGGTCCAATTCTCTATACTGAAATACAATCTACTGCACATCGTTTCTACTCGTTTTCGCAAACAATCATCATCCACACTATACATCTAATCCTTTGTTACAGCAAGCCGGTGAGATTGACAACCTCACTGTTTCGTTGGGGCAAAGTACTTTGGTTGTGTTGTGCAGGTTCCACGTTGGCGCCGGAATCCCTGGTGTTGCGCCGCACTACATCTCGCCGCCATCAACCTTCAACGTGCTTCTTGGCTCCTACTGGTTCAATAAACCTTGGTTTCATACTGAGGGAAAACTTGCCGCTGTACGCATCACACCTTCCTCTTGGGGTTCCCAACGGACGCGTGCTGTACGCGTATCATTATGTTCTCGCTCAAGGCATTTTCCACGTCATGAAGTCTTTTCCAAAGATCTTCGACAATGGCAGCATCTAACTCAGCCTTTTCGCGAGGTTTTTTGCTTTGTGCCAGTTCGAGGGCAAGGTCATCGGCGCGCTTGTTAGCTCCAGAAAGTTCCTCTAAGCAAGAAATAAAGGATAGCAATGTTATAACATAACAGCAGAGAAAAATCTACTCGATGAAAAGAGGCAAGAGAGAAATACCTTTCAATTTATCAGCATAGTCACGGTACCCGATAAACTGGGTACCAAGACGAATACATTCTTTCATTAGAGGCTGAAAAGTAACACAGATGAGAAAATCAACATAGGAAAGAGGTTCGACAGCAAAAAGAGAATGATCAAGAAACTTACATCGTCCTTCAGAGGAGTCGATGAACTACTGGTCAAGAGACTCGACTCTTTGCCCAACTCAATCCTCTCCTTCTTCGGTGATGGGGCACGGGGGCTCCCGACAGGAGTCGGATGTCCTACGTCCTGTTGAGGAGGCGAGGTTTCGTCCGTAATAGGACGAGACTCAGAGATCACTAAAGTACGAGACGTGCTCGTTAGAGCAGTCACGTTAACAGGAGGATCCTCTTCCTCGTCGCCACTAGGCATCACGAAAGAATATAAGAAACGCTTAACAATCAAAATATCGGGTGCAAAAAAGGCGACAGAGACTTACGAGCTGACGAGGGCATCATCGTAAGGGTTGAAGGCTTTCCCCTCTTCTTCGGGTGGAGTTTCCTCGATAGGGGATTTACCCGCTTTGGAGGTGCCAGAGTCTGCGACTTCATCCCTTTTTCTTTTGTTCGTCGGAGAAACAACACAAGGGAGGGATTGCGTAGACTCAGAGGCCTCAGATCCAGCTTCTTTTTCAGAGGAAGCCGCGGATTTATGAGAACCCGCAACTTCACTCTCAGGGTGAGAAGTGCCCTGGTTATCGTCTGTGACGACGGTTCGTTCTTCGACTTCCCCGCCTTCAGGAAGGGGAGGAAGGGAAGATAAAACTTGGTGTTTCTACAAGGAGGAAAAGATATGTCGACAGTAAGTTATACCAGGGAAGTGAGCAAAAAATAGTAGTCGACAAATGTTAAAAACTCGGAAGGGCAAAAATAGTTTACCTTGGGGAGGGCGTTGGTGCCTTTATACGGCTCCACGCGACAAGAGGAAGGAATGGCGTCCTAATTGCTCAGCGACGAAATCTTGCGAACAAGCTTCTCCAAGTCTTTTACTGATAGATCCTGGGAGAAGCGGTCCACGTCTTTGTCACCAGCATACATCTAGAGAGGGTTCTTGCGAGCCTGAAGAGGCTGCACCCTAATCCTAAGGAAGTACGCAGTAATCTGAATACCCGACAGTTCTTTGCCGCGGGTATTCTGGAGTTCGTGGATGCGCTGCATCAACGCATCTGTCGCCTTTTTCTCTTCATCAGAAGCTTCAACGTCCCAAGAATGACGACGGAAGATTTTCTCGCCACCATCAAAAGGAGCGATATTGTACTCCTGCGCGTCATTGTGCTCTTCCTGGATATAAAGCCATCTTTTGCGCCACCCTTGAACAGAGTTAGGGAACTTGACATCAAAATATTCGACATCTGGACGGACGCATATAACTACACCACCTACATTATAGGCGGTGGTGTGGGAGCTGTTGCGGCGAACAAGGAATATGCGTTTCCACATGCCCCAGTTGGGAGGGGTCCCGAGAAAGCATTCGCAGAGGGTGATAAATATCGAGATGTGAAGGATAGAATTGGGGATGAGATGATGGAGTTGCAGGCTGTAAACAAAGAGTAGCCCACGAAGAAATTCGTGGATCGGAGTAGCTAAGCCGCGGATGAGGTGGTCGACAAAGGTTACCCGGTATCCAATGCGCGGCGTGGGGTAGCTCTCCTTGCCGGGGAAGATCGGCGTCTTCTCTTGCTTCATGAACCCGAGCTTCTTGAGCAGGTTCACGTCTTGATTGGAGATCCTAGATCTCTCCCACTCGGAGAACTGCAGGTCTTCCGTCGCCATGGGGGAGGTGTGCTTGGAAAGCCTTGACCGCGGCGGCATTCAGTGGAACTAACTGTGGTAGGGAAGTAAGCACGGGCGCAAGAGCGTTTTGGCAATGGGGATTTTGGAAAGAGATTGAGCAGAGGTGCGGCGCAGCGAAGGGGAGAACAGAGGAAGAAGAAGGTCCTTTATACACAACTTGCGAATCGACGCACCGTTGGATGCAGCAGTAATGGACTTGATGATTTACACGTGGATCAAGGGGTAAAAACGTATTTTCACTGTGAAGGAACTGGACATGCGCTACAAAGCGCGTGCCAGAAAAAGCGGAGGACGTGTGTCCCCCACTTGCGTAACGTGTCAATGTGCCACAGATTTTGGGTCCACAATTCAGTGACAGGGCAGAATTCGCGTGTTCTCGATACAGAGGTCGTGGCTATCGTCAGCATTGATGTCACTTTAACAAAGGAAAAATTTCGACTGCGGTGTTATGAAGATTGATGATAAGGAAGAAGTGATGATAATTTTGAGAGCTTTTGATCAAATACAAGTTTTTGATCAAATGCTCGGGAGCTACTTTAGAGAGAAGGAAACTTCGAGTATGGCAAGAAAGAAAAGGAGAGAGCCTATGATCAAATGCAAGCATTTGTCCATATGCTCGGGGGCTACTCCCATCGAGAGCGTTGGTCGCGCAACCAAGAAAGATAGGAGAACTCGAAAAACATGACAATATAGTGACAAAAGGCGTTAAAATGGTGAGCCTACAACCAAGTCCAAGTACTTGGCTGTAGCCTCGGGGGCTACTCCCATCGGGAACGCTGTTCGCGTGCCCGATGAAAATGTAAAGAGTGCGATGAGCATATTTCGAGTTATACAAATAACTCTTCATATACTCCCATCGGGATGCCAAGATAAAAATATACAAGTCATCTGATGACTCGAACAAATGTGCTATTCAAACAACGAAAAAAGTACTCGACAATTGATGTCTACGCACACTCCTTTTCCTGTAGGCAGTGTTGGGCCTCCAATAGCAGAGGTTTGTAGAACAGCAGCAAGTTTTCCCTTAAGTGGATCACCCAAGGTTTATCGAACTCAGGGAGGAAGAGGTCAAAGATATCCCTCTCATGCAACCCTGCAACCACAAAGCAAGAAGTCTCTTGTATCCCCAACACACCTAATAGACTTGTCAGATGTATAGGTGCACTAGTTCGGCGAAGAGATAGTGAAATACAGGTGGTATGAATGTATATGAGCAGTAGTAACGGCGCCAGAAAATACTTGATGCTACAACTGGTGTGTGGTTGATGGTGGGAATATTGCAGCAAGATGATGCAAAGAGAACAAGAAACAAGCGATGATTGCAGTATTGGGAAACAAGGCCTAGGGATCATACTTTCACTAGTGGACACTCTCAACACTGATCACATAACAGAATAAATAGATATATGCTATACTCTACACTCTCTTGTTGGATAATGAACACCACTAATTGTGTAGGATTACACGAACCCTCAATGCCGGAGTTAACAAGCTCCACAATATTCGATATTCATGTTTAAATAACCTTAGAGTGCACGATAGATCAACACAACTAAACCAAGTACTAACATAGCATGCACACTGTCACCTTCACACTATGAAAGGAGGAATAGATCACATCAATACTATCATAGCAATAGTTAACTTCATAATCTACAAGAGATTACAATCATAACCTACGCCAAGTACTACACGATGCACACACTGTCACCATTACACCGTGGAGGAGGAATAGAGTACTTTAATAACATCACTAGAGTAACATAGATGAATAGTGATACAAAACTCATATGAATCTCAATCATGTAAGGTAGCTCATGAGATCATTGTATTGAAGTACATAGGAGAGAGATTAACCACATAGCTACCGGTACAGCCCCTTAGCCTCGATGGAGAACTACTCCCTCCTCATGGGAGACAACAGCGGTGATGAAGATGGCGGTGGTGTCGATGGAGGAGCCTTCCGGGGGCACTTCCCCGTCCCGGCGGCGTGCCGGAACAGAGACTCCTGTCCCCCAGATCTTGGCTTCGCGATGGCGGCGGCTCTGGAAGGTTTCTCATACCGTGGCTTTTCCGTCTCGAAGATTTAGGTCAGGGACCTTGATACGTCTCCGACGTATCGATAATTTCTTATGTTCCATGCCACATTATTGATGATATCTACATGTTTTATGCACACTTTATGTCATATTCGTGCATTTTCTGGAACTAACCTATTAACAAGATGCCGAAGTGCCAGGTGCTGTTTTCTGCTGTTTTTGGTTTCAGAAATCCTAGTAACGAAATATTCTCGGAATCGGACGAAATCAACGCCCAGGTTCCTATTTTGCCCGGAAGCATCCAGAACACCCGAGAGCCGCTAGAGGGAAGCCCTGGGGGCCCCACACCACACCCTGGCGCGGCCAGAGGGGGGCCCGCGCCGCCCTATGGTGTGGTGGCTCCAGGCCCCCTCCGAGGCTGCCCTTCCGCCTATTTAAAGCCTCCGTCGCGAAAACCCTACCACGTTCGACGAAACCCACAGAAACCTTCCAGAGCCGCCGCCATCGCGAAGCCAAGATCTGGGGGACAGGAGTCTCTGTTCCGGCACGCCGCCGGGACGGGGAAGTGCCCCCGGAAGGCTTCTCCATCGACACCGCTGCCATCTCCACCGCCATCTTCATCACCGCTGCTGCTCCCATGAGGAGGGAGTAGTTCTCCATCGAGGCTCGGGGCTGTACCGGTAGCTATGTGGTTCATCTCTCTCCTATGTACTTCAATACAATAATCTCATGAGCTGCCTTACATGATTGAGATTCATATGATGATGCTTGTAATCTAGATGTCGTTATGCTAGTCAAGTGAATTTTACTTATGTGATCTCCGGAGACTCCTTGTCCCACGTGTGTAAAGGTGACAGTGTGTGCACCGTGTGGGTCTCTTAGGCTATATTTCACAGAATACTTATTCACTGTTATGAATGGCATAGTGAAGTGCTTATTTATATCTCTTTATGATTGCAATGTATTTTGTATCACAATTTATCTATGTGCTACTCTAGCAATGTAATTAAAGAAGTAATATTCCTCCTGCACGGTGTAATGGTGACAGTGTGTGCATCCGTGTTAGTACTTGGTTTATGCTATGATTATGATCTCTTGTAGATTATGAAGTTAACTATTGCTATGATAGTATTGATGTGTATTATTCCTCCTACATAGCATGAAGGTGACAGTGTGCATGCTATGCTAGTACTTGGTTTAGTCGAATTGATCTTTCATGCACTCTAAGGTTATTTAAATATGAACATTGAATTGTGGAGCTTGTTAACTCCGGCATTGAGGGTTCGTGTAATCCTACGCAATGTGTTCATCATCCAACAAGAGTGTAGAGTATGCATTTATCTATTCTGTTATGTGATCAATGTTGAGAGTGTCCACTAGTGAAAGTGTAATCCCTAGGCCTTGTTCCTAAATACTGCTATCGCTGCTTGTTTACTGTTTTACTACGTTACTACTGCTGCAATACTACCACCATCAACTACAAGCCAGCAAGCTATTTTCTGGCACCGTTGCTACTGCTCATATATATTCATACCACCTATATTTCACTATCTCTTCGCCGAACTAGTGCACCTATTAGGTGTGTTGGGGACACAAGAGACTTCTTGCTTTGTGGTTGCAGGGTTGCATGAGAGGGATATCTTTGACCTCTTCCTCCCTGAGTTCGATAAACCTTGGGTGATCCACTTAAGGGAAAACTTGCTGCTGTTCTACAAACCTCTGCTCTTGGAGGCCCAACACTGTCTACAGGAAAAGGAGGGGGGCGTAGACATCAGACCTTTAAATAGGCGAAGAGGCGGAGTCGGAAGGTCGACGAGACGGCAACACAATAGGGGGGCGCGGCCCACCCCCTGGCCGCGCCGGCCTATCATCTGGGGCCCACAGGGCCCTCCTCTGGTGGCTCTCGGGTGTTCTGGAAGCTTCGTGGGATTCTAAGATGCTGGGCGTTGATTTCGTCCAATTCCGAGAATATTTCCTTACTAGGATTTCTGAAACCAAAAACAACAGAAAACAGGAACTGGCACTTCGGCATCTCGTCAATAGGTTAGTTCCGGAAAACGCATAAAATCATCATAAAGTGTGAACAAAACATGTAGGTATTGTCATAAAGCAAACATGGAACATAAGAAATTATCGATACGTCGGAGACGTATCAGCATCCCCAAGCTTAGTTCCTACTCGTCCTCGAGTAGGTAAACGATAACAAAGATAATTTCTGAAGTGACATGCTACCAACATGATTTTAATCATACTATTGTAAAGCATATAAGATGAATGCAGCGATTCAAAGCAATGGTAAAGACAATGAGTAAACAACTGAACCATATAGCAAAGACTTTTCATGAATAGTACTTTCAAGACAAGCATCAATAAGTCTTGCATAAGAGTTAACTCATAAAACAGTAAATTCATAGTAAAGGCATTGAAGCAACACAAAGGAAGATTAAGTTTCTGCGGTTGCTTTCAGCTTGTAACATGTATATCTCATGGATAGTTGTCAATGCAAAGTAATATGATGAATACAAATATGCAAGTATGTAAGAATCAATGCACAGTTAACACAAGTGTTTGCTTCTAAGATAGAAGGAGATGGGTAAACTAACTCAACATAAAAGTAGAAGAATGGCCCTTCGCAGAGGGAAGCATTGATTGCTATGTTTGTGCTAGAGATTTTATTTTGAAAACAAGAAACAATTTTGTCAACGGTAGTAATAAAGCATATGTATTATGTAAATTATATCCTACAAGTTGCAAGTCTCATGCATAGTATACCAATAGTGCCCGCACCTTGTCCTAATTAGCTCGGATTACCTGGATTATCATCGCAATACATATGTTTTAACCAAGTGTCACAAAGGGGTACCTCTATGCCGCCTGTACAAAGGTCTAAGGAGAAAGCTCGCATTGGATTTCTCGCTTTTGATTATTCTCAACTTAGACATCCATACCGGGACAACATAGACAACAGATAATGGACTCCTCTTTAATGCATAAGCATTTAGCAACAATTAATATTCTCATATGAGGTTGAGGATATTTGTCCAAAACTGAAACTTCCACCATGAATCATGGCTTTAGTTAGCGGCCCAATGTTCTTCTCTAACAATATGCATGCTCAAACCATTCAACTCATGGTAAATCGCCCTTACTTCAGACAAGACGAACATGCATAGCAACTCACATGATATTCAACAAAGTGTTGATGGCGTCCCCAGGAACATGGTTATCGCTCAACAAGCAACTTAATAAGAGATAAAGTGCATAAGTACATATTCAATACCACAATAGTTTTTAGGCTATTTGTCCCATGAGCTATATATTGCAAAGATAAAGGATAGAAATTGAAAGGTAGCACTCAAGCAATTTACTTTGGAATGGCGGAGAAATACCATGTAGTAGGTAGGTATGGTGGACACAAATGGCATAGTGTTTGGCTCAAGGATTTGGATGCACGAGAAGTATTCCCTCTCAATACAAGGCATAGGCTAGCAAGGTTATTTGAAACAAACACAAGCATGAACCGGTACAGCAAAACTCACATAAAAGACATATTGCAAGCATTATAAGACTATACATTGTCTTCCTTGTTCTTCAAACACCTTTACCAGAAAATATCTAGACCTTAGAGAGACCAATCATGCAAACCAAATTTTAACCAGCTCTATGTATTTCTTCACTAATAGGTGCAAAGTATATGATGCAAGGGCTTAATCATGAGCACAACAATTGCCAAGTATCAAGTTATTCAAGACATCATACCATTTACTATATGTAGCATTTCCCGTTTCCAACCATATAATAAGTAACGAAGCAGTTTCAACCTTCGCCATGAAAATTAAAAGCTAAGAACACATGTGTTCATATGAACCAGCGGAGCGTGTCTCTCTCCCACACAAGCATGAATTTATTCAAACAAAACAAGAATAAAAACAAACAGACGCTCCAAGTAAAGTACATAAGATGTGACCGAATAAAAATATAGTTTCAAGAGAAGGAACCTGATAATTTTGTCGATGAAGAAGGGGATGCCCAAGGCATCCCCAAGCTTAGATGCTTGAGTCTTCTTTAAATATGCAGGGATGAACCACCGGGGCATCCCCAAGCTTAGGCTTTTCACTCTTCTTGATCATAGTATATCATCCTCCTCTCTTGACCCTTGAAAACTTCCTCCACACCAAACTCAAAACAACTCATTAGAGGGTTAGTGCATAATCAAAATTCACATGTTCAGAGGTGACACAATCATTCTTAACACTTCTGGACATTGCCCAAAGCTACTGAAAGTTAATGGAACAAAGAAATCCATCCCACATAGCAAAAGAGGCAATGCAAAATAAAAGGCAGAATCTGTCAAAACAGAATAGTCCGTAAAGACAAATTTTATTTAGGCACCAGACTTGCTCAAATGAAAATGCTAAAATTGAATGAAAGTTGCGTACATATCTGAGGATCACTCATGTAAATTTGCAGATTTTTCTGAGTTACCTACAAAGAATTCTGCCCAAATTTGTGACAGCAAGAAATCTGTTTCTGCGCAGTAATCCAAATCTAGTATGAACCTTACTATCAAAGACTTTACTTGGCACAAAAATGCAATAAAACAAGATAAGGAGAGGTTGCTACAGTAGTAACAACTTCCAAGACACAAATATAAAACAAAGTTGCTGTAGTAAAATAAACACATGGGTTATCTCCCAAGAAGTTCTTTCTTTATAGCCATTAAGATGGGCTTAGCAGTTTTAATGATGCACTCGCAAGAAATAATATTTGAAGCAAAAGAGAGCATCAAGAGGCAATTTCAAAACACATTTAAGCCTAACATGCTTCCTATGCATAGGAATCTTGTAAATAAACAAGTTATGTAGGCATAATGCAACAAGCATAGGAAAACTAGACAAGCTCAACTTCAAGATTTTAAGCATGTAGAGAGGTGTTTTAGTAACATGAAAATCCCTACAACCATATTTTCCTCTCTCATAATAATATTCAGTAGCATCATGAGCAAACTCAACAATATAACTATCACATAAACCATTCTTATCATGAGTCTCATGCATAAAATAATTACTACTCCCAACATAAGCATAGTCATTCTTATTAATTGTAGTGGGAGCAAATTCAACAAAGTAGCTATCATTATTGTGATCATCATCAAATATAGGAGGCATATTGTAATCATAATCAAATTTATCCTCCATAACAGGCGGCACCAAAAGACCAATATCATTATAATCATCATAAATAGGAGGCAAAGTATCATCAAAGTAAATTTTCTCCTCAATGCTTGGGGGACTAAAAAGATCATGCTCATCAAAACCAGCTTCCCCAAGCTTAGAATTTTCCATATCATTAGCAACAATGGTGTTCAAAGCGTTCATACTAATATGTTCCATGGGTTTTTTAATTTTCGCATCAAACCATCCATGTCTTACCTCAGGAAATAGTTTTAAAAGCTCACTGTTGCTTTCCATTATGCAAACTAGTGTAAAACAAGAAACAAAAAGATGCAATTGCAGGATCTAAAGGAAATAGCTTCGAGTACTTACAACGGCGCCGGAAAATAGCTTAGTAGCCGAGATCCGGAGTGTGAGTAACTTTTACCTTTCCTCCCCGGCAACGGCGCCAGAAAATAGCTTGATGTCTACGCACACTCCTTTTCCTGTAGACAGTGTTGGGCCTCCAAGAGCAGAGGTTTGTAGAACAGCAGCAAGTTTTCCCTTAAGTGGATCACCCAAGGTTTATCGAACTCAGGGAGGAAGAGGTCAAAGATATCCCTCTCATGCAACCCTGCAACCACAAAGCAAGAAGTCTCTTGTGTCCCCAACACACCTAATAGACTTGTCAGATGTATAGGTGCACTAGTTCGGCGAAGAGATAGTGAAATACAGGTGGTATGAATGTATATGAGCAGTAGTAACGGCGCCAGAAAATACTTGATGATACAACTGGCGTGTGGTTGATGGTGGGAATATTGCAGGCAGTACAGATGCAGTAGAACAGTAAACAAGCGATGATTGCAGTATTGGGAAACAAGGCCTAGGGATCATACTTTCACTAGTGGACACTCTCAACACTGATCACATAACAGAATAAATAGATATATGCTATACTCTACACTCTCTTGTTGGATGATGAACACCACTAATTGTGTAGGATTACACGAACCCTCAATGCCGGAGTTAACAAGCTCCACAATATTCGATATTCATGTTTAAATAACCTTAGAGTGCATGATAGATCAACACAACTAAACCAAGTACTAACATAGCATGCACACTGTCACCTTCACACTATGAAAGGAGGAATAGATCACATCAATACTATCATAGCAATAGTTAACTTCATAATCTACAAGAGATTACAATCATAACCTACGCCACGTACTACACGATGCACACACTGTCACCATTACACCGTGGAGGAGGAATATAGTACTTTAATAACATCACTAGAGTAACATAGATGAATAGTGATACAAAACTCATATGAATCTCAATCATGTAAGGCAGCTCATGAGATCATTGTATTGAAGTACATAGGAGAGAGATTAACCACATAGCTACCGGTACAGCCCCTTAGCCTCGATGGAGAACTACTCCCTCCTCATGGGAGACAACAGCGGTGATGAAGATGGCGGTGGTGTCGATGGAGGAGCCTTCCGGGGGCACTTCCCCGTCCCGGCGGCGTACCGGAACAGAGACTCCTGCCCCCCAGATCTTGGCTTCGCGATGGCGGCGGCTCTGGAAGGTTTCTCGTACCGTGGCTTTTCCGTCTCGAAGATTTAGGTCAGGGACCTTTAAATAGGCGAAGAGGCGGAGTCGGAAGGTCGACGAGGCAGCGACATAATAGGGGGGCGCGGCCCACCCCCTGGCCGCGCCGGCCTATCATCTGGGGCCCACAGGGCCCTCCTCTGGTGGCTCCCGGGTGTTCTGGAAGCTTCGTGGGATTCTAAGATGCTGGGCGTTGATTTCGTCCAATTCCGAGAATATTTCTTTACTAGGATTTCTGAAACCAAAAACAACAGAAAACAGGAACTGGCACTTCGGCATCTCGTCAATAGGTTAGTTCCGGAAAACGCAAAAAATCATCATAAAGTGTGAACAAAACATGTAGGTATTGTCATAAAACAAGCATGGAACATAAGAAATTATCGATACGTCAGAGACGTATCAACAATATATTCTCAAAGTGCCTCAGTCGCAAATTAATCTCTGAATGCCGCAATACTTTGCGAAGGTAAGTCCCCAGGATCCACCCTGTGCGGCGTAGCATCGTCTTTGACGGCGTTTTGCTACTTTTTTCCGTGTCAACAGATACGAAGAAAAATCCTAACGGACGCGTTAGGTACCCGATAAAAACATGACTGGAATTCGACATTCGGTAAGGCCTTAAGCGGTGCATGTCGAATTACACCAGTATCCCGAGATCATGTCCGGGGACGTGATCTTGAAGTAGGTTTTGGAGGATTGCCGCAAGAGCAGTTAACTAGTACCTGATCCATCAGATGAACTAGCCCCAGTTACCGTTATCCCTGTGCAATATATGATTAATTTATTAAAACAAATGTGTCAACTCGAAGAAGTTGTGTTGTAATTATAAAGTTGGAGATTTTCCCCGATTCTTCAATTCAAGCAAAATCTCGGGGGCTACTGACATAGGCATCCCCAATGGACCTGCCAAAGAAGGTACCCGGGGTTTTATTGAAGGCCCACGACCCGAGGATTATGAAGTTCGGAAGCCCAGTTAGGAGAAAGTTTGGAAAGATAGAATTGTATTAGGAATCTTGACATGTAACTACTACGGGACGGACTCTAATTGTCTTCTGAACTCTGTAACTTGTGTGTCAAGAAACCCTCGGCTCCGTCTCCTATATAAGGGGGACTTGAGGGACGAAGAGAGGATCGATTCATTGTCAACTAAACCCTAGTTTCCTAGTAGTCGAGTACTTTTCCGGCTGAAACCCTCGAGACCTACTTGTCCTCTACTTCCAACTAAACCCTAGTCTACAATCCGTAGGTGTCAACACCCGGATTTTTAAGTCCAGATGCCTATTATGTCATACCTCGCAATCCCAGGAATATTGTTTTTGCGAGACATAATAGATTGATATCACAACACATCATTCATTACATACCATAATCGTCTTACAAATAAAGGATCACATGATCCAGTCTTATTACAATAATAGAAGTTCTATTGATCAATTACATAACACATAGCGGAAGCGAAATAGCGTAGTAGTAGTCCATCTATTCCACAGGCAACTGTTGACGTCAGGAGTGATCCTAGTTGTCGTAGACGTCCTGCTGTCCTTCTTCCGGGTTCTGGTACTCATCTTCATAGTCTGGCCATTTGAATAGCCAGGGACACAGCCATGAGTACTTTAAAGTACTCGCAAACTAATACTAAGGTAAATACTTTCAACTATTGTAAGGGGGTGCTAAGCTCTAGTTCCATTTGCATAAAGCCAGTTTTATTTCATAAGCACTTTAATAATCAAAGCCTCTTCATTTGCTAAACTCCAGTGGGAACATTAGTGTCATTCCCACAACTCAGTTGTGATTCAAAGTCAAAGTCACCTTTCAATTCAAGTCACAAGTCACCATTCATATTTTTAGAAAAATTCTGATGACGGAACAGTATGGCCTTTCCAACTGTCCGAGACCGCGGACGCGGCTATTCGAATAGGTTAAACTCTGCAGAGGTTGTACACTTGTGCCACAACAATTGCAATAGTTCGTCAGGGGTAACTGGCCCTGATTTATCGTACGCAGTACGCGAACTACCAATCCTAACCTTTCATTTACATACTCTAGTATAGGCACCTCTCCCCATGAGCTTGGCCTCCCGGTGAAAACAAACCGTCAACCCGGAATCGCACAGGGCTTGGGTAGGACATTCACCTCATTTCACGTCATTTCACATTCAATGGAGGCAGCCTCGGCATAACCCCTATGACGCTTGTTCAGAGGGAACCCATACTAAAATACATAAGTTTCGAGCTAAGCCTTACCCAGATTCAGGTATTGTGGGGGTACTTGTAAAATTGGAATGGTATCGCATCCGAACCCAACCATCGGTTTTGTAAAATTCACCAAGTCATTCACAAGTCATATTCACCTTCAAAATCTCTCAATAGAATGGCTCATCATTCCAAGGTTTTAAAAAAATCATTTCAATTCACAAGTTCCCAACTAGAGTAGTCACTTTTAATCTTTAGCACTAGCAACTAGTTATGAGGGGTGCTAAGTATCTTGGAGCTTACTAGGCTAAGTGTGATGCTCTTGTACTACTCCATAACTAAACCAAGTGAATCATAAATCAAAAAGTAACTTTGATAATTAAAATTCAATAAAACTTGTAAAGTAAAAAACTTGGGATAGGATCATAAAGTAAAATGTAATGGTGCCTTGCTCTTGTAGAGCTTTGCACTAATCTATCTTGCATTGGTAATAGCTTGCCTTGATTTCTCAGGTGATCAAAGTTTTCTTCTTCTTCCTCTTGGTAGAAGACCCCTTCCTCTTGATAGTCTCCGGTACTAGCGTCTATAAACGAATACGAGGATACAATCACCAAACAACACTTAAGTAGACATAATTAGCCTTAATGGCTCACACAAATGATCTAGCATTACTACTTAACATTTATCCAAAAATTATGCTAGGTTTTCTTACTTAGTAATAGGAAAATAATTTCCTCTCATTGAAATTGGAATTAGGGTTTCTATTTGGTTCTTTGGAGAAATAATTTCCTCTCATTGAATCTTCTTCAGATTTAATCTTCTCAATTAACCATGTATGATCGCATGTTGACCAAGGTCAACACTTCACCATTATCATTTGAGAAAAATGATTTAAATGAGATTCATCATCTCATGTGATTTAAATAACCATGGTGATTTAAATTCCACAAGTGAGCAAGTATGAGACCTTGCACTAGAGGTCATCACATTACTTCATAACACTTGAGAAATGATTTAAATGAGGTGCTACACCTCATAGATTTAAATTCCTAATTTTTGAAAATGTTTAAATGGGCTAATTCTTGACTACATAGCCAATATTTTGCTTCTAGCCCATGATCATGTACAGAACCCATATCATATTTTTGCATAGTAAATTAGAGTTTGTGAAATGTGAGTTATAAGAGGTGGAATCACCTCAAAATTCAAAAGGGTTGATTTTTAATATTTATTTGAAAACTGAAAAGTATCTGACTTGTCATTTTTACCATTCAAATTCTACACAAGCTATGAGGGTGAATCCAGTGGGACTAGTTAGACCTTTTCATAAGGATTCTGGAACAATTCGAATCACTCAATTTGGGTTTGTAGATGTGAAACTATTCAAAATATAGCATAGACCAGTATTTGAATTTCTCTGAAACAAATTAAATCGAAAAAGGACTAATGGGCTAGGCGGGAAAGGGAATGGGCCAATTTGGTTTGAAAAGGAGAAAACCCAGCCCAGCAGCACTGCGGGCCAGCTGACAATGGGTCCCATGCGTCAGTGACTTATTTTCACCGAAACGGTATCGTCTAACCTGAGCCGTGCGATCAGAAGCGGATCCAACGGCTGACCGTCGCCGTCGTCAACGAGAGGGGCGTGCTGGCTCGGCGGAGGTAGGGGGTCGGCGGCGAGATGGGGCTCCGGCGAGGGGCGGCGATGATGCTGGACGACGTTGTCGACGATGAGGAGTCGACTGGTAGTCGCGGCGGAGCTTGAGGTGGCCGAAATCGACGACGTCGATGAGCTACTGGCGCGGCGGACTTCGATCAAATTTCGGCGAAATGGGGGCTAATTGAGGAGGGGAAGAGGTTGAGGAGGATAAGAGAGAGGAGGGAAGCTTGTTGGTGTGAAGGATTCAAGCGCGGGGGCTCTCCTTTTATAGGGTGGAGGGGTGCTGCGAGGGTGCCGTGGTGGTCGTCGACGGCGATGGCTGTCCAGGGCGTGAAGGGGCAAGGTAGGGGGCGCAGGAGGTAGGCGACGTCTAGGCGGTTCTCAACTTGTAGCTGGCGCATGGAAAGGAGGAGGGGACGACTCGAGTTGCTTCCGCGTCTGCGGCGGGTACTGGCGGCCAGGGTTTGATCATGGCGATGGCGATGGGTCCTCCGCGAGCTTCTGAGTGTGTCTAGGAGGGTACTGGTGGTGCGGTGAAGCGCGATGCAGAGGTAGGCTTGCAGGGGAGGACGAGAGCGATGGCACGACGGCGTGCTCTGGCGCGTCCAGGACGGTGCCCATGCGCGCTCTGGCATTGTTCTGGGCGTGTCTGGGAATGCGTCATGTGGCCAATGTCGTGCGAGCTTCGAGCTAGGAAGGGTACTGGCGTGCTTAGGAGAGCGCAGGCTAGCTCGTTGACATGGGGAAAGTGATCAGAGAAGGAGAGGGACGATGAGTGGCATTGGGGTGGCATGGTGCACGACATGGATGAAACAATGATCATGGCTTCCCTTTTATCAGTGCAAATGGGCTTCGTCTGATGCAGAGAAGGTACCAGGGTGTGATGATCACAAGGAGAAAGAGGTTTAGGCCAAAATCCAGTGTGTAATAGCATGTGTTGCATTTTCCAATTGTTGCCTGCAAGGTGTTTGAGGAAATGGCCGCAAGAGAATTTTGTTTGAATTTTGGAAATCTTTTTGGTGGATCTCATTCATATATTCAGAGAGGTAGAATGGTGGTGGTGGTGGTCAATTTGGTGAAGGTTTGCAAGATTTCAAAATGGGGGTTGATCTTCTCTTTGTTTCAATGTCTCCACTTGGCATCTCTATTCTGGTCAACCTAGGCAGAGTCAACACTGGTGGTCAACATCAAACTTGTTCATCTTTACATGGTCTTGGATGAGGTGGCAAGAGTTGGCCAAGTTTAGTTTAAGAATTGTCCAAACCAGGGGTGCAAAGTGGGTAGGATGATAAAAATGTCACATATGACCATTATCATATGTGAGTGGGATTTGATTTTTTCCTTTGCTTTGAATTGGGTTTCTTTGATGCAAAAGGGTGTGTTATTGATATATAAGTGTTTTATAAACAATGGCACAAGCAAATGTGGCCTTGGTTGAAGATTTGCAAAATTGGCTAAAGTGTATGTGAGTGAAAATGGAATTTTCTCACTATTTCATTTCTCTTTATTTAATTTGATTTTTCTTGACTCCAAAGTGATTCTTATTAGTTTAGGAACATTTCCAAACCATTGAAACCATTACAAATGGTCTAGTTCAAAGATTGCAAAAATGGCCATAAACACATAAGAGGTGATGTGTCAATTTTTCTTAATCTTCTAATTTATTTCCCTTGCTTTACTTGGGCATGGGTTAGGGTTCATTTAGTGTGAGATTAGGTTTAGAGATGGTTTCACACCATTTGGTCAAGGTATAAAGGCATAGGAGAAGATTTGGTGAAATGGCTATGTGGCACATATGCCTCTATGCATATGTTGCATTTGCCTTTTGATTTTGATTTGGCTTGACCTAATTGATGTTGTTGAGTGTTGAAATGGTATAGAGGAGTGATCCAACCATTCACAACAAGTCCTAGGGTCAAGATCCTCAAATTCACAATTTGCTATTTTACTCTCATATGCCTCTTTGGCATTTTTAGTTTCTTTTTATTTTCTTTTGTTTCAACTTGGATTTGGTTTGATAAGTACTAGGTAAGGTATATGAAGGTTTTCCAAACCTCTAAACAAAGTAGAAAAGCCTAGGGTAAAGTATTACAAAAATAGCCATAGGCACATAGGCCCTTTTCTTATTTAAATTCTTTTTATTTTATTTTAACTTGGATGATGAAAAGAGGGGTGCGTTTTAGGGCTTAAGATCATTTCAAAAATACTTCAACAAACAATCATGGCAATAGAACAAGAATTAAGCAAGATCACTATGTATCAAACTTAATTTAATAAAAGTTTTTGTTGGTTCCAAAATTTGGAAAAAGGGAAATTCATTGTCTTTGTTTTGAAATTTTTGGGATGTTACAAACCCTTCCCCCTTAAACAAATCTCGTCCCGAGATTTTAAGAAAAGTTAGGTTCCTAAGAGAGATTGAGCATTTTGATTAACAGGAAAACATACTTGGCATGGCCTGAGGTGCTTCCTGGGCTTCAGTGGCATTCATGTGGTAGAGACGGCCGTTGTGGTTGTTCTGGTTCCTTCTGCCTGCGAAGCGGCGCTGTTGCTGGGCAGGTGCAGCAGTATTGGGGGCAGTCTTGGCAAGTTTCTTGGGGCATTCATTGGAGTAGTGGCCTACAGTGCCACATTCATAGCAGGTGATGGTTGCCTTGTCATTTGGGGTGATGGGGGTAGCATTGCTCCCAGTCCTTGGGGCAGTATTGGTGTGGTTGTTGTTCCCATTGTTGTTGTTGCTGTTGTGGTGGTTGTTGTTGTTGTGGCCTCCGGGCTTCGGGGGTCCTCCGTGGTTGTGGGTGTAGTTGGGGCGATAATTCTGAGCAGGGGGCTTGTTGTGTCTTGGGTGAATCCTCCAGAGGAGTTGTTTCGGTACTTCTGGGTATGGTGGGTCCATTTTGGTTCATCATCCTTCTCTTGCGATTCTCGTTGGCTTGATACAGCTTTCCTTCCATCTGTATGGCTGAGTCCACAAGGGCTTCCAAGTCAGCGAATGGAATGTTCACTAACACAATTTGCATCTCATCATGCAGTCCATTCAAAAATCTCTCCTTCCTTTTCTGGTTGGTGTTGGTCTCATCCGGGGCGTACCTTGACAGAGTGAGAAACCTGTCGCGGTATTCCACCACGGACATCCTTCCTTGTTTGAGTTCGCGGAACTCGTCTCTCATTTTCTTGATCAGTCCTTGGGGCACATGATACTTACTAAACTTCAGCTTAAAGTCTTCCCAGGTCATCATCTGTCCCGCATTCATTGCACGGGCACTGGTCCACCAGGCTCTGGCAGGTCCTGACAGGTAGTGGGTGGCGAATAGTACTTTTTCTGCGGCTTCAACTCCCGCAACTTCGAGGTTGTTCTCCATCGTCTGGAGCCATTCATCAGCATCAAGAGGCTCTTCAGTCTTGTTGAACATGGGTGGGTTGGTGTTCTGAAAGTTCTTCAGCTTCGACCCAGGGTGGTCGTGGTTTCCATGGCCTTGATTGTTCTGAGCTATCTGCTGCAGTGCAGCAATGTTGGCTTGGCGTTCAGCTCTTTCGACTTCTCGGTCTACCATCATCATCTGGAGCATCTGCATCATTGCATCCTGGTTGGTGCCGCGGGTTGGTGGGGCCATCTGAACATTGAGGTGGATGATAAGATAAGAGGGACTTTCTATGTTTTGTTTTGTTAAAGTTTAAAAAGTTCATAAATTGAAAACTTGAGTAGTGTTGCGGGGGTAAAAACCAACAACACTTTTTCATTCATACCAAGCATCGTACATTACAAAGCTAACACACCGGTGGTTTGAAGAACCATTCATTTGTTCTACGATACAAGGGGATCCTGATACAAACTCACACCTACGAAAGTGCTTTTAATGATACTACTCTTCAGGGAGGGATTCTTCGTCTTCACGGGTAATGTGCTTGGCGAAAGGCGAGGGCGTTGTCCAACTCCTTGCGGGTCTTGTACAGCATGTAGTCGAGGTAGGCAACATAGTGGTTCATCTCCGGGTGCGGGGGCATGATTATTGGTCTTCCCATGGGGTCATGTCCTAGGTAGTAAATGAAGCAGATATTCTTGAGCTTGTTCACATTCTGTCCGCACAGACGGGCAAATGCTTCTTGCATCGCTCTGACTAGTCCTTCCTTCCAAGTGCTTCCCGTTACAGAAAACCAGATGGTTTCCCATATTGGGGCTCCAAGCTTTCCTCTCAGATATGTAGTAACTTCCCACCGAGGTTGTCCTCCTGATGGATTGTTGAGGGGTATTCCGAAGAACTCGGGATACGGGCGTCCTAAATAATCAACCAGTTGTTTCAAATCCTTCTCGAACATGAGGTTTCCTCCGTGGCCAAGCTGATAGGACTTGCAGGTGTACTCCATCTGTGAAGAATTATGATGAGTAAGTTAGAGAAGTAGTGTGTCAAAATTTTATGTAGTAGTATAAGAAGAATAGAGCATAACTTTCTTATTTTGAAGAAGATCTCAAGGATAAGAGGGAGAATAAGTTTTCACAAATATTCACTTCATTTGGTTTTGGAACTAAGTTTTCCAGACGTCCATTCTAACTAGGGTCTCCTAAGGTCAACAATGGCTCTGATACCAACTTGTCAACACCCAGATTTTTAAGTCCAGATGCCTATTATGTCATACCTCGCAATCCCAGGAATATTGTTTTTGCGAGACATAATAGATTGATATCACAACACATCATTCATTACATACCATAATCATCTTACAATAAAGGATCACATGATCCAGTCTTATTACAATAATAGAAGTTCTATTGATCAATTACATAACACATAGCAGAAGCGAAATAGTGTAGTAGTAGTCCATCTATTCCACAGGCAACTGTTGACATCAGGAGTGATCCTAGTTGTCGTAGATGTCCTGTTGTCCTTCTTCCGGGTTCTGGTACTCGTCTTCATAGTCTGGCCATTTGAATAGCCAGGGACACAGCCATGAGTACTTTAAAGTACTCACAGACTAATACTAAGGTAAATACTTTCAACTATAGTAAGGGGGTGCTAAGCTCTAGTTCCATTTGCATAAAGCCAGTTTTATTTCATAAGCACTTTAATAATCAAAGCTTCTTCATTTGCTAAACTCCAGTGGGAACATTAGTGTCATTCCCACAACTCAGTTGTGATTCAAAGTCAAAGTCACCTTTCAATTCAAGTCACAAGTCACCATTCATATTTTTAGAAAAATTCTGATGACGGAACAGTATGGCCTTTCCAACTCTCCATGACCGCGGACGCGGCTATTCGAATAGGTTAAACTCTGCAGAGGTTGTACACTTGTGCCACAACAATTGCAATAGTTCGTCAGGGGTAACTGGCCCTGATTTATCGTACGCAGTACGCGAACTACCAATCATAACCTTTCATTTACATACTCTAGTATAGGCACCTCTCCCCATGAGCTTGGCCTCCTGGTGAAAACAAATCGTCAACCCGGGAACTGCACAGGGCTTGGGTAGGACATTCACCTCATTTCACGTCATTTCACATTCAATGGAGGCAGCCTCGGCATAACCCCTATGACGCTTGTTCAGAGGGAACCCATACTAAAATACATAAATTTCCAGCTAAGCCTTACCCAGATTCAGGTATTGTGGGGGTACTTGTAAAATTGGAATGGTATCGCATCCGAACCCAACCATCAGTTTTGTAAAATTCACCAAGTCATTCACAATTCATATTCACCTTCAAAATCTCTCAATAGAATGACTCATCATTCCAAGGTTTTAAAAAAAATCATTTCAATTCACAAGTTCCCAACTAGAGTAGTCACTTTTAATCTTTAGCACTAGCAACTAGTTATGAGGGGTGCTAAGTATCTTGGAGCTTACTAGGCTAAGTGTGATGCTCTTGTACTACTCCATAACTAAACCAAGTGAATCATAAATCAAAAAGTAACTTTGATAATTAAAATTCAATAAAACTTGTAAAGTAAAAAACTTGGGATAGGATCATAAAGTAAAATGTAATGGTGCCTTGCTCTTGTAGAGCTTCGCACTAATCTATCTTTTATTGGTAATATCTTGCCTTGATTGGTGAGGTGATCAAAGTTTTCTTCTTCTTCCTCTTGGTAGAAGACCCCTTCCTCTTGATAGTCTCCGGTACTAGCGTCTATTAACGAATACGAGGATACAATCACCAAACAACACTTAAGTAGACTTAATTAGCCTTAATGGCTCACACAAATGATCTAGCATTACTACTTAACATTTATCCAAAAATTATGCTAGGGTTTCTTACTTAGTAATAGGAAAATAATTTCCTCTCATTGAAATTGGAATTAGGGTTTATATTTGGTTCTTTGGAGAAATAATTTCCTCTCATTGAATCTTCTTAAGATTTAATCTTCTCAATTAACCATGTATGATCACATGTTGACCAAGGTTAACACTTCACACTTATCATTTGAGAAAAATGATTTAAATGAGATTCATCATCTCATGTGATTTAAATAACCATGGTGATTTAAATTCCACAAGTGAGCAAGTATGAGACCTTGCACTAGAGGTCATCACATTACTTCATAACACTTGAGAAAATGATTTAAATGAGGTGCTACACCTCATAGATTTAAATTCCTAATTTTTGAAAAGGTTTAAATGGGCTAATTCTTGACTACATAGCCAATATTTTGCTTCTAGCCCATGATCATGTACAGAACCCATATCATATTTTTGCATAGTAAATTATAGTTTGTGAAATGTGAATTATGAGAGGTGGAATCACCTCAAAATTCAAAAGGGTTGATTTTAAATATTTATTTGAAAACTGAAAAGTATCTGACTTGTCATTTTTACGATTCAAATTCTACATAAGCTATGAGGGTGAATCCAGTGGGTCTAGTTAGGTCTTTTCATAAGGATTCTGGAACAATTCGAATCACTCAATTTGGGTTTGTAGATTTGAAACTATTCAAAATATAGCACAGACCAGTATTTGAATTTCTCTGAATCAAATTAAATCGAAAAAGGACTAATGGGCTAGGCAGGAAAGGGAATGGGCCGATTTGGTTTGAAAAGGAGAAAACCCAGCCCAGCAGCGCTGCGGGCCAGCTGACAATGGGTCCCATGCGTCAGTGACTTATTTTCACCGAAACGGTATCGTCTAACCTGAGCCGTGCGATCGAGGGAAAGCGGATCCAACGAGTGGCCAAGTCGTCGTAAATGTCGTCGACGAGAGGGGCGTGCTGGCTCGGCGGAGGTAGGGGGTCGGCGGCGAGCTGGGGCTCCGGCGAGGGGCGGCGATGATGCTGGACGACGTTGTCGACGATGAGGAGTCGACTGGTAGTCGCGGCGGAGCTTGAGGTGGCCGAAATCGACGACGTCGATGAGCTACTGGCGCGGCGGACTTCGATCAAATTCCGGCAAAATGGGGGCTAATTGAGGAGGGGAAGAGGTTGAGGAGGATCAGAGAGAGGAGGGAAGCTTGTTGGTGTGAAGGATTCAAGCGCGGAGGCTCTCCTTTTATAGGGTGGAGGGGTGCTGTGAGGGTGCCGTGGTGGTCGTCGACGGCGATGGCTGTCCAGGGCGTGATGGGGCAAGGTAGGAGGCGCAGGAGGTAGGCGACGTCTAGGCGGTTCTCAACTTGTAGCTGGCGCAGGGAAAGGAGGAGGGGACGGCTCGAGTTGCTTCCGCGTCTGCGGCGGGTACTGGCGGCCAGGGTTTGATCGTGGCGACGACGATGGGTCCTCCGCGAGCTACTGAGCGTGTCTAGGAGGGTACTGGTGGTGCAGTGAAGCGCGATGCAGAGGTAGGCTTGTAGGGGAGGACGAGAGCGATGGCACGACGGCGTGCTCTGGCGCGTCCAGGACGGTGCCCGTGCGCGCTCTAGCATTGTTCTGGGCATGTCTGGGCATGCGTCGTGTGGCCAATGTCGTGCGAGCTTCGAGCTAGGAAGGGTACTGGCGTGCTTAGGAGAGTGCAGGCTAGCTCGTTGACATGGGGAAAGTGATCAGAGAGGAAGAGGGACGATGAGTGGTATTGGGGTGGCATGGTGCACGGCATGGATGAAACAATGATCATGGCTTCGCTTTTATCAGTGCAAATGGGCTTGGTTTGATGCAGAGAAGGTACCATGGTGTGATGATCACAAGGAGAAAGAGGTTTAGGCCAAAATCCAGTGTGTAATAGCATGTGTTGCATTTTCCAATTGTTGCCTGCAAGGTGTTTGAGGAAATGGCCGCAAGAGAATTTTGTTTGAATTTTGGAAATCTTTTTGGTGGATCTCATTCATATATTCAGAGAGGTAGAATGGTGGTGGTGGTGGTCAATTTGGTGAAGGTTTGCAAGATTTCAAAATGGGGGTTGATCTTCTCTTTGTTTCAATGTCTCCACTTGGCATCTCTATTCTGGTCAACCTAGGCAGAGTCAACACTGGTGGTCAACATCAAACTTGTTCATCTTTACATGGTCTTGGATGAGGTGGCAAGAGTTGGCCAAGTTTAGTTTAAGAATTGTCCAAACCAGGGGTGCAAAGTGGGTAGGATGATAAAAATGTCACATATGACCATTATCATATGTGAGTGGGATTTGATTTTTTCCTTTGCTTTGAATTGGGTTTCTTTGATGCAAAAGGGTGTGTTATTGATATATAAGTGTTTTATAAACAATGGCACAAGCAAATGTGGCCTTGGTTGAAGATTTGCAAAATTGGCTAAAGTGTATGTGAGTGAAAATGGAATTTTCTCACTATTTCATTTCTCTTTATTTAATTTGATTTTTCTTGACTCCAAAGTGATTCTTATTAGTTTAGGAACATTTCCAAATCATTGAAACCATTCCAAATGGTCTAGTTCAAAGATTTGCAAAAATGGCCATAAACACATAAGAGGTGATGTGTCAATTTTTCTTAATCTTCTAATTTATTTCCCTTGCTTTACTTGGGTATGGGTTAGGGTCCATTTAGTGTGAGATTAGGTTTAGAGATGGTTTCACACCATTTGGTCAAGGTATAAAGGCATAGGACAAGATTTGGTTAAATGGCTATGTGGCACATATGCCTCTATGCATATGTTGCATTTGCCTTTTGATTTTGATTTGGCTTGACCCAATTGATGTTGTTGAGGTTGAAATGGTATAGAGGAGTGATCCAACCATTCGCAACAAGTCCTAGGGTCTAGATCCTCAAATTCACAATTTGCTATTTTACTCTCATATGCCTCTATGGCATTTTTAGTTTCTTTTTATTTTCTTTTGTTTCAACTTGGATTTGGTTTGATAAGTACTAGGTAAGGTTTATGAAGGTTTTACAAACCTCTAAACAAAGTAGAAAAGCCTAGGGTAAAGTTTTATAAAAATAGCCATAGGCACATAGGCCCTTTTCTTATTTAAATTCTTTTTATTTTATTTTAACTTGGATGATGAAAAGAGGGGTGAGGTTTAGGGCTTAAGATCATTTCAAAAATACTTCAACAAACAATCATGAAAATAGAACAAGAATTAAGCAAGATCACTATGTATCAAACTTAATTTAATAAAAGTTTTTGTTGGTTCCAAAATTTGGAAAAAGGGAAATTCATTGTCTTTGTTTTGAAATTTTTGGGATGTTACAGTAGGCATTGACAAGTTAATCCCTTGTCACCTAGTGCGACGCCACCACCCCGACCCCACCCGCCGCCGTCCCGCTGCAGCGCTGCAGTACTCGCCGTCGGCTCCGTTGTCGCCGCATGGGAGAGCAGGATCGTACTCGCGGTTGGCTCCGGCGCGTACCTGCTGGCTGTTTTGGGGCCAAACGTTGCCGGTTCCGCCGCCCTTCCACGCCGCCCACGACCTGTTCGGTCAACTGCGCCGAGGTTTCTTCCCCTTTTTCGGCGCTATTTGTGAGCTGCCATTGATCAACCGGCTCATGCAAGGCAAAGCTCCCCGTGTGAGCTATGAGATCAATGGAAATGCATAATATAAGCCATATTATCTTGCTGATGGCATCTACCCTGACTGGGCCACACTGGTGAAGACTGTCCGTAATCCAAACTCCGAGAAGACGAGGAGGTTTGCCGAGATGCAAGAGGCTTGCAGGAAAGATGTGGAGCGCGGATTTGGTGTGCTCCAAGCTCGGTGGGCAATTATCTGTCACTCGGCAAGAACATGGTCGCTGAAGACCATGCATGAGGTGATGACATGCTGCGTGATCATGCACAACATGATTCCGTTGAGAACGAGCGTCCTGATGGCCGCAATGGAAACCACCGGGACTTCCAAGGTGAGCTAGTTGCGCCACTCTCTGGGGTTTTATCTTGGGAGGACTATCTACATATGAATGTAGAAGTCACTAACGAAAACGTGTGCAAACAGCTGCAGACGGATCTGATTGAGCATAAGTGGACATTGGCTGGCCGTGAAAATCATGCCTAGATGAATACTATCTTATTTTCATGTAGACTTTTCAAAATTTGAATGTAATAACTATAACTTTCGTTGAATTTCTTATTTTGTTGTTTGGAAACTTCATAATTGATGCAAACGCGGAAATGTGTCGGACCGCTGGAGCCACCCCTAGATGCAAACGGACGCGCGGAAAAAAACGGTCAATCTCGCGTCCACCGCGCGACGCAAACGTACGCTGGCGGACACCGAAATGCGTCGCGCCGGTGGAAGATGCCCTAATGATTCAGAAAGGAGTAGAACTGTTTTCGTGTATTTACTCTCTGCTATTGCCGTATTGCGAGAACTGTTGCTGACCTTTTGTCAGCTGCTGGATTCTCTAGTGATCTTGGCGTCACGCGTTGGCCCCACCATCCACCGATGTGTTCTGATGAAGTGATCATCTCCCTCACTCCCCCACGTAGCACCCGACGCGCCACGCCAGAAAGCAGGGCACCACCTCTCCCATTCATCGCCTTTCTCACTTGCTCCCTCCCCCCACTTGCCCACCACCTCCTCTATCTACAAGGGCACCACGCCGGCACTCTGCTCAGCTCAGCTCAGCTCAGCACACTCCACGTCGCGCGACGGCGGCCACCATGACGATCCCGGCGCTGCTCCAGGGTCTGGCGCAAGAGGTGGACCCGTGGGCCCCGGGGTTCTGGCGCGACTTCGGCATCGGCATGCTCAAACCTCTCGCGGCGACCGCCGCCGTCGCCATGGCCGTGGCGCTGAGCTCCACGCAGCGCCTCGGCATCGAGGCCGAGATGCTCTACGCCATCGCGCGCTCCTTCCTGCAGCTCTCCGTCATCGGCTTCGTGCTCCACTTCATCTTCACCCAGAGCAGCCCGCTCTGGATCCTCCTCGCCTACCTCTTCATGGTCACCGTGGCCGGCTACACCGCGGGGCAGCGCGCCCGCCGCGTGCCGCGCGGCGGGTGCATCGCCGGCGCGTCCATCCTGGTCGGCACCGCCGTCACCATGTTCCTGCTCGTCGTGCTCAGCGTCTTCGAGTTCACGCCCCGCTACATCATCCCCGTCGCCGGCATGATGGTCGGCAACGCCATGACCGTCACCGGCGTCACCATGAAGAAGCTCCACGAGGACGTCAAGTCCCAGAGGAACCTCGTACGCAACAAGATTTCGCCGTCGTCTTCTTGCAGAAAGGATCGATCAAGCTGTTTACGATTCTGAATTTTGCGTTGGCGTGTGCAGGTTGAGACTGCGCTGGCGCTGGGCGCGACGCCGAGGCAGGCGACGGCGGGGCAGGTCAGGCGGTCGCTGGTGATCGCGCTGTCGCCGGTGATCGACAACGCCAAGACGGTGGGGCTCATCGCGCTGCCGGGGGCCATGACGGGGCTCATCATGGGGGGAGCGTCGCCGCTGGAAGCCATCCAGCTGCAGATCGTGGTGATGAACATGCTCATGGGGGCCTCCACCGTCAGCAGCATCCTCTCCACCTACCTCTGCTGGCCGGCATTCTTCACCAACGCCTTCCAGCTCGAGGACTCTGTATTTGCCGACTAGAAAATGGATGCACAGAATTCTTCTTCCGGTTTTCGTGTGACGAGGAGCGATAATTCTCTGAAATGTTAATAATGTGTCAGGGACGTTTGTTTGGGTTGAGAGGCCACATGTTTTCAGGCTGTCATCCATATAAGACTCAGCTGACCGATTCACCAAGGCCTTCCAGCTAGAAGACTCTGCATTCACCGACTAGAACAAACATAAAAACTCTTGCAGTTTTCGGGTGATAATTGAGACAAGTAATTCTCTTCAACTTTTAAGATATATTTGTTTGGTCTGAGAGCCCTAATGTTTGATATACTTGTGCTGTCATGCAGTATAAGCACAAACGGTTAGCAAAGCCCGAAGCGACCAAAACAACAACCTAATTCTTCAGAAGCATTTCAGCAAACTTAAAGCGTAGCAAAGCAGCACTGCATCATGAAATCCATAAGCAACAAGTTGTCCAGTATGCACAACAACGATATACTTGCTCCAAGATTATGATCAAGTGCACAGCCTAGAAGCATCAATTTTTAAAGGAAAGGCCCAACCTAGAAGCATCAATTGACTCAGTAAAGAAACTGCACCATTAATTCAGAGAATAGATCTCCTCCAAAAATTCAGATAATCTTTGAATATGTGGTTCAAAAGAAACAACATAGTATGAACAGCGTTTCTTCAAAAGAGCATGCTCAATAGACCGATTCTAGCCGTGTTTGGAAGACGTGCTCGTCATATCGCACATATAACAATTTTAGGAGACGTCCCCGTCACATTACAAGGCTACTGTTCTGAAACTTTATATTTCGTCTTCTGACAGAACTATACTTGAACAATTCTTCAATCTGTTACTTGGGTGTGTTCGGTTTGGGAACGGGGTGGAACGGAATGGAACCGTTCCGCACCCAGAGCCCGGTCCTGCGTTCGGTTGCAAACTGGAATGGAATGAAGTGGTTCCTCCAAATGGAATATTCCCTCTAGATCCGGAATGAAGTGGTTCCTCCGATTCGGCCAGACGAGGTGGAACGGGTGACTGTCACACGCTGATTAATTAAGTTTAGCAATAATTAACCAAGTTTAGCAATAATTAATCAAGTTTAGCACTACTTAATCAAGTTTAGCAAATAATTAATCGAGTTTAGAATAATTAATCGGGTGATTATCTCACTCATTCCATTCCATTCTCATCACATTCCAAAACCGAACACAAGGATGGAACCGTTCCGTGACAAAAAATTTGTCCAAACCGAACACATGGATGGAACGGTTCCGTGCCAGTGGAATGGAATGGTTCCATTCCATTCCAACCCATTCCCAAACCGAACACACCCCAAAAGATCACAAGATCGTCACATGGCTATGAAATGTCGGTCAAGTGCACAGCCCAGCAGGATGCACCAAGATTTTGAACTTGAGAAGCTCGAAGATGACCGCCTTCTTGACGCTCTTTCTCTCCTTGAAATTCATGGAGACGAAGTGCGCCAGAGCATCTCTGATGCTAGGTCGGCATTTTCTCGGCTTTTTCCCCTACTTCTTCGCGAAGAAAGAAGAGCCCAAAACCTTTGCTGCGCTGACCAAGCATTTCCTCCCTCAAGAAGATTTTCGGCTGGGTCTCCGGCAAGAAGGCTTGAAAATTGGCGTTGAAGGCACCATCGCTTTGGTTGCCGAAAGCAAACAAGCCGTCGACTGGGCGAAGGTTGGTGATGTGAAGAACATGGAGACGAAGAGGTGGCAATCCCTGATTAAGGCTGCCAAGCCTAACTCGAAGAAGATCCTCTCCTTCCTCGGATGCAAACCAACTCCTTTCCCTAGTTCGTCAAAGCCGGAGGTCAAGTAGACCGTCTTGTCTCTGATTTTGCTTTGTTCTTCCTCTTTTGTTGCTGTCGCCATAGTAGCTTTTGCGACAGCTTACCATTGGTTCACTAGGGACCTTCTTTTGTAATGCTCATGTAAATATCCGAATGAATCAATGGAATGCTATGGTTGCCAAGTTATTGATGTCGAAATTTTCCTCTCCAGTTGGTTTTTGACAACTATACCGTGGTGCCTCGTTCTTCGGATGCGTTACCAGCCACGTCCTATGCGAGAAAAACTTCTGTTGACGAGTTTATTGAAGGTTCCTCGAGCGCTGATCAAACAATTTTAGGAGACGTCCCCGTCACATTACAAGGCTACTGTTCTGAAACTTTATATTTCGTCTTCTGACAGAACTATACTTGAACAATTCTTCAATCTGTTACTTGGGTGTGTTCGGTTTGGGAACGGGGTGGAACGGAATGGAACCGTTCCGCACCCAGAGCCCGGTCCTGCGTTCGGTTGCAAACTGGAATGGAATGAAGTGGTTCCTCCAAATGGAATATTCCCTCTAGATCCGGAATGAAGTGGTTCCTCCGATTCGGCCAGACGAGGTGGAACGGGTGACTGTCACACGCTGATTAATTAAGTTTAGCAATAATTAACCAAGTTTAGCAATAATTAATCAAGTTTAGCACTACTTAATCAAGTTTAGCAAATAATTAATCGAGTTTAGAATAATTAATCGGGTGATTATCTCACTCATTCCATTCCATTCTCATCACATTCCAAAACCGAACACAAGGATGGAACCGTTCCGTGACAAAAAATTTGTCCAAACCGAACACATGGATGGAACGGTTCCGTGCCAGTGGAATGGAATGGTTCCATTCCATTCCAACCCATTCCCAAACCGAACACACCCCAAAAGATCACAAGATCGTCACATGGCTATGAAATGTCGGTCAAGTGCACAGTCCAGCAGGATGCACCAAGATTTTGAACTTGAGAAGCTCGAAGATGACCGCCTTCTTGACGCTCTTTCTCTCCTTGAAATTCATGGAGATGAAGTGCGCCAGAGCATCTCTGATGCTAGGTCGGCGTTTTCTCGGCTTTTTCCCCTACTTCTTCGCGAAGAAAGAAGAGCCCAAAACCTTTGCTGCGCTGACCAAACATTTCCTCCCTCAAGAAGATTTTCGGCTGGGTCTCCGGCAAGAAGGCTTGAAAATTGGCGTTGAAGGCACCATCGCTTTGGTTGCCGAAAGCAAACAAGCCGTCGACTGGGCGAAGGTTGGTGATGTGAAGAACATGGAGACGAAGAGGTGGTAATCCCTGATTAAGGCTGCCAAGCCTAACTCGAAGAAGATCCTCTCCTTCCTCGGATGCAAACCAACTCCTTTCCCTAGTTCGTCAAAGCCGGAGGTCAAGTAGACCGTCTTGTCTCTGATTTTGCTTTGTTCTTCCTCTTTTGTTGCTGTCGCCATAGTAGCTTTTGCGACAGCTTACCATTGGTTCACTAGGGACCTTCTTTTGTAATGCTCATGTAAATATCCGAATGAATCAATGGAATGCTATGGTTGCCAAGTTATTGATGTCGAAATTTTCCTCTCCAGTTGGTTTTTGACAACTATACCGTGGTGCCTCGTTCTTCGGATGCGTTACCAGCCACGTCCTATGCGAGAAAAACTTCTGTTGACGAGTTTATTGAAGGTTCCTCGAGCGCTGATCAAATAGAAGATTTGAACGAACTTCGACAGCAACTTCAGTCAATAAAGAAACAGGCTCTCGTGATAATGGAGCAGTCTCGAAGATCCTCTAAGAAGGAAAAACTTGCTCTTCAACAGGCTCAGGAGGCCTTAGCACTGAAGGAGGCCGCGGTTACTGAAGCTGCAAAAGCTACTTCGTGGGAAAATTATATGCTTCAACTGATGAATGACTCCAGCTTGGATATGGCGGGTACGCTTCCTAAATTTGACCTTTTTCAACTTTATCCTTCTTGTTTTATAATTCCCGCTGATGCTTCCGTTGTATAGGTTCTTTTTTGGATACTGCTGCCGAAGATCAACGTGTTGAAGCTAGGTCCAATGTGCTTCTCAAGCTTGCACTGGAACATGGTTCTAACTTCTGGGCTACGCCTGAACGTACCCGACAAATCGTCAGATTTCAAGACCGTGCGGGTCAAGTCCGCGATTTTCTCGAGTTCTGCACAAGGACATTAGCTTCAGTTTATAACACCATGTTTCATCGCAATTCTCCGCCAGAGACTCTTTCTGCTCTGATGGACAAATTCCGGGATGCTCCTCGAATACATGAATTTGTGCGGGCCCAACTGACTGCTGGAGGTCTGTTACCCGAAGTTAGACATGACCAAAATTGTCGCCAAATGTCAAGCCAAGCTAACTAAAAGGAGGAGGAACATCGATAAAATCAACGATGTTGTGACCCTGTAGCCGAAGAGATGATGGATGAATTACTTCGGCTAGATGCCGAATTCTTCGTAAGAGGTAGCTATGCTGAACATAGAACTGGTGCTGCAAACAATGAGAGAGTAAACATAGATGATATAATGGGTAATAACTGAAAGTTTCTTTTTCCTTGTCGAATTTTCCTTGAAGTGAAGATATGTATATTGTAAGCACAATCTATGTTGTAAGACAGCTGATACGTTTTTTCTTTCATCAAGCCCCCGAGCTTTTTGTTGGCCCGTGTTTATATCTTTATTTGTTTGCGAGCAATTTTTGCGCCAGGGCAAATAATTATATTTTGCGGAAGTTTATGTATATATTGTTATCGTGGGTTATGAGCCCCCGAGCTTGCCGATGAAAAAGATGTATATCACCAATATCTTTACTATATTGTAGCATGATGTCTACGCCCCCTCCTTTTCCTGTAGACAATGTTGGGCCTCCAAGAGCAGAGGTTTGTAGAACAGCAGCAAGTTTCCCTTAAGTGGATCACCCAAGGTTTATCGATCTCAGGGAGGAAGAGGTCAAAGATATCCCTCTCATGCAACCCTGCAACCACAAAGCAAGAAGTCTCTTGTGTCCCCAACACACCTAATAGGTGCACTAGTTCGGCGAAGAGATAGTGAAATACGAATTGGTATGAATAAGTATGAGCAGAGCAACGGCACAGTAAAAGTGCTTTGCCCAGACAAGAAACAAGCAGTAGTAACGCAGCAGTAGTAACGCAGTAAAACAGTAAACAAGCAGCGATAGCAGTATTTAGGAACAAGGCCTAGGGATCATACTTTCACTAGTGGACACTCTCAACATTGATCACATAACAGAATAGATAAATGCATATTCTACACTCTTTTGTTGGATGATGAACATTGCGTAGGATTACACGAACCCTCAATGCCGGAGTTAACAAGCTCCACAATTCAATGTTCATATTTAAATAACCTTAGAGTGCATGAAAGATCAACACGACTAAACCAAGTAATAACATAGCATGCACACTGTCACCTTCACACTATATAGGAGGAATAGATCACATCAATACCATCATAGCAATAGTTAACTTCGTAATCTACAAGAGATCACAATCATAGCCTACGCCAAGTACTAACACGGATGCACACACTGTCACCATTACACCGTGCAGGAGGAATAAAACTACTTTAATAACATCACTAGAGTAGCACATAGATAAATTGTGATACAAAACACATTGCAATCATAAAGAGATATAAATAAGCACTTCACTATGCCATTCATAACAGTGAATAAGTATTCTGTGAAATATAGCCTAAGAGACCCACACGGTGCACACACTGTCACCTTTATACACGTGGGACAACGAGTCTCCGGAGATCACATAAGTAAAATTCACTTGACTAGCATAACGACATCTAGATTACAAGCATCATCATATGAATCTCAATCATGTAAGGCAGCTCATGAGATTATTGTATTGAAGTACATAGGAGAGAGATGAACCACATAGCTACCGGTATAGCCCCGAGCCTCGATGAAGAACTACTCCCTCCTCATGGGAGACAGCAGCGTTGATGAAGATGGCGGTGGTGTCGATGGAGAAGCCTTCCGGGGGCACTTCCCCGTCCCGGCGGCGTGCCGGAACAGAGACTCCTGTCCCCCAGATCTTGGCTTCGCGATGGCGGCGGCTCTGGAAGGTTTCTCGTACCGTGGCTTTTTTCGTATCGAAGTTTTAGGTCCAGGGGCTTTATATAGGCGAAGAGACGGCATCAGGAGGTCGAAGGGCCGACGACACTATAGGGGGGCGCGGGCCCCCCCTTGGCCGCGCCGGCCTAGGGTTTGGTGGGCCTGTGCCCCCTCTCTGGCGGTTCTCGGGTGTTCTGGATGCTTCCGGGCAAAATAGGAACCTGGGCGTTGATTTCGTCCGATTCCGAGAATATTTCGTTACTAGGATTTCTGAAACCAAAAACAGCAGAAAACAAAGAATCGGCACTTTGGCATCTTGTTAATAGGTTAGTTCCAGAAAATGCACGAATATGACATAAAGTGTGCATAAAACATGTAGATATCATCAATAATGTGGCATGGAACATAAGAAATTATCGATACGTCGGAGACGTATCAGCATCCCCAAGCTTAGTTCCTGCTCGTCCCGAGCAGGTAAACGATAACAAAGATAATTTCTGGAGTGACATGCCATCATAACCTTGATCATACTATTGTAAGCACATGTAATGAATGCAGTGATCAAAGCAATGGTAATGATATGAGTAAACAAATGAATCATATAGCAAAGACTTTTCATGAATAGTACTTCAAGACAAGCATCAATAAGTCTTGCATAAGAGTTAACTCATAAAGCAATAATTCAAAGTAAAGGCATTGAAGCAACACAAAGGAAGATTAAGTTTCAGCGGTTGCTTTCAACTTGTAACATGTATACCTCATGGATATTGTCAATGTAAAGTAATATAACAAGTGCAATATGCAAGTATGTAGGAATCAATGCACAGTTCACACAAGTGTTTCTTCTTGGGATGGAGAGAAATAGGTGAACTGACTCAACATAAAAGTAGAAGAATGGTCCTTCAAAGAGGAAAGCATCGATTGCTATATTTGTGCTAGAGCTTTGATTTTGAAAACAAGAAACAATTTTGTCAACGGTAGTAATAAAGCATATGTATCATGTAAATTATATCTTACAAGTTGCAAGCCTCATGCATAGTATACTAATAGTGCCCGCACCTTGTCCTAATTAGCTTGGACTACCGGGATCATCACAATGCACATGTTTTAACCAAGTATCACAAAGGGGTACCTCTATGCCGCCTGTACAAAGGTCTAAGGAGAAAGCTCGCATTGGATTTCTCGCTATTGATTATTCTCAACTTAGACATCCATACAGGGACAACATAAACAACAGATAATGGACTCCTCTTTTATGCATAAGCATGTAGCAACAATTAATTTTCTCATATGAGATTGAGGATATTGTCTAAAACTGAAACTTCCACCATGGATCATGGCTTTAGTTAGCGGCCCAATGTTCTTCTCTAACAATATGCATGCTCTAACCATAAGGTGGTAGATCGCTCTTACTTCAGACAAGACGAACATGCATAGCAACTCACATGATATTCAACAAAGAGTAGTTGATGGCGTCCCCAGTGAACATGGTTATCGCACAACGAGCAACTTAATAAGAGATAAAGTGCATAAGTACATATTCAATACCACAATAGTTTTTAAGCTATTTGTCCCATGAGCTATATATTGTAAAGGTGAAGAATGGAAATTTTAAAGGTAGCACTCAAGCAATTTACTTTGGAATGGCGGAGAAATACCATGTAGTAGGTAGGTATGGTGGACACAAATGGCATAGTGGTTGGCTCAAGTATTTTGGATGCATGAGAAGTATTCCCTCTCGATACAAGGTTTAGGCTAGCAAGGCTATTTGAAACAAACACAAGGATGAAGAGGTGCAGCAAAACTCACATAAAAGACATATTGTAAACATTATAAGACTCTACACCGTCTTCCTTGTTGTTCAAACTCTTACTAGAAATTATCTAGACCTTAGAGAGACCAATTATGCAAACCAAATTTTAGCATGCTCTATGTATTTCTTCATTAATGGGTGCAAAGTATATGATGCAAGAGCTTAAACGTGAGCACAACAATTGCCAAGTATCACATTATCCAAGACATTTTACCAATTACTACATGTAGCATTTCCCGATTCCAACCATATAACAATTAACGAAGCAGTTTCAACCTTCGCCATGAACATTAAAAGCTAAGAACACATGTGTTCATACGAACCAGCGGAGCGTGTCTCTCTCCCATACAAGCATTTATTCAAACAAAAACAAAAACAAACAGACGCTCCAAGTAAAGTACATAAGATGTGATGGAATAAAAATATAGTTTCAGGGGAGGAACCTGATAATGTTGTCGATGAAGAAGGGGATGCCTTGGGCATCCCCAAGCTTAGACGCTTGAGTCTTCTTGATATATGCAGGGGTGAACCACCGGGGCATCCCCAAGCTTAGAGCTTTCACTCTCCTTGATCATGTTGTATCATCTCCCTCTCTTGATCCTTGAAAACTTCCTCCACACCAAACTTAGAACAACTCATTAGAGGGTTAGTGCATAATCAAAATATACATGTTCAGAGGTGACATAATCATTCTTAACACTTCTGGATATTGCACAAAGTTACTGAAAGTCAATGGAATCGAAATATCCATCAAACATAACAAAACAGGCAATGCGAAATAAAATGCAGAATCTGTCAAAACAGAACAGTTCGTATTGACGAATTTTATCGAGGCACCAGACTTGCTCAAATGAAAATTCTCAAATTGAATGAAAGTTGCGTACATATCTGGGGATCACTCACGTAAATTGGCATAATTTTCTGAGTTACCTACAGAGAATTTTGCCCAGATTCGTGACAGCAAAGAAATCTGTTTCTGCGCAGTAATCCAAATCTAGTATGAACTTTTCTATCAACGACTTTACTTGGCACAACAAAACACTAAACTAAGATAAGGAGAGGTTGCTACAGTAGTAAACAACTTCCAAGACACAAATATAAAACAAAGTACTGTAGCAAAATAAACACATGGGTTATCTCCCAAGAAGTTCTTTCTTTATAGCCATTAAGATGGGCTCAGCAGTTTTGATGATGCACTCGCAAGAAATAGTAGTTGTAGCAAAAGAGAGCATCAAGAGGCAAATTCAAAACACATTTAAGTCTAACATGCTTCCTATGAAAAGCAATCTTGTACACAAATAAATTCATGAAGAGCAAAGTAACAAGCATAGGAAGATAAAACAAGTGTAGCTTCAAAAATTTCAGCACATAGAGAGGTGTTTTAGTAACATGAAAATTTCTACAACCATATTTTCCTCTCTCATAATAACTTTCAGTAGCATCATGAGCAAACTCAACAATATAACTATCACATAAAGCATTCTTATCATGAGTCTCATGCATAAAATAATTACTCTCCACATAAGCATAATCAATTTTAGTAGTTGTAGTGGGAGAAAATTCAACAAAGTAGCTATCGTCAAATATAGGAGGCATATTGTAATCATAATCAAATTTATCCTCCATAACAGGCGGCAACAAAAGACTACTATCATTATAATCATCATAAATAGGAGGCATATCATAATCAACATAAACTTTCTCCTCAATACCCGGAGGGCTAAAGAGATCATTTTCATCAAAACCGACCTCCCCAAGCTTAGAATTTTCCATAGCATTAGCAACAATAGTGTTCAAAGCATTCATATTAATAACATTCCCATTAGCATGCATATAAAGTTCCATGGGTTTTTTAATTCTCTCTTCAAACACATCATGTCCTAATTCAAGATAAAGTTCATAAAGATCTCTCATATTTTTGTTGTTTTCCATTATGCCTAACTAGTGTAAACAGGAAACAAAAAGTTGCAATTGCAGGATCTAAAGGAAATAGCTTCGAGCACACACACAATAGTGCCAGAAAAGTACTGTTACATGGAACCGGAGTATGAGTGCCTTTTACCTTTCCTCCCCGGCAACGGCGCCAGAAAATAGCTTGATGTCTACGCCCCCTCCTTTTCCTGTAGACAGTGTTGGGCCTCCAAGAGCAGAGGTTTGTAGAACAGCAGCAAGTTTCCCTTAAGTGGATCACCCAAGGTTTATCGATCTCAGGGAGGAAGAGGTCAAAGATATCCCTCTCATGCAACCCTGCAACCACAAAGCAAGAAGTCTCTTGTGTCCCCAACACACCTAATAGGTGCACTAGTTCGGCGAAAAGATAGTGAAATACAGGTGGTATGAATAAGTATGAGCAGTAGCAACGGCACCAGAAAAGTGCTTTGCCCAGGACAGTAAACAAGCAGTAGTAACGCAGCAGTAGTAACGCAGTAAAACAGTAAACAAGCAGCGATAGCAGTATTTAGGAACAAGGCCTAGGGATCATACTTTCACTAGTGGACACTCTCAACATTGATCACATAACAGAATAGATAAATGCATACTCTACACTCTTTTGTTGGATGATGAACACCATTGCGTAGGATTACACGAACCCTCAATGCCGGAGTTAACAAGCTCCACAATTCAATGTTCATATTTAAATAACCTTAGAGTGCATGAAAGATCAACACGACTAAACCAAGTACTAACATAGCATGCACACTGTCACCTTCACACTATGTAGGAGGAATAGATCACATCAATACCATCATAGCAATAGTTAACTTCGTAATCTACAAGAGATCACAATCATAGCCTACGCCAAGTACTAACACGGATGCACACACTGTCACCATTACACCGTGCAGGAGGAATAAAACTACTTTAATAACATCACTAGAGTAGCACATAGATAAATTGTGATACAAAACACATTGCAATCATAAAGAGATATAAATAAGCACTTCACTATGCCATTCATAACAGTGAATAAGTATTCTGTGAAATATAGCCTAAGAGACCCACACGGTGCACACACTGTCACCTTTACACACGTGGGAAAAGGAGTCTCCGGAGATCACATAAGTAAAATTCACTTGACTAGCATAACGACATCTAGATTACAAGCATCATCATATGAATCTCAATCATGTAAGGCAGCTCATGAGATTATTGTATTGAAGTACATAGGAGAGAGATGAACCACATAGCTACCGATACAGCCCCGAGCCTCGATGGAGAACTACTCCCTCCTCATGGGAGACAGCAGCGTTGATGAAGATGGCGGTGGTGTCGATGGAGAAGCCTTCCGGGGGCACTTCCCCGTCCCGGCGGCGTGCCGGAACAGAGACTCCTGTCCCCCAGATCTTGGCTTCGCGATGGCGGCGGCTCTGGAAGGTTTCTCGTACCGTGGCTTTTTTCGTATCGAAGTTTTAGGTCCAGGGGCTTTATATAGGCGAAGAGGCGGCGTCAGGAGGTCGAAGGGGCGACGACACTATAGGGGGGCGCGGGCCCCCCCTTGGCCGCGCCGGCCTAGGGTTTGGTGGGCCTGTGCCCCCTCTCTGGCAGTTCTCGGGTGTTCTGGATGCTTCCGGGCAAAATAGGAACCTGGGCGTTGATTTCGTCCGATTCCGAGAATATTTCGTTACTAGGATTTCTGAAACCAAAAACAGCAGAAAACAGCAACTGGCACTTCGGCATCTTGTTAATAGGTTAGTTCCAGAAAATGCACGAATATGACATAAAGTGTGCATAAAACATGTAGATATCATCAATAATGTGGCATGGAACATAAGAAATTATCGATACGTCGGAGACGTATCATAGCACCGCGAGTTCGTCTCATTAAAAACCTTTCAGCCCCACACGGTGCCCTGAAAGGAAAAGAGTGCGTCTGAAAACTCGCGAGCATTTCAGTACATTGTATGTTTACAAAGAGTACTATATTTCGACTTCAGGCATAAAATCACCTAAGTTGCGCCACGTTCCATGGATTTGGCTCGGCGACTCATGTCTTCTTGTCCTTTATTCTGTATGTTCCTCCTTCAATTACTCCAGTGACGATGTACGGGCCAATCCATGGTGACTCGAGTTTCTCATGGCTATTTTGCGTAAGCCGAAGAACTAAGTCGCCTACCTGGAAGGATCTTGGTCGCAAATGTCTGCTGTGGTAGTTTTTCATATCTTGCTGGTACTTGGTGACCCTTGACAATGCCTCATCTCGAGCTTCGTCGAGTGCATCGACATCATCTTCCAGTGCCTTTCTCGAGGTTCCTTCGTTGAATTCCGCTACTCTCGGGGAATTGTGCTCTATCTCTATTGGCAACACCGCCTCAGCTCCATGGACTAAAAAGAACGGGGTTTCTTGTGTCGCTGTATTTGGTGTTGTTCGAATACTCCATAACACGCTAGGCAACTCCTCTGGCCATGTGTGTCGCGCTTTTTCCAATGGTGTTAACAGACGCTTCTTGATGCCATTACAGATGATGCCGTTTGCTTTCTCGACCTGACCATTGGTTTGCGGATGCGCAACTGAGGCAAATTGTAGTTTGATGCCTACCTCTGCGCAATATGCCTTGAACTCCTTGGATGTGAAATTGCTGTCGTTGTCTGTGACAATGCTATGAGGGACTCCAAATCGAAAAACGATACTCTTAACAAACTTGATTGCGGATGCCGCATCTGGTGAATTTATCGGCTTTGCTTCTATCCACTTTGTGAACTTATCGACAACTACGAGCATATACTCGTATCCTCCTGGCCAAGCCTTGTGCAATTTTTCCACCATATCAAGACCCCACTGAGCGAAGGGCCATGACAACGGTATTGGCATCAACTCTGCTGCTGGAGAATGAGGTTTCGCGGCAAATCTTTGGCACGCGTCACAAGTACGTACTATGTCATTTGCATCCTCGATTGTTGTTAGCCCGTAGAATCTTGCTCTGAAAACCTTGGCTGCTATAGATCGACTGCTTGCGTGATGTCCGCACACCCCTTCGTGTACATCCTTCAGAATTAGCCTTCCTTCTCGGGTGTGACGCATCTTTGTAGCACTCCCGAAATACTTCGTTTGTATAGTTCTCCTTTGACCACAGTAAAGGCTTTAGAATGCCTGATAACTCGCTTTGCTTCAACTGGATCGTCGGGTAGTTCTTTCCTCAGGATGTATGCTATGTACGCCTGCATCCAAGGAATCTGTACCACCATTATCACGTGTGGTTCCTCCTCACCTTCCGATGATGCTAATCGAGCCCCCGAGGCTTTCTCATCCTTCTCCTTCTTCTGCTGTTTCTTCGCCTTAGTTGATCTTTTAGCCATTTCTTCCCAAAACACGTCAGGTGGTATTGCGAGACATTGTGACCCGATGTTTGCGAGAACATAGGCTTCGTCATTGCTGAGCCTACTAATATGATTAACTTCACATCCGTCGAACAGCCTCTCAAGCTCGTTATATACTTCCTTGTATGCTATCATGCTATCATTGATTGCGTCGCATTGATTCATCACTTGTTGAGCCACCAACTGTGAGTCACCAAATATTTTTAATCGAGTTGTGCCGCAAGCTTTCGCCATCTTCATCCCGTGTATAAGTGCTTCATACTCTGCTTCGTTGTTAGATGCGTTTGGAAACGTCATCCGTAGTACGTATTTCAACTTGTCGCCTTGAGTTGATACTAGTATCACGCCTGCTCCAGCTCCTTCTAGTCTCTTGGATCCGTAGAAATTCATAGTCCAAGTTCTCGACAAATCTGGAGGTCCCGTATTTTGCAACTCCATCCACTCTGTGATGAAATCTGGTAAAATCTGTGACTTTATTGCTTTCCTTTTCTCATATGTGATGTCCCGAGGGGAAAGTTCTATTCCCCAAAGGGAGACACGACCCGTAGCTTCTGGATTGTTTAATATGTTGGACAAAGGCGCCTCATTGACCACTATTGTCGGATGCGCCGAAAAATAGTGTCGTAGTTTTCTTGCGGTTGTAAATACTCCGTATGCTAACTTCTGGTACAGCGTATAGCGCTGTTTTGAGGGTGATAAAACTTCGCTGACGAAGTATGCCGGCCGCTGTACTCCGTGGAGTTTTCCTTCTTCCTCTCTTTCGACCACAAGGACTTTGCTGACCACCTGAGGCGTGGCTGCGATGTATAGCAGGGGAGGCTCCTTCTCCTTAGGCGCCACCAAAATTGGCGGTGTCGAGATTGTGCGCTTAAGGTCCTCGAAAGATCTATCTGCTTCTTCGTTCCACTGGAACTTCTCTCCTTGTTTGATCAAAGCGTAAAACGGCAACGCCTTTTCTTCTAACCTGGCCACGAATCTGCTCAAAGCTGCGACTCAGTCCAGTCAGCTATTGTAATTCCTTCAACTTTGTTGGCTTTCGCATCGTCACGATAGCTTGGATTTTCTCTGGATTGGCCTCGATTCTTCTTGTTGAAACCAAGAACCCGAGAAGTTCTCCTGCAGGAACGCCAAAAGAGCACTTTGTCAGGTTTAGCTTGAGGCAGAACTTATCAAGGTTGTCGAAGGTTTCCTTCAAATCCTCTATCAAAGTTTACCCATTTTTTGTTGTTATGTCGATATCATCGATATGTACTTGTACGTTTTTGCCAATCTGTGTTGCGAGACACTTCTGCATCATCTGCTGGTATGTTGCTCACGCGTTTTTCAATCCAAAAGGCATTGTTCTATAGCAGAACACGCCATAAGGTGTTATAAAAGCTATTTTGACCTCGTCGACTTCTTTTAATCTGATCTGGTTGTAACCAGAGTATGCGTCCAGGAAGGAAAGACGTTCACAGCCTGTCGTGGAGTCGATAATTTGATCAATCCTTGGGAGGGGAAAGTGATCCTTTGGACAATGTTTATTGAGACACGTGAAGTCGACGCACATGCGAAGGACCTTCGTGTTTTTCTTTGGGACCAGTACTGGGTTAGCTACCCATGTGGCCTCTGTATGCAACTCTTAGATAAATCCAGCCTCTCCGAGTCGATTGATTTCTGACAGCATAGCTTTGCGGTTTGGTTCCGAAAAATGCCTCAAAGGTTGTTTGATTGGTCTCGCCACTGGATCCAAATTGAGGTGGTTCTCAGCAAGTTCCCTGGGTACTCCTGGCATGTCAGCTGGACACCATGCGAAGATTTCCCAGCGCTCACGGAGGAACTCGATGAGCGCGCTTTCCTATGCGAGATCCATGTTTGTTGCGATGGATGTCGTCTTCTTGGGATCTGTTGGGTGAGTCTGTACCTCCTTAGAATCCTTGGTAGTGTCAAAGGTTGGCTCCTTGAGTAGCCTCCCTACATCTGGCAACACATCATAGTCAGTTGTTAACCTTGACGCCATATACTCTGCTTGCATCCCGAAAGTCTCTGACAGTCGATGAAAATCCTTGTCGCACTTATCAGCTAACGTGAAACTGCCTTTTACTGTAATCGGTCCCTTGGGACCAGGGAGCCTCCATAACAAATATATGTAGTGTGGTACCGCCATAAACCTGGCATAGGCTGGTCGTCCCAACAAAGCGTGATACTGCGACGGGAAATCCACGACTTCGAACTCTAGCCTTTCTATCCTGTAGTTCTCTCGGGTTCCAAACTGAACGTCGAGATTGATCTTCCCTAGCGGATAACTTGGCTTATCTGGTGTGATACCATGGAAACGCGTGTCAGTTGGTTTTAAATTCGCCAGGGATATGTTCATTTTCCTCAATGTATCCGCGTACATAAGGTTTAAACTGCTGCCTCCATCTATGAATACTCGTGAAACATCGAATCCTGCGATCACCAATGGTAAAATCAGTGCTGATTGCCCTGGTCGAAAAACTTGTTGCGGGTGATCCGCTATGGTGAAACCAATATCTTGTCCCGACCAATTCAAGTACTCAATTGTCGGTGGAGGCATCTTTTGTGCCATGAACACTTGTCGCGAAATTACTTTCTGAGCTCTGTTGGATGGCCTGGCTTTTTGAATCATCGAGACCGCGCCATTGGTGTCGATATAAGGAGGTGGGTTTGGAGCCGCCGCTATTTGCAGATGATGTCGATTTGCATCCGTAATTGCGGGTGGCGGCGGAAGGTGGATCTCACTCCTTGGCCCCCGGGGTTTCTTTGTGCTGCCTGCGCGTTAGCGTGTCCTGGATATCTGTTCAATGCTTGGAAAGTCCGACAATCCTTCTGTAGATGTCTCGACTGTCTCTTCCCATTATTGTCGAGATAAAAATGCATTTGACATGGTCCGTTCATCATATCCTCGGGAGATATATATGGCCTCTGGAACCTTGGACCACTATTTTGTCTATTGGGACGGGAGCCGTCCTTGTAGTCGCTGCGCTGCTCGCCGCTTTTTTGATAATCATCGCGATTATTTCCTCCACTCTTTCCCCGAAATCCAGCCGATATTTGGCCGGGAGCATCATAATCTGAGAACTGCCGAGGAAATCGTCGTCTATTTTGAAATTTTCGGTTGCGGTCTTCCTCAGGCGACCTGTGATGTTTGTTGTGAACAACATCTTCTCCATCTGTCCACCTATTCGCTATTTCCATGAGTGCTGATATTGTCTTTGGATTGGTTCTTCCCAAATCCTCGACGAAGTCCCTCCTTCGAATACCAACAACGAATGCATCTATCGCTCTCTCGTCAGATATATTTTCTGCCGAGTTTTTGATGATGTTCCACCTCTGGATATACGTTCTCATTGACTCGTCGTATTTCTGCGTGCAAGCCCTCAGCTGCTCCAATGATGCAGGTTTCTTACACGTGGATCGAAAATTCTTTACGAATATATCCTCGAAACTTTCCTAGCTGTCGATAGACCCAGGAGACAACTTCTTTATCCACGATCGTGCGGCACAACTCAAGTGTACTTGAATGCTCTGCATGGCTGTTGCTCTAGTTCCACCCACCAACTTTACCGTCTCGAGATAATCAACTAGCCAATCCTCAGGATCTTGTGATCCATCGAATTTTTTGTAATTATCGGGTAGCTTAAACCCTGATGGAACTCGAGTTCTGCGGACTCGTCTCGTGAAGCATGGAAGTCCGCACATATCTTCTTCATCAACCTATGGTGAGTGCCGACGTTCTCTTCTTTCTTGTCGCGCTCTGTCCACCCTTGCTTGCGTTGGTGTGTCTCTTGCCCCACTTGTTCTCGCAGGATCTTGCACCGCTGCAGCAGGTCGTGGACTATTTTGCCTTGCAGATCCTTCGGGAGGCGTATTTGCGAATGTTGTTCCCATGGCTCCAACTCCTGCCATGGCCATGTTATACAACGCTTCTCTTGGATCTCAGGGAGGTGACCGGGATGCTAGGATGAAAGCTTGTGTCGCCATGTATCCAGCTTCTGGTGTTTTGGGAATAATATTCCCCCTCGTGTCGATCGACATAAAAGACATGTCGAGGTTTTGAACTAGATTTTCTCTGTCAGCCTTAGGTATATTTTGCAGCCGAGATCTTGCTCAATTTCGAGCTGCTCTGTGACTATCCCCCGAAGTACCTGATTGTCGGCTCAACTCTGCCCTTCGACTGCTTGACGCGGAAGCCGCGGCTTGTCTCCTATCCAGCTCATTTTTCAGTTTTTCGAGCTCCCGCCTGGCACGGGCGAGTCTATATTGGTATGCTTGTAACTCTTCAGCTGTCGCCGTTACAGTCATTGGCTCTGTGCCATCAATAGCTCTTGCAACTCTATCCCACACTGCCTGCGGAAATTGCACCATCTCTCGTGTTCCAGGTCCAACATATTTGGTTCCCAAACCTCGCGTAAGATCCGCGGGATCGACGTACGGATTTCCCGCGTTATCGAAGTTCTCTGATGTCTCCTCCTGTGGGCGACTTGTATCTCGAATTGCATAGATTTGATGATACTTTGAACTTTGATCTTTGTCGGGATTGGTGACACCGTCATATAGATTGGTGAAGACCTCTCCAACAATAGTGGATCTGTCGATGAAGTTGAAGTTGTCGATGCTGTCCGAGTTGCTGCTTATATCGGAGTCCGCAAACGACTCGAAGGACATGTTGCCTAAGATCTTGGCGAGCTTGCTGCTTGCCGTGGTTTTGATGAAGCGTGGCAACGAAATCTCCTCATCGCCTGTCTCGAACGACGAATCCGAGAGATCGGAATCGGCCGCCGACAATCCCGACGAAGTCTGAGCCTCGAGACGATACGATCCTTCTTTCTCAGCGCGGAAGTGGAACCTTCCGAACGTCATCTCCATAGGCTGCTCCCGATACGCATATGCATCCAAACGGAGGGCGGGTGAGGAACAAAATCGACTAGATCAGTTTCGATCCGTTTACCTCTATCCATCGCATTGCTTGCTACCGAAGAAGTCGACGATCTTGAACGTGCCATCGAGATCAGATCCTTGTCGCCTCTAATTCCCACAGACGGCGCCAATTGACAAGGGATTAACTTGTCAATGCCTACAGATTGTAGACTAGGGTTTAGTTAAAAGTAGAGGATAAGTAGATCTCGAGGGTTTCAACCGGAAAAGTACTCGACTACTAGGAAACTAGGGTTTAGTTGACAATGAATCGATCTTCTCTTCGTCCCTCGACTCCCCCTTATATAGGAGGCGGAGCCGAGGGTTTCGTGACACACAAGTTACAGAGTTCGGAAGACAATTAGAGTCCGTCCCGTAGTAGTTACAAGTCAAGATTCCTAATACAATTCTATCTTTCCAAACTTTCTCCTAACTGGGCTTACGAACTTCATAATCCTCGGGTCGTGGGCCTTCAATAAAACCCCGGGTACCTTCTTTGGCAGGCCCATTGGGGATGCCTATGTCACTAGGGTAGCAAAGAAGGGCAAAAGGAAGCAAATCAAAGCGATCGATTTCGCTATCCCTGACTTGCGGGACCGGGTAAGAAATGGAGGACGCTCGGCGCGTCCGCGTACGGGCCGGTCACTTTGCGTCGCCCTGCTGGAGCAGGGCCCAGACGCATTTTAGGTCACGACGGACGAAAACGGTCGCTCAACGTGCGTTTACGTCACGCCGCTAGAGATGCCCTTAGACATCTCCACTAGGCACGCCACAAATAGTCGCCAGCAGGGGTGCCGACACAATATCCTTTGAGGACGCTGTTCCTACACCGGTGTCTCCCATACGGCACCCCTGATAGATAATTTGAATTAAAAACTCAAACAAAAAGCATAGAAATCCGAATAGGTTTCGAATATAAAGTTAGGGCCAACACACGGCTAGCAAATTCGAATAGATTTTCGAATATGAAGTTTGGACCAACATACGGCTACCGAATCATCGTCTACTCCGGCTGCAAAAAACAACTTCGGCTTTCACGCTAAATGATCAGATGAACATGGTCATGGGCGCCTCGACCTCGACGACGTCCTCATCGTCGGCGAGCCCCGGCGGCAACTCCAACGCTGGAACCTGATCCACGGTCGCTGGGGGAGGCATGAACATCGACGGTGCGGGGGGAGGCATGAAAGTTGACGATGCCGGCGGATTCATGAAAGTCGAGGGTGTCGGGGGAGTCATGGATGTCAAAGCAGCTCGCACCGTCAGCACCTCTTGCCCGATGCACTCACGGTACATCTCGTGCCACGCCCTCGCCAATGGGTCCATCTTCTCCATGTCTTCCATCAAGATCTTGGATTCTTGAGACATTTTGGTCAACGAAAGCCGTGTCGCTTCATTGGTGGCCTTCATGGTGGCGGCGTGAGCTTCCATCTTCGCCGCCTCCACCTTCTCCCTCTCCAACTCAATCTTCATGTCTTGCTTCTCTAGTATTGCCTTCCACACGACGGCGGCCGCCGCTTCCTTGTTTTCCGTTGAGAAGGAGGATATCATCTTCACGAGGGAGGTGTCGCAGGTCAGGAAACGAGTTCAGGTCCACGCCCAAGCGAAAGGCGCCGCTGCCCCTCGGCGTCAACTCCGGCGAGAACAACGCGTTGGGGTCGAAGGTCAAGTCAATGTCGGCGCACTCGGGGCAGTAGCAGACGCGGCCATCCATCTGCGATAGACGCATCTGCGAGAGCGACGACCCCTCCGCGTAGTTCTCCGCGTAGTACCCCGGCGACGAGGGTGAGCTCGAGAACCGCCGCCAAAGTTGCGGCCGGCGGGCTGCTGGCTCCCTTCGGGCTAGCCGCCGCCCTAGCTTTGGCACACTTCGGCAAGAGCCACCGCTTTCGTGGCGAGGCAGCACCTTCTGTGGTCGGCCGTCACCATGGACACGCGGAGTTGCTTCTCCTCCCACGCCTCCTGCGACTTGTTCGTCAGCTTCTCCTTCGGCCACGGTGCGCGGCTTCGGCAACACCTTCGTCGCCGCCTTCGCTGCTTTTGCCGAAGCCTTTCTCTTTGGCAGCATGGCGGCGGCGAAGGTTTTTCGGGTTGGAGCCTGGATGGGAGATGGAGCGGTGGGCGGGAGAAATAAGCGGCGGAGGGGAATGGGTTTTGGTGAAAAATATGTATATATTTTGGATGTGTAGCTGACAGGCGGCTCCCATGCCCAAAATTTTTCGTTCCGCGAGGCGTCAGTGCAGCCGATTCGCCCTTCGCCAAGGTGCCGGCACGGGGTTGACGGTGCTTCTAGTGGCTCGAAAAGCGTCGACGCCTTTAGGAGCGCGTCAGTGTGAGCCCATTTTTTTACCTTGGACCCTAAGATGTTATTGAGGCGTTATCGAGGACGCCGATGGAGATGCTCTTAGTATCACTAGTATAATATGTGTGAGTTGCTACAGATATACCAAATGTTAAACCTATGTAGGGCTAACGTTGGATTTCAGCTAGCTGGAAAAACAAGAACTATCAGCCACTCATCTATTCGATCCATTTAAGCGATTGATTTTCGCGGGTCCAATCTAGTACAAAAATAGTATATACTTAAATATGCATCATAATTGCACTCATTAATTGTGCCCTATGACATGGAATATTAATGTGTCTAGGAGTTCTTGTCTCGGCTTCGCAAAGAGTTTGAGTCCCATCGTGCTCAACTAGTTGTTCGTGGTCGTGTTTCCATTTCGGAGGTGTTGCCTGAGCTTCTTATTAAGACTCCTCTACGTGGCGTTGGGTTGCTGGATGTTTCTTCTGTGCTTGCTACCCATGGCTCTTCATCGTCGTCAGCTCCATTGACTCTTTCACGGCCTGCCGCTCCACCACTATTAACCACTCCTCAGATTAGGGTCAGGGTCTCGTCCCTGCCCTCACTGTACCTACCGTGATCTAGATGATCATACCTAGTCTTGCTGCTACACAAAGGAGCGTGATCTCAATGTCACGCTAATAATGTCACGCTAATGGACCTTCAAAAGTTAAAATAGGTAAAAAGGATAGCTCGATGCAAACGGAGCAAATATGTTCGTTTTGGTTTGCAACGAAAGTAAATAAGTAAAACTCCAATCCACAGCCCTATGCAAACTGACCGGTCTATCTGCTATGACGTATTTTTGGCTCCACGAGGTATTTCTTTAGGCCGTAAATGTGTTTGCCTGCATCCTCCCACCTTGGGCCCACTAGGCGGTTGGTGGGTGGCTTACATCGCTTCCACGCCTACGGAAGCCACATCGCTGCCCCGCTGCACGCCATTGATGGCACGCTTCAACTTCAGCGGCCATGCTGGGACTGGCGAGGGGCGGCTCAACTTCTATGCCTCCATCAATGGTACGTGCTTGGACTCTGACGCTACAATTAAAGGCGGCCGCTCCCCAGCCTTTTTAGGGGCACCGCCAGCCAGCCCTACATGCCATCGTCCCCTACCTTGTCACCGTTGTCACATCTAGCACTACCTGATGCCGGCAGCTTCGAGAAGCCACCATGGGCAAGAAGACGTTTTCATGGAGGAAGCCGAAGAAGCACCACAACGAGATCGGGTCATTGTTGACGAAGCCGAGGAAGCCACATAACCGCGTGGCCATCCTTGTCCATGTGGTGCGGGCACTCTACGAGACCAGGAGCCCATGCGTGGGGTGAGACGATGTCCACCTGCCCAAGGGCTGGCTTCTCAGCCACCGAATGGTACCCATGCCGCCGGTGCCATGGCAGGGTCGGGTGCGGCGCCAGGAGATCACGCGCCGATGGTCCATTCTTCCTCTGAACCTCCTGACCGACCTAGCATACGACAATGAGTTCGTCTACGGCCCTCTGCCGGCGGCAGACGTGAAGATGGAGGAGGCGTCCGCGAGAGCCCGAGAGAGAGCGCTCTTCTATGGTGAGTACATCCCGACAACTACCTAGTCTATCTCGCTGATATGGCATAGAAGGCCAAGGAGGAGGGCATGCCGGACTAGCTCCCTGCCCGGCCGGACGATCTGAACGAAGTGGAGGCGAAGAGGATGACCATCTTTATCTCCCAACACCCACAGCTGATGCGGCCGCAGCCCCGGTATGCCAGTGCACACATGTCGGTAGAGGAGGCAGTGCAAGCCTCAATAGCTGAACATCACATCGTTGATCTGACCCAGCTTCCCGATGACGATGAATAATGGGCTAGGGCTTGGAGGCTAGGAGGCTCGTTGTTTAAATTCCAATTTTTTCTTTCAACTATGTAATTTGTTTTCAATGAAATTTATCAAAAAAGTACCGTCAGGCCATGGGGGCAAACCTTGACATAAACGAACAAGCGCTAAAAATGATTGTTTTTGTGTTTGCATCCCGGCCCATCCGAACAAAAAACGGACGCATTTCATCGGGCCTCTTGAGAATGCCCTAAAATCTTCAAACGGGAGACGAAAATTACTTGTCATCCAACTTCGAGTAGTAAATTATTATACACGCTTCAACATCTTAAGGACAGTCGATGCAGCAGTACTAAAAAGCCTTCTAGATCGATGATTACTTCGCAATTTCCGACGACCTATTGTTACTACCGGATAGCTTCTCTCCAACATGCCAAGACGAATGTGAGAATACCTTTCATCAATCAACTTCTTCTGGGAGCTACCGGCCACATGATCATTAGCATCACAAGTATACTGCCGAAACTCTTTCTTCGGTGCATAGGGCGGGATGGCATTTGTAACAAACTGAGATGTTAACACTGATCTCCATACTGGGAAAAACTGATCTCTTGCATACCAGTGGCTATCATTTCGTCTCTTTGCCACAGCCTGCTCATAACATATAAATAATCAAGATATCAACGTCAACAAGGCACACACCATATACATAGTTTAACGTGATCAAACAAAATGTACAGGCCCTCTTGAGGTTCAAAACAGGACAGATAAAAAAAGCTCCTAGTGTAAAAAAAAATACACATTAAAAAATATGAATGTTAATATAGAGACGCAAAGCCTGCATATGGATTATATCAGGAATCATGAACAATTAAGTAAAAAAAGTGTGTGCTTAACAGCAGCTGCAGACTGCATTTGTCCTCTCTTTTTCTATTCAGAGTCCAAAAAGAGTATAAGTACCTGTACTTCCTCTGTTCACTAATGTAAGACTTTTAGCGAGCTCAATTAGCTTGCTGAGCTTGCTAAACGGTCTTATATTTGTGAACGAAGGAAGTAAAAAAAAGTGTGTGCTTAACAGCAGGTGCAAACTGCATTTGTCCTCTCTTCTTTTATTAAAAAAGGACGTACCCAGTGCTGAGAGCTCCCGCACTGTGCGGGGTCTGGAGAAGGTGTTAGTGGCAAGCCTTACCCTTACGAAGTGCAATGTGAGGAGACCGCGACTCGAACCGCCCACCCTTCTTTTATTCAGAGTCCAAAAAGGGAATAACAAGTAAAAAAAAGTGTGCTTAACATTTTCTCCTCGGTCTCAACATGCAGCAGTCTAGTGGTAGGGTCACAGTGGTGCATCCCTGCTGACCAGGGTTTGAATCCTGCCAGGATCAAATTTCTGGTGTCTCACCCGAGTGAGTTTCTTCTATAAAAATATGCCACCAGGGCTAGTCTCGTTTTTTTTCTCAACATGTAAACAGCAGGAAGAAATTAAAACAGAAAACAACAAATTCATTAAACAAAAGGAAACTCAGCATCCAGACGAAATGGAAATAGAAAAGTAGAGAGGGCACTCAAGTTAAAATGTACTTACTTTTTTCCCTGCTGCTTTTGGAATAGGTGATCCAATGGCTGCCTTGGTCAAATCTGTGTCCCCTGTTTCCCATGAAAGAATTATTACAGATTATTTTCAAAAACTTGGAAAGCAGTCGAAATACCAGGCTATGAAACATAGACGCACCATGTTCATGTAACAGACCGTTCGGCAGTCCACAGTCATAGGGGCAGCTTCAAGAGCATGTGGAAGAAAGGATTAAAATACTTTTAAGTAAATCATCTACATATACAAAAAGATAAAAACTATAAAAGCAGAAACAAGGAAACAATCAAACCAGTTAAGGTCTTCAATGCAAAATTCTTTTCCAGTAGGACCGACATCATGATTCTGGAGAATTGCTGAAACTTTTCCAAGGACCTCCTGATGAGATGCCTGCATAATATTCTTTTATCAAACCAGTGACACGGGTAACTAAGTTCGCCTTGTCATTTTTTATTTATTTACTCCACAAGTATCCTACTCAACTCATCTGACATCTGCTATAACGCCATGTATATCGGAGTGCAAACGACTTAGACAGTGAGTACCACTACAGACCTCAAATGCGCTTAACTAACATTATTAAATCGTCAGGGTAATCAGGAGACAGCGATTCACATAGATATCACTGCCAAGAAACAAGACTAGACTACGGCCAACTTGACGGACTTACATGGGATTAAGGAGATGCATGTCTAGAATGGTATTGAAATCGTTCTAGACGACAGGGCCAAATTGTTGAATTGAAATCATTACAGACAACATGGAAGAGCACCCTCAGTTATATTGCTGTCTGTTTGGTTCTAATGCTTGACATTTCCTAGATGAAGTTAAAGAGTGGACTGTCAAATCCAAGCGTGGGAGAGAACATTGATCTATAGAGATCTGAAGCTCTTGATAAGATGAGGGGGCATGCCGCTGGGAAAGAGATTGAGATACCCGTGGCTACTTGGTTTGCCACCACTTTTTTCACTATGCTAAGTTTAGTGTTTACACAAGGACAAAGAAACATTGGGGATGCTTGATTTTTGAACAGACAAATCGGATCCAAGAATCACATGACATGTATGAGGTTGTAATGTCAGGCATTAAGAAATATTACTAAGATTGAGGCTAGTGGATGCCAATGAGAAGCTTGAAATGTCGGGGCTTATCATAGATATTTGGAAAACAAACACAAAGACAGATATGGACATTTGCAAAACAAACACAAAGACGTCTTCACAAGAAAGCCACAATTATTGGAGAATTTAATGGAAATTTATAACAAACTTTGGGCGAATCGAATGGGGCAAAAGGACACCTTGAAGATAGCATTTAAGCAACTGATGATGAGAATGTTTACTTATGATGAGGAGAAGCTATCTACTATTGACATCCTAGCCAATGAATATGAGCAAGTACATGGTGACAGCATCAATATGTACCTACATAGCTATCAGCCTATCATGGCATGTGAAGGAAGAAAAAAAAATCTTCTTGACTTTCTTTGTCTATCATCTTTTAAGCTATGCTTTTATGTAAGTCAATTAAAATAAACACATAGTCTCTTATTTTATGCTTCCAGTTTTTATTCTGCCTAGTTGACTGGTGGAAATCAAATGGGACCTAGCATTACAGATCCAAAAGGTTGCACTAGTGGAAAATAGGCTACCTGTGGCGCACCAAATTTCAATTATGTGGCGCATATCCAGGTCGCCACAGTTGCCACGCGACTAGTATTTGAATTCTGTGGCGCGTATGTACATGCGCCACAGAATTTTTGAAACTTATGTGGTGCACCATGCCAATATGCGCCACATATTTTTTTTCGAATTTTTAAAAAAGTGGCGGCCAGATCTAGATCTAGATCTAGGGCCGCCGGAATTCCGCCGGTTTTTTTTTGGAATATCAACGGAAGGTGCGTGGTTGGGTAGGTTGGGTTGGGTTGGGTGGGGTGGGGTGGGGTCGGGTGGGGTGGGTGGAGGAGGAGGAGGCCGACCGGAGGAGGTGGTGGTGGTGGTGGTGGTGGCCGGAGGAGGAGGAGGAGGAGGAGGAGGAGGTGGTGGTGGTGGCCGGAGGAGGAGGAGGAGGTGGTGGTGGTGGTGGTCGCCGGAGGAGGAGGAGAAGGTGGTGGTGGTGGTCGTCGGAGAAGAAGGGGAGGAGGAGGTGGTGGTGGTGGTGGTGGAGAAGGAGGAGGTGGTGGTGGTGGGAGGAGAAGTGGAGGAGAAAGAGGAGAAGTGAGGAGATGGAGAAGTGGGAGGAGAAGTGGTGGAGGAGAAGTGGAGGAGGAGATTGGCGCCGGGGAAATTCAAAATTGAGTAAAATACATGGTAAGTACTTTAACTTGTCGGCCGGGTTCAATTTCATCACCGAACACCCATAATACCAAATTACGGTCACTAAAGACAAGGAAAGTGCTCACATACGGTCACTGGATCGAGGACCTAGGGGTATTTGCTGATCTGGCGCACGTAGGGCCCACTTGCCAGGCCTGGTAGGTTCTAGCTATGCAATTAATTTTGCAAAAAACCCCGGCACTGATTTTCCGTCTTTTTTTTCTCCTTCCTCCTTTCTCACCTAAATCCGATCTGAACCGCCGCCGGCCAGCTCCTCCGTGCACCACCCCTGATGCACTGGGGCAGGCCACCCCCGCGTCTGTTAACCCCCACAGTCCAACGCGGGCCTCGTCGCCGCCATCGGGCTCCTCTGCCAGGAAGTCGATCCCTCCACTGTCGAGCCCCGACCTGCATACGGACAATGGCCGCGAGGCGCGAGCACGCGTGTGCGCCTTGCAAGAGTGGTATCGAGCAGCAGTCGCTGCACCGCGTGTCGCCCCTCCTCGCTCGCGGTTGCCCTCTGCTCCAGTCAGCGCACTCCCAAGGGCGACGCGCGCCTCCTCTGCAGTAGCACCACCGAGGTCAACCGCGCCTTCACCGACCAAGAGGTCTCCGTCGCAGTCCTCAGCGGGCGACGCCCCCCGCGAACCCAGGGGACGCCCCCCGCGGCGGCAACCTCAGCGGGCGCCTCGATCAGACCCTGCTGGGCCACGGCGGTGGTGCCGGCCAGGGGCTTGCCGTCCTCTCGCCCGAGCAGGTCGCCCAGCTGGAGCTCCCGGCAGACGCCAACCCGTTCCGCCCCTGTCGAGATTAGCTACTTCACGCTGCGGCTGCTCTAGCGAGAAATCCACGGCGTCTGCTCCAGCAAGATGGAAGCCGACGGCGCCGGTGAGGTGGGATGGGAGGGACTATGGGAGGAGTGGGTGATGGCGGAGGCATGCTGCTGCGCCGCGCGCCCCTGCCGCTTGGAGCGATGGTGATCATGCGCGGCCTCGTGCGCCGACGTCCTCGATACAGCATGAATCCAGGACGGTGGAGGAGGACGTTGGTTGTTGCGTGCCGCGTGGCCAGGGAAAGCTCCAGGCCAGGACGGACGGATTTGGTGCGGGAGGAGACTAGGAGAGGAAAGGGGATAATTAGGTTATTTCTGCACATCCCTAAACTTTAGGGGTCTTTTTGCAAAACGAAATTCACTGCTGGAACCCATGTGTGCTAACTGGTGGATCCTACACGTGCCACATGAGCGAATACGGCTAGCTCCTAAACTCAGTGACCGTATGTGAGCGTGTTCCTCATGTTTAGTGACCGTAATTTGGTATTATGAGTGTACGGTGATCAGATCGAACCCCACCGACAAGTTCAGGTACCCTTTATGTATTTTACTCATTCAAAGTTTCTGGCCAAAACTTCTGTGGCGCATGGACACTTGGTGCGCCACATAATTTTTTTTTCAATTTTTTTATTTTGCAGGAAAAAATCTTTAACTGGCCGTAAATTATTACTCTTTTCGAATTTGGAGATTCTAAAAATTGTCCAACCAGGCAAGCCCGGGTGAATTCGGATGTAGAATTTTCGTGGGAACATTTTGATATATTATGCGGGTTTTTTTCGAGTTCATATGCAACCAGAAATCCAGTTTGATGATTTTGCAACGCAATTTTGCAAAAAAAGTCGATATTCATGTTTGTTAATTTTCAGTGCTGCTAGATGACATAATATATGGGCACCTCGAAGGATTTTATTTTTTGAAATTTTCTATCTATTTATTTTTTATTTTACAGTGCTAAAAAAGGCGATCCAGGAGGGTGGAGTTGCGTGAGGAGAAAAAACCCTTCAGAATTCTGTGGTGCATGCCTACATGCGCCACAGAAAGATGAACTTTTGTGGCGCATATGGGCATATGCGCCACAAAATTTTGACTTTCTGTGGCGCATGTGGCAGATGCGCCACAGAATTTCCTTCGCCCATGTGCAGTGGTGGACCCCGCGTGGGCCCCATGAAGATTATGTGGCGCATCCACATGCGCCACAAAAAGGTAAAGTTCTGTGGCGCACCTGTGGCGCATATTTTTGGTGCGCCACAGAAATAATTTTTGTGGAGCATATTTTCTACGTGCGCCACAGATGCCATTTCTACCTATAATGGTTTTCCTACTAGTGTTGCAACGGTATAGTTAGTTAGTCTTTGATGTTAATCTTCCACTTGTGAGCACTTAATTGGTACTTAATTGGACGTCCATTCTTCAGTTTTGAGACACGTAGATTCAACCAATTAGCAGTTAGTTGAATTATTGTAATCTTAGATCCATAGCAAGAAGAGGAACAAATTGGAGCATGATCCACTCAGGGTTTGAGAGGATTCACAAGGTAAAAAGCTAACTCTCTTCCTAGAGTTCCAATGAGCAATGAGTGGATTCACATAGACACCTAAGTGGCTGGGAAAGTGCATGCCAGTGAGGATGACTTTGTATGGAAATAATAAAATGCCAGGTGTCAATGCATCTTGTTTCTTGGCACAGTTGCCCTATGGTAACTCATGGTGATGTCCATGTTTAGACATGGAGGTGCATCAGACGTGTATGAGTTAGATCAAGAAAACTTCCTGTGTGGTGAAGATGTGGCTTTGAAGGCGATCATTCATCTCATGCTCGTGGAGGTGAAGAGACTAATGTGGTTGAGGAGCACTCCAATGAGTAGGAGTTGGCTGATAAGTGAGTGGGAGTGGATGAATCGTCAGAATGACTTTTGGGAATCAGTTTACTTTGTTCTGATGTCATGCTAGATTTTACTATCACATTTGTTCACTAGTCTATCAGCTTATGCAATAAATGCAAGTTGATAGTTGCTTTGGTGCACTTATGTTAATATCAGTTATTATTTATGCCGCTAAATCTTCTTGTTTACTGCCATGTGAGATATACTTCAAAGTGACATGACATATGCTATATGACAGGCCATGCTTGAATTCTTGGTGACACCAATTTTTGGTAAGGTTAGCATGGTCAAGCAATTAAGTATCTCAAAATAGATAAAACTGTGATAGTAACAAAGACCATTCTCAGGCCAGTAAGTAATATCAGCTAGTGTCTCTATGGCCTTCCCCGCATGATCAGTTTATTATTACATGTACGATAATGCACATTTTTAGGATATTCAGAAAGATTTCATAATGGAGCAAACCCAAGCCAATGGACATATTAGAATGATGGGAAAAAAGAACTATGTAAGAGATTAAAGCCATGATCAAATGAAAATGTGGTACCTCTAAATGAGTTTGAATATATCCGTCAAGAGCTTCACCAGCTTTGAGAATTATCTTAACAAGCAGCAATGCGTTAATAAGATGCACTTTCATATCCTTCAGATGCTTTTTTGCCTTGGTATTTTTACCACTTTCAACTCCACACCCTTCTCTTCCCAAGGCGACCATATAATCTCCAATACGATCCTTGATCATATCAAACCCATTGAGGTTACGGAATTGCCTTTGAGCTGCAAGGAGCAAAATAGCAGCAGGGACAAGCTTCCCTTGCTTGATGTAATTCGAGAGCTCATCTACTACATTATCCGTGTGAGTTGCAAGCAATCTAGTGGTGTCCAAGAAGATCTTCTGCATAAGTCATCAATACAGAACAGTTTTAACTTGTAGTGCTTATAGCTGAAGACTGGCATTAAACTCTTATCAAGAAGGAAAGTTAGCAAAAACTTGCAATTGCAAATAATCTTCACTCATTTCCCTTTGATTAAAAATAAATTGTGCTTGTTGTATTATGCACATAAATACATAAGAAATTTAAAAGGAAAAATATCTCAATCACAAGTTGAACTATACAAAATCACAGGCCGTAAGTTTTATTTCTTCAGCACTGCTGGAGCAGTGTTTAAATATCTGGTATGATCTGAACTTCTTTATTGATATTATGAAACCAAAGTATAATTTGATGTAAGGAGGGATTTTACACAAACCATCTCAGGCAGGCAAAGCAGATGTACGAGTTTGTAGATGTACTCGACATTCCCCTTCCAGTAGTTCTGATCAGCTAATAGATTATCCTCCAGATACTTGTGCTGGCAAGTGTTCTCGATGGCAACATGGAGTGGAAGGAGGCCTTTGATGATTCTATCACCCGAGGTGCCCTGATTGGCCGATGCACCATGACGAAACAGTAACTCAATCATGTCAATGGAGAATGACTCGGCAGCTTGGTGGAGCGGGAAGTACCCAAAGCTCGTAATGTAGTTGGGGTTGGCTCGCTGCCCCCAGAGTTTAGGCGACTTCCCCTCCAAAACAAGCTTAGCACAACGCAGTGCATTCTTTGCAATAATTAAGTCAAGGGTTTGTGGAGTGATGACAAAACCAAAAACCAAGCTGCCCGTATACTTCTGGTAGATGCGGAGGAAGAGCTTAACACTATCCTTTTGGAGGACGGTCGACAAACGATCGTATATGTGATAAAACTGTAGGTGTGCCTCCTGATTTGATCCAATCATGTATAAACAAGGTGAAGGGCAGTCAGTTCAGTTATCCAGATAAACCAAGCTTAAAAACAATAGAATTCTACCAAGACACCTTATCGCATTAAATTAGGAAAGTATATTTTTCATCCCTTAACTTCCAGTGCTAAACATTTAAACCACCCAAAGTTGAGCCCTCCACTATGAATAGTTCAATCTCGTGCAACTTTCATCTCTCATAATGGATTCCAAAACAATTCTGAATCATGTGGCACCAACATGTTGGTCAGGTCGCCACCATATGTCAAGCATGTCACAAAGTTTCTTCATGATATTCTATAAGTTTATTAGAAAGTCTGAAGTTACAAGGAAAATAACTGAAAATTCATTTGTACAAGTTCTTTAATATAATAACAAAAACTGAAAGAAAATCCAAGGAAAATAAATTACCCTGATGTTTTCGTTTTTGTGAAATTTTCAGTTATTTGTGCTCTTTTCATTTGTACAAGTTCTGTTATACAAAAATATATGATTTTAGCGGAAAAAATAGGATGTTACCAATTTTTCTAGCTTTTTAAAAATCTCTTGAATTATATGTGTGCAATGTTTTTTAGGGATCTGATGACATGGGTGCATGCAGTGGCGGAGCTATGTACAAGTCAGGGGGGGGGGTGAATTATATGTGTGTAACTTTTTGAGAATTACTGAAGGAAATTTTTTTTACAAGGCTTAGAAGAGATTTTTTTTAGCACTTTGCCCCACCCAGATATAGATATTTTATGTTTTGCCCCCCCCCCATAATTCCTGGCAAGCTCCGCCACTGGGTGCATGGCGGACACCTGAAAGTGACTTAGCCAACATGTAAGCAGCACATCATTGAAACCTCTTCGGATTGGACAAAACCACTTACAGTGACGAAAAATTGCATTGTATTGATAGTTCAGGGAGGAACTTCAGGTTGCTTCAGATTTTGGGTATGGAAGTTACACTCAGATAATACTTGAGGGATGAAAAAACACACTTCTTATAATGTTGCAACATACGGGTAACTACAAAAAATATTGCAAGAAAAAGACAAGAATATTGATAAGATGTGTCAATCATACAAAATGAGGAAGTATAAAAAACCTTAGAAGTGCGGTCCGGGACGATTATGTTGGTGGCTCTGGCGTCAGCAAGGAAATCCCGTATCTGAATCATGTACTGATAGAGAGAAATTGTGAAGAAGTGTAATAAGAAGAGGGGGAAGTGGGACAGGGGCTAGTTACTTTACCTTCCTCATACGTTGAACAGGACACGTCAACTGATCTAATGAGGGATGAGGACGAGGACGGGGAGGTTCCCACGGATCATACTCGTTTGTGGGAGATTCATCTGTATCACTATTACTATCTTCATCAGAAAGAGCTTCCACTGACTCAGTCCGGTGGACTGTTTGCATTGGCACAGGCTGAAAAATGGAAACATAAGATGCAATTACAATGCCAATCCAATTAGGCATCCTGCTGAGATCCCAAATTTTAGTGTGCTGCAGCTGGACAATATGAAAGAATGTGGACTGCTTGAATTTAATATAGCAGAGGCTGTTGGTACCTAACCAGCCTTTAGTGGGGTACCCTTTTTGCAAGGAGTTAATTACCCTTGGGTGCTGGTTTATTATGATACAAAGGAAGAAAAATAATCTTTGACCAAATGCAGCGGTGCTAGCCTGAAAACCTGTAAATTTGGTTCAAGTACCTAGCCTCTGGTTTGTTGCTTGGATGGTTAGGCTTCCTTCTGGCCTCTTTTTAGTTTCAAGCTGAATAGATAGCAGGTTTTGTCCTGGTTTTCATTTTGAGTTAGTTCCTTGAACCATGTAAATGTTCTGAGTGACTCTCAGTTTCTAATGAAACTGCGGATCCCCTGTGGGGTTCCTTTTCTCGGAAAAAATGCAGCGGTGCAACAATAGATGCAATAGAGTGTTGCTATCTGAAATGGATCTTCCAAACAATAAGGTCTCTTCTAGAATGCTAGAACTCTTAAGGATAGGTTAAGCATATGGATAAAGGGCTCTTAGCTATCTCTGATTTCTTTTCCTTTACTCCAGAGCTTTCGGATTAGCTTTTACGCAAATTATGGGATTTTTTTTCTGTTTCTTTTTTCACTGGATACTGTTGATCCCTTTATGTACCTCAATTTAGTTCATAATGCATTACGATTTACGAGGAGGTCTTACCACTACAGTTTCCACAAAGGAAAACGTGGCACTTTGTTGTGGTACCTAACAGAACATGCAACGAGGATCCTTCTTTTACCGTTTCCCCAAATACCTACATGGCTAGATATAGCAGAAGTGCAGAACTGTAAATATAATACAACAAAAAAAAGGTATTGCAAATCCTAGTTACACTGAACCTTAGAACACTGGATCAACAGTTGAGCAAAGCATACACATGCACAATAACTAGGGAAATTGAAAGATTGATAGCTAAGTGTCATATTTGAGCTCAAAAACAACTAGTGAGACTTCCAGATGTCCATCAGGGTTTAGATTTCCATCAGGTCCTAGATCAATAATTACAAGCAAGAATAGCATAGTCACACTAGCAGACGATTGAGCATTGAACTCATGATGGCTTACAAATCTTACAGCCTACACAAACATACACACACGAGTACAAGTAGTAACCCAAGATGTAACCATGGTACATAATAGTTCAACTTTTAGACACATCCAAGTTGGAGGACCAAAGAGAGGATAAACCTGAAGTGGAACGGTCGATCCAGGTTCTGACGAGAAGGTAGACATAGCCCAACTAGACGCAACTCTGACCTGCATGCAACAAGTGTCATTGTCAGTAGGATTTTTACTAGCTAGGTACGAGGAGCAACTTCAAAACAGAGCGACTTGCAAACTACAAACACTGTTCCTGTAACCCAATGAAATAATGCAGTTCCCCTCAAAAAAAAATGAAATAATGCAGTAAGCAAAAAAACACAGAGAGCAGCAGGTATCCTGACAGAAGAATGATTAAGCAAAAAAAAATGGCATCTTCATGCAAATCACCCCAACTGATGCCGACTGGGTGAAAAAAAAAACGTAATGGATTGCTCTGAGAAGGGAAATTCCATCCAATGAAATCGCTCAACTGTTGCTTTTGGGGAGAGGGGGCGGGGGGAAGCAAGAAAACCTAAAGGTGGGTGGAACTGCCGACGGGGGAGGCGCGATGCATCTAGGGTTCCGCGGGGAGAGAGATATGTCTCATAGCCGGAGAAGATGCCGACGGAGGGGCGGAGGATCGATCTTCCAGAGGTGAAACGGCAGCTGCTGAAACTCGATGGATGGAGGGGGCACCTGGGGAGCACCTATCCATCGCTCATTAGCGGGAGCGACCAGGCACCGCTCGCGCGTGCGTTCCTCTTGGGCCGGCCCAGGTAAGAAATGCTCTGCCTTTTTTTTTCTTTTTTACTATTTTCGGAAAATATCCTGATCTAAAAACTTTCAAAATGTTAAAAAAAAGTTTAAATTTGCAAATTTAAAAATATCCCAGGTTTGAAAATTTGCTCAGATTGAAAATTTGCTTAGATTCAAAATTTGCTCACATTCAAATTTTGGTTAAATTTGAATTTTGCTCGAATTTAAAATTTGCTTAAATTTGAAATTTGCTCGATTTTCAAATTCGTGTTCAAAAAGTTCATAATTTTCAAAAATAAAATAATAATAAAACGAAAACTGAAGGAACCAGCGAATAACCATAAGAAAAACGAAAAAAACCCGAACCGAAAAGTTCTAGAAACTTCCTAAAACCGGAAAAGACCAGACACACGTTGAATGGGCCGTGACCCAGCTAGTTCTCGCTAGTGCGCTCCCGCACTGCAGCGATAAACAGGTTTCACCGGGTACATGTGACGCGACGGGAGTCACACTGGCCTAAAACCCAATAACCGTAATTAGGACATCTCGAGCGGTCACCCACATCTCGACGTTAGCTGTCTGTCGCTGCCTCTGCCATGGCTGCCATGGCTGAAAAGGTGGCCCAACGACCCGACCGCATACCAACCATGCCCCACGGATGGGTCCGTTCTGGAGCAAACCTTGTGCAAATTTGGGTCCGGTTCGCTGCCGCATGTCGTGCGCATGGCTATTTATCCGCCCCGGGCAAGCACGTTCGTCTTCTTCCCAACTCTCCCCCACCCCCTCCCCCCCTCCCGCCGCGCCACGCCGCTGCCGCCTCTGCTTTCACCGGCCGATTCGGCCCACTAGTTTCGGTTGTACGAAGGGCGGCCCTTGTCCACCACCCACGCTGGAGTTGGTGGATGGCCAACCGGTGTAGTAGAGCAATGCGCCCAGCTCGGTGCACTCGTGTCGTCCGCGCTGCCTGCAACATGTTCGACCGAACGCCTCGCTGGTCGTCAAGGTAACTTGCAGGCCTCGCCGTCCACTTTTTTCAGTACCCATAGATGATCGTTGGTCCTCAAAGTTTTTTTCTCAAACACATGCCAAAGCATGCGTCATTATATATTAGAAGAAAACCGTCGAGAAGATAGGAGCAAACAGGCAGTAGCAGAGCTACCAGAGAAAAAGAAAAGAAAGGAGAACAAAACTATACCGACTAACTTTGTTAGCCCCTCTCTCTCACTCACTTTGTTGGTCCTCAAAGTTGGTGTACCATTTTGTAGATCATGGTCAACAGTTCAGACGAGTATTTCTACAACAATGTCATCGACACGTCCTCCGACGACTTTGAGATCCTGATGGCCATGGCCCTTCTCGTAGATGATCAGGAGCAGCGCTTGCCGATGTATAGGGGCTTGGTTAAGGGTCGGCTCTGATACGTCCAAAACGTATCTACTTTCCCGAACACTTTTGCTATTGTTTTGCCTCTAATTTGTGTATTTTGGATACAACTAACACGGACTAACGCTGTTTTCAGCAGAACTGCTCTGGTGTCTCGTTTTTGTGCAGAAATCCAACTTTCGGGAAAATCCTCGGAATTTATGCAGAAGGCCCTATTTTCCCAGAATAATGACGGAGCCAGAAGGACAATTGAAGTGGAGGCCCGAGGGCCCCACACCATAGGGCGGCGCGGCCCAGGGGGGGCCCGCGTGGCCCTGTGGTGTGGCCCCCTCGGCCGGCCTCCGACGCCCTCCTTCGGACTATTTATCGGCCTCGACCTAAAAACGCACGGGGGAGAAGTCGAAGTCGCCAGAAACACTCCAGAACGCCGCCACATCGCGAAACTCCGTCGCGGGAGCCAGAAGTCTCCGTTCTGGCACTCCGCCGGGACGGGGAATTGGAGGAGATCATCGCCGCCATCACCGCCAACGCCTCTACATCAACCAGCCATGTTTCCCCCATCCATGTGTGAGTAATTCCCCCGCTGTAGGCCGAAGGGGATGGTAGGGATTGGATGAGATTGGTCATGTAATAGCATAAGATTGTTAGGGCATAGTGCCTAGTGTCCGTAGTTGGTACTTTGATGATATTGTTGCAACTTGTTATGCTTAATGCTTGTCACTAGGGCCCGAGTGCCATGATCTCAGATCTGAACATGTTATTGTTTCATCAAGATAATCATTGTTTATGGTCTTACCTATAAGTTGTATACACATGTCGCTGTCCGGAACCGATGGCCCCGAAGTGACAGAAATCGGGACAACCGGAGGGAATGGTAGCGATGTGAGGATCACATGTGTTCACGGAGTGTTAATGCTTTGCTCCGGTACTCTATTAAAAGGAGTACCTTAATATCCAGTAGTTTCCCTTGAGGCCCGGCTGCCACCGGCTGGTAGGACAAAAGATGTTGTGCAAGTTTCTCATTGCGAGCACGCACGACTATATATGGAACACATGCCTATTGATTGCTTTGTACTTGGACACCGTTTTATTATTATCTGCAAATGCCCTGCTATGATTGTTACATGAGTTTCTCTCATCCATGCAACGCCCGTCATCCGTCCCCGTGCCTACGGTATTTTAATCCTGCCGTTTACTAAAATCACTACTGCTGTCTCTCGTTACTCTCTTCTGTTATTTCACTACTGCCATCGCTATAAACCTGTTACTATCGATAAACCCTTGCGAGCAAGTCTGTTTCCAGTGCAACTGAATTGACAACTCCGTTGGTAAGTCTTCCAAGTGTTCATTGTCTCACCTTGTGTCGAATCAATAAATTGGGTTTTACTTCCCTCGAAGACTGTTGCGATCCCCTATACTTGTGGGTCATCAAGACTATTTTCTGGCGCCGTTGCCGGGGAGCATAGCTTTATTTGGAAGTTCACTTGGATTAATATTGTTCGCTGCAAATTCTCCATCATGGGTAAACCTCGCGATACTAAGATCGCCATATTACCATCCACTACAAGAAAAGGTACAATTCTGAATACCTCTGCTGCTCTTGATTCACCACCTGTGATTGATAAACTTGTTTCACCGCCACATGCTTCGCATGCGGGTACATCTGCTGAATCTGAACACTCTCATAATATTGATAATGTTTCTGCTGTGCTTGATGATAGTGGTTCATTGGGATCTTTTCTAGATGCTACAATTGCTAGGTCTAGACAATTTGTAAATAATGAAACTACTAATGATAATACACCTGTTAGTTCACCCGAACTTGGTTATTTTAGTGATGAACCTGAGGACGATTAGGTGGAGCTGAATGATGACTTTATGGAAAAATGCAATGCTACTACCGATGCACGAAAAACTAAAAAGTTGCGTGCAGAACATGCCGTTAGATATAAACTTGTCTCCTGATCCTAAGTTTGCCACATCTCCTATAAACATTAGGGATAAAGATTATGATTTTTCTCTTGATCTATCTCATATAGCTATTGTTGAGAAAACACCCTTTTGTGGTACTGAAAAAGAAAGTGCTGTTGAACACATGACTGAGCTATCTACTCTTAGTAGCTTGTTTTCTGATGATGTCAAGATGCGTACTTACTTTGTTGCTAAAATATTTCCATTCTCATTAAAGGATGACGCTAAAACTTGGTATAATAATTTGCCACCTAATTCTATTAAAAGTCCGAAAGAATTGCTTGATGTTTTCTTCCGCAAATACTTTCCTGCTAGTGCTCAACATATTGCTTTGCAAGAGAATTTATAATTTTAATCGGGAGATGAAGAGAAATTGCACGAGGCTTGGTCGAGATTCTGCTCTCTTATTAGAGCTCGACACGAGCATGATTTGGAAAAGCATGATTTACTTGATATATTTTATAGTGGACTAACCATTGAGTCTAGGGCATACCTGGATAGTTGTGCTGGTTGTGTTTTCAGAAAAGAACCTGCATTTACGACGAAGAATTATTGGCTAAAATAAGCCGGAATCATGATGATTGGACTACGCCTGAACCGACTCCAACTCCAATATTGAAGAAGCGGGGTTTAATTAAATTGAATGATGAAGATATGAGGGAAGCCAAGAAGTCTCTCAAGGAGAAAGGTATTAAATCTAAAGATGTGAAGAATCTACCTCCTATTGAAGATATATGTGAGATAATTCCCCCTTCATCCATGATTGAGGTAAACTCCCTTCAACGCTTTACTAGGGAAGATATTCCGTATTCGAAACCTCCTGCACAATGCTTAGATGAGTTTGATAATTATATTGTTAAGCAAGAAAATTTTAATATGAGAGTAGAGAATCATTTAATGGAAAATTCTCAAGCTATTAGTGAATTGCATGATATTGTGGAGAGAACCTCCAATGATGTTAAGATGCTTGTTAAACATTTTCAAATGATTCAAACTCAAATTGATCAACTCACTAAAGTGCAAAATGACTTGTTAGGGAATAATTCTAAAGAGAAACATGCTTATGAAGTAACAACTAGAGGTGGTGTCTCTACCCAGGATCCTCTATATCCTGAAGGGCATCCCAAAAGAGTTGAACAAGATTCTCAACGCATTGAACCTAGTGCTCATTCTAGGAAGAAAAAGAAGAAGAAACATAAAAATATTGTAGAATCCTCTGAACCTGTTAATGATCCTAATAGTATTTCTATTTCTGATGCTGAAACTGAAAGTGGTAATGAACATGATAATGATAATGATAATGATAAGAATGATACTCGATAAAGAAGAGTTTGAAGATGAACATTATAAGCATGCTAAAAATAAAAAGTACACTAAAGAAGATTTTATTGCTGAGAAACATGGTAATGAAAGAGAACCTTGGGTGCAAAAGCAAATGCCTTTTCCTGCTAAGAAACTAAAATCAAAGGAAGAAGAACATTATAATAAATTTTGCGATTGGATGAAACCTTTATTCTTGCAAATCCCTTTGACTGATGCTATTAAATTGCCACCTTATTCAAAGTATATGAAAGATATTGTTACTAACAAAAGGAAAATCCCCAATGAGGAAATTTCCACTATGCTTGCTAATTACTCTTTCAATGGCAAAATTCCAAAGAAGTTGGGCGACCCAGGTATACCTACTATTCCTTGTTCTATTAAGAATAATTATGTTAAAACTGCTCTATGTGACTTGGGAGCCGGTGTTAGTGTTATGCCTTTTTCTCTTTATAAGAGACTTTACTTAGATAAGTTGATACCTACTGATATATCTTTGCAAATGGCTGATAAATCTACTGCTATTCCTGTTGGTATATGTGAGAATGTTCCTGTTCAAGTTACTACTAACTGCTTGATATTAACTGATTTTGTTGTGTTGGAAATGCCTGAAGATGATAATATGTCTATTATTCTTGGGAGACCTTTTCTTAACACCGCAGGGGCTGTTATTGATTGCAATAAAGGAAAGGTTACTTTCAATGTTGATGATAGGGAGCATACCGTTTATTTTCCTAAGAAGATTGAGAAAGCGTGTGGAGTTAATACTATTTCTAATGTGAGAACTATCAAAGTGGGAACTATTGATTGTCCTATATATGAGCCTAAGGAAGAATATCAAACTCTCGTGATTGGATCCATATCAATACAATTCAAGGTAACATGATTGATTTGAGGTTTATTTCTTCTTATGCTATGTAAAATTTATTTGGTGGCAAGACTTGATCAACCTTGTTAACAAATACTTTTTATATGCATAGAGGAGGTAAACAACATCTCTTTCTTCCTCCACTTGCTCTAGTTGCTGTAGCATTTTTTAATTTGCAAAGTTCTTTAGTTATTTGAAGATTTCGAAATTTTTCCTGGCCAGTAATAATAAACTAAATACCCAGAAATGTGCGTTTTTCAAAGTTTTCAAAAATTCACAAAAATTATACCGTTGGTCCTATTTTTCGACGAGGCACAGGAACACCAGAGGATGACCTGTGGGGCACCAGAGGGCGCCAGACCACAGGCCGGCGCGGCCAAGGAGGTGGCCGCGCCACCATGTGGTGTGGGCCCCCCTCTGCCCCACTTTGTCATCTCTTTCGCCCAGAACAGTCTCTCTCCCGAAAAAACTCGTACCAAGTTCCTCTCACTCGCGTTTTTGCTCCAGAGCTCCAGATTTTTCGATCTCTTTGCTCAGCCCAGATTTCTGTCTGAAATTTGGCACATTTGCTCTTCGGTATGTGACTCCTCCACCCATCCAAGTAGAATTTCGTTTGGTTGAGTATATCTTGAATATTTTGCTGCTGTAGGTAACATGTTTAGTGAGCTTGCATGCTTGTTCTAAGTGGTAGAAACTAGTTTTGAGGCATGATTAGTACTCTAGCAAGTTCCTATGGTAGTTTCCCTCAATTATATGTCACCAAATCAAAATTCTTATGTCATTTGTTGAAAATTTCAGAGAAGCTATGAAGAAGTTTAGCTTTGGAGAGTTGTTCAAGAAGGGGACAACCAGCACCGGGAGGCCTTCTAGGGCCGCCACCCGGATTAGGCAATCATATAATGAAGACATCCTCGCGCCTAGCTTCGCGCCTGAAGAGGACAACGGTCCTCCTAATGCTTCTACTTTTCCATGTTATGATTTTCTAAGGAATGCAGGGATACTGGAGGATTTCTTAACCCTTGTCAACAGGGCAGGGTTAACCACTTATATGGGCGATGAAAGGGAGCAATACTACTTGATCACCAAAATCTTCGTCGAGAGTTTCCAGTTCAACAACAAACACTATGAGCCAACAGTTGCGTTCAGGATTTATGGTAATACTGTGACTATGCCATTGAAGGATTTTTGTTGTGCCTTGGATATTGCCCCTGTAGGTACAGCAAGTAGGATTGATGACAACCCCGGGACTTGCTGGAGCTCTACCGTGGGATCACCGACGATGATTGTCGCACCATTCAGCGGGGCAAGATAAGGAACATTCAACTCCCCGCCATTAAATATTTTGCATACTACATTGCTACTAGCATTCTTGGTAGGGAGAACACTAGTAATATCTCTAGCTACCATCTTGCTTTCCTGAATATTGCACTTACTGGTCAAACCTCCTATCACCTTGGTGCTCTTATTGCTCGCCGCCTGACTACCAGGGGGCCTATTTTTGGAGGAACCATTGCACTGCGCGTTTTAACATATCTTAATCTTCCTATTGATCCTAATGATGTGCCATTGGCCCCTAGGAGACTTGATATTACTGCTATGAAGAGTCATCATTTTGTTACTACTGACTCTACTTTAGATAGTATGGTGTATAGAATGTTGTTTTCTGACGGGGAGGAGAAGGAAATCCCTCTTCCCCAACCTAGTTTGTTGAGTATTGACAGGCAGTCATGGTCGTGCACTAAGGAGGAGGTGGATGAACATTTGAAGATAAGAGACTTCCACCAGCAACATGACTCCGAGGACGTCGGGACCTCCTACGACCACACCGTCACATATCCGGGTGCTTCTTCTAGCACATACCCGGAATACGACCCATCTTCATATTACGGAGACACTACCTCATGGGATCGATGGGATTGAACTCCACTTAGGCCAAAAGCCTAAGCTTGGGGGGAGGTATACCAGCATCACTCATTCTTTGCATATTATGGTTGCTGGATACTTGTACATACTTGTTTTGTTCGATTGAGTGGTCTTCTAATGAGAGAAAGATAATATTTGGGGAAGTGCTGCCTGAAAACAGATTCTGGAACGTTACCGTAAAAATTCTCAAAAATAGCCAGAGCGTCATTTTGAGCTGCCACTTTTTGTGCAGGTTCCCCAGGTTGTTATCTAACTTTCATTAGTTGAACACTTTTCGATCTGAGCAACGTAAGATTTTTGTTAAAATCGATTTCTGTACTGCTGTCAGGTTTTGGCAGATTTCTGCCATCTCGCTTTTCTGTGTTTCTTTCAGTTTGCTATTTCTTGATTTCGCTTTGTTTCCTTCCCAAAACACAAAAAGACCAAAAATATTTCTGTTATTTCTCTTCACCATTTGTTTGCTTTAGTTTCTTGCATTTCTTTCACTTTATTTGCTATTGCTAGTTTGCTATAAGAAAACCCAAAAAGATTTTGCTTTGTTTGTTTGTTTCCTCTTGTTCTTATTTGCAATTTGAAAACACCAAAAATATTTGCTGTTCTTCTCTGGTTTGTAAAGTTCTTTATGAGTTCAATGGTCTTCGGTGGCTGGAGCGTGGTTTTCATTTCATATTATCCAAGCTGCACAAGTGAAAAGGCAATAATGACGATCTACGGCAATCTGATTGTGGTGAGAGGCTGGTATGAACTCTATTTGTTTTCATTTTTGTACATATACTCATCCATGTGAGCATGCTTAGTTGGTTCATGTGAGGTATATGTTATTTGGGAAAGTCTAGTAGTTCATGACCTCTCATGTTTAGCTCCAATTTATTAATATGAGTAGCATGTCATGTATGTTTGTTTGCATTGTTTTATTCATAAGTAAGTATGGCATTGTGGTATCCTCCTCTGAATAATTCATTTATATCGACTTGGCACATGCTCACGCATGCATATGACTGAACAAAAAGGTCAATTAAGCCTCGATGATCTATAATGCTTCAGAGTTCTTGTATCACTTTTATGCCTCCGTTAATTTATTTTGCCGCAAGCATGATTATGACAGTTACTGCTCTCTTGATTTGTCGCTCCCTAGTCTAGTGCTAGCCTTCACTTGTACTGAGCGGGAACGCTGCTCGTGTTTCCAAACACCTGAAAACCAAGTTGTTCCAAAAGTGTCCACCATAAATACCTATGCATGGCATTTCAAACCATTCCAAGTAAATTCTCATGCGCTACCTTTAAAACCTTCAAAATGCTTCTCAATTTGTGTTTATGTTTCATAGCTCATGAGGAAGTATGTGGTGTTTAGCTTTCAACCTTGTCATTTACTTTTGACGGACTCTCATATGGACTAGTGGCACATCCGCTTATCCAATAATTTTGCAAAAAGAGCTGGCAATGGGATTCCCAGTCCCGAATTAATTAACTTAATTAGACACTCCTCCATGGTTTGTGATTGTTGGACGGCACCCGAAGGATTCGGTTAGCCATGGCTTGTGTAAGCAAAGGTTGGGGGGAGTGTCATCATCATAATAAAACCAAAATAAAAAGGCACTCCTTCATGGTATGAGATTGTTGGCAGGCACCCGAGGATTCGGTTAGCCATGGTTTGTGAAAGAAAGGTTGGAAGGAGTGCCAAATAAATATGCAATAATTCATGGGAGCCGCTCTTGAAAGTCTGGTTGGCGAGGTAGTTAGTGTACCCATTACCATTCGTTGATAACAACAAACACCTCTCAAAATGATTTTACTCCTGTCTTTATAAGAATGAAAAGCTCTAGCGCATGTTAATCCCTGCTTCCCTCTGCGAAGGGTCAATCTTTTACTTTTATGTTGTGTCTCCATTATTTCTTTGAGCACTATCTTGAGAGCACAACTGTCATTCTTAGTATAATATGCTTGTCTCAAAATATGATTGATTGTGGTATAACTTTGATGCATTTATCTTTTGACAATCACTACTTCTAGTCTTTCTATGAACTCCAGAGGTGCCCGGGCATTTATGTTTTGCCAACCAAATGCAGGCAAGCGAGATACCACTTTATCATACTCTCTTATGAACATTGCAATCCTGTTTATATACATGATTCATGATGCTTATTATTAATTGTTGGTACCTCTCCATGATTGACATAGCTGTTAGATGATCTTATTTACATGTATTTCATTATGAACTGCTTGAGTATTAGCCATTGCATGAGAATATATACATCATATGAGCAAATGTGTTCGTGAAAGTTCTTTTATCGCTCAGTTGTTAACTGAATTGCTTGAGGACAAGCAATAAGCTAAGCTTGGGGGGAGTTGATACGTCCAAAACGTATCTACTTTCCCGAACACTTTTGCTATTGTTTTGCCTCTAATTTGTGTATTTTGGATACAACTAACACGGACTAACGCTGTTTTCAGCAGAACTGCTCTGGTGTCTCGTTTTTGTGCAGAAATCCAACTTTCGGGAAAATCCTCGGAATTTATGCAGAAGGCCCTATTTTCCCAGAATAATGACGGAGCCAGAAGGACAATTGAAGTGGAGGCCCGAGGGCCCCACACCATAGGGCGGCGCGGCCCAGGGGGGGCCCGCGCGGCCCTGTGGTGTGGCCCCCTCGGCCGGCCTCCGACGCCCTCCTTCGGACTATTTATCGGCCTCGACCAAAAAACGCACGGGGGAGAAGTCGAAGTCGCCAGAAACACTCCAGAACGCCGCCACATCGCGAAACTCCGTCGCGGGAGCCAGAAGTCTCCGTTCTGGCACTCCGCCGGGACGGGGAATTGGAGGAGATCATCGCCGCCATCACCGCCAACGCCTCTACATCAACCAGCCATGTTTCCCCCATCCATGTGTGAGTAATTCCCCCGCTGTAGGCCGAAGGGGATGGTAGGGATTGGATGAGATTGGTCATGTAATAGCATAAGATTGTTAGGGCATAGTGCCTAGTGTCCGTAGTTGGTACTTTGATGATATTGTTGCAACTTGTTATGCTTAATGCTTGTCACTAGGGCCCGAGTGCCATGATCTCAGATCTGAACATGTTATTGTTTCATCAAGATAATCATTGTTTATGATCTTACCTATAAGTTGTATACACATGTCGCTGTCCGGAACCGATGGCCCCGAAGTGACAGAAATCGGGACAACCGGAGGGAATGGTAGCGATGTGAGGATCACATGTGTTCACGGAGTGTTAATGCTTTGCTCCGGTACTCTATTAAAAGGAGTACCTTAATATCCAGTAGTTTCCCTTGAGGCCCGGCTGCCACCGGTTGGTAGGACAAAAGATGTTGTGCAAGTTTCTCATTGCGAGCACGCACGACTATATATGGAACACATGCCTATTGATTGCTTTGTACTTGGACACCGTTTTATTATTATCTGCAAATGCCCTGCTATGATTGTTACATGAGTTTCTCTCATCCATGCAACGCCCGTCATCCGTCCCCGTGCCTACAGTATTTTAATCCTGCTGTTTACTAAAATCACTACTGCTGTCTCTGTTACTCTGCTGCTGTTATTTCACTACTGCTACTGCTATAAACCTGTTACTACTGATAAACCCTTGCGAGCAAGTCTGTTTCCAGGTGCAACTGAATTGACAACTCCGTTGTTAAGGCTTCCAAGTGTTCTTTGTCTCCCCTTGTGTCGAATCAATAAATTGGGTTTTACTTCCCTCGAAGACTGTTGCGATCCCCTATACTTGTGGGTCATCAGGCTCCTGGCGGCTGAGTGACACGCGTACAGCACGCGACCGTTGGGAACCCCAAGTGGAAGGTGTGATGCGTACAGCAGTAAGTTTTCCTCAGTTAGAAACCAAGGTTTATCGAACCAGTAGGAGTCAAGAAGCACGTTGAAGGTTGATGTCGGCGAAGTGTAGTGCGGCGCAACACCAGGGATTCCGGCGCCAACGTGGAACCTGCACAACACAACCAAATTACTTTGCCCCAACGTGACAGTGAGGTTGTCAATCTCACCGGCTTGCTGTAACAAAGGATTAGATGTATAGTGTGGATGATGATTGTTTGCAGAAAACAGTAGAACAAGTATTGCAGTAGATTGTATTCGATGTAAAGAATGGACCGGGGTCCACAGTTCACTAGAGGCGTCTCTCCGATAAGAATAAGCATGTTGGGTGAACAAATTACAGTTGGGCAATTGACAAATAAAGAGGGCATGACCATGCACATACATGATATGATGAGTATAGTGAGATTTAATTGGGCATTACGATAAAGTACATAGACCGCTATCCAGCATGCATATATGACTAAAAAGTCCACCTTCAGGTTATCATCCGAACCCCTTCCAGTATTAAGTTGCAAACAACAGACAATTGCATTAAGTATGGTGCGTAATGTAATCAACAACTACATCCTTAGATATAGCATCGATGTTTTATCCCTAGTGGCAACAACACATCCACAACCTTAGAATTTTCTGTCACTGTCCCAGATTTAATGGAGGCATGAACCCACTATCGAGCATAAATACTCCCTCTTGGAGTTAAAAGTAAAAACTTGGCCAGAGCCTCTACTAATAACGGAGAGCATGCAAGATCATAAACAACACATAGATAATAGATTGATAATCAACATAGCATATTATTCTCTATTCATCGGATCCCAACAAACACAACATATAGCATTACAGATAGATGATCTTGATCATGTTAGGCAGCTCACAAGATCCGACAATGAAGCACAATTAGGAGAAGACGACCATCTAGCTACTGCTATGGACCCATAGTCCAGGGGTGAACTACTCACTCATCACTCCGGAGGCGACCATGGCAGTGAAGAGTCCTCCGGAAGATGATTCCCCTCTCCGGCAGGGTGCCGGAGGCGATCTCCTGAATCCCCCGAGATGGGATTGGCGGCGTCTCTGGAAGGTTTTCCGTATCGTGGCTCTCGGTACTGGGGGTTTCGCGACGAAGGCTTTAAGTAGGCGGAAGGGCAGGCCAAGAGGCGTCACGGGGGCCCCACACAACAGGGCTGCGCGGGCCCCCTGTTGTCGTTGCCTAATCGACGGTACCCCGGAGGAGGGATCCTCATGAGGGGGAGAAGAAGTAGGGGCCATAGGGCGGAGTGCACACGGGACGGTGGTACGCGAGTTACCCAGCTTCGGAACACCTGCACGATGACAGGGCCTACTGCTGCTTGTCTGGAATTATCTGGGCGCTTTCGCGTTGTTACAATGAGTTGTGGTTGTGCCTCTAGGGCTCCCGGGATCCGGCTTATAAAGGCGCACGGATTTAGGGTTTACATGGAGAGTCCTAGCCGGATTACAGATAGCCTAGCTACGGTACAATATCTTGCCGTGCACGTCACGGATCCGCCTTCCATACACGTCGTACTGGATCCGGGTTCCTCATGGGCCTCCCTGGATCCGGGTCACTCCTAGGTCGGTACGGATCCGGCCTGCTGATCCTGGGCTGGACTTCTTCCTTCATGATCAACAAGAATCGGGCCGCCCGATGGGCCACATGCCTCATCACCATCTGTGGGCCACCCGGGCTTGCCGGATCTAGGCACCGTCGATGGTACACCCATGAAGTATACCCACAACAAGAGCCCCCGTGAGTTCTCCGAGTTTCCCCTGCAGTCTCCGTCTTGCTGGTCCATCATGATCTCCGGCAAACGTTGGTAACGCGGAGAAACTTGAAGAGCTCCAACTTTGCATTTTCTTCTTTTTCCAACTTATAGCCGGAAAATGCTCCCATCCCGAGGGACTTCACCCATCGACGTTCCAAAGAACATTTCCGGGTTACTCCCTGCTTGAACGAAAGCCAATCTTATCTTCACAGAATCACCCGGAATCTTAAAAAACTCTAACGGTTTCGGAAATCCTTCATCTTCAGATCATGCTTAACAACGGAAGTTCCGTATTTCCCGCGCACAACTTCCTCATTTCCCGCACTAAAGTTTCGCAGATGCAAATCTTCAACCGGAATTTTCGGGAGTGCATTGTTAAGTCACCTCCACGTCGTTTTACCGCATTTGACCTAAACACGTGTCATCCATCCAACGGTGCGACCGTTCAGTTTCCACCGTTGGATCCGGATCCCGAATCTCCGAGCGCAGCCTATAAATACCCCGCGGCCCGGTAAAAATTCATTCTTTCACCCCCTCTCACCACATCGTCTTCCTCCTCGCGCCGCGCCGCCCGCCAGATCTTGATTCCGGCGAACTTCGCCCCGGTGAACTTCGAGTGCCGCCGAACCAAGGCTTCCTCGCTCCAAGATTCTCACGTTTGAACGGGAAACTTGCTCCGCCGCCGATTCGTGGTCACGCGGGCCGATTTCCTTCAAGTTCGGCGACCTCATCTTCCGCCGGAGCTCCGTCGCACCACCGCGCCATTAGCGGTAAGTACGCCGGACTTGTAGAAGACAACCTAGTGTAGAAGATAGGCTTAGTGATCCGGGTACTCAGACACTTTGTATGGGTGCAGCCGGAAGCATGCCACTCGAATCGTCACTTTGCACTGGTAGCTCTTCGAGTAGCCCGGATCCCAACCAAATAGAACCCATATGCCCGGATCCTATATCATTCCTGCCACCGTATGTTTCCGACATCAGACTAGCTCAACCTTTTTCCGCATCTTCCAGCACCGCTCCAAGCCGGATCCCTACCCTCCAAGAGCTCCAAGAAGAACTCGAGGGACAAGCTCGGATGGCAGCAAAGGTGCAGGAGGCGGAAAACAAGAGGGCGTCCAAGGCCCGGATCCGTGAAGGAGAACGAGGTCAATGGTGGCCTTGCGCAACCACCGACGTGGAGCTTAGAGAGCTCCAGAACGAGGGAATGATCTCCACACACTGGAGTTTCGTTCGTGACTCCGACGCCCCCAAGCCAGAAGCCGGAGAAGTTGTCATGACCAAGGCTTGGGTGGAACGCGGTCTTTCACTCCCTTGTTCGGAATTTTTCCTCTCCATCCTCAACACCTACGGGCTCCAGCCCCACAACATTTGCCCCAATTCATACCTTCTCTTGTCCAACTTCGTGACTCTCTGCGAAGGACATCTTGGGATCCGGCCAGATGTCAAGTTGTGGCAATTCTTTTTCCGAGTGAAGAAAGAAACTAAGGACAAAGCAATGGTGAACTGCGGAAGCATGACGTTTATGCTCCGCCCTAATCGTATGTATCCTCCCCATGATTCACACGAGTCCGTCCGGCATCGAACGCCGGATGGTTCTATGAGAAGAATGCTCCTGTTCCGGATGTCCACGAAGGCCTTCCCGATTCGTCAACGAACCTCCGGAAGAACTTGCAAGCTGGAGCTTCGTCCCTCCACTCGCCCTGACTCCAACCTTGGAGAAAGCTGCGCGGAGAATCTCCTGGCTAGTCCATGACGGACTTACCGGAGCCCAGCTTACACTTAGCTGGTTTACCCGGAGAATCCAGCCCCTTCGCTACAACGCGCGGTTGATGTGCGCTTACACCGGGGCGGATGATCTTCTCCGGGTTACCCGCCATGATCTTCCGGCTGACTCTCTGAAAAGAAGATTCAAGACGCTGGTGAAGATTCCGAGGGGCCAACAGGTCCCGGAACTGTTCAAGGATATCTACACAAACGATCAGTGTCCTCCGGTAAGCTTCGTTCTTTCCGTTGCTTCAAACTTCACAAGGATAACTCTAACTTCTGTTCATTTTCCTTCCAGCTCAATACTTTGGCGGAAGACAACTTCCGCACCATCACTCGCGTCCCCGTTACCAGCGACACGGCGGAGGAGGCTCCGGAAGACGACGAGGAGGAAGAGGACCAGGCACCCCGCAAGGCGGCCCCTCGACCTACAAAGCGTCCCCGCGCCAAGGCTTCCGGCTCTGAAGCCGGAGCTAGCGGCGAGGCCTCCGCCAAGAAGCCAAAGACGACGAAACCACCTCCGCTTGACTCAAGGAAGGCGGAGCGTGCGCGTCTACGGATGCTCTCGACGGCTGGCCAGGGCACACGCCCCATCATTCCCGGCGCCCCGTGAGTTTCCGAGCATGATGCGATTTTTACTTAGCGAAATTATTTCTTGTCTAAACCCTTTCACTTGTTTGCAGGAATCCGAAAACCGCTGCCACGTGGACCACCAGCCAGGAGCCCATCACGAAGTACATGAAGAAATCTCCGGCTGTTGGTCCCTCTACTCCAGTTCCACCCAGCGCTTCCCACCCAACTCCTCAACCGTCGCCTCCTCAGGCTGACCCATCTCCCCCGCCTGCCGCAAACACTCCACCGGAGATAATTCCGGTTAGCAGCGGGCACCTGGAGGAAGAAGATCCCAAGGCCAAAAGCCCTGCCCAAGAAGAGGCGGAAACACAAGGCCAAGGAGATGCGGAAGTCACTTCCGAGAAGGCTGGAGAGGGTGCTGGCGACATAGTCGTTTTTCCGAAGAACTTCGGAGATCCGGCGGACACCACTTCCACCCCCAAGGCGTATGCCACCAAGTTTTTTAACAAGCTGACTGAGGCGGAGAAGTGGGAACTTGAACAAGACCTGCTCAACGCCATGCTGAACAACGCACAGGGAAGCCGGATTCCAGGACATCGGAGATCCAGGACTTCAAGAAAAACATTGGCCAGTTCTGCGATCAACTTATCTGCAAGCAAAAGGTACTCCCCAGTAGCCCCCAAGCATGTAGGCGGAAACTCAAAAAGTTGTTAGCGCTTAAATGCTTAGAGAAAAATTACTTCCGGGAAAGCTTTTTAGAATGGACCAGTAGCCCCCAAGCATTATGGCGGAAAAGTTCCGGCAATGATGCTTTAAAAGAAACCACTGCTACAGGCGGAATTTTTACTCCTGCACTGTTTAAATTTTACAGGAACAGCAGGCGCTGCACTACGAGCTGCACAAGAACATTGCCCTGCAGCGCCGCGTTACTCTGAGTCAGGCGGAAAATATCCGGACCCTGAAGGATGAGAATGCGGAACTGGCTAAACAACTGGCAGACGCCCAAGGTTGGTTTCCACCTTCTTCGTTATTAACCAAATTCCGACTTCAAATTTGCTGTTAACGTATATTATTATAGGCGCATCCTCCTCCCTTGCAACAGCTTCGACTGAACTTGAGAACCTGCGCTCCTCGTACCAAGAATTGGAGACGAAGCTAAAGGAGGCGGAACTTAAGAGGGAGCAGGCCGAAAAGCAGCTGGCGGAGAAAAACTCCGAGCATATCAGGGAGAAGGGCGAGCTGGAGCTGAAAAAGAATGCTGACAGCGAGACCATCAGAGGCAGCAAAAGGAGCTCAACGGACTCCGGAAATTCATGGAGACAATGAGCAGCACTGGGACTTGCTCAATGAGAACATCTTGGGTATGATATCGGAACCTTGTCAAGATATTTGCTCCGATTCTTTTTTACTTTGCGCTCAAATTGCATGCCTATATCCTGATTATCTTTTTATGTAGAGCCGCTTGGGTACCCGGAACAGCGCCGGAATTTGTTCCCACGAGACGATCTTCTGCAACTCGCGGGTGATGACTGCAAGGATCTCATCTCCGCCTCCCGCAAAATATGCCATAATTTGAACATCAAAAGGAGCCGCACTTGTGACGTGCGCAAGCTTATTGGTAAGATGGACGTTCTGCCGGAGCTGGTGATTGATCTACAAGCATCTTCAGCCCGAGGCGCAGCTGCAATGGCCTTGACCATGTGCCTAGCACATACTCCGGTCTTGATCTAGTTGAAGTGACCACGGGCGTTGCTCCGGACGCGGACGTCGTCGATCTGCGGGATGGTGTGAGCGGCTACGAAACCCGCATCGCGCGCAGGATGCGTCACGAGGAATTGTACGACAAGGTCGTCGTCGCTGCTGACGAGGCCTTAGAAGCGGAACTTTTGAAGGATCTCGACGCCTGTGCGCGACCTGCGGAATCCGGAGCCGAGTTTACTCGGACCAGCTCCAAGGATGCGCCCCAAGAAGAACCCAAGACCAGCACTGCTGCTTCCGAAGAAAAGGAAAGTGAAGAAGACGTATCTTCTCCGGCCGAAGGCGCCAAGGAACAAGATCCAGAGGGCAAAACTTCTCCGGCTAAGGGGGAGTGAGAACTTTTATTCCTGCGGGAAAAGCAATGCATCATTTTGGCCCCAGCGAGGGTTTGTAATAAGACTTTAAATTCTTAAGTAGCTAGGAACGAAACAATTATGCATGGGGCGGAAACACTTATCCTGCTATCCGTTAAATATTGTGTGCATGTTTCGTTTTATGTCGGAAAGCAAGTGCTGACTTCGTTATTTTCCGGCTTGCTCGCTTGACCTTCCACGAGCCGGAAAACCTTAGCCGGAAACGCCGCCGCCGGCGACGAAGCCCAATGGCAGTCCGTCCATAACCGTGGAAACAAGCCCCTGTGCATAGGTGCCGGAAATCGCTACTAGGAATCCACGAGTTCGCAACAGATAACAACTTTATCGTAAAACTTAAGCTTACGTCCTAAAGGACGATTTTGAAAATCACAACTTTCATACACGCCTAGGCGGAAAAATCCAGCTCTGTGGTTTTAGTTGGAAAAAACATACACGATCTAAAATGAACAAGTAAAGGAGGTAAAAGACTCAAAAGAGTGAACCAGAAGCTTTATTTCATTGATCATGTATAACTATTACAGAGTTTAGAACTCGGAAAAATATATGCTAAGTGTAGAAAGGACGTAGCTGTGCGATATTCCAAGGGCGATCTGTTTCATCGTAGATGTCATCCGGATCCTCACGCTTGCGTTTCCGGTGCCGCTAGCAGGTCTATCCCTTAACTCGCGGAAATCGACAAGGTAGTACGACCCGTTATGAAGCACTTTGCTAACGACGAAGGGTCCTTCCCATGGAGATTGCAGCTTATGGTCTTTCACCTGTCGAAGGCGGAGGACCAGGTCTCCTGCCATAAAGGAGCGTTTCCGAACTCGACGACTGTGATAACGTCGGAGCTTTTGTTGATAGATGGCGGATCTCTGATCTGCTAAGTTCCGAGCTTCCTCGATCAGGTCCACAGATAGCTGTCTTGCCTCGTCAGCTGTTTCTTCATTGTAGGCGGAAACTCGCGGTGAATCGTGGATGATGTCGGAGGGAAGTACGGCTTCGGATCCGTATACCAGGAAAAAGGGGTAAACCCTGTTGATCTGTTAGGGTAGTTCGTAAACTCCACGTAACAGCCTCTCCAACTCATCAGCCCAAGCTCCGGCTGCTCGTCGCAGCGGTCCTTCAAGGCGTGGTTTAATTCCTGATAATATTAGGCCGTTAGCCCTTTCAACCTGACCATTGGACTGTGGATGAGCCACAGATGCGAGGTCCAGTCGTATCCCCATTGTCTCACAATAATCCCTCAATTCTCCTTGAGCAAAGTTCGTGCCATTATCTGTGATTATGCTGTGCGGGATGCCGAATCTCATCACGAGGCTGCAGATGAATTTTAGTGCCGTAGCACCGTCGGCTTTTCTCACTGGCTTAGCCTCGATCCATTTGCTGAACTTGTCAACAGCGACCAGGAGGTACTCAAAACCGCCAGGAGATGATTTTTTTAACTTACCAACCATATCAAGAACCAAGACCGCAAATGGCCAGGTGATAGGTATGGTCTTCAGCTCTTTTGCTGGAGAGTATGGTTGACTAGAGTAGTACTGACAACCTCGGCAGGTCTTGACTATTTTATCAGCGTCTTCTTTAGTCAGTAAGCCAATAGAAAACTAACCAAAAAGCTTTTGCAACGAGTGATCCGGGGAGCGGCGTGATGCCCGCAGTCCCCTGCGTGGATCTCTCTGAGGATTTCAATGCCATCTTGATTGGAGACGCATTTAAGAAATACCCCTGCTGCACTTCGTTTGTAGAGCTGTCCATCAACTATTGTGTAGGTTCGTGCTCGCCTGACGATCTGTCGTGCGAGGACCTCGTCCTCTGGCAACTTCTGATCGATGAGGTAGTCCAGGAAAGGCTGGGTCCAGGCCGGAATGATAGCCATCACTTCCCTAGCCGGAGACACTGCCACCTCCGGGTTTTCCGGGTTAGCGCCCTTAATCGAGGGTATCCGGAGATGCTCCAGAAAATGCCAGGCGGAATTGGTTTCCTGCCGGATCCGAGCTTGGATAGCATGTCCGCCGCGGTGTGAGCGTCTCTCCTGACGTACTTGACTTCGTATCCGAGGAAGCTCTTGGCAATCTCGTCAACTTCGTCTCTGTAGGCCGCCATGACGGAATTTCTGGCGTTCCAGGTTCCGGCTACTTGTTGTGCCACCAGGTCGGAATCTCCACAGCATATGATGTGCTTGATCCCTATTTCCTTAGCGATGCGCAGACCGTGTAGTAGAGCCTCATATTCCGCCATGTTGTTGGTAGCTTCGAAGTGGATCTGCAGAACATACTGCAATTCTTCTCCGGTAGGGGACTTCAGGGTGACTCCGGCTCCTGAGCCTTGATGCTGCTTGGATCCGTCGAAGTGCATGACCCATGTTTCTGGTTCCGGCTCCAGACTTGCATCCGGAGCTTCTGTCCAATCTGCAACGAAATCTGCCGTAACCTGAGATTTTACCGCAGTCCTTGGCTTGTAAGCGATGTCGAAGGCGGATAATTCGATGCCCCATTTAGCCGTACGTCCCGTTGCGTCAGCGTTGTTGAGAATTGTTGACAGCGGAGCCTTGCTCACGATCACATCGATGCTCTTGGAAATAATGCCTCAACTTCCGGCTGCCTAGGAACACGCCATAAGCTAGCTTCTGAAAGTGAGGATATCTCTGTTTTGATTCCGTCAGCACCTCGCTGATGTAGTAGACAGGTCTCTGGACGTCATATTCATGACCTTCTTCCTTTCGCTCCACCACGATGACGAGGCTGACGACTTTGTTGGTAGCTGCCAGATAAAGGAGCATTGGCTCTGACTCTACTGGAGCTGCCAAGATAGGCGGGGAGGTGAGTATCTCCTTCAACCCTCGAAGAGCTGCATCAGCTGCGTCGTCCCTGCATAAATTTGTCTGCTTTTCTTCAGCAGCTTGTACGAGAGGTAGTGCCTTCTCGCCAAGACGGTGACAAACCATCGATTGCTGCAACACAACCAGTTAGTCGTTGCACATCTTTGAGACAAGTTGGCCTTTTGATGCACAGGATTGCCTTGATCTTTTCCGGGTTAACCTCAATGCCTCTGTGAGAGACTATGAAGCCAAGGAGTTTTCCGGCTGGCACGCCAAAGACGCACTTCAGCGGATTCAACATCATCTTGTACTCGCGGAGGTTGTCGAAGGTTTCTGTGAGGTCGCTGATCAAGTCGGATCCTTTCCGGGTCATGACCGCGATGTCGTCGACGTAAGCGTGCACGTTCCGGCCAATTTGGTCCTTCAGGCACCGCTGCATCGTACGTTGGTAAGTAGCACCTGCATTTTTCAAACCAAAAGGCATAGTAACATAGCAGTAAGTACCAAAGGGGGTAATGAATGAAGTCGCCTTTTGGTCGGATTCCTTCATCCGGATCTGATGATACCCGGAATACGCATCAAGAAAACACAGAAGTTCCGCCCCCGCCGTCGAATCAATGACTTGGTCAATGCGCGGCAAGGGGAACGGATCCTTCGGCAATGTTTGTTCAAGCCGCAGTAATCGATGCACATTCTTAGTATTTCAGTGTTCTTTTTGGGTACAAGGACGGGATTCGCGACCCAATCGGTATGGATAACTTCTATTACAAAACCTGCTTCTAGTAACTTTGCTAGTTCCATTCCTATGGCGCGGCGCTTCTTATCTCCAAAGCGTCGCATAGCTTGCTTCACTGGTTTGGCCCCCGGATTTATGTTGAGGTAGTGCTCGGCGAGTTCCCTAGGTACTCCGGACATGTCAGAAGGTTGCCATGCGAAGATATCCATGTTAGCGCGGAGGAACTCGACGAGCGCGCTTTCCTATTTGGGGTCCATGTTGGCTCCGACTGAAACCTGCTTGGAAGAGTCACCTGGGATGAGGTCGTGCTTCTTGGTTTCTATCGCGGGCTTGAAGGAGGTTTTCTGCTCGGAGATTTGCTTCTTGGTGGTCTGCATCTCAGTCGGATCCACCGCGGCTCTGTAGCCTTGCGGCTCGTCTCCGGATATCACAGTACTTCGCGAAGGCGGCTTCGCCTAACTCGCACTCATGAGCTTTTTGTAGTCTCCGGATACGGTAATCATACCTTTAGGACCCGGAATCTTGAGCTTGTTGTAGATGTAGCACGCTCTTGCGTGGAACTTGTGGTAGGTGGGCCTGCCGAAGATGACGTGGTAGGAGCTCTTGAAGGGCACAACTTCAAACGTGATCTTCTCTTCGCGGAAATTATGAACATCGCCAAAAGCCACGGGAAGTGTGATGCTGCCGAGGGAGTTCGCCTTCTTACCCGGAACCACGCCATGAAACTCAGTGGTGCTGTGTTTGAGCTGTTCCTTGGTGAGGTTCATCCGCTCTAGAGTCTCCAGGTACATGATGTTCAGGCTAGCTCCGCCATCCATGAGGCACTTGGAGAAGTCATACCCGTCTATGCGGGGACTTACAACCAAGGCGTAGCACTCCTTTGGCACAATTGCGGGATGATCCTTCCGATCAAATGTGCACGGGATTTCCGACCACCTGACGTACTGCGGCACAGCCGGAACTATGGCGTTCAGGATCCGGGTAGCTGACTTGGAGGCGCGTACTGTTGGGGTTCCGAGGAAAGTGTGGTAAGCCCCCACGCTCTTTTTGTCGAATGGGTTGGATTTTCCTGCGGATCCTGCCTTGGGATCCGGCGAGTTATCATCCTCATCCATCGCCTCGGAACTATCGTCCTCCTTGTCCTTGTTCTTGCCCTTGCCACCTTTTCCGCGAGGGCGGTGCTTCCGGGCGCGCTTGTATCCGGCCTCCGGGTCGTTCTTTAGATCATTGACCCACTTGCAGTTGCGGTTGGTATGAGTGGACTTCCCTGTAACCGGATCCAGATGGGCCAGACAGGGCATGTCTCTGTACTCTTCATAGGTTTGCGGTGCGCGGGATCCGGCAGCAGTGACCTCGGAGGTATGCTGCTGACCCCTGCCGGCTCCGCCTCCGCGTCCGCGTCCTCTTCCGCCTCCTGGACCTCCGCGTTGAAACGCCATGGCGACCATCTCGGATCCGCCACTCTTCTCGGTCATCGTGGTTCTTGCGCTTATGGCTGCTGCTGCCGCCGTTGTCACGGTTCTTCTTTTGTTGGTGCAGGGGGATTGCTGTGGCTGCGAGATCACCGCCTGCGTCGTCGTCGGCGGCAGTGTGATCGCTAGCGATGGTGATCATGTCATCCAACGTCAGTTGATTTGCATTGACCATGCAGGTTAGCTTGTGTCGCAGCAATCCTCCTCGCTGCAAGCCCCCAATGAAGGCGTGCATTGCTGTGCGGTTGTCAACGTTCTCGCACTCGTTTCTGCATGCCAACCATCGGGTGAGGAAATTCCTTGATGTTTCGCCCTTCTTCTGGATGCAAGCCTGTAGGTCGCTTGTTGTGGCAGGTCGCTTGTAGGTGCCCCTGAAGTGTTTCTCAAAGCGTTCTTCAGGTCGAACCAGCAAAAGATGGAGTTCTTCTCGAGGTCGCTGAGCCAGATCCGGGCTGGACCTACAAGGTACAACTGGAGCATGCGGCAGGCGATGTTAGGGGTTCCTCCGGCGAAGGTTACAGCATTGTAGTAATCCTCAATCCAGGTATCCGGCCTTTCGGTGCCATCATAATGCTTCAGATTTCCGGGTAGCTTGAGGTTCATCCTTGGCTTTGGTTCCTCTCGAATCATCCTGCCAAAGCACTTCGGACCAATGTAGTCGGTTAGGTACTCGTTAAGGCGGTCCCGCGCGTCGCGCGAGCCGTGGCGAGGAGACTTGGAGCGAGAGCGAGATCTCCGGCCATTGCCTCCGCCTCCACCTCCGCCGCCACCGCTAGGTGGTGGTGAGGGAGACCTGCGAGGTGGGCGGTCTGACTTCTTGCTTCCGCCATCTGAATCTCCTCGGCCTTCCTGGTGCTGACTCCGGCTCCTGTGGCTGCCTTCGCCTTGGCGCTGGCTGCCCTGGTCGTTCCGGCGAGGCTCCGGGTCACGGCTCCGACGAGGCTCTGGGTCCCGGCTCCTGCGAGGTTCTGGATCGCGGCTCCGACGAGGTTACGGATCGCGGTTCCGGCGAGGCTCGGACCGCGATCTTCATTCCGACTCCTCCACAGGCTCGGGCTCATGAACATTGTTCGATTCCGGCGAGGTTCCGGCGAGCGCTCCTCGTTTCGGTATCTTGGCAGCACGTTGTCGCGGATAACAAGCGCACCATGCCCTACGGGCCTGGTGTTTCCGGCTGGACTACGGCGGCGAGGGGGTCGCGGGTAACCGTTGGGTGGAGGTGAGGGGTTGCGGTATTTGTCTCTTCCGGAGTACATCGCGTCCTTTCCCTTCCTTGGATCCGACGGAGGCGTCTGTGACGGAACGGGGATCGGATTTGGGTGCTCCCTGGCCCTTCTTCTCGCGCTCCGACGATCCGGTGTGCGATTCATCATCCTTCTGCGCGGTAGATACACAGTTATCCGGATTGGATTCCAACCTGCGCGAAGTATCTGCCTTGTTCTGCTGCTGCATTGCTGAAGCGACAAGTGTGCGGAGATAGTTGATATCAACTTCTTCGTCCTTCTTCTTCAGCAATTCCGCAGCTTTCTGCATGTTGTCCTTTGGAGTTTCCAGGCCGGTGATCTGCGGGCGTGTTGAAGGGTATTCTGCGAGGCGGAATTGCTTCTCTAACAATTCGATCGGCCTCCGCCTGCGCATAGGTCATCTTTACCTCCCACTCAGCCCTCATGCTCTTGACCTGCTCGAGTGTGGCAGCAATCTCGCGGTCCTGTCTCTCGAAGTTTTCCGTCCGAGTGCTGCATGATCTGCCCTTCCTATCCTTAACGCAGCTTCGGTATCGGCGAGCCTCTTGGCTGTGGCCAGCATTTCCTTTCTGGCGGTCTCTAGGGCCTCCAGATCTGCGGCGTCGCCCGGGGTTATAGGTGTGTTAAGAACTGCTCGCGCGGCCACCTCCTCTGCTGACAAGATTTCCTCCGAGGGAGAATCCCTTTGGGGTCGCACTCGAGACATTGGAGATCCTTGATGGGATGGTTGGGGGTCAGATTGGCTGACTTGGTCTCCGGATCCAGTTTGTCCCAGCGCTGCTACCGTTGCGAGAACCTGCTTGGGCTGGGCGGAGTCGACTTCAGGCTGATCGCCGTATCCGTACTCCCTTATCTTGCGAACGAAGTCATCAGATTCCGTGGACGGGGTGTCGCCGGAAATTGGGCTCAGATTGCCCAAAATCGACTCTTCAACCGGAGCTTCGCTTTCTCCGACAAGCTGAGCCTGATCCGGATCTGCGCCGCTTTCCGGTGCCTCTACCTGCTCAGGACCAACTCCGTCTTCTTGAGGGGCGGTTCCGGCGGTATGGGCCAAGAAGTGTACGAAGTGGCACCTCTGCTTTTCTAACACCTGGGAAACCCAGGCGGATCTGCATTGGTCTTCCACCTTTGTTTCCTGCTCGGGGGCGGATTGGGTGGGCTTTGAAATTTCCAGATCCGAGGCGGAATCTTCCTTGGGAAGCTCCTGCATCTCAGATCGGATCTTCGCGACAGCGTCCAGCTCTGCGGCGGTCGCGTCTGCGTTACTTACCAGTGGGTTTCCGTCGGAATCGACGGTTTCCCCGATGAAGATGTGAATGCCGCCAATTGGGACGATGGAGAGCTTGACGGGGTTTGTCCTAGCCGGAATCCAGCACTCATCCGGAGGGACGATCGGCAGATTTCCGGCGTAAAGGACGCGCCCCACAGCGATGGTGTCGTCGTAGCTTCCCATGGCGGAACCCTCCCGGTTCCGGCCTCCAGACGCCACAGGCCCCACGGTGGGCGCCAACTGTCGTTGCCTAATCGACGGTACCCCGGAGGAGGGATCCTCATGAGGGGGAGAAGAAGTAGGGGCCATAGGGCGGAGTGCACACGGGACGGTGGTACGCGAGTTACCCAGCTTCGGAACACCTGCACGATGACAGGGCCTACTGCTGCTTGTCTGGAATTATCTGGGCGCTTTCGCGTTGTTACAATGAGTTGTGGTTGTGCCTCTAGGGCTCCCGGGATCCGGCTTATAAAGGCGCACGGATTTAGGGTTTACATGGAGAGTCCTAGCCGGATTACAGATAGCCTAGCTACGGTACAATATCTTGCCGTGCACGTCACGGATCCGCCTTCCATACACGTCGTACTGGATCCGGGTTCCTCATGGGCCTCCCTGGATCCGGGTCACTCCTAGGTCGGTACGGATCCGGCCTGCTGATCCTGGGCTGGACTTCTTCCTTCATGATCAACAGCAACTGGGCCGCCCGATGGGCCACATGCCTCATCACCATCTGTGGGCCACCCGGGCTTGCCGGATCTAGGCACTGTCGATGGTACACCCATGAAGTATACCCACAACACCTGTAGGCCGCGCCGCCCTACTGTGGCGGCGCCCCGTGGCCCCACTTCGTGACTCCTTCGGTCTTCTGGAAGCTTCGTGTGAAAATAGGCCCCTGGGCGTTGATTTCGTCCAATTCCGAGAATATTTCCTTACTAGGATTTCTGAAACCAAAAACAGCAGAAAATGGCAACTGGCTCTTCGGCATCTTGTTAATAGGTTAGTGCCGGAAAATGCATAAATATGACATAAAGTATGCATAAAACATGTAGGTATCATCAATAAAGTGGCATGGAACATAAGAAATTATCGATACGTTGGAGACGTATCAGCATCCCCAAGCTTAGTTCCTGCTCGTCCCGAGTAGGTAAACGATAACAAAGATAATTTCTGGAGTGACATGCCATCATAACCTTGATCATACTATTGTAAACACATGTAATGAATGCAGCGATCAAAACAATGGTAATGCAATGAGTAAACAAATGAATCATATAGCAAAGACTTTTCATGAATAGTACTTTCAAGACAAGCATCAATAAGTCTTGCATAAGAGTTAACTCATAAAGCAATAAATTCAAAGTAAAGGTATTGAAGCAACACAAATGAAGATTAAGTTTCAGCGGTTGCTTTCAACTTGTAACATATATATCTGATGGATAGTTGTCAATGTAAAATAATATAAGAAGTGCAATATGCAAGTATGTAGGAATCAATGCACAGTTCACACAAGTGTTTGCTTCTTGAGATGGAGAGAAATAGGTGAACTGACTCAACATAAAAGTAAAAGAATGGCCCTTCGCAGAGGGAAGCATCGATTGCTATATTTGTGCTAGAGCTTTGATTTTGAAAACAAGAAACAATTTTGTCAACGGTAGTAATAAAGCATATGCATCATGTAAATTATATCCTACAAGTTGCAAGCCTCATGCATAGTATACTAATAGTGCCCGCACCTTGTCCTAATTAGCTCGGATTACCTGGATTATCACCGCAATACATATGTTTTAACCAAGTGTCACAAAGGGGTACCTCTATGCCGCATGTACAAAGGTCTAAGGAGAAAGCTCGTATTGGATTTCTCGCTTTTGATTATTCTCAACTTAGACATCCATACCGGGACAACATAGACAACAGATAATGGACTCCTCTTTAATGCTTAAGCATTCAACAACAATTAATTTTCTCATATGAGATTGAGGATATTTGTCCAAAACTGAAACTTCCACCATGGATCATGGCTTTAGTTAGCGACCCAATGTTCTTCTCTAACAGTATGCATGCTCAAACCATTCAACTCATGGTAAATCGCCCTTACTTCAGACAAGACGGACATGCATAGCAACTCACATGACATTCAACAAAGAGTAGTTGATGGTGTCCCCAGGAACATGGTTATCGCACAACAAGCAACTTAATAAGAGATAAAGTGCATAAGTACATATTCAATACCACAATAGTTTTTAGTCTATTTGTCCCATGAGCTATATATTGTAAAGATAAAGGATAGAAATTTTAAAGGTAGCACTCAAACAATTTACTTTGGAATGGCGGAGAAATACCATGTAGTAGGTAGGTATGGTGGACACAAATGGCATAGTGGTTGGCTCAAGGATTTTGGATGCATGAGAAGTATTCCCTCTCGATACAAGGCTTAGGCTAGCAAGGTTATTTGAAACAAACACAAGTATGAAGCGGTGCAGCAAAACTCACATAAAAGACATATTGTAAACATTATAAGACTCTACACCATCTTCCTTGTTGTTCAAACTCTTACTAGAAATTATCTAGACCTTAGAGAGACCAATTATGCAAACCAAATTTTAGCAAGCTCTATGTATTTCTTCATTAATAGGTGCAAAGTATATGATGCAAGAGCTTAAACATGAGCACAACAATTTCCAAGTATCAAATTATTCAAGACATTTTACCAATTACTACATGTAGCATTTCCCGTTTCCAACCATATAACAATTTAACGAAGAAGATTCAACCTTCGCCATGAACACTATGAGTAAAGCCTAAGGACATATTTGTCCATATGCAACAGCGGAGCGTGTCTCTCTCCCACACAATGAATGCTAGGATCCATTTTATTCAAACAAAACAAAAACAAAAACAAACCGACGCTCCAAGCAAAGCACATAAGATGTGATGGAATAAAAATATAGTTTCACTAGAGGAACCTGATAATGTTGTCGATGAAGAAGGGGATGCCTTGGGCATCCCCAAGCTTAGACGCTTGAGTCTTCTTGAAATATGCAGGGGTGAACCACCGGGGCATCCCCAAGCTTAGAGCTTTCACTCTCCTTGATCATATTGTATCATCTCCCTCTCTTGATCCTTGAAAACTTCCTCCACACCAAACTCAAAACAACTCATTAGAGGGTTAGTGCATAATCAAAATTCACATGTTCAGAGGTGACATAATCATTATTAACACTTCTGGACATTGCACAAAGCTACTGAAAGTTAATGGAATCGAAAAATCCACCAAGCATAGCAAAACAGGCAATGCGAAATAAAAGGCAGAATCTGTCAAAACAGAACAGTCCGTAAAGACTAATTTTATTGAGGCACCAGACTTGCTCAAATGAAAATGCTCAAATTGAATAAAAGTTGCGTATATATCTGAGGATCACTCACGTAAATTGGCATAATTTTCGGAGTTACCTACAGAGAATTAGGCCCAGATTCGTGACAGCAAAGAAATCTGTTTCTGCGCAGTAATCCAAATCTAGTATGAACCTTACTATCAAAGACTTTACTTGGCACAACAATGCAACAAAACTAAGATAAGGAAAGGTTGCTACAGTAGTAAAAACTTCCAATACTCAAATATAAAACAAAAGTGCAGTAGTAAAATCATGGGTTGTCTCCCATAAGCGCTTTTCTTTAACGCCTTTCAGCTAGGCGCAGAAAGTGTGTATCAAGTGTTATCAAGAGATGATGCATCTACATTACCTTGGGTTTTACACCTACCTTTCTTGTTCTTTTTCTTACTCTTTGATTTAGGGAATACATGTCTACCCCCCGGTGTAGAGGTGAATTTTAGGGTGCCTTCTCCCACATCTATGACTGCTCCCAATAGTTTCAGCAGGGATCTTCCGAGTGTGATTTGTCCTGTTCCTACACATTCAATAACAAGATAATCAATGGATATTGTTCTTCCAAGAATGGTTGTATGCACACCCGCGGCTATTCCCTTAGGAATTATAACAGAGTTATCAATAAGAGTTATTCCTTCTCCCCCTTCAACGAGTCCCCAAAGTGTCAAAGATTCATAAATACTCTTAGGCATAAGGCAAAATTCAGACATAATATCACAATTGGCATGAAAAGTTTGACCACCGATAACAATTTTAATAGTAGGGTCCCATAATGAAGGTTCAGAGTTCACTAAAACTTGATCAAGACGGTTACGAACATAGCTATAATTTTCGTGCAAGCAAAATGCACTTGTCTCAAGAGTGTTTAATCTATTATAAATGCTAATAAGAGCTGAATAAAAGTTATTAGCTGAATCATGTGATGCAGCCAATTTCTTTATGGCATTAAAAGCTTGATCCCCATTGCAATGAAGGAAATCTCCTCCCACTACAGCATCCAAGGCATATCTATAGCGAATCATAAGCCCAAAATAAAAGTTACTAAGGAGCAAACTTAGAGTCATTTGAGGTTCAGCTTTACGATAAGAATAAAAAATTCTGGACCAGGCATCTTTAAAACTCTCCTCATCCCCTTGTTTAAAAGTGAAGACTAATTCCTCAGGTGAAGAAGTAACAGGTGCAGAACTAGACATGGTAACAAAAGTAAAATGCAAGTAACTAAGTAAAATGCAAGTAACTAATTTTTTTGTGTTTTCGATATGGAGAATGCAAACAAGACAGTAAATAAAGTAAAACTAGCAACTAATTTTTTTTGTATTTTGATTTAGTGCAGCAAACAAAGTAGTAAACAAAATAAAGCAAGACAAAAACAAAGTAAAGAGATTGGAGGTGGAGACTCCCCTTGCAGCGTGTCTTGATCTCCCCGGCAACGGCGCCAGAAATTTAGCTTGACACGCGTACAGCACGCGACCGTTGGGAACCCCAAGTGGAAGGTGTGATGCGTACAGCAGTAAGTTTCCCTCAGTTAGAAACCAAGGTTTATCGAACCAGTAGGAGTCAAGAAGCACGTTGAAGGTTGATGGCGGCGAAGTGTAGTGCGGCGCAACACGAGGGATTCCGGCGCCAACGTGGAACCTGCACAACACAACCAAATTACTTTGCCCCAACGTGACAGTGAGGTTGTCAATCTCACCGGCTTGCTGTAACAAAGGATTAGATGTATAGTGTGGATGATGATTGTTTGCAGAAAACAATAGAACAAGTATTGCAGTAGATTGTATTCGATGTAAAGAATGGACCGGGGTCCACAGTTCACTAGAGGCGTCTCTCCGATAAGAATAAGCATGTTGGGTGAACAAATTACAGTTGGGCAATTGACAAATAAAGAGAGCATGACCATGCACATACATGATATGATGAGTATAGTGAGATTTAATTGGGCATTACGACAAAGTACATAGACCGCTATCCAGCATGCATCTATGCCTAAAAAGTCCACCTTCAGTATTAAGTTGCAAACAACAGACAATTGCATTAAGTATGGTGCGTAATGTAATCAACAACTACATCCTTAGACATAGCATCGATGTTTTATCCCTAGTGGCAAAAACACATCCACAACCTTAGAACCTTTTGTCACTGTCCCAGATTTAATGGAGGCATGAACCCACTATCGAGCATAAATACTCCCTCTTGGAGTTAAAAGTAAAAACTTGGCCAGAGCCTCTACTAATAACGGAGAGCATGCAAGATCATAAACAACACATAGATAATAGATTGATAATCAACATAGCATAGTATTCTCTATTCATCGGATCCCAACAAACACAACATATAGCATTACAGATAGATGATCTTGATCATGTTAGGCAGCTCACAAGATCCGACAATGAAGCACAATTAGGAGAAGACGACCATCTAGCTACTGCTATGGACCCATAGTCCAGGGGTGAACTACTCACTCATCACTCCGGAGGCGACCATGGCGGTGAAGAGTCCTCCGGGAGATGATTCCCCTCTTCGGCAGGGTGCCGGAGGCGATCTCCTGAATCCCCCGAGATGGGATTGGCGGCGGCGGCGTCTCTGGAAGGTTTTCTGTATCGTTGCTCTCGGTACTGTGGGTTTCGCGACGAAGGCTTTAAGTAGGCGGAAGGGCAGGTCAAGAGGCGTCACGGGGGCCCCACACAACAGGGCCGCGCGGGCCCCCTGTAGGCCGCGCGGGCCCCCTGTAGGCCGCGCCGCCCTACTGTGGCGGCGCCCCGTGGCCCCACTTCGTGACTCCTTCGGTCTTCTGGAAGCTTCGTGTGAAAATAGGCCCCTGGGTGTTGATTTCGTCTAATTCCGAGAATATTTCCTTACTAGGATTTCTGAAACCAAAAACAGCAGAAAACAGCAACTGGCTCTTCGGCATCTTGTTAATAGGTTAGTGCCGGAAAATGCATAAATATGACATAAAGTATGCATAAAACATGTATGTATCATCAATAAAGTGGCATGGAACATAAAAAATTATCGATACGTTGGAGACGTATCAATGAGCATGGCCGAGAGGAGGGCCATGCGCAACTATGGAGGGACTACTTCCATCAAATCAACCCCATTTACAAGGCGGGGTGCTTTTGTCAACGTTTTCGGATGTCAAGGGATCTATTTCTGAAGATCATGTACGACATTAGATGCTACGATGACTACTTCAATTTGAAGGCGGATGCTACAGTTAAACTTGAGTTCACTTCTTACTAGAAATGCACTTCAGCCATTAGGATGCTCGTGTATAGACTTGGTGGTGACCTACTGGACAAGTACATATGTATGAGTGAGTCAGGTTGCCTTAGGCGAGGGATGTTGTTTTGGTCAAATGTTGCTGACATTGCCTGAGTAGCGGCAAGGGGGTTTCCTGATATGCTTGAAAGAATAGATTGCATGCACTGGAAGTGGAAAAACTGTTCATTTGGATGGCAAGGTTAGTACCGTGGCCATATGGAAGGGTGCATAGTCATATTTGAGGCGGTGGCATGTCAAGATCTTTGGATTTAGCACTCATGTGCTTCAGCAATCTCCGGTGTTCACACTTCTTGCTGAAGGTCATGCTCCCCCAGTCCAGTATGAGGTCAATGGTCACTTCTATGACAAAGGATACTATCTAGCTGATGGTATATATCCCGCATGGTCCACACTTGTGAAGACAATCCGCTTACCTGCAACCGAGGCCGAGCCAAGGTTTGCTAAGGAGAAAGAAACCTGCAGGAAGGATGTGGAGCGGGTATTGGGCTAAGGAGAAAGAAACCTGCAGGAAGGATGTGGAGCGGGTATTGACGTGCTTTGGGCTATAGTGAAGCCATGAGACTATGTGAAAGATCATGACTGCTTGATCATGCATATATGATTGTTAAGGATAAGCGTGATGTGAGCAGTGAGCTTGTCTGATTTGAACAATTTTCGAATCTGGTTTTTTTCCCAGATTTGTTCTGTGGGCATGTAGGGATCAAAGATAACAAATCTGAACAACGGGAGGCACCTCTTGTTCCGGTTACCTGCAAGATTGATTTCCCGTAAGTATTGTGGCATCCCAACTGAAATCTAGACGCTCTGTTATTCAAAATTCCAAACAACACTTTGTTCCAGACTCGCCTTGTACCAAATGTTGGTATACTACTATTGTAAGCTCATAAATCGTTTCCAAACAACACTTTGGTCCAGACTCGTCTTATACCAAATGTTGGTATACTACTATTATAAGCTCATAAATCGTTTCATGTATCTATGTTGAATTCCCTGGTACAGCCCGCAGTGAATGGTATCCGTGGCCATACTACAACACAGTAGCTTCACCATACAGCTGCCCTACACATCCCCTACAAATCTTTATTGCCAATATAGCAGACAACAAAAGGTTAACAACACACAAGCAGCAAATGTTAATACTAACATATTTATGCTCTCTTTTTTCCCTGTAAATTGATGATGTTCCAGGTTTCTTGGATCTGGATTCCAAGAGAGGTGGTATAAGAACCCCATCAAACATGAATGCAGTCAATAAACCAAGTGCAGCAATCATCACAACACAATCAACAAAAATTGCTCCTTAAACCACCATGAATCATGCACGCAGAGCACCTCCAATACTGGCACATCCAAATACCCAACAGATTCCCAGCTGTAAACGTGCTGCCAACTAATTCAGTACAGGGTCTTAAACGGAGAGATCGACAGAGTGGACAGAGTCATTCCTCAAATGATAACGAACCTAAGTAATAACAATTAGAGTGCTAAGCCGGTCATGGTCCCATAGACAGGAGGTAGGGGTGACGGTCAGACGGATTACTCCTTGTTCTTGCCGTCGGTGGGCTTCTTGTAGGAGTCTTCCAGCTCTTTCGCCTTGCCCATCAGGCCCCACATGATCTTCTTCACGTTCGGAACATCGTAGTTCTGGGCAATGTAGATGCCCGCTCCGGTACCGATCAAAAGGGAGAAAGTGCTCTGGATGAAACCCATTGTTGCTTAGCCTGCACAAGAATCAGGAAGATGCTGTCAAAACATGCTTAACGATATGACAGTTTCAGATATCTGCTGCTACACACACTTGCAGTCGCAACAACTGATAGTTTCATTTTGTTTTCCTAGCATGGTTCTAACATTTACGCATGGCATCCTAAACAACTTGAGCATGGCTCAAATTTGAGACTAGATCTAGTTTCAAAGCTAACAACAAGAAATATATCATATCTACACAAAGAAGTATAAACCAATGAGTTGAAAAGCACAAAAGTTTAAAACTTAGTGTTATACTAGCATAGAAAAAACAGTGGGCCATATATGAATAATCATATGTTCTCCAACCTATATGAGAAGAAAAACAACTATAAGTCTTGCCTTACTTCCTGATTCATACATTTATCACTAAACCTTGCTTACAACCTTGAAACGTTTCAGAACATGCAGTTAGCAAATTGGAAGGCAGCATTCAAACATTCAAAGCATCAAAGTAACAACAGTGAAAACAGAGAGGACTGCCAAACATTATATCAGGAACACTGTTTTTTTTTTCCCTTTCTGAGCCTAGAGTGATGCAGATCAAGTGTTACATAAACGTCCATCATTCAGACAGAAGTCCTTCTGCATATGGAGGTACTACACAACTGCACTCAATGAGAAATCCCCTTCCTTGACCATCAAGCATTACCAGGACAACATAGTCTTAGGAAAAGTGACATAATTATGATGGTACTACCATGGAATTATCTAAAAAAATAAACACTAGATTATATGAGACATTTAACTTGACTCAAAGCTTGAAGAAGTCCTTTAATAATAAATTTCACATTCTCACTGGGTCAGCAGTAGTTAACCAAACCCCAACCTACAGAGTTCTATAAGTTGATGACCAGAGTAACTCCCAACAAATGCAATCTACATGGATAGAGCCAAAGAGCACAACTGACAAAAGCGCTGGACAAAGGTACCAGATAGCACTGGCAGGGAAAGCATTCTTCCAGCACCATCAGGCCACAATCGATAGAGTATTTACTAAATCTGAAGAGCTGCTAATGAAATCAGCTGCTTTAAACAAACATGAACTAAGCTAATTCTCATTTTTTTTCTTCAGAATATCATCCAGCAAACTCTAAGCAGATACAGAACTAGTCATGTGCACAGGTTGCAGCGGCGCTAGAGGTTTAGGACAACACCCTACTAATAAACCAACCAATAATAAAGCAGATATTAGTTAACCAAACCCCAACCTACAAGAATACAATGTGACTGAACTAAACATGACGATCAGGCAAAATCAGCAGAAGGAAGCTACGAGGTAACAGCAATCGGTACTGAAGTTGTTCGTACAGCACCAACCATTCGGCCAAAATCGAAGCATTACCGCAATGTATGATCAGATCGCCTCATCAGACATATAGCACAAACATCAGCTAACTTGGACACAAGTAGCAGCCGCGTTGTAGGTCAAGGATCCAAACACCCTACTATACCAAACCAACCGAAGAACAAAGCATATTGGATGATCAAAACCCCAATCTACAAGCTTAATCTGCATGTACAGCACCGAACAGCACAGTTTGGCAAAAAAAAAAAAACACTTCATTAGTAGAACAAAGCTACCAGGGTAACAGCAACTGGCATGGAAAGGGGACTAATCAACGCAGAACAATGGTCGAACTAATCGCAACCTCACGCAACCACGGGTTGCAGCACGGAACTGATTCGAGAGTAAGACAAGACGGCGTAAGCAGAGCAAGTCAGGCAGCTAGATGACTAGATTGACACCCAAGCCGCAACGGCCAGGTTTCTACCAAAATCCCACGCCCGCCACACCCATCCAATCCGACAACTAGAGTAGAGACGGCTCGGAACCAGCAAGCAGATCGCTAGGGCCGACGCGCCGCCTCGATCGGAGCCCTGGTCGGAAAACCTAACGGAATCGACCGACCGAGCGAATGCAGGAAATCGGCGCGCCGCGGGAGACGAGGGTTTACCTGGGAGGGGGCCGGAACCGAGCTCGAGCGCGGCGGAATCGACGCGAGCGAGGTCGGAGCCGGAGGCGATCGCCGAGCAAGGAAGGGGATTTGCAAGGATTGGTGGCTTCTTCTGCGGGTTGGGTTGGGTTCCCTTGGATGTTATGGTGGTCCCCACGGATTGCCGGACTTGCTGGCCAAGAAGAACTCGGTCGGTTCTGGGCCGAGATGGGCCTGGACTGGATTCTGTATATGGACCTCGAGTAGATCTACATGGGCTCTAATGTTCCGTTCTTCGACTGTATTTTTTACGGCCTAGAACTGGGCCGAGTTTTTTTTTTTCCTTCAGACCTGCTTAGCTGGGCCAACTCGAGATCGTGAGAAAGCTTGGTGCGCGGACACCAGCAGGAGCCTCTTTCTCTCAAGGTTTGGAGGACAATGATACACTCTTAGTCATCTATGATCAAACCTCAGGTTTAATGCTTTAGGAAGCTTTTGGTTCAAAAAGTGGTAACGGTAACATCAGCCGTATCAGATTACGGTGGGATCAGCGGCGTAACAGAATTTCTCGATTTTATTTGGTTCAAGCTTGTAAAGGAATCCAAGATCTGAAGAAGTAGTACTCGATCGGCGTGGAGGAGAAGATGTTCAGCTAGGAAGAGAGGAAGTACAACGGCAAAGGAAGGGAGGAAAGGGGGTCTGGAGAAGCACCCTATCACAAACAGGGAACCAGGTCTCCAATGGCCGCTGCTCCTAACATGGCGCCGCCGCTGCCGCACCTCCTCTTGTGGTGATGCTTCAGGTGAACAAGAGATCGTCGAGGGGAAGACATCGTGTTCCCATCGAAGCCGGCGCCGGACTCAGTGGAGCAGGCGAGCAGCCATGCGCGTGAAGAAGCTGTGAGGTCGAACGGGAGGGACAGTAGCGAGCTGATCAGGCCCAATTAACCTCCGGATGAATAGCATTAACTTTTCGAAGAGAACGAAATGAAACAGTGGTAGTACGAGTTCCTATCAATCATCCTCAAAAATAATTCCCTGGTTCCTGAAACGAACTCCTCTAGACGAACTGAAAAGCGAATCGCGGCACGCTTTCCAACATTCACCATCTGATTCACGTAGGAGCAAAACGTTCATGACTGGATTCGTGAGTGGAGCCAACGCCCCCAGGCGTTCGACGAAATGACAAGCTACGGGCCTACGGGTAACACTGAGCAGCAAAATCCGAGCAGCCACCCATCTAAATCGGGCACCACTACACACGCACACGGGAACTACCGCGGCACGCGACGCGAAGTTGCGAATGGAATGGGGCCAGGAAGACGAGAGGGGAACGTCGGTGGGGAACTGGGAATGGGGGGCGGCGCAGCTACGTGCTTGCGGTCGGTGTCGGTGTCGGTGCCGGACTTGGATATGACCTCCTGGTCTACGAGGCTGAGGGATGAGGCCGAGGGTGAGGTCGAACGCGAGGCCGGGACAGTAGCGTGGCGGGTACACACGTCCGTATCTGACATACATTTTTGTTTTTTTTCACATCACTAGCTATAGTGTATCAGTACAAGAAGCCAAGGAACACGACACGATCGAGAAGCCTGCACTCCCTGCCGAAATTTAATAAACCCCGTGCGTAGCTAGATGAAATGCGACGGGAGTACGTACGTGCGTAAGAAACCATCCGCCCGTGCGTAAGTACGTCGAACGCTGCGATGCTTGCTTGCTTGCATGCATGCAATTCACTGGCCCATAATAAACATCCACCCGTACCTACGCGTACGTACGTATTGCTACGTATCCTCAAAATATTTTGCTTCGTACGGTACATGCATTCACGCACGCACGCGCCCGTGCGCAGTCAGGCAGACGTGATGCATCTAATTTGCTTAATTCTCGTACGTGCATGCGCACCGCCGTATGTCAACTTGTAACTTGTTCATGTGTTTTACCCCCCCCCCCCCCCCCCCCCAAAAAACACCTGTTCATATACGTTTTATCACACAGTTAAACATTGCAAATGAATCCAAAGAGGAAAGCCAAATGAGCTCGAAATTTTAAGGTTTACTCATTACATCATTTACATGCATGTAATCTAACAAGTGCCGGGGGTGTAGCTCATTTTTAAACAAATTTGAATTAAGATCCCGATCGACAATTAATTATGGCGGATCGAGTGAGTAGTTTTAGTTACTGGAGTTTTTTAAATAACTTTCTAAAACAAATGTTGGTTAAGAGAGTTACAAAGTGTGAAAACTTCTAAACAGCTAGGCAAAATGGGCTCGAACTCTAATTTGCTTCTTGTGCATGCGAACCGTATAGTATGTCAACTTGTAACTTGTTCATGTGTTTTTACCCCCAACAAAAAAGTACCTGTTCAAACGTTTTATCACTCAGTCGACTCCAGTTAGGGCCCGATTGAATGCCACGATGTTATACATAGCTGAGTTAATCTACCGGAGCATTCAACTGGTTAATACCGATCCAACCTTGGTGAGAAAATTACAAAAAACCACCACATATCAGGCAGATGTTTCACAAAAACCACCACTATACGAAAATGTTTCAAAAACCACTAACAAGTAACAAAAAACACCGATCCTTGTCTAACACTGGTCTAATGACGAAACTGACATCGAAGGCCACTGTCAGGCTGACGTGGCAGTAAACAACGGTCAACGGAAGCCAGTGATGAAGGGTTGCAAAATTTTGGATCTTTTCGTAAGTTATCATGGGGCCCACCATCAGTCATCTCTTTCCTTGTTTCTTCACCCTCCCGACTCCTTCTTCTCTATCCAGGAGAGCTAAATTTCTAGCACCGTCGGCGACGCTGGCACGTCCGCACAGGTAGGAGTTCGGGCAGGACCGGCACCGACGAAACTGGACAGGGAGGCGTCACACCGTCCGCTATGCCAAAGAGCCCGCACGGGATGGATGCCGAGAAGCGCCGGCGGCGCCGGCGACGCTGCACAGGGAAGCATCCTCGCCGCCCAAGATTACATCGAGACCACACGAGCAGGAGGAGATCCGGCTCCGGCAAAGGTCGGGTGTGGCTGAGCTCCAGCTCCAGCGAGGCGGTCGCGAGCCGGCATGGCGAGCCCCGGCTTGGGCAGGGGCGGGCGGCCGCGGCGAGCTCCGGATCGGCAGGGGCGGGCGGCCGCGGTGAGCTTATTCTCTGGCAAGGGGACGGGCGCGACCGGGCTCCAGCGGGGCGGCCGCGACCGGCTGCGGCGAGCTCCGCTTGGGCAGGGGCGGGCACATCGCGGCGAGCTCCGGCTCCGACAAGGGGAGGGCGCGGCGAGCTTCTGCTCCGGCAAGGGGACTGAGCAAGGGGACGGAGCTGGAGAGGCAGGATTTGCGACCACTGCGCCGTCGTCGATCTGCAGCACGAGCGCCGCCGTCGAGCTGCGACACGGGCGTCGCCGTCGTCCACCGAGCTACGAGCGTGGCGCTGCCGCTGGGCACGCGGGATGGCCGCCGCAGCTGGCTCCTCTTCGACGCCATCTAGCGAGAGGCCACGACGCCGCCGCGGGAGGCCACGACACCGCAGCGAGAGGCCACGATGGACTCGGCTTGCTCACGAAAATTATGGAGAAATAGAAAAATAAAAAAGAGAAAAGTAATGCTATCTGATAAGTGGGTCCCACTGAAATTTACAAATAAGCCCAAAGTTAGAACCAGTATACGGGGCTCCTCTCTTTCTCATTAATCAGTCGCCACATAGCATGACAGCGGGACCATTAAACCAGCATTAGAGAGGAGTCAGTGCTATATGTTACGTGTTACGCCGTAGACTGGTGGTTTTTTGAAAATTTTCCGAATAGTGGTGGTTTTTTGAAACCATTGCCTGATATGTGGTGGTTTTTCGTAATTTTCTCAACCTTGGTAAAAGAAACGAACCTACCCGGTCCGTGTGGGTTAGAGCATCCCCACTCGTCTCCCCGACTAGACCCCCGAGCGATGTTTTTCCAATCCGGACGGCGTTATTCGGCCCAGTCGCGCCCCCGGTTCCTCGATTTCGTTCGGATTTGAGCCTAAATTCATCCGGCGAGCCCACGCCATCGCCGGCCCCCCGGGGAGCGCTCGGGGACTCCGGACGAAACGAAAGCGCGCGAAACATCGAGGAAACTTCCCGCGCGTCTGGTGGCCCCAACTTGTCGGCGAGAGACACCGATCGTCGTCCTCATTGCATCGTCTTCCGCGCGCTGTAAAAGCCTGCCGCCGGTCAGTATTCGCCGGTCGCGTAGCTTCCACGCGGCGAGTTAATGCCGTCGCCTCGACTTCACGCGCGCCTACCTCTATTTATCGCCGAACTACCGCGTCTTCCCCGCATTCACCTCGCTCGCCTTCCCCCAAATCTTCCCCGAACTCGAACGATCCAGCAATGGCGAACGACGATGCGGCCAACAACGGCTTCGGCCGCCGCTCTCTCCACCAATGGGAGGGACGACTCCTCCACGCGGCGGGCTACCCGGCGCCGCCGGACTTCCGCGCGCCGGGAGGATGGAGGCTGAGCGCAGGCGGCGTGCCGATCCCGCCGCCGCCAACGGGTGGGCCCTTACTCGAAGCGGCGACCGACGAGGTGCTCGTCACTCTCAGTGACGAGCAGCGCGCGGATCCACGTTTCTTCCCCGACAACTACGAAGCGTGGACCGCGTTCTTCCGGCGCAGGTATGAACGCGAACTCGCGGCGTACGACGGCCCTCCTCCTCCTCCGGCAAGGAACAATGCCGCCGGCCGCCGCCGATGGTGGAGCGCGCCTGGCCGCACCATCGAGAATGTGCTCGCGCACATCGAGGACAGGAACTCCCCCGTCCTGGGGATGCCGCCGCCGCCGGTGGCGGCTACCGTGTCGTGCCGGCACGGTAGTTCCTGGATGCCGAGGAGGATGACGCCATCCTCCTCCTCGTCTGGCTCGCGGTTGGCGTCTAGGTCCGGCGGGTCGACGCCGGCCACCGTCAAGCAGGAGTGGGCGTCTCCTTCGACCGTTAAGAAGGAACCGGCGTCGCCACCGCCGACCAGAGGGCGCAGCAGCGGCGCCCTCGTCATCCGCGACCAGCCTCCTCTCCGCAGCGCGGGCGGAAGAGGAAGTCGTCGAAGAAGGAGGCCGCCGCGGCCGCCATCAACAACGCCGTAAACCAGCTCGCCGAGGAGGGGGCGAAGCGCGCGGAGGATGCCGCGGTGGCGGAGGCGATCGCCAGGTCGCTGAAGGACCTGGTGCCCGCCGACAACAGCCTCCCCATCGACGCCGCACTGGAGTGGTCCAGGCGCGACTGGGAGCGCCAGGAGGTGGAGCAGCAGCGGCGGCTGCTGGACCTGGCCGCCGCGCGTCAACTCGCCGCCCGCGCCGCCGCACCATCCGCCGGTAGGAACGCCGCGCCCAGGGAGGTGGTCAAGCTCGAGGAGGGCAGCGACGACGACATCTACCGGCGGTCGCCGCCACGCGCCGGCGATGCTGGCCAGGGCACGAGCCGCTGGTACGAGGCGCCACCGCCCCAGGACGACGCCGGCTCGAGCGACGACGACGGCGGCGACTACACGGCCTTCTACCGCCATTTCGGCATGTACGAGGCCACTTTTTAGTTTAAGTGTAGTTTGTCAATCGCCGAATTGAAATATGTGTACGAATTCGGCCTATTTATATACGAACTCGCCTCTATATATAAATATCATTAAATTCCGCTTATGTTTGAACGAGCTTCGCCCAAATTTGTCTGAATTTGCCGAATTACGTCAAAGTACTTGCATCCATCCTAGGCTCGCGGCTGGGAAAATGGGTCTCCCCAGGCCTAATTTTCCTCCAATCCGAACATAAATATCACCGGATTTCGGTGTAGGGAGGCCAAACGAGTGAAGATCCTCTTACAGGAGGAAACGGGTCGAATTCGGGAATCGCTGGGAAAATAAACGACGAACCAAGTGGGCCAACTGGGTTCGAACCGAAAAATTGTGGTCTCCGCCTAAAATCTGGGTTTCAGACTAAATTACAACAACACAAGATATGTTATTTTCGCCTTGATCCGAAGCTTTGAAACCACACAGTTTCATGTTCTAAATTTGACTACTTCGAGCATTTGGGTACATTTGTAAATTAAGTCTGTTTCTTGGTGTCAAAATATAATATCAGTATTATGCATGTTATTGGTCAAAGGTACAATTTAAATAGTGCAAGCCCATGCATCTATGAAGGTGGGTGTATCTTTAACATACCACAAATCAAGGCCACTAAGAACGAATATTTCTTTCAGTGGGAACCAACATTTGGGTCTATCAACATTCTCATCCATAGACTGGCGCCTATGGACTGAGGTCGTATGAATAGTAAATTTGTATTTGAGTTGTTAAATACTTTTAGTTCATATGTACTTATACTGATTTTAGAAACATGAAATTCAGTCAAACATCTAACAAATGTTGGCGAAAAGTTACAAACAGTGTGAAAACTTTTTAACAACTAGGCAAAATGGGCTCAAACTCTCCTAGTTTACTCCCCGCCTACATTTTGAATTATCAGTTTGATCTTTAGATTTTCTAAATAAGTGAACTTTCAAATAGCTTCTACCTGAAAGTTGCAAAAAACATCGAAAAGTTTCAAATGATGATCTTGAAGTCCGATCGATTTACATGGACAACTCCAATATATTGAGGCAGATATGTTATTTTTCCCTTATCAAAAGGTTTGAAACCATCCTTCCCTCTTTTAAATTTGACTACTTCGAGCATTCACATATGTTCTTGTAAATTAAATGTGTTTCCTATAAATGTTCTCACAACACTAAGTAATGTTGAAATAAATAAATCCTTTATGTATTATGAAAGTTATTTGTCAAAGGTACAATTTAAACAGTGTGAGCCCATGCCCTTGTGGCTCTGCACATAATGTTAAGGTGTGTTTAATATAAGTATATTGTCTAGCCCTTTTCCATAAGTTTTAACTTCTTGAAAAAGTTGGCTAGTGCATCAGTTTTCTATGGTATGAGAGACATGGGCATTACCCTTCAGGTACCCATTATTGCTACATCCGGTGCGGATTATGGAGGTAGACTAGCACAAGGGCTCGACAAGCTGGACCCGCATATAGTATCGACTAAGGAAAGCTGAAAGAAGCAAACCCCAATATGTAATATACTGAGACTCTTGTAAACCCTAGCCTGGTTGCATATATAAATTCAAGCAGGGGCACCCCTTAGACATAACACACAGACGCACACAATATCATACCCGCAGATTAGAACTAGACTAGATACTACAGGAATCTGGCGATGCGCCGACGGTCGAGAGCCATTGGCGTAGCCATGGAAGGCCGTCGGCGTATCCTACGCCGAGGGCTGCCATCGGCGTAGCCCCTCGGCGAAGGTCTCCCTCAGTGGAGACACACCGGCCCTCGGCGTGGGACTAGCCCTCGGCGTAAACGTTGGTCGCCGACGGTCGTGCCGGGCTCTCGGCGTCTGAGCCCTCGCCGCAGCAATGGCCAGTGCTTCGTCTGTTAACGGACGTCGACGCTACACCGACGGGCATGGCCCTCGGCGTACATGTCCAAGAAAAATATAAAAAAATCGCGTCAAACCCAAACGGGCTCGCGCCGCTGCCGTGTCCTGTTGGTGGCCGGTGCGCCGGAACTCGAGGGCGCCACGGCTGCTGCTCCCGAGCGCCGATCCTATCAGAGCGTCTATTCCATGCGCGTGCAGACGCGGCCGCACACTGGCTCGTGTGCGTGCAGGCACCTTGGGCGTGTGGTCGTGGAGGCAGAAGGCGGCGAGGTCCAAGGCGCGGCCGTCGGAGGAGGAATGCGGCGATGACTTGGGCCCGACCGTCGGAGGCAGAAGACGATGAGGACCTAGGCGCGGCCGTCAGAGGCAGAAGGCGGTGAGGTCGAAGGTGGGGCCGCCGGAGGAGGAAGGCGGGGAAGACCTCAACGCGGCCGTCGGAGGAGAAGGTGGTGAGGTCCTGCGCGAGAAGGCGACGTGGTCCTGCGCGGTAGAGAGAGAGATAGGAAGGAGAGATACGAGAGAGAGAGAGAGAGAGAGAGATAGGGAGGAGAGAGACCAAAGAGGGGAAGATAAGGGCCTTGGTGTGGCCGTGGCTTCTTTTTTTTTCTTTTCCCATGCCATGTCATCGATCCATGGACTAACACTGCCAACCAATCAGAATTCGCCTAATACCTAGGCAATTCATGGCTAGCTGAAAACTGCCCTCTGATTGGTTATATTTTGAATCGAGCCAACTAATTCAAAAATAATCAAAAAAATGTGAAACCTTCACACAGCCTCATCTTATGTTAATTAGTTTCTAGGAAAAATATAAAACTTGTTGTATCGCAATTTTTTTTAGAAAAACCTTCTCAGAAATGACCTACCATGTACAAAGTTCTATCGTTTTCAGGTCAAATGAACTAGGTTATGACCTAAACCATGACATAGTTTGTTGAGTTGAGCCCATATTGCGTACACCGTGTGTATTTATATGAGAAGAAATATTGTTATTGGGGGATTTCATTGTCTTTGCATAAAAAATCTATTTTTTAATTACCGAGCATGAAAAATGGGTTTTTTTGTGAAGCACCTACCAAGAAACCATTCCAAAATTGCACCACCTAAATTTTCAAGAATGCTAGACTAAATTGTATGTACAAATCACCATTTCTTGCACCTCAAAATATTTCAAGGCACCTCTCACCAAAAAGTTGCCGACTTAGCTGGAAGCAAACAAAATTTAAACTACAGGTGCGTGATTGTTTGCCCTTTATTTTTTTTGAAAAAATTATTTTTAGGTTCACAACTATCTATTTCAGCATAGATCTACAAAGAGTTTAAAAAAAATTATGCATCTAGGTTAGAAAGTTCATGCCCGCTGTTTTGGCCGCATTTTGAATCGAGCACAACTAATTCAAAAGAAATCAAAAAAATGTGAAACCTTCGCACTACAACATCTTATGTTACTTTGTTTTTATAAAAATATAAAACTTATCGTATCACAATGTTTTAGAAAAACCTTCTTGATACGTCTCCAACGTATCGATAATTTCTTATGTTCCATGCCACATTATTGATGTTATCTACATGTTTTATGCACACTTTATGTCATATTCGTGCATTTTCTGGAACTAACCTATTAACAAGATACCGAAGTGCCAGTTGCTGTTTTCTGCTGTTTTTGGTTTCAGAAATCCTAGTAACGAAATATTCTCGGAATTGGACGAAATCAACGCCCAGGTTCCTATTTTCACCGGAAGCATCCAGAACACACGAGAAGGACCAGAGGGGGGGGGGGCACTGGGCCCCCAGACCATAGGCCGGCGCGGCCCAGGCCCTGGCCGCGCCGCCATATGGTGTGGCCCCCCCAGAAGCCCTCATGCGCCGCCTCTTCGCCTATATAAAGCCTCCATCGCGAAAACCCTGATACGATCGACGAAACCCACAGAAACCTTCCAGAGCCGCCGCCATCGCGAAGCCAAGATCTGGGGGACAGGAGTCTCTGTTCCGGCACGCCGCCGGGACGGGGAAGTGCCCCCAGAAGGCTTCTCCATCGACACCGCTGCCATCTCCACCGCCATCTTCATCACCGCTGCTGCTCCCATGAGGAGGGAGTAGTTCTCCATCGAGGCTCGGGGCTGTACCGGTAGCTATGTGGTTCATCTCTCTCCTATGTACTTCAATACAATAATCTCATGAGCTGCCTTACATGATTGAGATTCATATGATGATGCTTGTAATCTAGATGTCATTATGCTAGTCAAGTGAGTTTTACTTATGTGATCTCCGGAGACTCCTTGTCCCACGTGTGTAAAGGTGACAGTGTGTGCACCGTGTGGGTCTCTTAGGCTATATTTCACAGAATACTTATTCACTGTTGAATGGCATAGTGAGGTGCTTATTTATATCTCTTTATGATTGCAATGTGTTTGTATCACAATTTATCTATGTGCTACTCTAGCAATGTTATTAAAGTAGTTTTATTCCTCCTGCACGTGTGTAAAGGTGACAGTGTGTGCACCGTGTTAGTACTTGGTTTATGCTATGATCATGATCTCTTGTAGATTGCGAAGTTAACTATTGCTATGATAATATTGATGTGATCTATTCCTCCTACATATGCATGAAGGTGACAGTGTGCATGCTATGTTAGTACTTGGTTTAGTCTTTTGATCTATCTTACACTATAAGGTTACTAAAATATGAACATTAATTGTGGAGCTTGTTAACTCCGGCATTGAGGGTTCGTGTAATCCTACGCAATGTGTTCATCATCCAACAAAAGTGTAGAGTATGCATTTATCTATTCTGTTATGTGATCAATGTTGAGAGTGTCCACTAGTGAAAGTGTAATCCCTAGGCCTTGTTCCTAAATACTGCTATCGCTGCTTGTTTACTGTTTCTTGTGTTACTACTGCTGCAATACTACCACCATCAACTACACGCCAGCAAGCTATTTTCCTGGCACCGTTGCTACCTTGCTTATTCATACCACCCGTATTTCACTATCTCTTCGCCGAACTAGTGCACCTATTTGGTGTGTTGGGGACACAAGAGACTTCTTGCTTTGTGGTTGCAGTGGTTGCATGAGAGGGATATCTTTGACCTCTTCCTCCCCGAGTTCGATAAACCTTGGGTGATCCACTTAAGGGAAAACTTGCTGCTGTTCTACAAACCTCTCGCTCTTGGAGGCCCAACACTGTCTACAGAAAAGGAGGGGGAAGTAGACATCAAGCACTTTTCTCGGCGCCGTTGTTTGGGAGGAAAGGTAAAAGGTACTCACACTCCGGATCTCGGCTACTAAGCTATTTTCGCCGTTGTAAGTACTCGAAGCTATTTCCTTTAGATCCTGCAATTGCAACTTTTTGTTTCTTGTTTACACTAGTAAGGCATAATGGACAACATCTGTGAGCTTTTTATTCTATTTCTGAGTCAAGACATGAATGGTTTAATGCGAAAATTAAAAAACCCATGGAATCTTATTTGCATGCTAGTAGCAATGATATTAGTATGAACGCTTTGAACACCATTGTTGCTAATGATATGGAAAATTCTAAGCTTGGGGAAGCTGGCTTTGATGAGCATGATATTTTTAGTCCCCCAAGCATTGAGGAGAAAATTTTCTTTGATGATACTTTGCCTCCTATTTATGATGATTATAATGATATTGGTCTTTTAGTGCCGCCTACTATGGAGAGTAATTTTTATGATGATAATACTATGCCTCCTACACTTGATGAGAATAATAATGATAGCTACTTTGTTGAATTTGCTCCTACTACAATTAATAAGAATAACTATGCTTATGTTGGGAGTAGTAATAATTTTATGCATGAGACTCATGATAAGAATGCTTTATGTGATAGTTATATTGTTGAGTTTGCTCATGACACTACTGAAAGCTATTATGAGAGAGGAAAATATGGTTGCAAAAATTTTCATGTTACTAAAACACCTCTCTATGTGCTGAAATTTTTGAAGCTACACTTGTTTTATCTTCCTATGCTTGTTACTTTGCTCTTCATGAACTTGTTTATTTACAAGATTCCTATGCATAGGAAGCATGTTAGACTTAAATGTGTTTTGAATTTGCCTCTTGATGCTCTCTTTTGCTTCAAATACTATTTCTCGCGAGTGCATCATTAAAACTGCTGAGCCCATCTTAATGGCTATAAAGAAAAGAACTTCTTGGGAGATAACCCATGTGTTATTTTGCTACAGTACTTTGTTTTATATTTGTGTCTTGGAAGTTGTTTACTACTGTAGCAACCTCTCCTTATCTTAGTTTTGTGTTTTGTTGTGCCAAGTAAAGTCTTTGATAGTAAAGTCAATACTAGATTTGGATTACTGCGCAGAAACTGTTTTCTTGCTGTCACGAATCTGGGCAAAATTCTCTGTAGGTAACTCAGAAAATTATGCCAATTTACGTGAGTGATCCTCAGATATGTACGCAACTTTCATTCAATTTGGGCATTTTCATCTGAGCAAGTCTGGTGCCATTTTAAAATTCGTCTTTACGGACTATTCTGTTTTGACAGATTCTGCCTTTTATTTCGCATTGCTTCTTTCGCTGTGTTGGGTGGATTTCTTTGTTCCATTACCTTCCAGCAGCTTTGGGCAATGTCCAGAGGTGTTAAGAATGATTGTGTCACCTCTGAACATGTGAGTTTTTGATTATGCACTAACCCTCTAATGAGTTTGTTTCGAGTTTGGTGTGGAGGAAGTTTTCAAGGGTCAAGAGAGGAGGATGATATACTATGATCAAGAAGAGTGAAAGCTCTAAGCTTGGGGATGCCCCGGTGGTTCACCCCTGCATATTCTAAGAAGACTCAAGCGTCTAAGCTTGGGGATGCCCAAGGCATCCCCTTCTTCATCGACAACATTATCAGGTTCCTCCCCTGAAACTATATTTTTATTCCATCACATCTTATGTACTTTACTTGGAGCGTCTGTATGCTTTTATTTTTGTTTGTGTTTGAATAAATTGGATTACATCATGCTTGTGTGGGAGAGAGACACGCTCCGCTGTAGCATATGGACAAATATGTCCTTAGGCTTTACCCATAGTATTCATGGCGAAGTTTCTTCTTCGTTAAATTGTTATATGGTTGGAATTGGAAAATGATACATGTAGTAATTGCTATAAATGTCTTGGGTAATGTGATACTTGGCAATTGTTGTGCTCATGTTTAAGCTCTTGCATCATATGCTTTGCACCCATTAATGAAGAAATACATAGAGCATGCTAAAATTTGGTTTGCATATTTGGTTTCTCTAAGGTCTAGATAATTTCTAGTATTGAGTTTGAACAACAAGGAAGACGGTGTAGAGTCTTATAATGTTTACAATGTGTCTTTTATGTGAGTTTTGCTGCACCGGTTCATCCTTGTGTTTGTTTCAAATAAGCCTTGCTAGCCTAAACCTTGTATCGAGAGGGAATACTTCTCATGCATCCAAAATACTTGAGCCAACCACTATGCCATTTGTGTCCACCATACCTACCTACTACATGGTATTCTCCGCCATTCCAAAGTAAATTGCTTGAGTGCTACCTTTAAAATTCCATCATTCACCTTTGCAATATATAGCTCATGGGACAAATAGCTTAAAAACTATTGTGGTATTGAATATGTACTTATGCACTTTATCTCTTATTAAGTTGCTTGTTGTGCGATAACCATGTTTCTGGGGACGCCATCAACTATTCTTTGTTGAATATCATGTGAGTTGCTATGCATGTTCGTCTTGTCTGAAGTAAGAGAGATCTACCACCTTATGGTTAAGCATGCATATTGTTAGAGAAGAACATTGGGCCGCTAACTAAAGCCATGATCCATGGTGGAAGTTTCAGTTTTGGACATATATCCTCAATCTCATATGAGAAAATTATTAATTGTTGTTACATGCTTATGCATAAAAGAGGAGTCCATTATCTGTTGTCTATGTTGTCCCGGTATGGATGTCTAAGTTGAAGAATAATCAATAGCGAGAAATCCAATGCGAGCTTTCTCCTTAGACCTTTGTACAGGCGGCATAGAGGTACCCCATTGTGACACTTGGTCAAAACATGTGCATTGTGATGATCCGGTAGTCCAAGCTAATTAGGACAAGGTGCGGACACTATTAGTATACTATGCATGAGGCTTGCAACTTGTAAGATATAATTTACATGATACATATGCTTTATTACTACCGTTGACAAAATTGTTTCATGTTTTCAAAATCAAAGCTCTAGCACAAATATAGCAATCGATGCTTTTCCTCTATGGAGGACCATTCTTTTACTTTCATTGTTGAGTCAGTTCACCCATTTCTCTCCACCTCAAGAAGCAAACACTTGTGTGAACTGTGCATTGATTCCTACATATTTGCATATTGCATTTGTTATATTGCTTTGCATTGACAATTATCCATGAGATATACATGTTATAAGTTGAAAGCAACCGCTGAAACTTCATCTTCCTTTGTGTTGCTTCAATGCCTCTACTTTGAATTATTGCTTTATGAGTTAACTCTTATGCAAGACTCATTGATGCTTGTCTTGAAGTACTATTCATGAAAAGTCTTTGCTATATGATTCACTTGTTTACTCATGTCATATACATTGTTTTGATCGCTGCATTCACTACATATGCTTTACAAATAGTTTGATCAAGGTTATGATGGCATGTCACTCAAAAAATTATCTTTGTTATCGTTTTACCTGCTCGGGACGAGCAGAACTAAGCTTGGGGATGCTGATACGTCTCCAACGTATCGATAATTTCTTATGTTCCATGCCACATTATTGATGTTATCTACATGTTTTATGCACACTTTATGTCATATTCGTGCATTTTCTAGAACTAACCTATTAACAAGATACCGAAGTGCCGATTCTTTGTTTTCGCTGTTTTTGGTTTCGTAAATCCTAGTAATGAAATATTCTCGGAATTGGACGAAATCAACGCCCAGGTTCCTATTTTCACCGGAAGCATCCGTAACACACGAGAAGGACCGGAGGGGGCACTCGGGCCCCCAGACCATCGGCCGGCGTGGCCCAGGCCCTGGCCGCGCCGCCATATGGTGTGGCCCCCCCAGAAGCCCTCCTGCGCCGCCTCTTCGCCTATATAAAGACTCCGTCGCGAAAACCCTGATACGATCGACGAAACCCACGTAAACCTTCCGCAGCCGCCGCCATCGCGAAGCCAAGATCTGGGGGACAGAGTCTCTCTCTTCGGCACGCCGCCGGGACGGGGAAGTGCCCCTGAAGGCTTCTCCCTCGACACCGCTGCCATCTCCACCGCCATCTTCATCACCGCTGCTGCTCCCATGAGGAGGGAGTAGTTCTCCATCGAGGCTCGGGGCTGTACCGGTAGCTATGTGGTTCATCTCTCTCCTATGTACTTCAATACAATAATCTCATGAGCTGCCTTACATGATTGAGATTCATATGATGATGCTTGTAATCTAGATGTCATTATGCTAGTCAAGTGAGTTTTACTTATGTGATCTCCGGAGACTCCTTGTCCCACGTGTGTAAAGGTGACAGTGTGTGCACCGTGTGGGTCTCTTAGGCTATATTTCACAGAATACTTATTCACTGTTGAATGGCATAGTGAGGTCCTTATTTATATCTCTTTATGATTGCAATGTGTTTGTATCACAATTTATCTATGTGCTACTCTAGCAATGTTATTAAAGTAGTTTTATTCCTCCTGCACGTGTGTAAAGGTGACAGTGTGTGCACCGTGTTAGTACTTGGTTTATGCTATGATCATGATCTCTTGTAGATTGCGAAGTTAACTATTGCTATGATAATATTGATGTGATCTATTCCTCCTACATATGCATGAAGGTGACAGTGTGCATGCTATGTTAGTACTTGGTTTAGTCTTTTGATCTATCTTACACTATAAGGTTACTAAAATATGAACATTAATTGTGGAGCTTGTTAACTCCGGCATTGAGGGTTCGTGTAATCCTACGCAATGTGTTCATCATCCAACAAAAGTGTAGAGTATGCATTTATCTATTCTGTTATGTGATCAATGTTGAGAGTGTCCACTAGTGAAAGTGTAATCCCTAGGCCTTGTTCCTAAATATCGCTATCGCTGCTTGTTTATCTTGTTTCTTGTGTTACTACTGCTGCAATACTACCACCATCAACTACACGCCAGCAAGCTATTTTCTGGCACTGTTGCTACTGCTTATTCATACCACCTGTATTTCACTATCTCTTCGCCGAACTAGTGCACCTATTTGGTGTGTTGGGGACACAAGAGACTTCTTGCTTTGTGGTTGCAGGGTTGCATGAGAGGGATATCTTTGACCTCTTCCTCCCTGAGTTCGATAAACCTTGGGTGATCCACTTAAGGGAAAACTTGCTGCTGTTCTACAAACCTCTGCTCTTGGAGGCCCAACACTGTCTACAGGAAAAGGAGGGGGAAGTAGACATCAAGCACTTTTCTGGCGCCGTTGCCGGGGAGGAAAGGTAAAAGGTACTCACACTCCGGATCTCGGCTACTAAGCTATTTTCGCCGTTGTAAGTACTCGAAGCTATTTCCTTTAGATCCTGCAATTGCAACTTTTTGTTTCTTGTTTACACTAGTAAGGCATAATGGACAACATCTGTGAGCTTTTTATTCTATTTCCTGAGTCAAGACATGAATGGTTTAATGCGAAAATTAAAAAACCCATGGAATCTTATTTGCATGCTAGTAGCAATGATATTAGTATGAACGCTTTGAACACCATTGTTGCTAATGATATGGAAAATTCTAAGCTTGGGGAAGCTGGCTTTGATGAGCATGATATTTTTAGTCCCCCAAGCATTGAGGAGAAAATTTTCTTTGATGATACTTTGCCTCCTATTTATGATGATTATAATGATATTGGTCTTTTAGTGCCGCCTACTATGGAGAGTAATTTTTATGATGATAATACTATGCCTCCTACACTTGATGAGAATAATAATGATAGCTACTTTGTTGAATTTGCTCCTACTACAATTAATAAGAATAACTATGCTTATGTTGGGAGTAGTAATAATTTTATGCATGAGACTCATGATAAGAATGCTTTATGTGATAGTTATATTGTTGAGTTTGCTCATGACACTACTGAAAGCTATTATGAGAGAGGAAAATATGGTTGCAAAAATTTTCATGTTACTAAAACACCTCTCTATGTGCTGAAATTTTTGAAGCTACACTTGTTTTATCTTCCTATGCTTGTTACTTTGCTCTTCATGAACTTGTTTATTTACAAGATTCCTATGCATAGGAAGCATGTTAGACTTAAATGTGTTTTGAATTTGCCTCTTGATGCTCTCTTTTGCTTCAAATACTATTTCTCGCGAGTGCATCATTAAAACTGCTGAGCCCATCTTAATGGCTATAAAGAAAAGAACTTCTTGGGAGATAACCCATGTGTTATTTTTCTACAGTACTTTGTTTTATATTTGTGTCTTGGAAGTTGTTTACTACTGTAGCAACCTCTCCTTATCTTAGTTTTGTGTTTTGTTGTGCCAAGTAAAGTCTTTGATAGTAAAGTCAATACTAGATTTGGATTACTGCGCAGAAACTGTTTTCTTGCTGTCACGAATCTGGGCAAAATTCTCTGTAGGTAACTCAGAAAATTATGCCAATTTACGTGAGTGATCCTCAGATATGTACGCAACTTTCATTCAATTTGGGCATTTTCATCTGAGCAAGTCTGGTGCCATTTTAAAATTCGTCTTTACGGACTATTCTGTTTTGACAGATTCTGCCTTTTATTTCGCATTGCTTCTTTCGCTGTGTTGGGTGGATTTCTTTGTTCCATTACCTTCCAGCAGCTTTGGGCAATGTCCAGAGGTGTTAAGAATGATTGTGTCACCTCTGAACATGTGAGTTTTTGATTATGCACTAACCCTCTAATGAGTTTGTTTCGAGTTTGGTGTGGAGGAAGTTTTCAAGGGTCAAGAGAGGAGGATGATATACTATGATCAAGAAGAGTGAAAGCTCTAAGCTTGGGGATGCCCCGGTGGTTCACCCCTACATATTCTAAGAAGACTCAAGCGTCTAAGCTTGGGGATGCCCAAGGCATCCCCTTCTTCATCGACAACATTATCAGGTTCCTCCCCTGAAACTATATTTTTATTCCATCACATCTTATGTACTTTACTTGGAGCGTCTGTATGCTTTTATTTTTGTTTGTGTTTGAATAAATTGGATTACATCATGCTTGTGTGGGAGAGAGACACGCTCCGCTGTAGCATATGGACAAATATGTCCTTAGGCTTTACCCATAGTATTCATGGCGAAGTTTCTTCTTCGTTAAATTGTTATATGGTTGGAATTGGAAAATGATACATGTAGTAATTGCTATAAATGTCTTGGGTAATGTGATACTTGGCAATTGTTGTGCTCATGTTTAAGCTCTTGCATCATATGCTTTGCACCCATTAATGAAGAAATACATAGAGCATGCTAAAATTTGGTTTGCATATTTGGTTTCTCTAAGGTCTAGATAATTTCTAGTATTGAGTTTGAACAACAAGGAAGACGGTGTAGAGTCTTATAATGTTTACAATGTGTCTTTTATGTGAGTTTTGCTGCACCGGTTCATCCTTGTGTTTGTTTCAAATAAGCCTTGCTAGCCTAAACCTTGTATCGAGAGGGAATACTTCTCATGCATCCAAAATACTTGAGCCGACCACTATGCCATTTGTGTCCACCATACCTACCTACTACATGGTATTCTCCGCCATTCCAAAGTAAATTGCTTGAGTGCTACCTTTAAAATTCCATCATTCACCTTTGCAATATATAGCTCATGGGACAAATAGCTTAAAAACTATTGTGGTATTGAATATGTACTTATGCACTTTATCTCTTATTAAGTTGCTTGTTGTGCGATAACCATGTTTACTGGGGACGCCATCAACTATTCTTTGTTGAATATCATGTGAGTTGCTATGCATGTTCGTCTTGTCTGAAGTAAGAGAGATCTACCACCTTATGGTTAAGCATGCATATTGTTAGAGAAGAACATTGGGCCGCTAACTAAAGCCATGATCCATGGTGGAAGTTTCAGTTTTGGACATATATCCTCAATCTCATATGAGAAAATTATTAATTGTTGTTACATGCTTATGCATAAAAGAGGAGTCCATTATCTGTTGTCTATGTTGTCCCGGTATGGATGTCTAAGTTGAAGAATAATCAATAGCGAGAAATCCAATGCGAGCTTTCTCCTTAGACCTTTGTACAGGCGGCATAGAGGTACCCCATTGTGACACTTGGTCAAAACATGTGCATTGTGATGATCCGGTAGTCCAAGCTAATTAGGACAAGGTGCGGACACTATTAGTATACTATGCATGAGGCTTGCAACTTGTAAGATATAATTTACATGATACATATGCTTTATTACTACTGTTGACAAAATTGTTTCATGTTTTCAAAATCAAAGCTCTAGCACAAATATAGCAATCGATGCTTTTCCTCTATGGAGGACCATTCTTTTACTTTCATTGTTGAGTCAGTTCACCCATTTCTCTCCACCTCAAGAAGCAAACACTTGTGTGAACTGTGCATTGATTCCTACATATTTGCATATTGCATTTGTTATATTGCTTTGCATTGACAATTATCCATGAGATATTGATGTCTACGTTCCCCCTCCTTTCCTGTAGACAGTGTTGGGCCTCCAAGAGCAGAGGTTTGTAGAACAGCAGCAAGTTTTCCCTTAAGTGGATACCCAAGGTTTATCGAACTCAGGGAGGAAGAGGTCAAAGATATCCCTCTCATGCAACCCTGCAACCACAAAGCAAGAAGTCTCTTGTGTCCCCAACACACCTAATAGGTGCACTAGTTCGGCGAAGAGATAGTGAAATACAGGTGGTATAAATATATATGAGCAGTAGCAACGGTGCCAGAAAAGTGCTTGGCGCGTAATTGGTGGTGGTGGTATTGCAGCAGTAGTAACACAGTAAAACAGTAAACAAGCAGTAGTAACTCAACAGTATTTAGGAACAAGGCCTAGGGATTACACTTTCACTAGTGGACACTCTCAACATTGATCACATAACAGAACAGATAAATGCATACTCTACACTTTTGTTGGATGATGAACACATTGCGTAGGATTACACGAACCCTCAATGCCGGAGTTAACAAGCTCCACAATAATGCTCATGTTTAAGTAACCTTATAGTGTAAGATAGATCAACGCTACTAAACCAAGTACTAGCATAGCATGCACACTGTCACCTTCATGCATATGTAGGAGGAATAGATCACATCAATAATATCATAGCAATAGTTAACTCCATAATCTACAAGAGATCATGATCATAGCATAAACCAAGTACTAACACGGTGCACACACTGTCACCATTACACACGTGCAGGAGGAATAGAACTACTTTAATAACACATCACTAGAGTAGCACATAGATAGTAGTGATACAAAACTCATATGAATCTCAATCATGTAAAGCAGCTCATGAGATTATTGTATTGAGGTACATAGGAGAGATTAACCACATAGCTACCGGTACAGCCCCGAGCCTCGATGGAGAACTACTCCCTCCTCATGGGAGCAGCAGCGGTGATGAAGATGGCGGTGGAGATGGCAGCGGTGTCGATGGAGAAGCCTTCCGGGGGCACTTCCCCGCTCCGGCAGGGTGCCGGAACAGAGATCCTGTCCTCCAGATCTTGGCTTCGCGATGGCGGCGGCTCTGGAAGGTTTTCGTGGGTTTCGTCAATTGGTGTAGGGTTTTCTGATCCAGGGGCTTCTTATAGGCGAAGAGGCGGCGCAGGAAGGTCGAAGGGGGGCCCACACCCTAGGGGGGCGCGCCCCCCCCCCTAGGCCGCGCCGGGGTGTGGTGTGGTGGCCCTGCCTCCCTTCTCTGGCGGTTCTCGTGTGTTCTGGATGCTTCCGGGTAAAATAGGAACCTGGGCGTTGATTTCGTCCGATTCCGAGAATATTTCGTTACTAGGATTTCTGAAACCAAAAACAGCGAAAAACAGAACTGCACTTCGGCATCTTGTTAATAGGTTAGTTCCAGAAAATGCACGAATATGACATAAAGTGTGCATAAAACATGTAGATAACATCAATAATGTGGCATGGAACATAAGAAATTATCGATACGTTGGAGACGTATCAGCATCCCCAAGCTTAGTTCTGCTCGTCCCGAGCAGGTAAAACGATAACACAGATAATTTCTGGAGTGACATGCCATCATAACCTTGATCATACTATTTGTAAAGCATATGTAGTGAATGCAGCGATCAAAACAATGTATATGACATGAGTAAACAAGTGAATCATAAAGCAAAGACTTTTCATGAATAGCACTTCAAGACAAGCATCAATAAGTCTTGCATAAGAGTTAACTCATAAAGCAATAATTCAAAGTAAAGGTATTGAAGCAACATAAAAGAAGATTAAGTTTCAGCGGTTGCTTTCAACTTATAACATGTATATCTCATAGATATTGTCAACATAGAGTAATATAACAAATGCAATAAGCAAATATGTAGGAATCAATGCACAGTTCACACAAGTGTTTGCTTCTTGAGGTGGAGAGAAATAGGTAAACTGACTCAACATTGAAAGTAAAAGAATTGTCCTTCAAAGAGGAAAAGCATCGATTGCTATATTTGTGCTAGAGCTTTGATTTTGAAAACATGAAACAATTTTGTCAACGGTAGTAATAAAGCATATGCATCATGTAAATTATATCTTATAAGTTGCAAGCCTCATGCATAGTGTACCAATAGTGCCCGCACCTTGTCCTAATTAGCTTGGACTACCTGGATTATCACCGCAATACATATGCTTTAACCAAGTATCACAAAGGGGTACCTCTATGCCGCTTTGTACAAAGGTCTAAGGAGAAAGCTCGCATTTGGATTTCTCGCTTTTGATTATTCTCAACTTAGACATCCATACCGGGACAACATAGACAACAGATAATGGACTCCTCTTTTAATGCTTTAAGCATTCAACAACAATTAATTCTTTTCTCATTAGAGATTTGAGGATGTTTGTCCAAAACTGAAACTTCCACCATGGATCATGGCTTTAGTTAGCGGCCCAATGTTCTTCTCTCACAATATGCATGCTCAAACCATTCAACTCAGTGTAGATCGCCCTTACTTCAGACAAGACGAACATGCATAGCAACTCACATGAAATTCAACAATGAATAGTTGATGGCGTCCCCAGTAAACATGGTTATCGCACAACAAGCAACTTAATAAGAGATAAAGTGCATAATTACATATTCAATACCACAATAGTTTTTAAGCTATTTGTCCCATGAGCTATATATTGCAAAGGTGAATGATGGAATTTTAAAGGTAGCACTCAAGCAATTTACTTTGGAATGGCTGGAAAATACCATGTAGTAGGTAGGTATGGTGGACACAAATGGCATAGTGGTTGGCTCAAGTATTTTGGATGCATGAGAAGTATTCCCTCTCGATACAATGGTTTAGGCTAGCAAGGCTTATTTGAAACAAACACAAGGATGAACCGGTGCAGCAAAACTCACATAAAAGACATATTGAAAACATCATAAGACTCCACACCGTCTTCCTTGTTGTTCAAACTCAATACTAGAAATTATCTAGACCTTAGAGAAACCAAATATGCAAACCAAATTTTAGCATGCTCTATGTATTTCTTCATTAATGGGTGCAAAGTATATGATGCAAGAGCTTAAACATGAGCACAACAATTGCCAAGTATCACATTACCCAAGACATTAATAGCAATTACTACATGTATCATTTTCCAATTCCAACCATATAACAATTTAACGAAGAAGAAACTTCGCCATGAATACTAAAAGCTAAGAACACATGTGTTCATACGAACCAACGGAGCGTGTCTCTCTCCCACACAAGCATGATGTAATCCAATTTATTCAAACACAAACAAAAACAAAAGCAAACAGACGCTCCAAGTAAAGCACATAAGATGTGACCGAATAAAAATATAGTTTCAAGAGAAGGAACCTGATAATTTGTCGATGAAGAAGGGGATGCCTTGGGCATCCCCAAGCTTAGACGCTTGAGTCTTCTTGATATATGCAGGGGTGAACCACCGGGGCATCCCCAAGCTTAGAGCTTTCACTCTCCTTGATCATGGTATATCATCCTCCTCTCTTGACCCTTGAAAACTTCCTCCACACCAAACTCGAAACAACTCATTAGAGGGTTAGTGCACAATAAAAATTAACATATTCAGAGGTGACACAATCATTCTTAACACTTCTGGACATTGCATAATGCTACTGGACATTAGTGGATCAAAGAAATTCATCCAACATAGCAAAAGAGGCAATGCGAAATAAAAGGCAGAATCTGTCAAAACAGAACAGTTCGTATTGACGAATTTTTAAATGGCACCAGACTTGCTCAAATGAAAATGCTCAAATTGAATGAAAGTTGCGTACATATCTGAGGATCATGCACGTAAATTGGCTTAATTTTCTGAGTTACCTACAGGGAGGTGGACCCAGATTCGTGACAGCAAAGAAATCTGGAACTGTGCAGTAATCCAAATCTAGTACTTACTTTTCTATCAACGGCTTTACTTGGCACAACAAAACACAAAACTAAGATAAGGAGAGGTTGCTACAGTAGTAAACAACTTCCAAGACACAAAATAAAAACAAAGTACTGTAGCAAAATAACACATGGGTTATCTCCCAAGAAGTTCTTTTCTTTATAGCCATTAAGATGGGCTCAGCAGTTTTAATGATGCACTCATAAGAAATAGTATTTGAAGCAAAAGAGAGCATCAAGAGGCAAATACAAAACACATTTAAGTCTAACATGCTTCCTATGCAAGAGAATCTTGTAAATAAACAAGTTTATGAAGAGCAAAGTAACAAGCATAGGAAGATAAAACAAGTGTAGCTTCAAAAATTTCAGCACATAGAGAGGTGTTTTAGTAACATGAAAATTTTTACAACCATATTTTCCTCTCTCATAATAACTTTCAGTAGCAACATGAGCAAACTCAACAATATAACTATCACATAAAGCATTCTTATCATGAGTCTCATGCATAAAATAATTACTCTCCACATAGGCATAATCAATTTTATTAGTTGTAGTGGGAGCAAATTCAACAAAGTAGCTATCATTATTATTCTCATCATCAAATATAGGAGGCATATTGTAATCATAATCAAATTCACTCTCCATAGTAGGTGGTAACAAAAGACTACTATCATTATAATCATCATAAATAGGAGGCAAAGTATCATCAAAGTAAATTTTCTCCTCAATGCTTGGGGGACTAAAAATATCATGAAAACCAACTTCCCCAAGCTTAGAACTTTCTATATCATTATCAACAATGGTGTTCAAAGCGTTCATACTAATATTACTACCAGCATGCAAATAAGATTTCATAGGTTTTTTAATTTTCGCATCAAACAATCCATGTTTTAAATCAGGAAATAGAACAAGAAGCTCATTGTTGTCCATTATGCCAAACTAGTGTAAACAAGAAACAAAAAGATGCAATTGCAGGATCTAAAGGAAATAGCTTCGAGCACACACACGACGGCGCCAGAAAAATACTTTACCTGGGACCGTAGTATGAGAGCCTTTTACCTTTCCTCCCCGGCAACGGCGCCAGAAAAGTGCTTGATGTCTACGTTCCCCCTCCTTTCCTGTAGACAGTGTTGGGCCTCCAAGAGCAGAGGTTTGTAGAACAGCAGCAAGTTTTCCCTTAAGTGGATACCCAAGGTTTATCGAACTCAGGGAGGAAGAGGTCAAAGATATCCCTCTCATGCAACCCTGCAGCCACAAAGCAAGAAGTCTCTTGTGTCCCCAACACACCTAATAGGTGCACTAGTTCGGCGAAGAGATAGTGAAATACAGGTGGTATAAATATATATGAGCAGTAGCAACGGTGCCAGAAAAGTGCTTGGCGCGTAATTGGTGGTGGTGGTATTGCAGCAGTAGTAACACAGTAAAACAGTAAACAAGCAGTAGTAACTCAGCAGTATTTAGGAACAAGGCCTAGGGATTACACTTTCACTAGTGGACACTCTCAACATTGATCACATAACAGAACAGATAAATGCATACTCTACACTTTTGTTGGATGATGAACACATTGCGTAGGATTACACGAACCCTCAATGCCGGAGTTAACAAGCTCCACAATAATGCTCATGTTTAAGTAACCTTATAGTGTAAGATAGATCAACGCTACTAAACCAAGTACTAGCATAGCATGCACACTGTCACCTTCATGCATATGTAGGAGGAATAGATCACATCAATAATATCATAGCAATAGTTAACTCCATAATCTACAAGAGATCATGATCATAGCATAAACCAAGTACTAACACGGTGCACACACTGTCACCATTACACACGTGCAGGAGGAATAGAACTACTTTAATAACACATCACTAGAGTAGCACATAGATAGTAGTGATACAAAACTCATATGAATCTCAATCATGTAAAGCAGCTCATGAGATTATTGTATTGAGGTACATAGGAGAGATTAACCACATAGCTACCGGTACAGCCCCGAGCCTCGATGGAGAACTACTCCCTCCTCATGGGAGCAGCAGCGGTGATGAAGATGGCGGTGGAGATGGCAGCGGTGTCGATGGAGAAGCCTTCCGGGGGCACTTCCCCGCTCCGGCAGGGTGCCGGAACAGAGATCCTGTCCCCCAGATCTTGGCTTCGCGATGGCGGCGGCTCGGGTAGGTGGTCGTGGGTTTCGTCGAGGGGTGGAGGGTTTTCTGATCCAGGGGGCTTCTTATAGGCGAAGAGGCGGCGCAGAAGGTCGAAGGGGGCCCACACCCTAGGGGGCGCGCCCCCAGGCCACGCCGGGTGTGGTGTGGTGGCCCGCTCCTCCCTTCTGCAGCGGTTCTCGTGTGTTCTGGATGCTTCCGGGTAAAATAGGAACCTGGGCGTTGATTTCGTCCGATTCCGAGAATATTTCGTTACTAGGATTTCTGAAACCAAAAACAGCAGAAAACAGGAACTGGCACTTCGGCATCTTGTTAATAGGTTAGTTCCAGAAAATGCACGAATATGACATAAAGTGTGCATAAAACATGTAGATAACATCAATAATGTGGCATGGAACATAAGAAATTATCGATACGTTGGAGACGTATCAGATATACATGTTATAAGTTGAAAGCAACCGCTGAAACTTCATCTTCCTTTGTGTTGCTTCAATGCCTCTACTTTGAATTATTGCTTTATGAGTTAACTCTTATGCAAGACTCATTGATGCTTGTCTTGAAGTACTATTCATGAAAAGTCTTTGCTATATGATTCACTTGTTTACTCATGTCATATACATTGTTTTGATCACTGCATTCACTACATATGCTTTACAAATAGTTTGATCAAGGTTATGATGGCATGTCACTCCAAAAATTATCTTTGTTATCGTTTTACCTGCTCGGGACGAGCAGAACTAAGCTTGGGGATGCTGATACGTCTCCAACGTATCGATAATTTCTTATGTTCCATGCCACATTATTGATGTTATCTACATGTTTTATGCACACTTTATGTCATATTCGTGCATTTTCTGGAACTAACCTATTAACAAGATACCGAAGTGCCAGTTGCTGTTTTCTGCTGTTTTTGGTTTCAGAAATCCTAGTAATGAAATATTCTCGGAATTGGACGAAATCAACGCCCAGGTTCCTATTTTCACCGGAAGCATCCAGAACACACGAGAAGGACCAGAGGGGGGGCACTGGGCCCCCAGACCATAGGCCGGCGCGGCCCAGGCCCTGGCCGCGCCGCCATATGGTGTGGCCCCCCCAGAAGCCCTCCTGCGCCGCCTCTTCGCCTATATAAAGCCTCCGTCGCGAAAACCCTGATACGATCGACGAAACCCACAGAAACCTTCCAGAGCCGCCGCCATCGCGAAGCCAAGATCTGGGGGACAGGAGTCTCTGTTCCGGCACGCCGCCGGGACGGGGAAGTGCCCCCAGAAGGCTTCTCCATCGACACCGCTGCCATCTCCACCGCCATCTTCATCACCGCTGCTGCTCCCATGAGGAGGGAGTAGTTCTCCATCGAGGCTCGGGGCTGTACCGGTAGCTATGTGGTTCATCTCTCTCCTATGTACTTCAATACAATAATCTCATGAGCTGCCTTACATGATTGAGATTCATATGATGATGCTTGTAATCTAGATGTCATTATGCTAGTCAAGTGAGTTTTACTTATGTGATCTCCGGAGACTCCTTGTCCCACGTGTGTAAAGGTGACAGTGTGTGCACCGTGTGGGTCTCTTAGGCTATATTTCACAGAATACTTATTCACTGTTGAATGGCATAGTGAGGTCCTTATTTATATCTCTTTATGATTGCAATGTGTTTGTATCACAATTTATCTATGTGCTACTCTAGCAATGTTATTAAAGTAGTTTTATTCCTCCTGCACGTGTGTAAAGGTGACAGTGTGTGCACCGTGTTAGTACTTGGTTTATGCTATGATCATGATCTCTTGTAGATTGCGAAGTTAACTATTGCTATGATAATATTGATGTGATCTATTCCTCCTACATATGCATGAAGGTGACAGTGTGCATGCTATGTTAGTACTTGGTTTAGTCTTTTGATCTATCTTACACTATAAGGTTACTAAAATATGAACATTAATTGTGGAGCTTGTTAACTCCGGCATTGAGGGTTCGTGTAATCCTACGCAATGTGTTCATCATCCAACAAAAGTGTAGAGTATGCATTTATCTATTCTGTTATGTGATCAATGTTGAGAGTGTCCACTAGTGAAAGTGTAATCCCTAGGCCTTGTTCCTAAATATCGCTATCGCTGCTTGTTTATCGTTTCTTGTGTTACTATCGCTGCAATACTACCACCATCAACTACACGCCAAAGCAAGCTATTTTCTGCACCGTTGCTACTGCTTATTCATACCACCTGTATTTCACTATCTCTTCGCCGAACTAGTGCACCTATTTGGTGTGTTGGGGACACAAGAGACTTCTTGCTTTGTGGTTGCAGGGTTGCATGAGAGGGATATCTTTGACCTCTTCCTCCCTGAGTTCGATAAACCTTGGGTGATCCACTTAAGGGAAAACTTGCTGCTGTTCTACAAACCTCTGCTCTTGGAGGCCCAACACTGTCTACAGGAAAAGGAGGGGGAAGTAGACATCAAGCACTTTTCTGGCGCCGTTGCCGGGGAGGAAAGGTAAAAGGTACTCACACTCCGGATCTCGGCTACTAAGCTATTTTCGCCGTTGTAAGTACTCGAAGCTATTTTCTTTAGATCCTGCAATTGCAACTTTTTGTTTCTTGTTTACACTAGTAAGGCATAATGGACAACATCTGTGAGCTTTTTATTCTATTTCCTGAGTCAAGACATGAATGGTTTAATGCGAAAATTAAAAAACCCATGGAATCTTATTTGCATGCTAGTAGCAATGATATTAGTATGAACGCTTTGAACACCATTGTTGCTAATGATATGGAAAATTCTAAGCTTGGGGAAGCTGGCTTTGATGAGCATGATATTTTTAGTCCCCCAAGCATTGAGGAGAAAATTTTCGTTGATGATACTTTGCCTCCTATTTATGATGATTATAATGATATTGGTCTTTTAGTGCCGCCTACTATGGAGAGTAATTTTTATGATGATAATACTATGCCTCCTACACTTGATGAGAATAATAATGATAGCTACTTTGTTGAATTTGCTCCTACTACAATTAATAAGAATAACTATGCTTATGTTGGGAGTAGTAATAATTTTATGCATGAGACTCATGATAAGAATGCTTTATGTGATAGTTATATTGTTGAGTTTGCTCATGACACTACTGAAAGCTATTATGAGAGAGGAAAATATGGTTGCAAAAATTTTCATGTTACTAAAACACCTCTCTATGTGTTGAAATTTTTGAAGCTACACTTGTTTTATCTTCCTATGCTTGTTACTTTGCTCTTCATGAACTTGTTTATTTACAAGATTCCTATGCATAGGAAGCATGTTAGACTTAAATGTGTTTTGAATTTGCCTCTTGATGCTCTCTTTTGCTTCAAATACTATTTCTCGCGAGTGCATCATTAAAACTGCTGAGCCCATCTTAATGGCTATAAAGAAAAGAACTTCTTGGGAGATAACCCATGTGTTATTTGCTACAGTACTTTGTTTTATATTTGTGTCTTGGAAGTTGTTTACTACTGTAGCAACCTCTCCTTATCTTAGTTTTGTGTTTTGTTGTGCCAAGTAAAGTCTTTGATAGTAAAGTCAATACTAGATTTGGATTACTGCGCAGAAACTGTTTTCTTGCTGTCACGAATCTGGGCAAAATTCTCTGTAGGTAACTCAGAAAATTATGCCAATTTACGTGAGTGATCCTCAGATATGTATGCAACTTTCATTCAATTTGGGCATTTTCATCTGAGCAAGTCTGGTGGCATTTTAAAATTCGTCTTTACGGACTGTTCTGTTTTGACAGATTCTGCCTTTTATTTCGCATTGCTTCTTTCGCTGTGTTGGGTGGATTTCTTTGTTCCATTACCTTCCAGCAGCTTTGGGCAATGTCCAGAGGTGTTAAGAATGATTGTGTCACCTCTGAACATGTGAGTTTTTGATTATGCACTAACCCTCTAATGAGTTTGTTTCGAGTTTGGTGTGGAGGAAGTTTTCAAGGGTCAAGAGAGGAGGATGATATACTATGATCAAGAAGAGTGAAAGCTCTAAGCTTGGGGATGCCCCGGTGGTTCACCCCTGCATATTCTAAGAAGACTCAAGCGTCTAAGCTTGGGGATGCCCAAGGCATCCCCTTCTTCATCGACAACATTATCAGGTTCCTCCCCTGAAACTATATTTTTATTCCATCACATCTTATGTACTTTACTTGGAGCGTCTGTATGCTTTTATTTTTGTTTGTGTTTGAATAAATTGGATTACATCATGCTTGTGTGGGAGAGAGACACGCTCCGCTGTAGCATATGGACAAATATGTCCTTAGGCTTTACCCATAGTATTCATGGCGAAGTTTCTTCTTCGTTAAATTGTTATATGGTTGGAATTGGAAAATGATACATGTAGTAATTGCTATAAATGTCTTGGGTAATGTGATACTTGGCAATTGTTGTGCTCATGTTTAAGCTCTTGCATCATATGCTTTGCACCCATTAATGAAGAAATACATAGAGCATGCTAAAATTTGGTTTGCATATTTGGTTTCTCTAAGGTCTAGATAATTTCTAGTATTGAGTTTGAACAACAAGGAAGACGGTGTAGAGTCTTATAATGTTTACAATGTGTCTTTTATGTGAGTTTTGCTGCACCGGTTCATCCTTGTGTTTGTTTCAAATAAGCCTTGCTAGCCTAAACCTTGTATCGAGAGGGAATACTTCTCATGCATCCAAAATACTTGAGCCAACCACTATGCCATTTGTGTCCACCATACCTACCTACTACATGGTATTCTCCGCCATTCCAAAGTAAATTGCTTGAGTGCTACCTTTAAAATTCCATCACTCACCTTTGCAATATATAGCTCATGGGACAAATAGCTTAAAAACTATTGTGGTATTGAATATGTACTTATGCACTTTATCTCTTATTAAGTTGCTTGTTGTGCGATAACCATGTTTACTGGGGACGCCATCAACTATTCTTTGTTGAATATCTTGTGAGTTGCTATGCATGTTCGTCTTGTCTGAAGTAAGAGAGATCTACCACCTTATGGTTAAGCATGCATATTGTTAGAGAAGAACATTGGGCCGCTAACTAAAGCCATGATCCATGGTGGAAGTTTCAGTTTTGGACATATATCCTCAATCTCATATGAGAAAATTATTAATTGTTGTTACATGCTTATGCATAAAAGAGGAGTCCATTATCTGTTGTCTATGTTGTCCCGGTATGGATGTCTAAGTTGAAGAATAATCAATAGCGAGAAATCCAATGCGAGCTTTCTCCTTAGACCTTTGTACAGGCGGCATAGAGGTATGATACGTCTCCAACGTATCTATAATTTCCGATGTTCCATGCTTGTTTTATGACAATACCAACATGTTTTGTTCACACTTTATATCATTTTCATGCATTTTCCAGAACTAACCTATTAACAAGATGCCACAGTGCCAGTTCCTGTTTTCTGCTGTTTTTGGTTCCAGAAAGGCTGTTCGGGCAATATTCTCGGAATTGGACGAAATCAACGCCAAACCTCCTATTTTTCCCTAAGCGTCCGAACACCGAAGAAGAGTCGGAGAGGGGCCAGGGGGCCACCACACCACATGGCGGCGCGGCCAGGCCTAGGCCGCGCCGGCCTAGGGTGTGGCGCCCTGTGTGTCCCCCTGCGCCGCCTCTTCGCCTATAAAAGCCCTTTCGACCTAAAAACGCAGTACCAATTGACGAAACTCCGTAAAGACTCCAGGGGCGCCGCCGCCATCGCGAAACTCCAATTCGGGGGACAGAACTCTCTGTTCCGGCACCCTGCCGGACGGGGAATTGCCCCCGGAGCCATCTCCACCGCCGTCTTCACCGCCATCTTCACCGCCATCGCTGCCTCCATGATGAGGAGGGAGTAATCCACCTCCGAGGCTGAGGGCTCCGCTGTAGCTATGTGGTTCATCTCTCTCCCATGTACCTCAATACAATGATCTCATGAGCTGCTTTACATGATTGAGATTCATATGAGTTTTGTATCACTACTATCTATGTGCTACTCTAGCAAAGTTATTAAAGTAGTTCTATTCCTCCTGCACGTGTGTAAAGGTGACAGTGTGTGCATCGTGTTAGTACTTGGTTTATGCTATGATCATGATCTCTTGTAGAACATGAAGTTAACTATTGCTATGATGGTATTGATGTGATCTATTCCTCCTACATATGCATGAAGGTGACAGTGTGCATGCTATGTTAGTACTTGGTTTAGTCTATTGATCTATCTTACACTATAAGGTTACATAAACATGAGCATTATTGTGGAGCTTGTTAACTCCGGCATTGAGGGTTCGTGTAATCCTACGCAATGTGTTCATCATCCAACAAAAGTGTAGAGTATGCATTTATCTATTCTGTTATGTGATCAATGTTGAGAGTGTCCACTAGTGAAAGTGTAATCCCTAGGCCTTGTTCCTAAATACTGCTGCGTTACTACTGCTTGTTTACTGTTTTACTGCGTTACTACTACTGCAATACTACCACCATCAACTACACGCCAGCAAGCTATTTTCTGGCACCGTTGCTACTGCTCATATATATTCATACCACCTGTATTTCACTATCTCTTCGCCGAACTAGTGCACCTATTAGGTGTGTTGGGGACACAAGAGACTTCTTGCTTTGTGGTTGCAGGGTTGCATGAGAGGGATATCTTTGACCTCTTCCTCCCTGAGTTCGATAAACCTTGGGTGATCCACTTAAGGGAAAACTTGCTGCTGTTCTACAAACCTCTGCTCTTGGAGGCCCAACACTATCTACAGGAAAGGAGGGGGAACGTAGACATCAAGCACTTTTCTGGCGCCGTTGCCGGGGAGGTAAGGTAAAAGGTATTCACATCCTCCGACTACTAAGCTATTTCCTAGCACTGTTGCCGGTGTGTGAGTGCTCGAAGCTATTTCCTTTAGATCCTGCAATTGCAACTTTTTGTTTCTTGTTTACACTAGTTAGGCATAATGGAAAACATCTGTGAGCTCTTTGTACTATTTCCTGAGTCAAGACATGAATGGTTTAATGCGAAAATTAAAAAACCCATGGAACATGTTAGCATGAATACTTTGAACACCATTGTTGCTAATGATATGGAAAATTCTAAGCTTGGGGAAGCTGGTTTTGATGAGCATGATCTTTTTAGTCCATCAAGCATTGAGGAGAAAATTTTCTTTGATGATACTTTGCCTCCTATTTATGATGATTATAATGATAGTAGTCTTTTGGTACCACCTACTATGGAGAGTAAATTTTGTTGTGATTATACTATGCCTCCAACACTTGATGAGAATAATAATGATAGCTACTTTGTTGAATTTGCTCCCACTATTACTAATAAAATTGATTATGCTTATGTGGAGAGTAATAATTTTATGCATGAGACTCATGATAAGAATGCTTTATGTGATAGTTATATTGTTGAGTTTGCTCATGTTGCTACTGAAAGTTATTATGAGAGAGGAAAATATGGTTGTAGAAATTTTCATGTTACTAAAACACCTCTCTATGTGCTGAAATTTTTGAAGCTATACTTGTTTTATCTTTCTATGCTTGTTGCATTATGCTTCTTGAACTTGTTTATTTACAAGATTCCTATGCATAGGAAGCATGTTAGGCTTAAATTTGTTTCATACTTGCCTTTTGATGCTCTCTTTTTGCTTCAAATACTATTTCTTGCGAGTGCATCATTAAAACTGCTGAGCCCATCTTAATGGCTATAAAGAAAAGAACTTCTTGGGAGATAACCCATGTGTTATTTTGCTACAGTACTTTGTTTTTATTTTGTGTCTTGGAAGTTGTTTACTACTGTAGCAACCTCTCCTTATCTTAGTTTTGTGTTTTATTGTGCCAAGTAAAGCCGTTGATAGAAAAGTAAGTACTAGATTTGGATTACTGCACAGTTCCAGATTTCTTTGCTGTCACGAATCTGGGTCCACCTCCCTGTAGGTAGCTCAGAAAATTAAGCCAATTTACGTGCATGATCCTCAGATATGTACGCAACTTTCATTCAATTTGAGCATTTTCATTTGAGCAAGTCTGGTGCCATTTTAAAATTCGTCAATACGAACTGTTCTGTTTTGACAGATTCTGCCTTTTATTTCGCATGGCCTCTTTTGCTATGTTGGATGAATTTCTTTGATCCACTAATGTCCAGTAGCATTATGCAATGTCCAGAAGTGTTAAGAATGATTGTGTCACCTCTGAATATGTTAATTTTTATTGTGCACTAACCCTCTAATGAGTTGTTTCGAGTTTGGTGTGGAGGAAGTTTTCAAGGGTCAAGAGAGGAGGATGATATACTATGATCAAGAAAAGTGAAGAGTTTAAGCTTGGGGATGCCCAGGTGGTTCATCCCTGCATATTTCAAGAAGACTCAAGCATCTAAGCTTGGGGATGCCCAAGGCATCCCCTTCTTCATCGACAAATTATCAGGTTCCTCCCCTGAAACTATATTTTTATTCCATCACATCTTATGTGCTTTTCTTGGAGCGTCTGTTTGTTTGTTTCTATTTTTGTTTTTGTTTGAATAAATGCTTGTGTGGGAGAGAGACACGCTCCGCTGGTTCGTATGAACACATGTGTTCTTAGCTCATAATATACATGGCGAAGTTTTCTTCTTCGTTAAATTGTTATATGGTTGGATTTGGAAAATGATACATGTAGTAATTGCTATTAATGTCTTGGGTAATGTGATACTTGGCAATTGTTGTGCTCATGATTAAGCTCTTGCATCATATGCTTTGCACCCATTAATGAAGAAATACATAGAGCATGCTAAAATTTGGTTTGCATATTTGGTCTCTCTAAGGTCTAGATAATTTCTAGTATTGAGTTTGAACAACAAGGAAGACGGTGTAGAGTCTTATAATGTTTACAATATGTCATTTATGTGAGTTTTGCTGCACCGGTTCATCCTTGTGTTTGTTTCAAATAAGCCTTGCTAGCCTAAACCTTGTATCGAGAGGGAATACTTCTCATGCATCCAAAATACTTGAGCCAACCACTATGCCATTTGTGTCCACCATACCTACCTACTACATGGTATTTCTCCGCCATTCCGAAGTAAATTGCTTGAGTGCTACCTTTAAAATTCCATCATTCACCTTTGCAATATATAGCTCATGGGACAAATAGCTTAAAAAACTATTGTGGTATTGAATATGTAATTATGCACTTTATCTCTTATTAAGTTGCTTGTTGGGCGATAACCATGTTCACTGGGGACGCCATCAACTACTCTTTGTTGAATTTCATGTGAGTTGCTATGCATGTTCGTCTTGTCTGAAGTAAGAGCGATCTACCACCCTATGGTTAAGCATGCATATTGTTAGAGAAGAACATTGGGCCGCTAACTAAAGCCATGATCCATGGTGGAAGTTTCAGTTTTGGACATATATCCTCAATCTCATATGAGAAAATTATTAATTGTTGTTACATGCTTATGCATAAAAGAGGAGTCCATTATCTGTTGTCTATGTTGTCCCGGTATGGATGTCTAAGTTGAGAATAATCAATAGCGAGAAATCCAATGCGAGCTTTCTCCTTAGACCTTTGTACAAAGTGACATAGAGGTACCCCTTTGTGACACTTGGTTAAAACATGTGCATTGTGATGATCCGTAGTCCAAGCTAATTAGGACAAGGTGCGGGCACTATTAGTATACTATGCATGAGGCTTGCAACTTGTAAGATATAATTTACATGATACATATGCTTTATTACTACCGTTGACAAAATTGTTTCATGTTTTCAAAATAAAAGCTCTAGCACAAATATAGCAATCGATGTTTTTCCTCTATGAGGACCATTCTTTTACTTTTATTGTTGAGTCAGTTCACCTATCTTTCTCCACCTCAAGAAGCAAACATTTGTGTGAACTGTGCATTGATTCTTATATACTTGCTTATTGCATTTGTTATATTGCTTTGCATTGACAATTATCCATGAGATATACATGTTACAAGTTGAAAGCAACCGCTGAAACTTAATCTTCCATTGTGTTGCTTCAATGTCTCTACTATGAATTTATTGCTTTATGAGTAACTCTTATGCAAGACTTATTGATGCTTGTCTCGAAAGTACTATTCATGAAAAGTCTTTGCTATATGATTCACTTGTTTACTCATTGCATTTACATTGTTTCGAATCGCTGCATTCATCTCATATGCTTTACAATGGTATGATTAAGATTATGTTGGTAGCATGTCACCTCAGAAATTATCTTTTATCGTTTACCTACTCGAGGACGAGTAGGAACTAAGCTTGGGGATGCTGATACGTCTCCAACGTATCTATAATTTCCGATGTTCCATGCTTGTTTTATGACAATACCAACATGTTTTGTTCACACTTTATATCATTTTCATGCATTTTCCGGAACTAACCTATTAACAAGATGCCACGGTGCCGGTTCTGTTTTTCGCTGTTTTTGGTTCCGAAAGGCTGTTCGGGCAATATTCTCGGAATTGGACGAAATCAACGCCAAACCTCCTATTTTTCCCGGAAGCGTCCAGAACACCGAAGAAGAGTCGGAGAGGGGCCAGGGGGCCACCACACCACATGGCGGCGCGGGCCAGGCCTAGGCCGCGCCGGCCTAGGGTGTGGCGCCCCCAGGTGTCCCCCTGCGCCGCCTCTTCGCCTATAAAAGCCCTTTCGACCTAAAAACGCAGTACCAATTGACGAAACTCCAGAAAGACTCCAGGGGCGCCGCCGCCATCGCGAAACTCCAATTCGGGGGACAGAACTCTGTTCCGGCACCCTGCCGGACGGGGAATTGCCCCCGGAGCCATCTCCACCGCCGTCTTCACCGCCATCTTCACCGCCATCGCTGCCTCCATGATGAGGAGGGAGTAATCCACCTCCGAGGCTGAGGGCTCCGCTGTAGCTATGTGGTTCATCTCTCTCCCATGTACCTCAATACAATGATCTCATGAGCTGCTTTACATGATTGAGATTCATATGAGTTTTGTATCACTACTATCTATGTGCTACTCTAGCAAAGTTATTAAAGTAGTTCTATTCCTCCTGCACGTGTGTAAAGGTGACAGTGTGTGCACCGTGTTAGTACTTGGTTTATGCTATGATCATGATCTCTTGTAGAACATGAAGTTAACTATTGCTATGATGGTATTGATGTGATCTATTCCTCCTACATATGCATGAAGGTGACAGTGTGCATGCTATGTTAGTACTTGGTTTAGTCTATTGATCTATCTTACACTATAAGGTTACATAAACATGAGCATTATTGTGGAGCTTGTTAACTCCGGCATTGAGGGTTCGTGTAATCCTACGCAATGTGTTCATCATCCAACAAAAGTGTAGAGTATGCATTTATCTATTCTGTTATGTGATCAATGTTGAGAGTGTCCACTAGTGAAAGTGTAATCCCTAGGCCTTGTTCCTAAATACTGCTGCGTTACTACTGCTTGTTTCTTGTTTCTTGCGTTACTACTGCTGCAATACTACCACCATCAACTACACGCCAGCAAGCTATTTTCTGGCACCGCTGCTACTGCTCATATATATTCATACCACCTGTATTTCACTATCTCTTCGCCGAACTAGTGCACCTATTAGGTGTGTTGGGGACACAAGAGACTTCTTGCTTTGTGGTTGCAGGGTTGCATGAGAGGGATATCTTTGACCTCTTCCTCCCTGAGTTCGATAAACCTTGGGTGATCCACTTAAGGGAAAACTTGCTGCTGTTCTACAAACCTCTGCTCTTGGAGGCCCAACACTGTCTACAGGAAAGGAGGGGGAACGTAGACATCAAGGTACCCCATTGTGACACTTGGTCAAAACATGTGCATTGTGATGATCCGGTAGTCCAAGCTAATTAGGACAAGGTGCGGACACTATTAGTATACTATGCATGAGGCTTGCAACTTGTAAGATATAATTTACATGATACATATGCTTTATTACTACCGTTGACAAAATTGTTTCATGTTTTCAAAATCAAAGCTCTAGCACAAATATAGCAATCGATGCTTTTCCTCTATGGAGGACCATTCTTTTACTTTCATTGTTGAGTCAGTTCACCCATTTCTCTCCACCTCAAGAAGCAAACACTTGTGTGAACTGTGCATTGATTCCTACATATTTGCATATTGCATTTGTTATATTGCTTTGCATTGACAATTATCCATGAGATATACATGTTATAAGTTGAAAGCAACCGCTGAAACTTCATCTTCCTTTGTGTTGCTTCAATGCCTCTACTTTGAATTATTGCTTTATGAGTTAACTCTTATGCAAGACTCATTGATGCTTGTCTTGAAGTACTATTCATGAAAAGTCTTTGCTATATGATTCACTTGTTTACTCATGTCATATACATTGTTTTGATCGCTGCATTCACTACATATGCTTTACAAATAGTTTGATCAAGGTTATGATGGCATGTCACTCCAGAAATTATCTTTGTTATCGTTTTACCTGCTCGGGACGAGCCGAACTAAGCTTGGGGATGCTGATACGTCTCCAACGTATCGATAATTTCTTATGTTCCATGCCACATTATTGATGTTATCTACATGTTTTATGCACACTTTATGTCATATTCGTGCATTTTCTGGAACTAACCTATTAACAAGATGCCGAAGTGCCGATTGCTGTTTTCTCGCTGTTTTTGGTTTCAGAAATCCTAGTAACGAAATATTCTCGGAATTGGACGAAATCAATGCCCAGGTTCCTATTTTCACCTAAGCATCCGTAACACACGAGAAGGACCGAGAGGGGGGGCACTGGCCCCCGGACCATAGGCCGGCGCGGCCCGAGGCCCTGGCCGCGCCGCCATATGGTGTGGCCCCCCAGCCCTCCTCTGCGCCGCCTCTTCGCCTATATAAAGCCTCCGTCGCGAAAACCACGATACGATCGACGAAACCCACAGTAAACCTTCCAGCCGCCGCCATCGCGAAGCCAAGATCCGGGGACAGAGTCTCTGTTCGGCACGCCGCCGGGACGGGAAGTGCCCCAGAAGGCTTCTCCATCGACACCGCTGCCATCTCCACTGCCATCTTCATCACCGCCTGCTGCTCCCATGAGGAGGAGTAGTTCTCCATCGAGGCTCGGGGCTGTACCGGTAGCTATGTGGTTCATCTCTCTCCTATGTACTTCAATACAATAATCTCATGAGCTGCCTTACATGATTGAGATTCATATGATGATGCTTGTAATCTAGATGTCATTATGCTAGTCAAGTGAGTTTTACTTATGTGATCTCCGGAGACTCCTTGTCCCACGTGTGTAAAGATGACAGTGTGTGCACCGTGTGGGTCTCTTAGGCTATATTTCACAGAATACTTATTCACTGTTGAATGGCATAGTGAGGTGCTTATTTATATCTCTTTATGATTGCAATGTGTTTGTATCACAATTTATCTATGTGCTACTCTAGCAATGTTATTAAAGTAGTTTTATTCCTCCTGCACGTGTGTAAAGGTGACAGTGTGTGCACCGTGTTAGTACTTGGTTTATGCTATGATCATGATCTCTTGTAGATTGCGAAGTTAACTATTGCTATGATAATATTGATGTGATCTATTCCTCCTACATATGCATGAAGGTGACAGTGTGCATGCTATGTTAGTACTTGGTTTAGTCTTTTGATCTATCTTACACTATAAGGTTACTAAAATATGAACATTAATTGTGGAGCTTGTTAACTCCGGCATTGAGGGTTCGTGTAATCCTACGCAATGTGTTCATCATCCAACAAAAGTGTAGAGTATGCATTTATCTATTCTGTTATGTGATCAATGTTGAGAGTGTCCACTAGTGAAAGTGTAATCCCTAGGCCTTGTTCCTAAATACTGCTATCGCTGCTTGTTTACTGTTTTACTGTGTTACTACTGCTGCAATACTACCACCATCAACTACACGCCAGCAAGCTATTTTCTGGCACTGTTGCTACTGCTTATTCATACCACCTGTATTTCACTATCTCTTCGCCGAACTAGTGCACCTATTTGGTGTGTTGGGGACACAAGAGACTTCTTGCTTTGTGGTTGCAGGGTTGCATGAGAGGGATATCTTTGACCTCTTCCTCTCTGAGTTCGATAAACCTTGGGTGATCCACTTAAGGGAAAACTTGCTGCTGTTCTACAAACCTCTGCTCTTGGAGGCCCAACACTGTCTACAGGAAAAGGAGGGGGAAGTAGACATCACTTCTCAGAAAAGACTTACGATGTACAAAGTTTTATGGTTTTCAGGTCAAATGAGCTAGGTCATGACCTAAACCGGCATAGTTTGTCCAACTGAGGCCATATTGCACACACGCGTGTGTATTCATATGGGAAGAAATCTTGTTATTGGGGGATTTCATTGTCTTTGCATAAAAAATCCATTTTTTAATTACCAAGCGCGAAAAGCGGAGTTTTTTGTGAAGCACCTACCATGAAACCATTCCAAATTGCACCACCTGAATTTTCAAAAATGCTAGAATAAACTGTATGTACACATCACCATTTCTTGCACCTCAAAATATTTCTAGACACCTCTCACCAAAAAGATAAATTGTTGCCAATTCAGGTGGAAGCGGACAAAATTTGAACAACAGGTGCATGATTGTTTGCCCTTAATTTTTTGAAAAAAATATTTTTAGGTTCACAACTATCTATTTCATCATAAATCTACAAAGAGTTTTTAAAAAATATGCATCTAGGTTACAAAGTTCATGCCCGCTGTTTTGGCCGCATTTTGAATCGAGCACAACTAATTCAAAAGAAATCAAAAAAATGTGAAACCTTCACACTACATCATCTTATGTTACTTAGTTTCTAGGAAAAAATATAAAACTTGGTGTATCGCAAATGTTTTAGAAAAACCTTCTTAGAAATGACCTACGATGTACAAACTTCTATGGTTTTCAGGTCAGATGAGCTAGGTCATGACCTAAACCATGGCATAGTTTGTCGAACTGAGCCCATATTGCGTGCACACGTCTGTATTCATATGGGGAGCAATGTTGTTGTTGGGTAATTTCATTGTCTTTGCACAAAAAATCAATTTTTTAATTACCGAGCGCCAAAAACGGGGTTTTTTGTGAAGCACCTACCAAGAAACCATTCCAAAATTGCACCACCTAAATTTTCAAGAATGCTAGACTAAATTATATGTACAAATCACCATTTGTTGCACCTCAAAATATTTCTGGGCACCTCTCACCAAAAAGACAAATTGTTGCCGATTCAAGTGGAAGCGGACAAAATTTGAACTACAGCTGCATGATTGTTTGCCCTTAATTTTTTTTTAAAATTATTTTTAGGTTCACAACTATCTATTTCATCATAGATCTACTGAGAGTTTTAAAAAATTATGCATCTAGGTTAGAAAGTTCATGCCCGCTGTTTTGGCCGCATTTTGAATCGAGCATAACTAATTCAAAAAAAATCAAAAAATGTGAAACCTTCGCACTACATCATCTTATGTTACTTAGTTTCTAGAAAAAAATATAAAACTTGGCGTATCGCAAGTATTTTAGAAAAACCTTATCAGAAATAACCTACGATGTACAAAGTTCTATGGTTTTCAAGTCAAATGAGCTAGGTCATGACCTAAATCATGGCATAGTTTGTCGAACTAAGCTCATATTGCGCACACGCGTCTATATTCATATGGGAAGCAATGTTGTTGTTGGGGAATTTCATTGTCTTTGCACAAAAAATCCATTTTTAATTACCGAGCGTGCAAAGCTGGGTTTTTTTGTGAAGCACCTACCAAGAAACCATTCCAAAATTGCACCACCAAAATTTTCAAGAATGTTAGACTAAATTGTATGTACAAATCACCAACTTCTTCCACCTCAAAATATTTCTAGGCACCTCTCACCGAAAAGACAAATTGTTGCCGATTCAGCTGGAAGCGAACAAAATTTGAACTACAGGTGCTGAAGGAGATATGCCCTACAGGCAATAATAAAGTGGTTATTATTTATATCTTTATGTTTATGATAAATGTTTATATATCATGCTATAATTGTATTAACCGAAACATTAGTACATGTGTGATATGTAGACAACAAGAAGTCCCTAGTATGCCTCTTAAACTAGCTTGTTGATTAATGGATGATTAGTTTCATAATCATGAACATTGGATGTTATTAATAACAAGGTTATATCATTATATGAATGATGTAATGGACACACCCAATTAAGCGTAGCATAAGATCTCGTCATTAAGTTATTTGCTATAAGCTTTCGATACATAGTTACCTAGTCCTTATGACCATGAGATCATAGAAATCACTTATACCGGAAAGGTACTTTGATCACACCAAACGCCACTGCGTAAATGGGTGGTTATAAAGGTGGGATTAAGTATCCGGAAAGTATGAGTTGAGGCATATGGATCAACAGTGGGATTTGTCCATCCAGATGACGGATAGATATACTCTGGGCCCTCTCGGTGGAATGTCGTCTAATGTCTTGCAAGCATATGAATGAGTTCATAAGAGACCACACACCACGGTACGAGTAAAGAGTACTTGTCAGGAAACGAGGTTGAACAAGGTATAGAGTGATACCGAAGATCAAACCTCGGACAAGTAAAATATCGCGAGACAAAGGGAATTGGTATAGTATGTGAATGGTTCATTCGATCACTAAAGTCATCGTTGAATATGTGGGAGCCATTATGGATCTCCAGATCCCGCTATTGGTTATTGGTCAGAGTGAGTACTTAACCATGTCCGCATAGTTCACGAACCGTAGGGTGACACACTTAAAGTTGGATGTTGAAATGGTAGTACTTGAATATGGAATGGAGTTCGAATATTTGTTCGGAGTCCCGGATGAGATCCCGGACATCACGAGGAGTTCCGGAATGGTCCGGAGAATAAGATTCATATATGGGAAGTCATTTTATGTGAATTAAAATGATCCGGAAGGTTCTACGGAAGGTTCTAGAAGGTTCTAGAAAAATCCGGAAGAAATAAGGATGGAAGGTGGAGTCCCAAAGGGACTCCACCCACCTTGGCCGGCCAACCTAAGGGAGGAGGAGTCCCAAGTGGACTCCCCACCATGGTGGCCGGCCACCCCACCAAGGAAAGGGGGGAGTCCCACTCCCCCTAGGTTTGGACACTTGGAAGGTTTTGGTTGGGGTCTTATTCAGACTCTTTGACCTAAGCCTTGGGGCTTCCACCTATATAAAGAGGGGGAGAGAGGGGCTGGCCGGCCACTCAAGCCACCACCATGGCCGCACCCCTCAAGGGGTCCCTAGCCGGCGCCCCTCTCCCCAAACCCTAGCGGTCTCTCTCTCCTCCACCATATCCCGCACGCTTAAGCGAAGCTCCGCCGGATTTCTCCACCACCACCGACACCACGCCGTCGTGCTGTCGGATTCAAGAGGAGCTACTACTTCCGCTGCCCGCTGGAACGGGGAGGTGGACATCGTCTTCATCAACAACCGAACGTGTGACCGAGTACGGAGGTGCTGCCCGTTCGTGGCGCCGGTACCGATCGTGATCAAGATCTCCTACGCGCTTTTGCAAGCGGCAAGTGATCGTCTACCGCAGCAACAAGAGCCTCATCTTGTAGGCTTTGGAATCTCTTCAAGGGTGAGACTCGATACCCCCTCGTTGCTACCGTCTTCTAGATTGCATCTTGGCTTGGATTGCGTGTTCGCGGTAGGAAAATTTTTGTTTTCTATGCAACGTTTTCCTACAGTGGTATCAGAGCCGTGTCTATGCATAGATGGTTGCACGAGTAGAACACAATGGTTTTGTGGGTGTTGATGCTCTTGTTGTCTTTAGTTTGAGTACTTTGCATCTTTGTGGCATAGTGGGATGAAGCGGCTCGGACTAACTTTACATGACCGCGTTCATGAGACTTGTTCCTCGTTCGACATGCAACTTGTATTGCATAAGAGGCTTTGCGGGTGTCTGTCTCTCCTACTATAGTGAAGATTCAACTTATTCTTCTATTGACAACACTAGTATCACCGTTGTGGTTCATGTTCGTAGGTAGATTAGATCTCTCTCGAAAACCCTAAACCACGTAAAATATGCAAACCAAATTAGAGACGTCTAACTTGTTTTTGCAGGGTTTGGTGATGTGATATGGCCATAATGTGATGATGAATATGTATGAGATGATCATTATTGTATTGTGGCAACCGGCAGGAGCCTTATGGTTGTCTTTAAATTTCATGTTGAGTAGTATTTCAAAGTAGTTGTAATAGTTGCTACATGAGGTGAACAACCATGAAGACGGCGCCATGAACCTTGACGCTACGCCGACGATGATGGAGATCATGCCCGAAGATGATGGAGATCATGTCCGTGCTTTGGAGATGAAGATCAAAGGCGCAAAGACAAAAGGGCCATATCATATCACATATGAATTGCATGTGATGTTAATCCTTTATGCATCTTATTTTGCTTAGATTGCGACGGTAGCATTATAAGATGATCCCTCACATCAATATCAAGATAATAAAGTGTTCTCCCCTCGTATGCACCGTTGTAACAGTTCGTCGTTTCAAAGCATCTCATGATGATCGGATGTGATAGATTCAACGATTCATATACAACGGGTGTAAGCCATGTTGCACACGCGGAATACTTGGGTTTGCTTGACGAGCCTAGCATGTACAGACATGGCCTCGGGACAACGGAAACCGAAAGGTTGAACACGAGTCATATGGATGATATGATCAACATGTTGATGTTCACCATTGAAGCTACATCATCTCACGTGATGATCGGTTTTTGGTGTAGTGGATTTGGATCGTGTACCACTTAACAACTATGAGGGATGTTGTATTAAGTGGGAGTTCATTAGTAATTAGATTAAAACATGAACTTATTATCATAAACATAGTCTGGGTAGTATTTTGAATTAATTTTGTAGTATTGGCATCCGTTTTCTACCATGCGCTAGTCTTGTTATTGAGATAGAAATACTGTTAAAATCTGACAAGAAACTTTACGGATTAGTACCGCATTGTTAAAGAATCAAGAATTGATTAAGTCCTATTGCAAACTTTTAGTAAACCTCACATTGTTGATTCAAAGAGCTATGTTTTCAATTAGTACCTAAAGTTATCTTGTCTCCGTCAAACTTGAAGTTCAAATTTGTTTGAAAAGTAAGGAGCTGAAAATTTAGTTTTCAGAAATAATCAAGGTATGAGATATATGTGATATCTAAGACCTTATTACAAGATAATAGAATATAATTTGGTGAGACTACATAAACTCATAAGTTTTATGGGAATGTATGAAGGTTGAAGACGCCAGGCGTCACAATCCTCCAACTATTGGGGCACTAACAATATTCGCATATCCATGAAGTGACCATCCTTAATATGCACAGTTATTAAGACTCGTCGTTTCGAAGCATCACGTGATGATCGGGTGTGATAGATTCTACGAGTGCATACAACGGGTGCAAGCTAGATTTGCACATGCAAATACCAAGGTTAAAACTTTACGAGCCTAGCATGTACAGACATGGTCTCGGAAAGTCGTCATGATATGATGGATAAAATTATGAGTGAAATTGTTCATCATATTACAAAGTTACTAATAGTGAAATCTGGAACACTTGTCATATGATGATCAACTTCAAAGTAAGAACCTCAAGGTTATTGGTATTTGACCAACAAACCTAGAAGTTATTAATGTTGAAGTGTTTTTCTGAATAATGAGGAAAGCTAAAAGAAAAACTGCAAAAGATATTTTGGCAAAAAGAAAAGAAAAGACTAGAAAGTCTAGCTCAGGTGTATATAAATGATATACATGTTATGGTTGTATTCCTGGTTAAGTCACACAATGAAATTCTTGGGTATTAGTACCATATTGGTTGGTATGAAGTGTCATACAAAACAACGCAATACAAGAATACAATGGCCTAAGTGACTGACAAGGAATATGATAGGAATGCACGTCAGAAACAAAAATAAAGTGTTATTATGTTCGTCGTTGGCATTCTATCTAGCCCTTAGAATTTATAATAAAGAGCTTAATAAATTGTTATTTTGCTCTGGTCAATTTAAAACAATGAGTTGTTCAAATTATGACATTACTCCATGTACGATGGATAAGTTATTATAAATCTTAATGGTGAAACACACATACATAACACTGACGCTAAAATGCCATAAGGCAAATGATTTGAATTCCACTTATTTGTGGAACCGCCATTTAGGTCATGTTTGAAAGGAACGCATGAAGGAACTCCATGCAAATGGATTTTTGGAGTCATTTGATTTTTGAATCATTTGGCGCTTGCAAATCTTTTCTAAAGAGAATGATTAAAATACCGTTCATAGGCCAAGAGTTGAACGGGCAACAAACTTAGTGAAAAATACATGATGATGTATGTGGTTCACTAGGCATAGTTGTGTGCGGGAGATTCTTCTACTTCATGAAAACTTCAAACAATGAATTGAGTATATATATGTGGATATATTCGATAAGGAAGAAGTTTGAAACATTTGAATGGATTCAAATAAATTTCAGTATGAAGTGGAAATCATCGTAATAGAAATCAAATATCTATGATTGGATCATGGTGAAAATATTTGAATTACGAGTTTTAGCGAGCATCTAAGAGAGTTATGAAATTGTTCTACAACTTACGTTTCTTGGAGTATCATAGTAATGATGAAGTATCCAAGAGATATATCCAAATTTTGTTGGATCAATGATGAGATAAAATATTAATGCCATTATATTTTTGTGGATTATGCTTTAGTGACTACCGCTTTTACACTGAATAGAGCATCATCATGATCCGTTGAAATGACACCATACGAGTTATGGCATGGGTATGAAACCTGATAGTCTTTTCTTAAATTTTGGTATGCATAGCATAAGTAAATAAGTTTACAACCAAAATCGGATGAATGTCTTTGTTGGTTATCCCAGACAATTGATTGGGAATTCTTCCCACTATGGAGACAAAGACAAAAGTGTTTGTCAATGTTTCTTATTTCCAAGAAATTGTTTCTAGTGAAGTTTTTGAGTGGGATGACAATATAATTTGATAAGGTTTATGAACCTGAGCATAATGATCAGAGTAGCGTAGCATCGGAATTTGTTTCGGAAGCGGCCACGACGATCATGGCTCCCATGACTACAAAGTGTTTTAGCCATGGAGATCGAAGTACATATTGAACCTTGTAGGTATGGTTTACTTTGTGATCAAATAAATGATTTGTGAACAAAGGATTGATTTTGAACAATGATAAACCAACTACAAACAAAGAAGTTATGATGGGCCCTGACTCCGTTAAAATGGCTATACGCCATGAAATCCAAGATAGATGAATACTTTATGAAAGTAAATGGATCTATGAAATTGATAGACTTGGATGAAATATCCTTGAAGAAAGCTTGACTTGTCGAAAAATTGTTTACGACAATGTTCAAAGAGTTGAATACGATAAGATTAGATCTTCCGTAGCAATGCTTATAGTCTATGTGGATTATTCTAGTAATCACTACATATTTCTTTTATGAGATATGCTAGTAGGATGGCAAAATACACTACTTAACAGAAGTATGTATACAAGATACAACCAAGAGTTTTGCTGGTCCGTGGAATACTAGATAGCTATACAAGCTTCAATTGGATGAAGTAAGTATCACGGAGTTGGAATCTTCACCAGATGAAATAGTCAAAGAGTTTTTGATTTCATCGTAGACGATGAAGAGGCTTGCATTTGCAAGAAATTAAGTGGGAGCGCTAAGACACATTTATAATACTTTATGTAGGTGACATATAGTTGGTTATAAATGATGTAATTATATACTTGATTAAAAGGTTTCATTGAGAATTAACTTCAATGAAAGGATATGGACTGAAACAAATTTAGTGTCAAGATCTATGAAGATAGATTGAAACACATAAATAAGTTTAAGTCAAAGTACATATGATGGATATTGAAGTAGTTCAATATAGAAATATTAAGAAAATGTTCTTGTCATGTGAAGGTTTAACAAGACTTGAGTGTATCTGACACTCATGAGTAAAAACACATGAGTGATTATAGATCACGAATAATATGTACACAATCAGATATCATGTGCTATAAAGTGTTATGAGCATATACCAGAATGATTCATATGATGATCATTGGACGACAGTAAGAATATCCTTGAGTACTTTAGAAGAACTAAGGATATACATATATATTTTTGTATGAAGAAATGACAAACAAATCGCTGTAAGGTGTTACACCGATATTTATTTTGTCACATATCAAAATAGAATTTCAATCTCAAATTAGACTAAGTGTTGTTTTAAAGGTAGCACAATGAACTAGAAGTTGTCTATGTTAGATTTAGAAGAGTTCTAAATATTGTGATGGATTCTACAAAACGAAGGCAGAGTATGTCATTTGTTTTGACAAATGACTGAGGATGTTGAGTCAAGAAGTTCTTTGAGAACTTGGTGTAGTTCCGATAGAGTCAGAACTTTGAAGCTATATTGTATGTGACAATATTAGTGACTTATTTCAGACCGCGGAATTAAGGTTCCACCATAAGATCAAACATATTTAATGCCAACTCATTTGGAAATGAGTGATGCGTTGAGACGCAAATGAATTACAAAATACATACGTTTCTGAGCGTGTCAGATTCGTTGACTAAAAACCTCTCCCGTGAGCAATACATGATAAAGCACCATAAGGCCAAGGTGTTATATCTTTGCAAATGTAAACTAGATTATTGACTCTAGTGCAAGTGGGAGACTGAAGGAGATATGCCCTAGAGGCAATAATAAAGTGGTTATTATTTATATCTTTATGTTTATGATAAATGTTTATATATCATGCTATAATTGTATTAACCGAAACATTAGTACATGTGTGATATATAGACAACAAGAAGTCCCTAGTATGCCTCTTAAACTAGCTTGTTGATTAATGGATGATTAGTTTCATAATCATGAACATTGGATGTTATTAATAACAAGGTTATATCATTATATGAATGATGTAATGGACACACCCAATTAAGCGTAGCATAAGATCTCGTCATTAAGTTATTTGCTATAAGCTTTCGATACATAGTTACCTAGTCCTTATGACCATGAGATCATAGAAATCACTTATACCGGAAAGGTACTTTGATCACACCAAACGCCACTGCGTAAATGGGTGGTTATAAAGGTGGGATTAAGTATCCGGAAAGTATGAGTTGAGGCATATGGATCAACAGTGGGATTTGTCCATCCCGATGACGGATAGATATACTCTGGGCCCTCTCGGTGGAATGTCGTCTAATGTCTTGCAAGCATATGAATGAGTTCATAAGAGACCACATACCACGGTACGAGTAAAGAGTACTTGTCAGGAAACGAGGTTGAACAAGGTATAGAGTGATACCGAAGATCAAACCTCGGACAAGTAAAATATCGCGAGACAAAGGGAATTGGTATAGTATGTGAATGGTTCATTCGATCACTAAAGTCATCGTTGAATATGTGGGAGCCATTATGGATCTCCAGATCCCGCTATTGGTTATTGGTCAGAGTGAGTACTTAACCATGTCCGCATAGTTCACGAACCGTAGGGTGACACACTTAAAGTTGGATGTTGAAATGGTAGTACTTGAATATGGAATGGAGTTAATATTTGTTCGGAGTCCCGGATGAGATCCCGGACATCACGAGGAGTTCCGGAATGGTCCGGAGAATAAGATTCATATATGGGAAGTCATTTTATGTGAATTAAAATGATCCGGAAGGTTCTACGGAAGGTTCTAGAAAAATCCGGAAGAAATAAGGATGGAAGGTGGAGTCCCAAAGGGACTCCACCCACCTTGGCCGGCCAACCTAAGGGAGGAGGAGTCCCAAGTGGACTCCCCACCATGGTGGCCGGCCACCCCACCAAGGAAAGGGGGGAGTCCCACTCCCCCTAGGTTTGGACACTTGGAAGGTTTTGGTTGGGGTCTTATTCAGACTCTTTGACCTAAGCCTTGGCGCTTCCACCTATATAAAGAGGGGGAGAGAGGGGCTGGCCGGCCACTCAAGCCACCACCATGGCCGCACCCCTCAAGGGGTCCCTAGCCGGCGCCCCTCTCCCCAAACCCTAGCGGTCTCTCTCTCCTCCACCATATCCCGCACGCTTAAGCGAAGCTCCGCCGGATTTCTCCACCACCACCGACACCACGCCGTCGTGCTGTCGGATTCAAGAGGAGCTACTACTTCCGCTGCCCGCTGGAACGGGGAGGTGGACGTCGTCTTCATCAACAACCGAACGTGTGACCGAGTACGGAGGTGCTGCCCGTTCGTGGCGCCGGTACCGATCGTGATCAAGATCTCCTACGCGCTTTTGCAAGCGGCAAGTGATCGTCTACCGCAGCAACAAGAGCCTCATCTTGTAGGCTTTGGAATCTCTTCAAGGGTGAGACTCGATACCCCCTCGTTGCTACCGTCTTCTAGATTGCATCTTGGCTTGGATTGCGTGTTCGCGGTAGGAAATTTTTTGTTTTCTATGCAACGTTATCCTACAGGTGCATGATTGTTTGCCCTTAATTTTTTTTTAAAAATATTTTTAGGTTCACAACTATCTATTTAATCATAGATATACAAAGATTTTAAAAAAATTATGCATCTAGGTTAGAAAGTTCATGCCCGCTGTTTTGCCCGCATTTTGAATCGAGCAAACTAATTCTAAAAAAAAATCAAAAAATGTGAAACCTTCGCACTACATCATCTTATGTTACTTAGTTTCTAGGAAAAATATAAAACTTGGCGTATTGCAAATGTTTTAGAAAACCTTCTCAGAAATGACCTACGATGTACAAAGTTCGATGGTTTTCATGTCAAATGAGCTAGGTCATGACCTAAACCATGGCATTGTTTGTCGAACTAAGCCCATATTGCGCACACACGTCTGTATTCATATGGGAAGCAATGTTGTTACTGGGAAATTTCATTGTTTTTGCACAAAAAATCCATTTTTAATTACTGAGCGCGAAAAGCGGGGTTTTTGTGAAGCACCTACTGAGAAACCCTTTCAAAATTGCACCACCTAAATTTTCAAAAATGCTAGACTAAATTGTATGTAAAAATCACCAACTTCTTGCAACTCAAAATATTTCTAGGCACCTGTCACCAAAAAGACAAATTGTTGTCGATTCAGCTGGAAGCGGACAAAATTTGAACTACAGCTGCATGATTGTTTGCCCTTAATTTTTTTTAAACATACTTTTAGGTTCACAACTATCTATTTCATCATAGATCTACAAAGATTTTTTTAAAATTATGCATCTAGGTTAGAAAGTTCACGCCCGCTGTTCTGGCCGCATTTTGAATCGAGCACAACTAATTCAAAAAAAAAAAGTGAAACCTTCGCACTACATCATATTATGTTACTTAGTTTCTAGGAAAAATATAAAACTTGGCGTATCGCAAAAATAGGAATGCGCTATGCCAAGGGTGCCCGTTGGCGTAGAGGGTAGGTGTGACGTCACGTGCTTGGAGTAATAAAGAAAAACAAATTGGGCAAGGCTATGCTGAGGGCCCGCGGTGTACCGAGGGCAGCCATCAGTGTAGTGTCGCCTACGCCGAGGGCATTGCTACGCCGACGGCCTCGTTGGCGGGCTGGCTTGGACGGCCCATACGCCGACGACCCTGACTTTTGGCCGTCGGCATATGACTAGGCTGTCGGTGTTTCGGCACATTCCTGTAGTGAGATACTATCCGCCTCCGGCGGCACTCTGTACATATATAATCATATACTGGATTGCTAGTAGGACGTAGCGATTCTCCACCGTGGGGACGTGAACCTGGGTACGTCGTGTGCCATCTCGCTATCGAAACCTTTGGGCGCCGCCTTTCCCAAAAACCTAAGTCCCTAACCTTGGACATTGCCGAGGGCACAACCTCGTCATTGGCACTGTCTGTGGGAAGAACGACGCTGAATTTTGTTATCCGGATGGGATCCCTCAACCTTCGAAAACGACCATCAAATCCGATGGACTCATCGTCTTCAAGAGCAAACATTTAGGCAGACGGGCGTCGCAGCAATCCAACAAGAACAAGGTACGCGATGCTTGTTTCCATTAAGCCGACAACATGTACGGATGCATGGTGGCAAGCATACGCAGGCAATGGATCAACAAAGATCATGGTTTCTGGATAAGGTTGGTAACCTGATCCTTTCGTATATTTTTTTTTTGTGAAACGCAGTACAATCTAAGACGCTCACACATACGTGCACACACTCACCCCTATGAGCACCTCCGAGAGACTGCGTCGAAGATCTGATCCAGCGGATCTTGAGATTGACGAAATCACCACAGGCGCCTCGCAGTTGACGGGAATATCGTCATTCCGCCTTTATGAGACACCAATGTATCAACTCCAAGATTTGATCATTGGTGGGCGTGAATGCCACACTAAACCATCGAGTCTGCACACGGTCTCCTTTCCTTTGTTTGAGGTGTCTTGATACTAATACTTTTGGCAACCAAATTCTGTACGAGGGAATCGATTGTTTGAGCCGGAACAAGATATCTGCATGAACTTCGCGAGCTGGTTCAGCTGTGACGTGCAGGTCGCGGACCGCGCATGAAGATCGCAATGGTGCCTAAACCTCAGCTTCACCCGATGATGCGCTGCAAATTTTTCGCCGCTCCGATTTCATATTGACACAAGAATCATCAGGTGCTATATTTCCAATTAATTACTATTCATAAAATTTATTTAGTCAAATATTTTTTTGGCCCGTGCTACTATTTGCATGCAGATTTTGTCGCTTCAAGACAATTATGGATCGGAATAAGCATCAAACCGGGTGTATTCGTCAGGTTCGGGGGCTCACCATCGTGGACCCGCCGTCGCGGACTCGAAATCACGCAATCTCCCCGCTCGGGGGCTCACCCGTCGAGGATCCGCTTCATCGAATACTTCCGGCTAGGCGCTGCGCGACTACAGTGTCCGCCGTACGACCTGCTTTCACGCTGGCTCCATCGCAGCCGATAAAAAAGCTAAGTATTCCTTTTCCAATAGTTAATTATTATTTACTTTTGCCACACCCGAATACTCGGGGGCTGCGTCATTACATCATTACAGCAAATACACTCGACACCCGAGGCTGCGCTATTACATCGTTACCGCAAATACACCCGATTACTCGGGTACTACGAAGTAAAAATATATACCTTCGACTCCGAGCGTTTGACACCTCACATGCAACCTGAGTAGTTGTTGATCCTCGTCCAATCCTTGAAAACTCAAACCCAGTTGCAGCCCAACTGTCAGTTGGTAAGGCATTGCGACCTTGGGCGACAGGCTAACGAAAAGTCTCGACATATGGTGACCACGCAATCGGTCCTATCACCGCCATCAACATTATACGTCCCAACATCATATAAGTCGCAAGCACTATATTTTTTGAGTCACAAATATTCCATATCTCGTAACATTGTTTGCAGTTTACAAGATGGGTCGAGTACTTCCCCTACGCACTTCATTAACTCGGGTACTCCCATCGGGAGCACGTGGATTCAAAAAAGTCGACATCTTTATCAAGTTCTTCGAGTAGTACAACTTGAGTCTACACGCGGCTGCAAGCACCCGCCCATAGACTTGGGGGCTACTCCCATCGGAAGCGCTGGTCGCGCACCCGATATAAAATAACTTCGACTCTTCATCAAGCACAGATTCAATTCGACTGATCAAGACACTTGGAGGCGATATTCGTAATATATGCTTGAGTCTCTATGCAAGTTTTCGACTTCCCTAGACACTCGGGGGCTACTGACGTGGGCATTACCCTTCGGGTACCCATTATTGCTATAATCGGTGCGGATTATGAAGGTGGACTAGCACAAGGACTCGACAAGCTGAACCCGCATATAGTATCGACTAAGGAAAGCTGAAAGAAGGAAACCCCAATACGTAATAGATTGGGACTCTTGTAAACCCTAACCTGGTTGAATATATAAAGCCAGGCAGGTGCACCCCTTAGACATAACACATAGACGCACACAATATCATACCCGCAGATTAGAACTAGACCAGATACCGCCCATTAGTCTAGTTCTACATATTATCATATACTGGATTGCTAGCAGGATGTAACGATCCTCCACCGTGGGGACGTGAACCTGGGTACGCCGTGTGCCATCTCGCTCCCGGAATCTTTAGGCGCCGCCTTTCCCGAAAACCTAAGTCCCTTACCTTGGACATTGCCGAGGGTACAACCTCGTCAATGAGAGAGGTCTCGAGTTTTCTATATTTTAGGATGCGAGAATGCGGCCGAATAGGAAATTTTAGGGTTTGGTGGATTGCAACAATCGGCGACCACTTCCTTCCATTATATAGGGATATTACAAAATGGGTTAGGAACAGTACATGTACACATACAATCTACGTATTCTATCACCCTTACAATGCTCACAAAAAGGTAACGGGATTAGCTTGGTGAAGACATCAACAACCTGACCTTTGGAGGAAATAAATCGAATATGGAGTTGCTTCTGGGACACATACTCACAAACAAAGTGAAATCCCATCTTGATATGCTTCGTTCTTGTGTGAAAAAATAGATTTTGCGACAGATATGTCACCCTAATATTGTCAATATTGTAGTTGGCCTTGTGAAATTCTAGCAACTATGCTTTATACTTTGTGATGCATTTTTCTCATCAAATAAGGACTAGTGGGCGGGCTCCAATTTAGAACGAGGCACTCAAACTTTACATGTATGACTCCACTAAGTTAAGGCACATATGTTATTTCGCCCTTATCTGAAGCTTTGAAACCATTGGTTGCTAGGTTGGCTAGGGAAGTTGGGCCAAAACAGTGGCGGAGCCAGGAATTAAACTGAGGGGGGTCGAAACCAAACTCTAATTTTTTTTTGACAGAAAAGAGCAAATGTATTCAACAAAAGAGGTCCAAACAGATTCAATATGCATATTCATCAAGTACAACAACAAAATGACTATAAAAAACAAGAACACCAAAATATAGCTACATTTTAATAAGATAGTATCATGCCATTAAGTTGCATCTAAGCTTGGAAGACGAAAGCCCCGCGGAAGATGATCTCGTATTCAACAAAAGATGTCCAAACAGATTCAATATGCATATTCATCAAGTACAACAACAAAATGACTATAAAAAACAAGAACACAAAATATAGCTACATTTTAATAAGATAGTATCATACCATTAAGTTGCATCTAAGCTTGGAAGACGAAAGCCCCGCGGAAGATGACCTCTACAGTTGTTGTATGAATGGAAACGTAGAATAATCTTCTTGTCATCAATTTTGGCAAATATATCTTTTTCAACATAGCAAATCATCAAATCATTAAGCCAATAATCCCCTATCTTGTTCCGAAGAGATGATTTTATAATATTCATCGCCGAGAAAACCACAACAGCCCTCAAACGAATCTCATACTCTATATGTGATTTTTCTTCATGACGAACAAGAGCATATGCAACACTTTGCTTTTATTTCTGAAATCTTCACAACTATTTCTTGCATTGTTATGAAAGCTAGTTGGTCCACCTGAAGGAGATATGCCCTAGAGGCAATAATAAAGTGGTTATTATTTATATCTTTATGTTTATGATAAATGTTTATATATCATGCTATAATTGTATTAACCGAAACATTAGTACATGTGTGATATGTAGATAAACAAGAAGTCCCTAGTATGCCTCTTAAACTAGCTTGTTGATTAATGGATGATTAGTTTCATAATCATGAACATTGGATGTTATTAATAACAAGGTTATATCATTATATGAATGATGTAATGGACACACCCAATTAAGCGTAGCATAAGATCTCGTCATTAAGTTATTTGCTATAAGCTTTCGATACATAGTTACCTAGTCCTTATAACCATGAGATCATATAAATCACTTATACCGGAAAGGTACTTTGATTACACCAAACACCACTGCGTAAATGGGTGGCTATAAAGGTGGGATTAAGTATCCGGAAAGTATGAGTTGAAGCATATGGATCAACAGTGGGATTTGTCCATCCCGATGACGGATAGATATACTCTGGGCCCTCTCGGTGGAATGTCGTCTAATGTCTTGCAAGCATATGAATAAGTTCATAAGAGACCACATACCACGGTACGAGTAAAGAGTACTTGTCAGGAGACGAGGTTGAACAAGGTATAAAGTGATACCGAAGATCAAACCTCGGACAAGTAAAATATCGCGTGACAAAGGGAATTAGTAATGTATGTGAATGGTTCATTCGATCACTAAATGTCATCGTTGAATATGTGGGAGCCATTATGGATCTCCAGATCCCGCTATTGGTTATTGGTCAGAGTGAGTACTCAACCATGTCCGCATAGTTCACGAACCGTAGGGTGACACACTTAAAGTTGGATGTTGAAATGGTAGTACTTGAATATGGAATGAAGTTGGAATATTTGTTTGGAGTCCCGGATGAGATCCCGGACGTCACGAGGAGTTCCGGAATGGTCCGGAGAATAAGATTCATATATAGGATGTCATTTTATGTGAAATAAAATGTCGCGGAAGGTTCTATGGAAGGTTCTAGAAGGTTCTAGAAAAGTCCGGAAGAAACCACCAAGGAAGGTGGAGTCCACATGGGACTCCACCTCCATGGCTGGCCAGCCCTAGATGGGGTGGAGTCCCAAGTGGACTCCACCATAGGGGGCCGGCCACCCCCCCACATGGGAGGTGGAAATCCCACCCTTTGGGTGGGAGTCCTAGTTGGGCTAGGTTTCACCTCTTATGGGAGGTTTTGGTTTCGGGTCTTATTCGAAGACTTGGACACCAACACTTGGGATCCACCTATATAATGAGGGGCCAAGGGAGGGGGCCGGCCACCCCAAGACCACAAGCTGGCCGCCCCCCATAGAGTGGCCGGCCACCCCTCCCAAACCCTAGCCAAGCTCCTCTCCTCCATATTGCCCGCATAGCTTAGCGAAGCTCCGCCGGACTTCTTCACCGCCACCGACACCACGCCGTCGTGCTGTCGGATTCAAGAGGAGCTACTACTTCCGCTGCCCGCTGGAACGGGGAGGTGGACGTCGTCTTCATCAACAACCGAACGTGTGACCGAGTACGGAGGTGCTGCCCGTTCGTGGCGCCGGAACCGATCGTGATCAAGATCTTCTACGCGCTTTTGCAAGCGGCAAGTGAACGTCTACCGCAGCAACAAGAGCCTCCTCTTGTAGGCTTTGGAATCTCTTCAAGGGTGAGACTCGATAATCCCCTCGTTGCTACCATCTTCTAGATTGCATCTTGGCTTGGATTTCGTGTTCGCGGTAGGAAAATTTTTGTTTTCTATGCAACGTTATCCTACAGTGGTATCAGAGCCGTGTCTATGCATAGATGGTTGCACGAGTAGAACACAATGGTTTGTGGGCGTTGATGCTTTTGTTATCTTTAGTTGAGTACTTTGCATCTTTATGGCATAGTGGGATGAAGCGGCTCGGGCTAACTTTACATGACCGCGTTCATGAGATTTGCTCCACGCTCGACATGCAACTTGTATTGCATAAGTGGCTTTGCGGGTGTCTGTCTCTCCTACTATAGTAAAGATTCAATTTACTCTTCTATCGACAACACTAGTATCACCGTTGTGGTTCATGTTCGTAGGTAGATTGGATCTTACTCGAAAACCCTAAACCACGTAAAATATGCAAACCAAATTAGAGAACGTCTAACTTGTTTTTGCAGGGTTTGGTGATGTGATATGGCCATAATGTGATGATGAATATGTATGAGATGATCATTATTGTATTGTGGCAACCGGCAGGAGCCTTATGGTTGTCTTTAAATTTCATGTTGAGTAGTATTTCAAAGTAGTTGTAATAGTTGCTACATGGAGGACAATCATGAAGACGGCGCCATTGACCTTGGTGCTTCGCCGACGATGATGGAGATCATGCCCGTTGATGATGGAGATCATGTCCGTGCTTTGGAGATGAAGATCAAAGGCGCAAAGACAAAAAAAGGGCCATATCATATCACATATGAACTGCATGTGATGTTAATCCTTTTATGCATCTTATTTTGCTTAGATCGCGATGGTAGCATTATAAGATGATCCCTCTCACTAAAATCTCAAGATAATAAAGTGTTCATCCTTAGTAGCACCGTTGCCAAGACTTGTCGTTTCGAAGCATCTCGTGATGATCGGATGTGATAGAATCAACAAGTGCATACAACGGGTGCAAGACAGTTTTGCACATGCAGATACTAAGGTGGCCTTGACGAGCCTAGCATGTACAGACATGGTCTCGGAACACGTGATACCGAAAGGTAGAGCATGAATCATATGATTGATATGATGAACACTTTGAATGTTCGCCATTGAAATCACACCTTGTCTCGTGATGATCGGACTTAGGTGCGGTGGATTTGGTTCGTGTGATCACTAAGACAATGCGAGGGATATTGTTTTGAGTGGGAGTTCACCTAGTTTTTAATTATATTGAATTAAAATTTGAACTCAATTTGTCATAAACATTAGTCTAAACTATTGCAAATATGTTGTAGATATGGCGTCCCCAATCAATTTTAACCAGTTCCTAGAGAAAGAAAAGCTTAAGAGCAACGGTAGCAACTTCACCGACTGGTTCCGTCATGTGAGGATTTTCCTCAATGGCGGAAATCTGCAATATGTGCTTGATGCACCGCTAGGTGACCCTCCTGCAGAAACTGAAACCGATGAAGTAAAAGCTGTTTACGCAACTCGGAAAACTCGGTACTCTCAAGTTCAGTGTGCCATCTTATGCAGTCTGGAAGCCGATCTTCAAAAACGTTTTGAGCACCACGATCCACATGAGTTAATCAATGAGTTGAAGACTATATTTGAGACTCATGCGGCCGTGGAATGCTATGAAGCATCGAAACACTTCTTCAGCTGCATGATGGAAGAAGGCAGCTCCGTTAGTGAGCACATGCTCGCTATGACCGGGCATGCGAAGAAACTCAGTGACTTGGGAATAGTGATTCCTAATAGACTGGGGATTAATCGTGTCCTTCAATCACTGCCACCTAGTTACAAGAACTTTGTGATGAACTACAATATGCAGAACATGAACAAAGAGTTACCTGAACTCTTCTCCATGCTAAAATCTGCTGAGATTGAGATCAAGAAAGAGCACCAAGTGTTGATGGTCAACAAGACCACCAGCTTCAAGAAACAGGGCAAGTCTAAAGGCAAGAACAGGAAGAGTGGCAAGAAAGCTGCTACACCTCCTGTGAAACCTAAGACTGGCCCTAAGCCTGATGCTGAGTGCTATTACTGCAAGGAGAAGGGACACTGGAAGCGTAATTGCTCCAAGTATTTGGCGGATCTGAAGAGCGGCCTTGTCAAGAAGAAGAAAGAAGGTATATCTGATATACATGTTATAGATGTTTATCTCACTGGTTCTCGTACTAGTACCTGGGTATTTGATACTGGTTCGGTTGCTCATATTTGTAACTCGAAACAGGAACTAAAGAATAAACGAAGACTACTGAAAGATGAAGTGACGATGCGCGTTGGAAATGGATCCAAAGTCGATGTGATCGCTGTCGGCACACTTCCTCTACATCTACCTTCGGGATTAGTTTTAAGCCTAAATAATTGTTATTTTGTACCCGCGTTGAGCATGAACATTATATCTGGATCTTGTTTAATGCAAGACGGTTATTCATTCAAGTCTGAGAATAATGGTTGTTCTATTTTTATGAATAATATCTTTTATGGTCGAGCACCTAAAAAGAATGGTTTATTTCTATTAGATCTCGATAGTAGTGATACACATATACATAACATTGATGCTAAGCGAATTAAATTGAATGATAATTCTACTTATATGTGGCACTGTCTGACAAGGTATCAACTTGTCAATGCCTATGGATTGTAGGCTAGGGTTTAGTTAGAAGTAGAGGGTAAGTAGATCTCGAAGGTTTCAGCCGGAAAGTACTCGACGAATATGAAAACTAGGGTTTGCAGACAATGATTCGATCGATTCTTCGTCCCTCGACTCCCCCTTTATATAGGAGGTGGAGCCGAGGGATTCATGCTATACAAGTTTACAGAGTCCGGGACGGTTTCTAACTCATCCCGCCAGATTACAAACAACACTTCCTATTACAACTCTATCTTTCCTTAGTAAATCTTGGGCTTCCGAATCTTCTTACTCTTCGGGTATTGGGCCTCCAGTAAACCCCGGGTACCCTCTTCGGCAGGCCCATTTGGGATGCCTATGTCAGTAGCCCCCGAGATTTTGCTTGAATCGTAGAATCAGGGAAAATCTCCACTGTTTATTTTTATTCGGAAGCTTTAACTTTTTTATACTTCTTCACATAAAATTTTATATTGTACAGGGATAATGGTAGTTGGGGCTAGTTCATCTGACGGATCAGGTACTAGTTAACTGCTCTAGTGGCAATCCGCAAAAACCTACTTCAAAATCACGTCCCTGGACATGATCTCGGGATACTGGTGTAAACTTCGACAGGTGCCGCTTAAGGTCTTACCATTCTGTCGAGTCCCAGTCGATTTTATCGGGTACCTAACGCGTCCGTTAGGATTTTTCTTCGTATCTGTTGATACAGATAAAGGTAGCAGAGCGCAGTCTTTGGCGATGCCACGCCCAGCAGAACGGATCTGGGGTCTTACCTTCGCAAATTTGCGGCATTCAGAAATTGATCGCAACTTCGGCGTTCTGAGAATATATTGTCGAGTGCTTTTCCGGCTGTTGGAATGGCACATTTTATCGAGTCAAATATGACTTATACTACTCTCCCGATGGGAGTATATGTAGAGTTAATTATAACTCGAAATATACTCTCTTGCTTTTCTATTTTTCCTTTGTTAATTTCATCGGGCACGTGAACAGCGTTCCCGATGGGAGTAGCCCCCGAGGCTACAACCAAGAACTTGTGCTTGGTTGTAGGCTCAACATTTTAGTCCACCTTGTCGCTATATTGTCATTATTTCCCAATATGATCTTTTTCTTCTTCTCTCTTTTTTATCTCTCGGGTGCGCGAACAGCGCTCCCGATGGGAGTAGCCCCCGAGGCTACAACCAAGAACTTGTGCTTGGTTGTAGGCTCCCGCAATTTCTATATTGCCATAGTCGAAATTGTACTTTTTGTCGGAGTAGCCCCCAAGCATTTGGGGAAAAACTTGTTTTTGATCAAAGGCTCCCGAAGTATTGAATAATTCTTCCTGTCGCCACTCTTCTTTAACTTTTCTTGTCGACATGCTTCCCTTAACCAAATTTACTTCATCCTTCTCGAATAGTCGTGATTTTTCTGCCCTGTGGGTCCATTGCTTCCACCACGTTGACACGTCGTGCAAGTGGGGGACACACGTCCTCCGCTTTTTCTGGCGCACGTACAGTAACGCCTATCTCAGTAAAAATACCCTTTTACCCTTGTATCTAGAAGATCTATTCTCACCACACGATTTATTCATCCAACGGCACACTGCTTCACCCGATTCTTATATAAACCTTTCTTCAACCTCCGTTCATCCCCTCGCTTGCGCCGCTCACCTGTTCCTCTTCACAAAACTTCTCCTGCGCCCAATCCTTCTCTGATCTTCCGCACTCACACACATTGCTCTGTCATTGCCGTTGATGCCACCGCGCGCGCGTCTGACTCGCCACAGCACTCCGGAATCCAAGATGGCCGCCGAGGATCTTGAGTGGGAGAGATCCAAAATCTCCAACCAAGACACCAACATGCTGAAGAGGCTTGGCCTCATGAAGAAGGAGGACGCCATCCGCTTCCCTAGCGAAGAAAGCTACCCCAAGCCTCCAATGGAGTATCGGGTTAGTTTTGTTGATCATCTCATCTGCGGCCTCTCGACCCCAATCCACGATTTCCTCCGCGGTCTTCTTTTTGTTTATGGGATTCAATTGCACCAATTGACTCCCAATTCCATCCTTCACATTTCTATTTTCATCACACTTTGCGAATGCTTCCTCGGAATCCCTCCCAATTGGGCTCTGTGGAAACGCATCTTCTGCCTCCGCCGCAATGGCTCCCACAACGTCACTTATAACATAGGTGGCGTTGTTATCTGTGTTCGCACTGATGTCGACTATTTCGACGTCAAATTTCCTGATTCTGTCCAAGGATGGCGCAAAAAGTGGCTCTACATTCACGAAGAAAGCGCCAACTCCGTTGAGCACAACATAGTTCCTTTCGACGGAAGTGCCAAAATTCAGCGCCGCCGCTCCTGGGATGCCGAAGCCTCCGAGGAAGAGAAAAAGGCGACAGAGGCGCTCATGTCTCGTATTCGCCAGCTTCAAAACACTCGAGGCAAAGAGCTGTCTGGTGTTCAAATCACTGCCTATTTCCTTAGGATTAGAGTGCAGCCTCTTCAGGCTCGCAAAAATCCCCTTTGGACGTATTCTGGTAAAAATGACGCCAACAGAATCTCCGGTGATCTTTCCACCAAGGACTTGGAGAAGTTGATTCGAAGACTGTCTCGCCTGGGTAAAGACCCAATTCCTTCCTCTTGTCGCGTGGAACCGTACAGCGCCACCAATCCACTCCCCGAGGTATTTTGTCTTGCCGAGTTTTTACCTTGTTTTGCACTTTCTCTGCATCTCATTATATTGTCATCTCTTTTAATTTTCCTTCTGGTCACTATTTTTTACAGAACCATCCTACCATGACTTCCCTTCCTCCTCTTCCGGAGGGTGGAGAAGTCGAAGAACAGGCCATCGTTGCCGAAGATACTCAAGGTTCTTCTATTCGTGAAAGTGAAGTCGCGGGTTCTCACAAATCTGCGGCTTCTCATGAAAAAGAAGTTGAGTCTGAAGCCAGTGAATCGACGCAATCCCTTCCTCCTGCTGTTTCTCCAAAGAACAAAAGGAAAAGGACTGATGTTGAAGATTCTGGCACCTCTAAGGCTGAAGAAGTTGTTCCTTCTCATCCGAAGGCAGCTTACGATCCTTATATTGAATCCCTCGTCAGCTCGTAAGTCGTCTTTATTTCTCTCTATTTTTGTACTCGAAATATTTATCTTGTCTTGCTTTTTTATGCTGCCGATTTTTTGATTAATAGTGATGACGAGGAAGAAGTTCCAACTACTGACGTGGCTCCTCGGACAAGCACGTCACGTACTGTACTTGCCTCAGACACGCTAGTTGAAGGAGAAGAAACCTCGCCTCCTCAACAAAACGTCGTCACCACTACTCCGCCATCAAGAGCCCTTGCTCCTTCACCAAAAAGGGCAAGGGTTGAAAAGATTATTGAACCTGCCCCTCAGTTGGGCAGTTCGTCGACTCTGCTCCTAGATGATGTAAGCTTGTCGACATCTATATTTTCCTTATTTTGTTTTTTCACACCTTTTCTCTTTTTCATGCCGATGTTTTTCTTTCCGTGTTCACGTTGAACAGCCTATGATCAAGGATCTTCTCCGCATCGGTTCCCAATTTATTGGGTACCGTGAATATGCTAATAGAGCCGAAGGTAACGACTTTTGTACTTGCTGTTTTTCCTTGATTTTTTACTGCTGTTGCTTGTCGCGACTTTTGATCTTTCTTCTCTCTTTTTTTCATATCTCGACAGAGAAACTTGCAGAGGCTAATGAACGCGCCGACGCACTTTCTCGAAAACTTGAGCAAAGTGAGGCGGCTCGCAAGAAAGCGGACCTCGCTGCTAGCAAAGCCAAGACCGAAGCTAATGAAGCCAAGGCAAAAGCTGCTGGTGTCGAGGAACTGCAGAAAAAGCTTAAGGATGCTACAGCTGCTTTAGATGAGCACAAAGCTGCGCAAGCTTCTCGTGAAGAAGGAATCCTCAAGCGCCTGAAGACTCAGAGTCGCCGTACTTTCGGTAATTTTGCTGCTCCCTTCTATTTTTAGGAAAATCTTTGTTTCTTGTCTTTTCACTAATACTTTATTTCCTTGTCAGTCCAAACAAACCAGGATTTTGACCTGACGAATCCTGTCAATGATCCGGTCCTTGACGCACTTTCCTATCTGGAGCTTCATGGGTCCGAGATTCGTGAAGGTGTATCGAACGCTAACGCAGTATTGTCGGCATTGTTCCCCTACTTCTTCCCGAAGAAGGAAGAGCCTGCGACTTTCCTCAACCTTGCCAAGATGTTCAATACACCGGAAGACCTTGGACTGAAGATGCGCCAAGAGAATATGAAGGTTGCCGTTGAAAACACTGTCGCCTGGGTTCTTTGACGGTCGACAGGACTATCGGCCCGGATGAAAGTTGGCGACACCGAGCAAATAGAACAATCAAGGTGGAAGTCGCTGATCAAGGCAGCCAAGCCCAACACGAAGAAGATCTTGGCCTATCTCGGGATTAAGCCAGCGTCGACTCCTAGCTCGTCAAGGCCGGAGGTCTAGTTGCATGCCTCTGTTTTTCTTTGTTTCTTTTGCTTTTGTCGCCAAAGTAGTCGTTTAGCGACACGTATTTCCTTAGCTCCACTGTAATGCCCTTGTAATTATTCCAAGAGATTAATGAAAAATTCTATCTTTGCTTGTCGTTTGATTTTATCCTGTTTATATTTCAGTTGATATTTGATAACTATACTCCAACTTCCGCTCCTTCCAATGTGTCGCCTTCTTCTTCTCACGCGAGGAGAGCTTTTGCTGATACTGCACCTGTCGACGATACCTTGTCGCAAGAACTGGACGAACTTCGACAGCAGCTTCAGTATGCAAAGAAGCAAACACTTGTGATGATGGAACAATCTCGCAAGTCATCTGAAGCCGAAAAAGTTGCTCTCCAACAAGCTCGCGAGGCCGTGGCTGCCAAGGAATTTGCTGCTTCCGAGGCTGAAAAGGCGACTACTCGAGAAAATTTCATGCTCGAATTAATGAATGAAGCCAGTGCAGATATGTCGGGTATGCCTGTTTCATCCTCTGATATCTTTCATCTTCATGCTATTGTCTCTTAAAGGTTTCCACTTCTTTGTTTTGATAGGTGCCTTTACTGATGCTGCTGCCGAGGAAGAGAGAGTAAGTGCTAGGACAAACCTCCTTGTTAATCTTTCCCTGGACCATGGTTCTTTGTTTTGGGCTACCCCGGAGAGGACCCGCCAAATTGTCAGATTTCAAGATCGCACCTCTCAAACTCGCGATTTCCTTGACTTCTGTACCAAGACCTTGTCCATGGTTTACAACTCCATGTTTCCTCGGAACGTCCAACCAAAAACTCTTCCTGAATTGATGGAAAGGTTTAAGGATGCTCGCAGTATCCATGATTTTGTCAAAGCTCAACTAGTAGCTGGCGCCAGATTTGCTCTTATCATGCTCCAGATCTGCCACTCGAAACTTGACCTTACCCAGGTTGTCGAGAAGGTTCACCAAAAGGTAAAACGTCGGAGAGTTGGTGTTGACAGGATTAACACGAAGGTTACGCCCATAGCCGAAGAAATGATTGAGGACCTGCTTCGGATGGATGCCGACTTTTTTGCCGATGGCCATTATGCCGATTTTCTTGGTGCTGCTCCTGAGGAAAACAGAGTTACTCTTGATGACATACTGAATCAAGACTAATTATTTTCTTCTTGTAGATATTTCTTCTTTGTAACCCATGACTATATTGTAAAGCAATCATTATATTTCTCTGTTTGTCTAGCCCCCGAGTGTTTCGGTGACTCTTTACTATATTTGTATATTTGCGAGGTTTTGAACCAAGGCATATATATATTTAAGGTGAATATGAGCCCCCGAGCTTTTTATTGAGTACTATTTTGTATTTTTATTGACTCACGAGGTATTTGAATACCAAGGCAAGGTTTTTCTTTTGTCGATGAACTATATTGAAATTCGTCGTAGCAAAGATTTTGGTCATGTCGATAAAGAAGAAAAGTTATATTGTCACTATCTTTATTATATTGCAGCACCGCGAGCCCGCCTCATTAAAAACCTTCTCCGGCCCCACTCGGTGCCCCGAAAAAGGAAAAGAGTGCGTCTGAAAACTCGCGGGCGTTTCAGTACATTGAAGTTTTACAAGGACTATATTTCGACTCTAGGCGTAGAACCGCCTAAGTTGCGCCACGTTCCAGGGGTTTGGCTCCTCCACCCCTGTCTTCTTGTCCTTTATCCTATATGCTCCTCCTCCGATTACTTCCGTGACGATGTAAGGGCCAAGCCATGGTGACTCGAGTTTTTCATGACTTTTTTGCGTGAGCCGAAGAACTAGTTAGCCCACCAGAAAAGAACTTGGCCGAAAACGTCGACTGTGGTAATTCTTCAAGTCCTGTTGATATTTGGTTACCCGAGATAATACTTCATCTCGAGCTTCATCAAGTGCGTCGACGTCGTCCTCTAGCGCTCTTCTCGATGTTTCTTCATCATATTCAGCGACACGTGGAGAGTTGTGCTCTATCTCGATTGGTAGTACTGCTTCTGCTCCATGAACCAGAAAAAACGGAGTTTCCTGCGTTGCTGTGTTTGGTGTTGTTCGGATGCTCCACAACACGCTTGGTAGTTCTTCTGGCCAGGTATGTCGAGCTTTTTCCAGTGGTCCTAACAAGCGCTTCTTGATGCCATTGCAGATGATACCATTGGCTTTCTCGACTTGCCCATTGGTTTGAGGATGTGCAACTGACGCAAAGTTCAGCTTGATACCCACCTCTTCGCAATAATCTTTGAATTCATGGGATGTGAAGTTACTGCCGTTGTCTGTGACGATGCTATGGGGCACTCCAAATCTGAAGACGAGGCCTTTTACGAATTTTACTGCGGATGCTCCATCTGGTGAATTTATTGGCTTCGCTTCTATCCACTTTGTAAACTTATCGACAGCTACTAGCATGTACTCCTTTCCTCCTGGCCAGGATTTGTGTAACTTGCCCACCATATCAAGTCCCCATTGAGCAAAGGGCCATGACAATGGTATTGGTGCTAGCTCTGCTGCTGGAGAGTGAGGTTTTGCGGCAAACCTTTGACACGCGTCGCAAGTTCTTACTATGTCCTTGGCGTCCTCGATTGCTGTCAACCAGTAGAATCCTGCCCGAAAAACTTTGGCTGCGATAGCTCGACTACTTGCGTGGTGGCCACATATTCCCTCGTGTACATCCTTCAGAATTATTCTTCCTTCTTCTGGTGTGACGCACCTTTGCAAGACGCCTGAAATACTTCGCTTATACAATTCTCCCTTGACCACCGTGAAAGCTTTGGAGCGTCGAATTACTCGCCTTGCCTCAAGCCCCGGATCGTCGGGTATTTCTTTCCTCAGGATGTATGATATGTACGGCTGCATCCACGGTATCTGTATCACCATGACCAAGTCCTGATCTTCTTCTTCGTCCTCTTGCTTTTCCTTGGTAGCCCCCGAGGGTTTCTTCTCCTTCTTTTTTGATTTTGTCGACTTAGTGGATCTCTCTGTTATTTCTTCCCAAAATACACCTGGCGGGACTGCAAGGCATTGCGACCCGATGTTTGCAAGAACATCGGCTTCGTCGTTGCTCAATCTGCTAATATGGTTTACTTCGCATCCATCGAACAACTTCTCGAGTTCGTTGTATACCTCCTTGTATGCCATCATGCTATCATTGACTGCGTCACATTGGTTCATAACTTGCTGTGCCACCAGCTGTGAGTCACCAAAGATTTTTAGTCGAGTTGCTCCGCAGGCTTTCGCCATCTTCATTCCGTGTATGAGAGCCTCATATTCTGCTTCATTGTTAGATGCGTTAGGGAACGTCATCCGAAGGATGTACTTCAACTTGTCGCCTTCAGGTGATATGAGTACTACTCCTGCGCCAGCTCCTTCCAGTCTTTTGGACCCGTCGAAGTTCATGGTCCAAGTTCTCGATAAATCTGGAGGTCCTGTATTTTGCAACTCCATCCACTCTGCGATGAAGTCCGGCAGTATTTGCGATTTTATTGCTTTTCTTTTTTCATACGTGATGTCCCGAGGGGAAAGTTCTATTCCCCAAAGGGAGACACGACCCGTAGCTTCTGGGTTGTTCAGTATATTTGACAAGGGAGCTTCATTGACCACTATGATCGGATGTGCCGAAAAATAGTGGCGCAATTTTCGTGCTGTCGTGAATACTCCATATGCTATCTTTTGGTACTGCGGATACCTTTGTTTTGATGGCGATAAAACTTCGCTGACGAAGTATACTGGCCTCTGCACGCCGTGGAGTTTTCCTTCTTCTTCCCTTTCGACAACTAGCACCGTGCTTACCACTTGGGGTGTGGCTGCGATATATAGCAGGAGGGGTTCCCTTTCTTTTGGTGCCACCAGAATTGGCGGTGTCGAAATTGTGCGCTTCAAATCCTCGAAAGCTCTGTCGGCTTCTTCGTTCCACTGAAATTTATCTCCTTGTTTTATCAAAGCGTAGAACGGCAGTGCCTTTTCTCCCAGCCTAGCGACGAATCTGCTCAAAGCTGCGACTCGCCCCGTTAGCTGTTGTATCTCCTTCAACTTTGTTGGCTTCCTCATTGTTACGATAGCCTGTATTTTGTCGGGATTTGCTTCAATCCCTCTTGCTGAGACTAGAAACCCCAAAAGTTCTCCTGCTGGGACGCCAAAGGAACACTTCGTCGGGTTCAGTTTGAGGCAGAACTTATCAAGGTTGTCGAAGGTTTCCTTGAGATCCTCGATCAGCGTTGCCCCCTTTTTTGATGTTATGACGACATCATCAATGTATACTTGCACGTTCTTCCCAATCTGTGTCGCCAAACACTTCTGCATCATCCTTTGATATGTTGCTCCCGCATTTTTTAGACCAAAGGGCATTGTTCTGTAGCAAAACACGCCGTAAGGTGTAATAAACGCGGTCTTTACTTCATCTTCTTCTTTCCATCTGATCTGGTTATAACCAGAATATGCATCCAGGAAGGAAAGACGTTCACATCCAGCCGTGGAGTCGATAATTTGATCGATCCTCGGGAGGGGAAAGTGATCCTTTGGAAAATGTTTATTGACACACGTAAAGTCGACGCACATGCGAAGGACCTTAGTGTTTTTCTTCGGCACCAAACACGGGATTTGCTACCCATGTGGCTTCGTGGAATATCTCTTTGATTAAACCAGCTTCTTGTAGTCGATTAATTTCGACAGCATGGCTTTGCGGTTTGGTTCAAAACGTCGCAAAGGTTGTTTGATTGGTCTCGCTAGTGGATCCAAGTTTAGGTGGTGCTCGGCAAGTTCCCTGGGTACTCCTGGCATGTCAGCTGGACACCATGCGAAGATTTTCCAGTGCTCACGGAGGAACTCGACGAGCGCGCTTTCCTATGCGATATCCATGTCGTTTGCGATAGATGTCGTCTTTTTTGGGTCTGTCGGGTGAATCTGCACCTCTTTTGAATTTTTCTCGATGCGAAAGTTGATTCTTTGTTTGGCCTTCCAACGTCTGGCAGTACGTCGTAATCAGTCATGCTTTTTGACGCCAAGTACTCAGCTTGCATCCCGAAGGTTTCTGACAACCGGTGGAAATCCTTGTCGCACTTATCGGCTAAGGCAAAGCTTCCTTTAACTGTGATTGGTCCCTTTGGTCCAGGCAACCTCCACAACAAGTATGTATAGTGTGGCACTGCCATAAATCTAGCATATGCTGGTCGTCCCAACAGAGCGTGATATTGCGACGGAAAATCCACGACTTCAAACTCGAGCCTCTCGATTCTATAATTTTCTCGGGTCCCAAACTGAACGTCGAGATTGATCTTTCCCAATGGATAACTTGGTTTCTCCGGTGTGATGCCGTGGAACCTTGTGTCTGTTGGTTTCAAGTTTGCTAAGGATATGTTCATCTTCCTCAATGTATCTCGCATACATAAGGTTTAAGCTGCTGCCGCCGTCTATGAACACTCGAGAGACATCAAATCCCGCGATAATCTGGCGCGTAATAAGTGCTGACTGCCCTGGTCGAGGAACTTGCTGCGGATGATCTGCTATTGTGAAGCCGATATCTTGTCCTGACCAATTAAGGTACTCAACTGTTGGTGGAGGCATTTTCTCTGCCATAAACACCTGTCGTGAGATTACTTTCTGAGCTCTATTGGACGGCCTTCCCTTCTGAATCATCAACACCGCTCCATTGGAATTAGGATCAACATAAGGTGGTGGTGCAGGTGCTGCCGCTATTCTGAGCTGATGCCGATTGTCGTCTGTAATCGCGGGAGGAGGCGGCAAGTGAATCTCGCTTCTGGGTTCTCGAGGATTTCTCTGTGCTGCCCGCGCATTAGCGTTCTCTGCATACCGCAACATTGCTTGAAAATTTCGACAATCCTTCTGCAAGTGCCCTGACTGTCTTTTTCCGTTGCTGTCGAGGAAAAAATGCATCTGGCACGGTCCGTTCATCATCTCTTCAGGGGACACGAAAGGTCTTGGGAACCTAGGCCCGCTATTTTGCCTGTTGCGTGAATCGTCCCTGTTATCACCTCGCTGCTCACTGCTTCTCTGGTAATCATCTCTGTTGCTTCCTCCTGTGTTTGTCCGAAAACCTGCCGAAATTTGTCCTGGAGCGTCGTAGTTCTGGTACGTCCGAGGAAATCTTCGCCTCGGTTGATAGTTTCGACCGCGGTCCTCCTCTGGCGACCTGTGTCGTTTGTTGTGGACGGCGTCTTCTCCATCTGCCCATTTATTTGCTATCTCCATTAACGCGGATACTGTCTTTGGATTGGTCCTTCCCAAGTCTTCGACGAAATCTCCACGCCTGACCCCTGCGACAAACGCATCTATTGCTCTCTCGTCAGATATATTTTCTGCTGAGTTTTTAATGATATTCCACCTCTGGATGTACTTCCTCATTGGCTCATCTGGCTTTTGTCGACACGCTCTCAACTCCTCTAACGACGCGGGTTTTTTGCACGTGGATCTAAAGTTCTTGACGAACACATCCTCGAAACTTTCCCAGCTGTCGATGGATCCTGGAGCGAGTTTCTTTATCCAAGATCGTGCGGCTCCACTCAAATGCACCTGGATACTTTGCATGGCTGTTGCCCTAGTTCCTCCTGTGAGCTTCACTGCTCTCCAGGATAGTCGACTAGCCAATCCTCTGGATCTTGAAGGCCGTCGAACTTCTTGAAATTATCGGGTAACTTGAATCCTGAGGGGACTCGAGTTTTCCGGACTCTCCTCGTAAAGCATGGCAAGCCACACATATCTTCGTCGGTCAATTCCGGAGATTGCCGATGATCCCTTACGCTTTGCCGCGCTCGTCGACTCTTGCCTCGTGCTTTTGTGTCTCTTGCTCCACTTGGCCCTTCGTGTCTTGCCGCTGTTGCTGCTGCAGGTCGTGGACTATTTTGCCTTGCCGCTCCTTCGGGAGGCGTTGATACAAACGCTGTCCCCATAGCTCCAACTCCTGCCACCGCCATATTGTACAATGTTTCCCTTGGATCGCCTGGAGGTGGTTTAGACGCAAGGATAAAAGCATGTGTCGCCATATACCCAGCCTCTGGTGTCTTAGGGATGATGTTTCCTCTTGTATCTATCGACATGAAGGACATGTCGAGGTTCTGGACCAAGTGCTCTCTTTCTGCTTCGGGTATGTGTTGCAGCCTTGATCTTGCTCTGTTCCGCGCCTCCCGATGGCTATCACCCGTAGTTCTAGATTGTCGACTTAAATCTGCCCTTCTTCTGCTGGATGCAGAAGCTGCCTCCTTTCTCCTGTTCAACTCAGCTGTCTGTTTTTCCAATTCCCTGGCAGCTCGTGCGAGCCTATATTGATATGCTTGCAGTTCTTCTGGTGTAGCCGTGGTAGCCATTGGTTCTGTGCCGTTCATAGCTCTCGCGGCTCTGTCCCACGCTGCTTGTGAAAGTTGAACTCTATCTCGCGGCTCTGGCCCGACGTATTTGTTGCCCAGGCCTTGCCGCAGATTAGAGGGATCGACGTATGGATTTCCCAGACTGTCGAAAGCCTCGGATGTCTCCTCTTGATCTTCAATGGCGTAAATCTGATGATACTTTGTACTCAGATCTACGTTGGGTTTGGTGACATCATCGTTGAGATTGATGAAGACCTTGCCCACTGTGATAGATTTGTCGATAAAGTCATAACTGTCGACATCGCTTGAGCCATTGCTTATATATGAGTCTGCAGATGACTCAAACGACATGTCGTTGAAGATCTTGGCGAGTTTCTCTCTTGTTCTGGTGCTGACGTAACGTGTCGCCGAGGTTTCTTCTTCTGACTCGGTTAACGATGCATAGCTTGAAAAATCTGAATCGACCACCGACGATCCCGAGGAAATCGGAATCTCGACACGATACGATCCTTCCTTCTCGACGCGAAAGTGAAACCTTCCGAACGTCATCTCCATGGGCTCCGCCAGATACGCATATGCATCCAAACGGGAGGGTGGGTGAGGAACAAAATCGACAAGACCAGCAGCGATCTGTTTACCTCGATCCATTGTGTTGCTTGCGGTTGACGATATCGAAGATCTTGAGCGTGCCATCGAGATCAGCTCCTTACGCCTCTAGTTCCCACAGAAGGCGCCAATTGACAAGGTATCAACTTGTCAATGCCTATGGATTGTAGGCTAGGGTTTAGTTGGAAGTAGAGGGTAAGTAGATCTCGAAGGTTTCAGCCGGAAAGTACTCGACGAATATGAAAACTAGGGTTTGCAGACAATGATTCGATCGATTCTTCGTCCCTCGACTCCCCCTTTATATAGGAGGTGGAGCCGAGGGATTCATGCTATACAAGTTTACAGAGTCCGGGACGGTTTCTAACTCATCCCGCCAGATTACAAACAACACTTCCTATTACAACTCTATCTTTCCTTAGTAAATCTTGGGCTTCCGAATCTTCTTACTCTTCGGGTATTGGGCCTCCAGTAAACCCCGGGTACCCTCTTCGGCAGGCCCATTTGGGATGCCTATGTCACTGTCGTCTTGGTCATATTGGAGTGAAACGCATGAAGAAACTCCATACTGATGGATTACTTGAATCACTTGACTTTGAGTCACTTGATAGATGCGAAGCATGTCTAATGGGAAAAATGACTAAGACTCCATTCTCTGGTATTATGGAGCGAGCTACTGACTTATTGGAAATCATACATACCGATGTGTGCGGACCAATGAGCGTAGCATCGCGCGGTGGTTATCGTTATGTTCTAACCTTCACAGATGATCTGAGTAGATATGGGTATATCTATCTCATGAAACATAAATCCGAAACTTTCGAGAAGTTTAAGGAATTCCAAAGTGAAGTAGAAAATCAACGTAACAAGAAGATCAAATTTCTACGATCTGATCGCGGAGGTGAATATCTGAGTTATGAGTTTGGCGTGCATTTAAAGAAATGCGGAATACTTTCACAATTAACACCGCCGGGTACACCACAACGTAACGGTGTGTCCGAACGTCGTAATCGAACTCTCTTAGATATGGTTCGTTCTATGATGTCTCTTACTGATTTGCCGTTATCATTTTGGAGTTATGCATTAGAGACAGCCGCATTCACTTTAAAAAGAGCACCATCAAAATCCGTAGAAACGACACCGTATGAATTATGGTTTAATAAGAAACCTAAGCTGTCGTTCCTGAAAGTTTGGGGTTGCGAAGCCTATGTAAAGAAGTTACAACCGGACAAGCTAGAACCCAAAGCGGAGAAATGCGTCTTCATAGGATACCCTAAGGAAACTATAGGGTACAATTTCTATCACAGATCCGAAGGCAAAATCTTTGTTGCTAAGAACGGAACCTTTCTTGAGAAAGAATTTCTCACTAAAGAAGTGACTGGAAGAAAAGTAGAACTCGATGAGATTGATGAATCTATACTCGTTGATCAGAGTAGCGCAAGATCGGGAAGTTGTACCTGTACCGCCTACACCGGCAACAGAGGAAGCTAATGATAATGATCATGAAACTTCGAACGAGGAAACTACTGAACCTCGCAGATCGACAAGGGAACGTGCCACTCCTGATTGGTATGATCCTTGTCTAAATGTCATGATTGTGGATAACAATGATGAAGACCCTGTGACGTATGAAGAAGCGATGATGAGCCCAGATTCCAACAAATGGCAAGAAGCCATGAAATCCGAAATGGGATCCATGTATGATAACAAAGTATGGACTTTAGTAGACTTACCTAATAGCCGAAAGGCTGTTGAGAATAAATGGATCTTCAAGAGAAAAACAGATGCTGATGGTAATATCACTGTCTATAAAGCTCGACTTGTCGCAAAGGGTTTCCGACAAATTCAAGGAGTTGACTACGATCAGACTTTCTCACCTGTAGCGAAGCTAAAATCTGTGAGGATTTTGTTAGCAATAGCTGCATTTTTCGATTATGAGATTTGGCAGATGGATGTCAAAACGGCGTTCCTTAATGGTGACATTGAGGAAGAGTTGTATATGGTACAACCCAAAGGTTTTGTCGATCCTAAAAATGCTGACAAAGTATGCAAACTTCAGCGTTCAATTTATGGACTGAAGCAAGCATCAAGAAGTTGGAACCGACGCTTTGATAAGGTGATCAAAGACTTCGGGTTTATACAGTGTCATGGAGAGGCCTGTATTTACAAGAAAGTGAGTGGGAGCTCTGTAGCATTCCTGATATTATATGTAGATGACATATTATTGATTGGGAATGATATAGAACTATTAAGCAGTGTAAAGGGTTATTTGAATAATAGTTTTTCAATGAAAGACCTTGGTGAAGCATCATATATATTAGGCATCAAGATTTATAGAGATAGATCAAGACGTCTAATAGGGCTATCACAAAGTACATACCTGGACAAGATTCTAAAGAAGTTTAGAATGGACGAAAGTAAGAAAGGATTCTTACCTATGTTACCAGGCAAGGTCTTGAGTAAGACTCAAGGTCCGGCTACGGCAGAAGAAAGAGAAAGGATGAGTCGGATCCCCTATGCCTCGGCGATAGGCTCTATCATGTATGCCATGCTATGTACAAGACCGGATATAGCGCATGCCGTTAGTTTGACTAGCGAGATATCAAAGTGATCCAGAATGGAACATCGGACAGCGGTCAAGAATATCCTGAAGTACTTGAAAAGAACTAAGGATATGTTTCTTTGTTATGGAGGTGACCAAGAGCTCGTTGTAACAAGTTACACCGATGCAAGTTGGAACACCGATCCGATGACTCTAAGTCACAATGCAGGTACGTGTTTATATTGAATGGTGCTGCGATGGTGGGCAAGCTCGAAACAGTGCACGGTGGCGAAATCCTCAACAGAATCGGAGTACATAGCGGCTTCAGAGGCTTCATCAGAAGCGGTATGGATGAAGAGGTTCATTATAGAGCTCGGTGTGGTTCCTAGTGCATTGGACCCACTAGTCATATATTGTGACAACATGGGTGCCATCGCCAATGCACAAGAACCAAGGTCACACAAGAGGCTGAAGCATATCAAGCTGCGTTACCACTCGATTCGCGAGTACATCGAAGATGGAGAAGTAAAGATTTGCAAAGTACACACTGATCTGAATGTAGCAGATCCGTTGACTAAAGCTCTCCCTAGGGCAAAGCATGACCAACACCAGAATGCCATGGGTGTTAGGTATATTACAATGTAATCTAGATTATTGACTCTAGTGCAAGTGGGAGGCAGAGGAGATATGCCCTAGAGGCAATAATAAAGTGGTTATTATTTATATCTTTATGTTTATGATAAATGTTTATATATCATGCTATAATTGTATTAACCGAAACATTAGTACATGTGTGATATGTAGACAAACAAGAAGTCCCTAGTATGCCTCTTAAACTAGCTTGTTGATTAATGGATGATTAGTTTCATAATCATGAACATTGGATGTTATTAATAACAAGGTTATATCATTATATGAATGATGTAATGGACACACCCAATTAAGCGTAGCATAAGATCTCGTCATTAAGTTATTTGCTATAAGCTTTCGATACATAGTTACCTAGTCCTTATAACCATGAGATCATATAAATCACTTATACCGGAAAGGTACTTTGATTACACCAAACACCACTGCGTAAATGGGTGGCTATAAAGGTGGGATTAAGTATCCGGAAAGTATGAGTTGAAGCATATGGATCAACAGTGGGATTTGTCCATCCCGATGACGGATAGATATACTCTGGGCCCTCTCGGTGGAATGTCGTCTAATGTCTTGCAAGCATATGAATAAGTTCATAAGAGACCACATACCACGGTACGAGTAAAGAGTACTTGTCAGGAGACGAGGTTGAACAAGGTATAAAGTGATACCGAAGATCAAACCTCGGACAAGTAAAATATCGCGTGACAAAGGGAATTAGTAATGTATGTGAATGGTTCATTCGATCACTAAATGTCATCGTTGAATATGTGGGAGCCATTATGGATCTCCAGATCCCGCTATTGGTTATTGGTCAGAGTGAGTACTCAACCATGTCTGCATAGTTCACGAACCGTAGGGTGACACACTTAAAGTTGGATGTTGAAATGGTAGTACTTGAATATGGAATGAAGTTGGAATATTTGTTCGGAGTCCCGGATGAGATCCCGGACGTCACGAGGAGTTCCGGAATGGTCCGGAGAATAAGATTCATATATAGGATGTTATTTTATGTGAAATAAAATGTCGCGGAAGGTTCTATGGAAGGTTCTAGAAGGTTCTAGAAAAGTCCGGAAGAAACCACCAAGGAAGGTGGAGTCCACATGGGACTCCACCTCCATGGCCGGCCAGCCCTAGATGGGGTGGAGTCCCAAGTGGACTCCACCATAGGGGGCCGGCCACCCCCCCACATGGGAGGTGGAAATCCCACCCTTTGGGTGGGAGTCCTAGTTGGGCTAGGTTTCACCTCTTATGGGAGGTTTTGGTTTCGGGTCTTATTCGAAGACTTGGACACCAACACTTGGGATCCACCTATATAATGAGGGGCCAAGGGAGGGGGCCGGCCACCCCAAGACCACAAGCTGGCCGCCCCCCATAGAGTGGCCGGCCACCCCTCCCAAACCCTAGCCAAGCTCCTCTCCTCCATATTGCCCGCATAGCTTAGCGAAGCTCCGCCGGACTTCTTCACCGCCACCGACACCACGCCGTCGTGCTGTCGGATTCAAGAGGAGCTACTACTTCCGCTGCCCGCTGGAACGGGGAGGTGGACGTCGTCTTCATCAACAACCGAACGTGTGACCGAGTACGGAGGTGCTGCCCGTTCGTGGCGCCGGAACCGATCGTGATCAAGATCTTCTACGCGCTTTTGCAAGCGGCAAGTGAACGTCTACCGCAGCAACAAGAGCCTCCTCTTGTAGGCTTTGGAATCTCTTCAAGGGTGAGACTCGATAATCCCCTCGTTGCTACCATCTTCTAGATTGCATCTTGGCTTGGATTTCGTGTTCGCGGTAGGAAAATTTTTGTTTTCTATGCAACGTTATCCTACACCACCCAAATGACCCCTGAAATATTCCGATGCTTTCTTCCAATTTGTAAACCCTGACTTTGTGAAAACATATGATCCATAGTGGTTACCATTGCTTGAAGACTTGAAAAGGAAACAATGAAAACAAAATGCAGCATTCTTCTCCATACTCTACTCCAACCAATCAAACTTGTCATACCATGCACTAAGAAATGACCGCTTATCCGAACCTTTGAGAAAATTATGACCATTTTCAACGAGTACAGCCTCTCGATAAATATGCCCATCTCATTTTGTCTCTGATTTCAGGGGTACCAAATGATTCTATGATTCAATTGGTCTCCGAATTCCGGGATTGGCAACCACATTTGCTATATCAAAAAATTCAGGAACATTTGCCTGTAACATTGAAAAGGGAAGCTAAAAATTACCCCTAATTCTACCTTGTAATGATGCAAACAAGTATCAAAACTCAAAAAGAGGGAGGAAATCAACCTGTATGCGTGCCCTATTGCGTGATTCCTCATCGCCGTCGGCGTCCATCGAAGAAGACAGCCGTGGCCGTGGTCCGTCCGTCCGTGGCGTGGAAGGGGGAAAGGAGGCGGGGCGGGGCAGGGCGGGCCGGGCTGGGGAAAGGCGGCGGCGGGCAGGGGCGCGGCGGAGCGACGGGGAAACGCAGCGGGGCCGCGGGAGAGCCGCCGGAGCGGGGCCTGGCCGCGTGGCGGCGGCGGCGGGGCTAGTTCTGGCCGTCTGGAGCTCGCTCCGCTCGACCCCGTGGGCTGCTGTAGCTCGATACCGATTCGTTCGGTCGGGGGGTGTTTTTTTTCGCCAGGAATTGGGGGGGGGTCGATCGACCCTGCTCGACCCGGTGCTGGCTCCGCCCGTGGGCCAAAAGGAGTTGTCCCTAGCGATGTCGTTGCTGTCCTAGCTCTGGTTTGCGAGGAACAAGGCTCGGCGCTCATAGGGCATTGAGAGCCCGGATAGTACCGTGAGGAGGGCCATGTTCCTGGCTGAAGAATGGGCAGCGATAGCTCAGTCTAAGGCAACAGCTAAACCGACTACGCCATGCAAGTGGTCTGGTCCTGCAACTGGTTGGCGTAAGGCAAATACCGATGGAGCAATGCCTTTGAGTGGAGCTTATGGAGGTGGCGGTGTGGTCCTTCGGGATCACCATGGGGGCTTTGTCGCTGGAGCTTGCCATTTTTTCCCCTCTGTGTGCGATGCTGAGAGAGCTGAGCTTCTAGCGTGTCGTCGAGGAGTGCTCCTAGCTCGCGAGTTGGGGGTCGCCAAACTGGAGCTGGAAACGGACAGTATGGGGGCGGTAACAAAGCTGCGATCAAGAGAGGTGGACAGGTCAATTCATGGGCCTTTGGTTGAGGATATCAAGCTTCTTCTTCGAGGATTTGCTGATCACTCGGTATTGCATGTGCGGCGGGCTTGTAATGATGTTGCACATAGATTAGCGAAAGATGGCTGTGAGAATAAGCGTTGTAATTCGTGGGTAGAGGTACCCCCGGAGTACCTTGTGAACTATTTGGCATGTGATGATGCCTCAATTTGAATAAAGTCGCAGCCGTTGATCTCAAAAAAAAAAAAAACCATACTTCCCTCATTTGTATTTGACTAATTTGAGCATTCGGGTACGTTCTTGTAAATTAATTTTATTGCTTAGTCTAAAAAAATAATGTCATAACACCTAAGTAATGTTGGATTCTATAGTATTATGATAGTTATAATCTCAAGAATAAAAACGTATTACCAAAGTTATTGGTCAAAGGTACAATCTAAAGAGTGCAAGCCCATGCCCCTGTCCAGAATGCCAGGGGAGGGAAGCAACTTGTGGTTGTACGATTATGAAGGCAACTGTATCTCAAGCATACCAGAAATCATCAAAGGCCATTATGGAGGCATATTTCTTTCACTGGGACGAAACATTCTCGTCCATAGAGAAGTGTATGTATATGCTGACTTTGTTGGTCATGAGGTTGTGGCACTATGTTATTCAGTAGGCGTTGTGTGGCTAGCGATTTTGTAGTTAGTTTTTAAATATTTTAAATATAAAAAAATCATAAATACTACGTATTTTAGGCTTATGGAACAAATTCACCCCCTCCCTCTATCCCAAAATATAAGACGCGCAAAGTTTTGAACGATCTTTATAGAACAACTTTGAGCAGAAGTATATATGCCTATGCCTATGGATTGAGGTTGTAAGAATGGTAAATTTGTATATGTCTTGCTAAATAATTTTATTTCATATGTATTTATGCTCGTTTTACAAACATGATATAAGTGAACTTCATAGTAAAAAATGTGTGTTGTCGCCAGAAAATGTCAACCACGTCTTATGTTTTGGAACGGAGGATATTTTCCAATCACTTCGCTCCTTAAGTTGTCCAATTTCTAAGCTGACCTAACAAAACATTCTTGAAGTCTAAGATCATAAAATTCTAGCTCAAGGGTGTACGTACTCAATCAACTATCGAGGTTTTTAACTAACTTCATGCTGCTACAATATAGGATTGACAATGGATATTTCTTCTAAGCATGGTACCGCCTTAATTTTCATCATAGTAGACTTTGAAGTGGACTTCGGAACATATGGTGCCAACTCCCAACAATCACAATAGAGAAATATGATTCTAAGGACTGACGAAGTAGTAGAAGAGATCACTTCCTCGCGCAGCGATGCTTAATTAATTTGTGCGTGCAATTGATCTAGTACGGGATTATTTTGTAGGTTAATCGGGACCGCACCCGGTGGCATTGGTTAATTCTTCAGTAATCCAGCTGCAGTGCAGCGGTGGTTAATTTTGACTGTCCATCTACTGCTTAACAGATACAGATCGACCAGCTTTCTTGGTCTGGGACCAGATGAGCAATAAGGAACATTCCCCGACTTGCACATTAGTTTGGATTTAGTTGCACCGGACGCCGGTCCCATGCACCAGCTGTTGTAGTTAGGCTAGTCATAGTGGGGAGTAACTTAGACTAGTAACATGACATATGTTACTAGTCTAAGTTACTACCTCCATAGTGGGTAGTAACTTATATGTGGTGTCATGCATTGTGTCATTTACTATGGTATAGACTCAACTTGTCTTGGGGTGTGTGATGTTATGGTAACATAGCTAGTTACCACATCACTCTCTTTCTTCATTCATTGCTATGCCATGTCACCAAAATGTCTTGGGTTGTGTGATGTTACTAGCTAAGTTACTCCCACTATGAGCAGTCTTAAGGATTGAGGCACCACTGTAAGAGCTCTCCTTTAATTGCAGTCATTCGATGAGTAACTCACTCACAACTCACCTTATCTATCTACTCCGCGTGCTTGCACATGAGACCTAATTAAGGTGGTGCTAAAAAATAAAATTTTGAGCAGGGGTCATGGTTTAAATTTTGGCAACAAATTTTCTTTACTTCATTTTGCAGGGAAATTATCTTCACATCACATGGAAATATCTAAAACTGGAAAATCTAAGAATATCCATGTGCACTTTCCTCTACAAGCTGAGCTTATCAGGATGTGTCCTAAGTTCGCGTAAAATATTTCTTAATTACTTTACCAAGCTGAAAATGCTAGATTTACGGGAGGTTTTTTACAGGACATGCTTATGGAATTAGGGGGATGAATTCTCTCTAACATCCAAGTAATCCCGTCCCGTAGGTTGCTGCCCATAGATGTAGCATTGTTCTTACCAAGCCATTAGAGTTGTACACCTAGGCTCCTAGCAATGCCGTATTGCCGTAGCTAGCAGGCCGGGTGGGCTCCCTAGCTACGAATAGCTTGAGTAGCACTTGCTGCCTCCTTCACATTCCATAATGTCACTTCACATTAATGCACTTAGTAAGTTTGTACTTCCAGCAGCTAATTAGCCACTACTCAAGCTGGAGTACTGCACAATGTAAACTAATAAAACAAAGAGATGAAAGAACCCATATAATCGAATGACACAAACGTTTGATTAATCAACTAAACATGATGGAAATGAACATGACTACAAACCTACCAGGATCTCTCGGTGTGCTACGTACTGCTGCTACGCGCGTGCAAGTACGGGCTGCTCTACTACATACGACGTACTGAACTGCTACTGCTAGTGTGTACTGCGCTACTACTGGCCCGGATGCATGCGCATATATCGGGGGTAGCTAATTAGGCTAGACGACGTCGCGCTGCTCCTCCTTGATCGCGCCGGGGAAGAGGTCGAGCGTCTTGAGCGGCCTGCAGAACATCCCCGTCGCCGCCGGCGCGGCGTCTTCCATCTGCACCGGCAGCTGCTGCTCGTAGCGCGACGACCGGCACGTGTCCTCCTCCACCACCACCCCGAAGCTTCCCAGCCTCCCCAGCGAGTACTCCGGCGATCCGCCTCCTCCCTGCGGCCAGGTCAATTCAAGTCACGATCAGCTCAAAGGTAATCGCAGTTGGTGACTAGAAGAAGTAGCAAGCGAGTGATCGATGGAGGATAGGGCAGCACGTACCTGGTAGCTGAAGGACGTCGACGAAAGTGGGTTCTGCGGCGAGGGGTTGACGCCGGGGGCACACCGGCTCGTCGTCGGCGCCGTGGCCGCAGCAAACGCCGGGTAGCCGTACCCAGCAGCGGCGTAAGCCGCCGGGGCCGGAACTGCGGCGGGGAGCAGGTGCTGGTCGAACCCGCCGCCGGCGCAGGACGCGGAGTAGTACTGCGGCTGGTGCTGCTGCTGCATGGGAGCCACGGCGCCAAGGAGGTGGTGATGGTGGCCGGCGTTGGCCGCGGCGTAGTAGTGAGCGCATGAGAGGAGGTGGTGGCTCATGCAGAGGCGCCTGCGGAGCTTCTGGCGGTCGCGGGCCTTGTGGTTCTGGAACCAGTAGAAGACGTTCTTGCCCTCGATGCGGCCGTAGTGGGCGAGGTGCGCCGTGATCTGCTGGATCTGCGTGGAGTTGGGCGTGCGCAGGCCGCCCCGGTACATCTCCTCCAGGATCATGAGCTGCTCCGGCGTCGGGCACCACCGCGTCGTCCCCGACACCACCGACACCGCCGCCGCCGCCGTCGCCGCCATGAAACGAGTTAGAAGAGCTTTCTAGCTAAGCTAGGTACGGTGGAGTGGGTGTGTCGTGTGGAGAGACAAAAGGTGTACTAGGATGAAGAAGAAGAAGAAGATGAGTTTGCTGGTTGGTTGGCCGGTGTGGTTTGGTTGCTCCCTGTGTGGAAAGCCAACGACGGCCGGGCAGGGTTTATTATAGCATGCGCGAGGGCGTGGCGACCACCCCGGCCGTCTCTCTCTCTAGTGAGAGAAAGAGAATCTAGCTATCTCTAGAGAGAGGGAGACGAATGAAGGTGCAAGCATGCATGCACGCAAGAGTTAATGTGTGTACTGTTGTAGGTTGGATTTCCTCCTGATTATATAATCGATTGCACCATCATGGTGTTGCGAGAAACAGCTTGTGTGCCTCTCTGCTTATTTGTTCTACACATACGTGGTACGCAGAGTTATTTGTCACTCGTGGTACGCGCACACCCTATGTACGCGTGTAACTACGTGCGTAGTGTCGCGGGCGCACGGAATGTATATGTCGTCAGTGTTTCCTAGCACGGAGAGTGAGAGACAGAGAGTGATGCATGCATGTGAGGTTCACTTAATGTGATGTTGTATATATGTCCGTGTATATGTCTTTCTTGCAAAATTGGAGATATATATATACGGAGAAGTAGCCTACAGTATGTGAGTTTGGGACCAACATTGTGTATAAGTTGAAGAAAATGAACCGAGAGTGGGGTAAGGGACTCATGAATGTATAATTTATTATTAACACATTTACTTTGAGTTATACTACTACTATGGCCACACTTGTCTATAATAGCAATTAAACACCGATGCAGATGCCAGTATTTGCACCCTAGCTAGGGTGTAGCATTTTTTCGCATCTAGATCGAACAGAGGAAACTAAAGAATATAATTTTTCCGTAATTAAAAATTCACCTTTTCAAGTATTCAACCAGGTTGAACCTTAATTTAAAGGATTAAGGATCCTAATACTCTATCCACGGATCTTAGTACCCCTGGATACCTAGCCCGCTAGCTTGACAGGGGTGTCGAATGCTTTATATACCAAAGGATTTTATGGTACGAGTAACCACACAATTTATGAGTTGGACATTCATGGACATTTTGCTCCATGGATGCCCATCTGACGTGTGGGGTACATATATTAGTGACAATAACCTTTGGCTATTCCATGGTCCTGACCTCAAAGCCCAAAGGGCTAGCCCAAATTGAACCAAACTTTACCTGCACACACATGTTTCCTCGTCTCCCAGCTAACTTAGTCATCACCTCTACCACCTCACAGGCACACATGTCACAACGGTGCCATCGCGGGCGGAGACCCATCCCTCCCATAGTGCCCAATCCCTCCACATGCCTTGTTTTGTACTAGAGTTTTTTTTGTGGAGATTATCTCCACCAAACCTCCACTTATTAGCAAAACTGTGCTTGGTTCTACTATATTGGTTAGTTTAATGCCCACTTACTCCACTTTTCTAGTGTATCTTTCTCAATCGCCTATATACTGCCCCTACCTAGTGGATTGGGGATTGGAGTTTTATATGGATTTGAGGGGATTGGGTGAATGTAGGGGTTTCAGCAAATAATCTTGCAGAATATCCCCTCTAATCCCCTTAAAATCTCTTGTGTCAAACAAGGCATCAGGCATGTACTTCATCCATCTTCTACTCTCCCCGCCTTCATGAGATGTTGAAGTGGCCCTCTCCTCGACGACGTGCAAGACTAAATGGTGACTTCTTTTTAGAAAAAATATGCGAGCAAACTTTATGCCACATGAAAATGTAGAGATTTTTTGAAAATTTTGAGATGTGATTTTGCATTTCAAAATCTGGCAAGGGGATCATAGAACCCTAGTAAGTACGATGGATTAAGTGACTCGGTAAAATTTCAAGAGGAAACAAATGTTTGCTTCTAACTATGATATAGAAAATGTGACAAAAATTTCAAGAAAATAATGAACCAAATCGATCACGAAGAAGTGAAAACGGGACTTTTCCAATTATTCATCAATCATCATTGTTACACGTATATATAAAAGAAAAAGATCCGGTGGAAGCACCATTTGGTTACTATAGGCCGGGTAGTACTGTACATTCATCTATAGAAAATGCCTCCTTTCCTCTGCAAATGCTTTGAATGTTTTGATCCGTATCTAATACGATTCATAATTTTTTAGCACGTCATGTCTTCTTTCTTTCTCTCTGCCATGGCATCAGCCAGACCTAGCTAGAGCCTATGTATATAGGAGGGAGAGGGATCAAGAAGGAGAGAGTGGTCGAGAGCCTGTGTGTGAGTTTCAATGGCATTCAAGGGTGGAATTACACGTAGGATTCTGGAGATCTGTCTCGGATTTCGGGCGAGGGAGGAAGGACTCGGGAATTATGAGGCGATGATGGCCTCTGCACCGGCACTAAACGCGCCACAACCGTCCCATCTCATCTCCCTTCTCTGTCCTTGGAGCTGCTGTGGAGAGTGCGTCGTCGTCCTTACAACGGGCTGACTAAATGGCGCGTTTACTTCCGCCTAGCTAGGCTAAGCTCTAAGCTTGTACGCTGTGCTGCATGCGTCCATGGCTGCCGAGATCCCGTACCAACGTTCTAGGAGTACCAAGCTAGGGTTCAGCTGGGAAGTAGTAGATTTTGATTCAGTAAATTCACTTCCAAAAAATGTCAAGGCCGCATCGATATCTCTTGCCTAATTTCTTCTTTCTTCTGCCGAGTCTTCAATATATTCGCTTACTAGTTACTAGTACTCCTATTTGGAGTGAATAAATTCCCTTAAAGATGTCAGTCAAATTTTCGCGCCTGCTGGATCACCTGCCATGCAAACATGTTATGTGTTTCGCTTTCGCCCCCATAGGCCCATATTCATTGGGAAATTAAGACCGTTGCCTTGATCAAACGCCCGAGCAACTGAAACGGATGTTTAGCCGGAGTAATTAGCTAAGACAGACTGACGAATTAAGCACACTCAGAGATGGAGCAGCATAGACCATAAGTGGGCAGTTACGCGCGCTGAGTTGGTGCTTAAAATGGACCACACCACGACAGCTACTCAACAAAACGGGACGGCCGCTTTTCCAACAGTCAGATCGAGGCGAAGCATATTGTTAATTACTGCTCTTACACTATCACAGACTCATGTCTAGGCACACCTAGCACTAATTGCAACCAATTTAAGCATGACAGTAGCCAGCTAGCTAGCTAATTATTCCCTACACCTCGGTGGAGTATTAACAAGGCCGAATGCGGGAACGTAAGATGAACATTTTGGGACTTTAATTAATTTTCCTTGACCTTGGTTCTTCTTCCCCTTCTTTGTTGATTGACAAGATTCCTGAAATTCAAGAATCTTGTAAAATGTGTGATCGAAATGGCCTGTACTCTGAAATCATGTAGAAATCAGCATCATAAGAGTGTTTGATATGTACACAGCAGGAGCAACAAATAAATCCCAAATAAACTTTAAGGATGCATATTTTCTCCAAACATAGTGCAACGAAATTCTAAGTATTCTAATGTTACAAATCGAACAATCATCGTAAATTTTATTTTAAGATATCAAAGTTATCTTACGAAAATCCAGTAAAAAATATTCTCGCAACCAATGTTTAGCTAATATGTCACAGCATCTAAATCGTGTGCCTTTGCCACGTTACCTTAGGCAACACACGAAAAATATCTACTTATTTGTTGTGTGTCTCACTTATACACACGGCAAAGGTCGAGAGGGATCATGCCTTTGCTGGGAGGAATCCTTCCTTTGCCGTGTGCCTATGACACACGGCAAATTCTTGATTTACTGTACCGTAGCATTCGAGAAAACTCCTAGGTACAGCATCCGCAATGATCATGGCCTAATGAGGTGACATAAGAGAGACATTCACTTTGATTTATATTTATGTTCCTAGAAAAGTTAAGTTGCAAAATGTAGCATCTACTTCTCAGATTCAGATGAATTCTAGATAAACCAAGGAATACAATAAATGCGGTACTGGAATGGCATGCGCCCTTAAATCTGAGGATTAGACAAACATATGAACTGGAATCAAAGAATGTCTAATACGTGATAGAATAAACTATGACGTATAGCAAAAGGTTTGACTGGAAGAAAATTTGAATCGGAACCAGAGTGCAATGAAGTCCTTAATCAGGCAAAATCCGCAAGGATGCAAAAACTGCAAATCGATACATATGCATCGAAAAATCATTTAGTCATAATCATACAAAAATCATGTGAAATTCATTGGTTCAAATAATCCGAGATTGAAAAGGACCCCATGTACCTATTACATGTGGACATTTAAATTATTAATTCAGATCTTTTCTCGAGGATTCATAGGATTGTCCCAAAAAAATACTACCATATAATAAATATTAAATTTTATTGATTGAAGTGACATGATATCTTTGATCCACAAATTGGATTGTCATATTATTTCTTTTTGCCAAAATACCTAGGTTTATCAAATCCTTGGAAAAAAAAGCTTTTGCTCTAAGATAATTTGAACAGGACTTTGAGACTTTATTTAGATGTTGTTCACCAGATTAATTGTTTTCCCTTGTTTGTTTGTGTATCCATGGATGGAGATAGACTAGGGCCAATTTTTCACCTGCAGAAGTGCAATAAACAATGGGATATAAATATAAAATGAAGAACACATGTGCCTATATTAACTTGTATAATGGCCAATGCGTCCTAATAGCACCATATGCTGACAGATCAATTATTCAGCTCAGATCTCCAAGGAGTGCAAGATATCACGGTAATTAAGGTAAATAGACAAATCGTGAAGGTATGTGACGTCACTCATAATTCCTGAATAGTGATCACAATACCGACCAACATACACACATACCCACCTAGCATAAGTGTCAGATCATGCAACTATATATTACTCCTTTCACCTTAATATCTTTACCAACCTTTGCAGACTTGGATACCAATCAAGTCCTAAGATTGAGGTAAAAATACTAAATACAATAGATGAACCTTGAATAACATACTACACAATATCTCATAGATAAAAGATATGCACTTAATTATTGTTGTGAGGCTTGCCCTCGACCTTCAGCCCGTGGTGACTACTCACATATAGTTAGATCAAGCATAAAAATTATATTGAAATCCTTGAATATATAAATATCGTATAGTCTTATAATATCGTTAACCGCAATAAAATCAACAATACAAAGTCTATGGGAAGGGGAAATGGTGATGGAGATGATGGATAGTGACAGAGTCGATGGTGGCGGTGACAGAGCGTCGATGGAGATGACGATCTGACTTGTGGTGACAGGCTGGTCTAAAAAGTTGTAGAGAGCATTCACGATGGAGGGCACTGGTGGTGATATGTAGGTAGGGCACATGGAATGAGCATGGCGGACTGAGGTGTCGTAAGAGACACACTAAATTTGATTTATACTTATTTTTTCTAGAAAATTCATAGCATCTACTCCTTTGATTCACATGAAACTTAAATAAAACACAAGAACACGAGAAATGCGGGATTGAAATGGTGTGTGCTCAAAAATATCAGGATGTACAACTATATGAACTAGCTTCAAAGAATGTCCGATCTGCGACAAATAAAACAAATAAAGTATAGTGTACCAAAAGGTTTGAGTGAAACAAAGTTTTAGTCCAAAAGTGAGTGCAATGAGATCGTCAATGAGGTAAAAATCATAAGGATGCAAATAGCATGAATGGATCGATACACGTCAAAAAATCTTATAGACCAAAGATCCCATGAAACTCATTTGATTCGAATGAGCCGAACTCGAGTGAGAATGAAAATAATGTAAATGGGCATTTATAGAATAGATTCAAATATTATTCTGGGGGCACATATAAGGGTCGTATGCAATGATTTAAAAACAATATAAACAAGCATAAAATAATGTTTGTTAGGTAATAAAAACACAAATATATTATAGAAAAACTTTCATAACTATTGACGAAACATTTCTCCGAAATAGAGTGCAATGAAACTCTTAATTAGAAAACTGAAGGGATTCGTAGTATAGAAAACAAAAAAATTCTACCGCAAGAACGAATAACAAGCCAAGATCCAATCTAGAAGATGGTAGCAATGAGAAGATCATGAGACTAACCCTCGAAGATTTCCAAAGCCTACAAGATTAGATCTCGTTGTTGATGTAGTCGATCACTTTCCGCTTTCGAAAGCGCGTAGAAGATCTTGACGGTGCCATAGTCGGGCAGCACCTCCGTACTCGGTCACACGTTCGTTGTTGATGACGACGTCCTTCTCCCCGTTCCAGCGGGCAGCGGAAGTAGTAGATCCTCCTCGGAATCCCGACAGCACGACGGCGTGGTGTCGGTGGTGGTGAAGATCTCCGGCAGGGCTTCGTCTAAGCGCTGTGGGAGAAGATGGAGGAGGAGAGAGGCTAGGGTTTGGGAGAGAGGGGGTGGCTAGGGGCGCCGGCCAGGGGGGCCCTTTGGTGGTGCGGCCAAGAGTGGCTGCCCCCTCCCTCTCCTCCTCTTTATATAGGTGGAATCCCTAGGGTTTGCCCAAAGTGTTCGAATAAGACCCCAATTCAAAAACTTCCATACGGACGAAACCTAGAGGGACATGAACTCTCCCTTTCCCCCCTTGCTTGGCCGGCCAAGGAGGTGGAGTCCACCATGGACTCCACCCTCCCACTTGGTTGGCCGGTAAGGGTTGGTGGAGTCCAACCGGGACTCCACCTTCCATGGTGATTTCTTCCGGAAGGTTCTAGAACATTCTAGGGGCTTCCATAAATGCACCGGATCATTTCCAAACTTGGAAAGTGAATTCCTATATATGAATCTTATTCTCCGGACCATTCCGGACCTCCTCGTGATGTCCTGGATCCCATCCGAGACTCCGAACAAACATTCGAACTACATTCCATATTTCATATCTGCTTAAAAAGATATCAAACCTTAAGTGTGTCACCCTACGGTTCGTCAACTATGCAGACATGGTCGAAACTCCTCTCCGACCAATAACCAATAGCGGGATCTGGAGATCCATAATGGCTCCCACACATTCAACGATAACTTAGTGATCGATTGAACCATTAACATACGATACCGATTCCCTTTGTCACGCGATATTTTACTTGTCCGAGGTATCTCCATACCTTGTTCAACCTCGTCACCGGCAAGTACTCTTTACTCGTACCATGGTATATCATCTCTTGTGAACTATTCACATGCTTGCAAGCTAATCAGACGATATTCCACCGAGAGGGCCCAGAGTATATCTATCCGTCATCGGGATGGACAAATCCCACTCTTGATCCATATGCCTCAACTCATACTTTCCGAATACTTAATCCCATCTTTATAACCACCTATTTACGCAGTGGCGTTTGATGTAATCAAAGTACCCTTCCGGTATAAGTGATTTACATGATCTCATGGTCGAAGGACTAGGTAACTATGTATCGAAAGCTTATAGCAAATTGAACTTAATGACGTGATCTTATGCTACGCTTATTTGGGTGTTTGTCCATTATATCATTCATCCAATGACATAACCTTGTTATTAATAACATCCAATGTTCATGATCACGAAACCATAATCATTTATTAATCAACAAGCTAGCTATACAAGAGGCTTACTAGGGACTCCTTGTTGTTTACATAACACACATGTATCAATGTTTCGGTTAATACAATTATAGCATGTTATGCAAACATTTATCATAAACTCAAAGATATATTATAATAACCACTTTATTATTATCTCTTGGGAATATCTCCAACAAAAACCCCATAAGGATTCCAATCCTTAAAATCGAACAACATGAGTAGAATAGACTCCATAAAAAAACAGTTCGTCCGAAATTCGCGTGTTTATTTTGAATCCCTCTTTTCCATATTACTCCGCGTATTAGAATTAGTCAAAGTCACACTTGTAATGTCTGGTCAACGATACATAATATCAAATTTATATAGTACTCCCTCCATTCCTAAAATTCTTCCCAACTTTGTCTAGATAAGGATGTACATAGACATATTTTAGCTATAGATACATCCGTATCTAGAAAATGTTGAAATGCTTCTTTTTTTTGGCGTGGAGGGAGTATAAAAGTATGTCTTATTATGGTTCTGATAATATCAATTTGACATGTTACATGTTGTTACTTATACTATATAATTGGTCTAATTTTGTAAGTTTAATTTTGACTAAGCCTAAAATGTGGAGTAATATGAAATAGAGGGAGCACTAGTGGAAAACAGGCCTAATGTCGCGGGTCGTATGACCCTTTTGTCGCGGGCGGCCAGCCGCGACAAGGGAGGCGCGACAAAAGGTCACCCTTTTGTCGCGGGTCGCTTACGACCCGCGACATAAGGTCCACCACGTGGCAGCCGCGGGGCGCGCAGGGCACAGGCCCTTTTGTCGCGGGCGGTATTACCACCCGCGACAAAAGGCCCTCTACGTGGCGCGCGCACAACGCTGCTGCTTTAGGGTTTGAGAGGTGCAGCACCCCCCCCCCCCGCCACCGACCCCCTTTTATTTCATTTTTTCATTCGAAAATAAAAGAAGCATATATTTGTACGCTACTAGAAGTGGTACACGTTCATTCATTATATATATATATATATATATATATAGATCGATCAAACAAATATTGGAAGCAAAAGTCGATTCCCCTTACACATATTCGTAGATTCCCTATATATATACATGGAGCGCACGATCGACAAGCGGTACTAACGACCGTCTATTTGGAGGTAGAGCATCTATTTGGACTAAACAAGCCTTTGTTGTTTATTACTTCTCTAACCAAAAGTCCCGCCAGTTCCTCTGTGATTCCTAGTAGGTGTTCCTTTGGTTGGATTCTGTCCCGCATGAAGTCGACCTATATACGAAAATGAGATGAGTATGACTATATCAGTCTTGATAACGAAATATTGATGATAATAAATAATGTTGTGAATGTTATTGCTTACGTCGAATTTATTTTTGTTCTGCTTCTCAGTGGTTAACATGCGAATGGACTCGCAAACGTAGTATCCACATAGATTCGTCCCTTGTGGCTGCTGGGGGCACGGTACAGGAGTAAATGTTAGCTTCTTTGCCCAGGTAATCTCCTTATGATGATTCTTCAAAGCTTGCCAAGCCCTGCCAGGCAAAAGAATGATTGAATGAGTGGATAATTAATTGATATCTCACGAAAGATAAAGCGCGGCGGTGAAGGAAATTACACTTGGAGCAACTTCTGCAAGTCGTGGAACCCGTCCACGCCTCTACTCAGTGGGTCTCTTACTTCAACTATTCCCTTATCAGGTTGAATGTCTAGTAGAATCCAGTGGAAGCTGCACATGTTATGCATATACGTCAGGAATTACACTTAACATCGAGTAAGAAAAATTGAATATGCATAAAAGATCATTAAGACTCTCACTCGTAGTTGTAAGGAAACAATATTGAATCACAAAAATATTGCTCCCCCAAAAATCTTAGTAGGTTTCCCCCCGTTTCTTCGCGTTTATGCTTTACCGTTTCAACATGTATTTTATCTGGGTCAATAAACCCAACATTGATAATATTATTACTTTTGCATTCACTGATCTTCAGTCTGCATAAGAGAACACATAAGATATAATGAGTATATGCAATGAAAACGAACATGAACTGAATGAAAATGAACTTATATGTAGTTAACAACTTACAAGCAATAGCAACTCATGAGAGATTTGTCGAGGGCATCTAGATTGAATAAGCTGCGTAGTTCATTCATCTCAATATGGATCACCTCCTTTCGGTAGTAATATTCCCATGGTATACTCGCCACGATGTACCTTATGTTCTCCTTGCATGCATCAAGGTACCACTGATGCAAATTCCGCATATGTGTTGGCAGTTTATGCAGCTGCTCTCTGCTGACCAAGTCGGCCCTGTAGACAAATTTAGGAGCTATATCAGCAGTTGGTAGTGCAGCATCTGCTGCAGACAGCAATTCCTCCACGGTAACTGAACAGGAAGCCGCTAGCCTTGCAGCTTCTTCCATATCGAGACCACCATGTTCCTGGTACACCTTGGGAACATTAAACACTTTGAGTGCTGGGATCGATTGTTTGGGCTGATCTCCGAGGAGGGGAACTTCCTTTCTCTTTTTGCCTTTTGTCGTTTGCTTGGCCTTGTGGGGTGCACTTGTTGAACTTGACTTTTTCTCGGCTGCACTTCTAGCTGATGATTTGCTCGTGCCAGCAATGGCCTTCTCCTTAGCCTTTTCATCCTTCTTATTGTCAATTACCTTTGCAAGAGTGCGTGTATAGTCATCCTTCTTCTCGTGTAAGTCATACTGCGATGGTGTGTTCAGAAAACTAGTAGCATATTCTATTTGCTTCTCGTGGTATGGCTCAAGTATTTGGAGGTTTTGGCTTATGAAAAAAATCATAATTGTATTTCTTAACAATGGCATCATTTTCCTCCTCAGTACGATCGTAAGGACGGGGGGGGGGGGGGAACCTTTGGTACTTTTGGGAGGGGCGACATCTTGCGGACATGACTCTTGAAACGCTTCCGGCTGGGTGCATTCCGAGTCTTAGTGGGCGGAGGCGGCGGTGCTGGAGATGGAGATGGACTACAGATGTCGTGGTCGACGTCGTACCCACGGGGTGATGGTGGCGACATGTGATCAGTAGGAGGAGGTGATGGTGGCCTGCGATCACCTGGAGGAGGTGATGGTGACCTGCTGGGACGACTGGTACTAGGGGCTACCCAGCCTGGCAGCCTGATGTTCTTCTTTTCCCAGAGAATGATTTCTCCCAGCACCTCTCTGAGTGTAAGCCCCCCATCTCCTCCAGGGATTTCGAGCTCCAATGTCTCCCACGATGGGACAACTGAATCCACCCCGACACGAGCATACCCAGCTGGAATCGGATTGCCATGCCATGTTCAGGTCCAAATGCCGGTAAGACATAGCCGATCGCCACCTTAACAGACACCTTCCTGAACACCTCATGGAGATCACAAGGTGTTTGCTCCTTGATTCCATCCAAGGGGTCGCCAGGACCGGCATCTATCATCATCCGTGTAGGAGGGGCCTCCGAGTCGGCCACGCTGCTGTCTCGTCGCTGAGATATGCCAGCGGTATTATCTGGCGGGCGCTGTCCTTTTAGTTCATTTATCTCCCGCTGCTGCTGCTGAAGCTCCCGTTGCTGCTGGTCAAGTCGGCGTTGGAACTCGGCCATCCGGTCATTCTGCACCTCCAGCTGGCGTTGTTTAGCTCTCGCTCGGCTTCTATAAGTCTCCGCGTCGGCCGGAAACCCAAGCGACCACGGAACACTAGGGCCGAAGCCTCTTGTTCGTCCTCCCTTCTCAGGATTACCGAGGACAAGCGTCAGCAAGTCTTTCTCTCTATCGGGAGCAAACTTTAGTTTTCCCGCCTTTATATCTGTCGTCACTTCAATCCATTTTTCCCTGGGTACCCTAACCCTGCTGTCACTTTCAACAATGTTCCCTGTCTTCATGTCATACTCACAACCATGCGCGAGGAACCAATTTCGAGCCCTAATGTCCCATCCTTCTCGCGTGGGTTCTGGAGTGATCCCATTCAGCTCCATCTCAGCCTCTTGTGCATCCCACTTAGGCATGGCTACTCCGTAGCCCCCTCGCCCCGTATGATGGTGATATTTCTTTTCGCTTGCATTCTTCTTGTTTTTCTTGGACAGGTTCACAGCCTCCTCTGATTCTTTGTACTTCACAAATTCTTCCCAATGATGCTCCTGCTTCGCTAGATAGTTCTCGAATAATGGAGGCTTCTTCTCTTTCTTATAAGCTTTCCATAACCGGTTCTTATACGCCCGGAAAAGTTCCCCCATCTTCTTAAGAGCCCATTTCTTCACTAGCGCCCTCTGCTTAGCATTCTCAGACTCCGATCCCAAATCTGGCAAAGTGAAATGTGCCATGAGGTCGCCGAAAAGTGTGTCTTTGTACCTATCGGCAACCTGATTTTCGGACACATTCTTGGTCTTGTTCCATTCTCTGATAGTGATCGGGAGACGATCTCTAACCACAACTCCGCACTGATTTTTAAATGTCACTCCGACACTCGCGGGTACCACCGGTTGGCCTTCCGGTGATATAGCTTCAATTGTGAAGTGGTCTTTTTTGCCCAACTTCTTTGCCGGGCCTCGTTTCTCAAACTTATCTTCGGAGGCCTAAGAGAATACATATAGAATTCCATTAATGCCTCTATACTAATGCCTCTATACATATGTACATATAGAATTCCATTAATGCCTCTATACTAATCGTATACCTCGTCATGACCGGAGCCGTCGGCTTCACCGTCACCGGAGCCGTCGGCTTCTCCATCACCGGAGCCGTCGGCTTCTCCATGACCGGAGCCGCGGGCTTCTCCATCACCGGAGTCGCGGTCTTCTCGGTTGGCTTCTGCACCATCGCGGATTATGTTCTCGAAAATGTCTTCCTGTTCCAAGTCCCGTTCGAATGGATCCATTGTTTTTGCAAAAAATTAAATCGATAAGTACATGTTCTAACCCAAACCAAACCCTAACCCTAGCTAACCAAACACTAACCAAACCCTAACCCTAATCGGCGTCGGTTCTTCGCGAGAGGGAGAGGGCCGGTGTCGGCGTCGGTTGTTCGCGAGATGGAGAGAAGATGGGTGTTTGCGAGAGGGTGTTCGCGAGAGGGAAAGGCCGCGTGAGGGTGTCGGCGACTAGCGTCAGCGAGAGGGAGAGGAGAGGGAAGTTGCGGCATTTCCAGAGGTCTCGTCGAGGGAGAGGAGGGGAAGGCGGCATGGAGTAGGGCGAAGAGGGCGCGAGAGGGGCAGGGCCGGTGTCGGCGTCGGGTTCGTGTTTGCAAGAGGGAGAGGGCCGGTGTCGGCGTCAGGTTCGTGTTTCGCGCTAATTATCTAAATACTAAATTAAAACTAAATAACTAACAAAACTAACTAAATACAAAATACTTACAAAAACTAACTAACTACTTACAAAAACTAACTAAATACAAAAACTAACTAATTACTTACAAAAACTAACTAAATACAAAATACTTACAAAAACTTACAAAAACTAACTAATTACTTACAAAAACTATATACTTACAAAAACTAAATACTTACAAAAACTAATTACTTACAAAAACTAAATACTTACAAAAACTAACTAATTACTTACAAAAACTAACTAAGTACAAAATACTTACAAAAACTAACTAAATACAAAATACTTACAAAACTAACTAATTAATAAAACTAAATACAATATAATTAAACTAATCTAACAACTAACTAAAAAAGAAAAGGAAAAAAATGGTAACCGCCGGCCGGCTGGCGCCGGCGGCTGCGGTTCTACTCTGCAAGCAGAGGTGGCGAGGCGGCACGAGGTGGCGGCTGCCCGAGGTGGCGGCGGCGCGAGGGTGGCGCAGTGGAGAGCGGCACAGATGGCGGCGGGTGGCGCAGTGGAGCGGTGCGAGATGACGGCGGAGCGGCGCAGAGGGCGGCGGGAGCGGCGCAGAGGGAGGCGGTGGCGCGCGGTGGCCGGAAGCGAGGAAGACGGCGGCGCGGGACTTGGGCAGCCTGGCGGCGTTGTTTTCGTCTAGGGTTTGCCTCCGGGTGTCGCGGGTGGAGGCACCGCCCGCGGCGCAAACTTTATATACGTACCCCCTTTTGTCGCGGGTCGTGGCACCACCCGCGATAAAAGGGGGGGGTCTTTTATCGCGGGCCGTGGCACGACCCGCGACAAAAGGGGGTGGCGGCTGATCCGCGCCAACTGCATCCAACGGCTCCGGCCGTTTGAATCCAACGGCCTGGAGCCGTTGGACGCGGATCAGCCCCTTGGAGCCATTTTTTTCTGTTTTAAAAATAAACCCTCTATTTTAACTTAATAAAAACTGTTATTTTAATAACTTTTAAATGGTAACTCAAATAGAAAAGTTTTATATATGAAAATTGATCAGAAAAATCCAATGAAGATGAATATGACATCCATATAACTATTTGCATCTCGCATCATATCAAACGTTTCACCGCCGTGCCACACGTGTCGCTTACCCGTCGACGCCGTCGTGCGACGTGTAGCCACCGCTTCCACGTGCCTCGCCCCGTCGACGGCGGCGTGCGACGTGTGTAGCCGTGGCTTACACGTGCCATGCCCCGCGTGCCCTATATATAGCGACGAGTGCGGGCGCAACCACACGTCGCCACCGCCTCCTCCGCTCATTCTCATCTCCGGGATGCCTCCACGTCGTCGAGGGGCGTCCGGTTTCCGTGGCATTCGAGTGCGTCCGAGCGGTAGGTTCTACGCTGAGATACGCGCTGGTGGCTTCCGCCTCACCCTCGGCACGTACAACACGCCGGAGCTGGCGGCGCACGCTTACGATGCGGCGGCATGGTGTTTTCGGCGGCCACGGCGCGACATGAACTTCCCGGATGTTGAATCGCTAGAGGAGGCAGAGTTCCTCGCGCCACCGTCGTGCCTCGTCGACGACGAGGACCGTCGCCGGCACCGCCAGGTGCAGCGCAGGATCGCCATCGCCGAGCACGACGAGGAGTTGATGCGCCAGTGGAGGGCGCAGTTCCCCAATGACGTCGACAACACCGACGCGTTCTTCGCTATCCTTAGGGCACAACGCAGGTCCAACAGGCGCCACCGTTGGGCCGTCGCCACCTTCGAGCTCGAGAACCCGAATACAACTTGGACCGAAAACGACCCTCGGTGGGATGACATTTGGATGGAGACAACCTCCGACGACGAGTAGAGACTAGACTAGTAATTTCTCTATTTTATTGTAATTTCAATAAAGTCGTTGTCGGTTGTATTAGTTTAAATTTAGTTTATAAAGTCGTTGACGGTTGTTTTTGTTCAATAAAGTGGTTGACACGAAATTTATTACGACTGAACTGAAATTAAAGTACAGAGCTCAACTGAAAATTAAGATACATGGCCAGATTCGAATGTTGGAGCCATTCAATCATAGTCGTGCCTAGCCCTATAATAGTCGCCACTGTAGTCATCATAGTCGCCGACGTCATCGTCGCTAGCATCGGGGTCGCGGTTGTCGAACCTCGGCGGGTGAGCACGCGTGGGCTGGGATTGAGGGTAGCGCAGGCGGGGGCCACGATAGGCCATGACGCTCTGGAGAGTCCGGCCGCGCCACCACATCCGACGGCCGGCCTCGTTGAAGTTCGAAGGAGGCGGGCCGTTCTCCTCGTACCTGGCAACCGCCCTCTCACGCCGATTGATGAAGAAGCTGTCCCAAGTCGGGCTGTAGTCGGGATGCCACTGGGGATTCCTCCGCTGCTCAGGCGTGAGCTTGAAATAGTAGTGGTTCGTGATGGCCATCTCGCGTGGCACACCAAGAGGGATAGGAGGGACCGGTACGCCTCCGATGCTCAGCAACCAGCCGGTCGGGACGCGGTAGCCGGGCGGGCAGGGGTAGTTCGAGGCGCAAAGCGCCTCCGCCTCCCGGGGTGTTAGACATACGATGGAAGCCATGGGAGAGAGTGATGAGGTTTGCAGATATGAGTCCAAGCCTACATATATATAGTGGAAAAATGGCGGGAATGCGGGAAGAAAATAGGCGGGAACGAAGTGGCGCGCGAAACTTTCATCCCGGGTGGAGGCTCAAACCGGGACAAAAGACTGGGGGAGGCTTATCTAGGAGGGCCTTTTGTCACGGTTGGTGGCTGCAACCGCGACTAAAGCTGTCGGCAGGATAAGGATGTGTCGGTAACCTTTTGTCACGGTTGGTGGCTGCAACCGCGACTAAAGCTGCTCGATGAGATAAAGCATGTAGCGCACGACGCCCTATCGAATGAATAAGACAAAGTAGAAGCGGTTCCGAGCCTATAAAAGGAGCATCGATACGCCTTGCCAAGCAGATCAACAAGCCAAGCACAGTTTCATTCCCATGGATGAAGGAAAGGGTTGGGAAATCTCCCGTGGCGCAGCTTCTCAAAGATGTCGTTGGTGCACACGCCCTACGGCATCTTCGGAAGCTGCTCCTCGGAAAAATTTCCATGCAAGCCCGTGAAAGACTCTGTCTCCTCTAACAGTGTTGGGGAAAGGGTTCTCATTATTACATAAATGTAGAGATTGTCTTGGGAACTATATATGAAGAATACATTATTACATCGCCATCTAGTGTTGTGATCTTCTACGCCGTAGCCATGGAGAATCTTCATCATTTAGCAAGATGCTTGGGTCAATTTTCACCGTGAAGGGCGGAATTTCTTTAAACTTATTATAATATTCTGACATGTCTGTCTTGTCATCCACTCCCACGATGTTTCTTTTCCCCGAAAGAACTATGTGGCACTTTGGCTCCTCGGTTGATGTATTATTTTGTTGATTTCTTTTTCTTGATTTGCTAGACATGTCCTTCACGTAGAAAACTTGAGCCACCTCGCTGGCTAGGACAAAAGGCTCGTCCAGGTACGCAAGATTGTTGGGATCCACTGTTATCATACCGTACTTATCGTCAATATGTATAGCGCTGAGCTTCACCCATTTGCACCGAAACAAAGGGACCTTAAAAGTGGGACCATAGTCAAGTTCCCATATCTCCTCTATGTATCCATAATATTTGGTGGTCTGCCCATTCTCGTCTTTTGCATCGAAGCGGACACCGATGTTTTGGTTGGTGCTCTTTTTATCTTGGTCGATCGTGTAAAATGTATTCCCATTTATCTCGTACCCTTGGAATGTACATATGTTTGAAGATGGTAACCTGGCCAACAAGTACAGCTGCTCCACAACAGATGGGTCATTAATGAGATGTCTTTGCAACCAACTCCGAAGGTATTCATGTGTTGACGTGTAATCAAGGACTCGGGCTGGCCCGGGTTTATTTCTCGTAAAACATTCTTATGTTTCTCGATGTACGGAGCCACCAAGCTGGAATTGTATAGAACTGTGTAGTGTGCTTGATTGAAAGAAATCTTGACCCTGCACACCGTTGCTTTCCTTCCTAGTGTGCCTTTTCCAGTCAGCCTCCCCTCATACCGAGATTCAGGAACACCAATCGGCTTAAGGTCAGGAAGAAAGTCAACACAAAACTCAATGACCTCCTCAGTTCCGTAGCCCTTTGAGATACTTCCTTCCGGCCTAGCTCGGTTATGAACATATTTCTTTAAGACTCCCATGAACCTCTCGAAGGGGAACATATTGTGTAGAAATACATGACCGAGAATTCTAATCTCTTCAACTAGGTGAACGAGGAGGTGCGTCATAATATTGAAGAAGGATGGTGGGAACAACAACTCGAAGCTGATAAGACATTCGACCACATCTTCCTATAATCCTGACAAAGTTTCTGGATCCATTACCTTCTGAGAAATTGCGTTGAGGAATGCACATATCTTCACAATGGCTAGTTGAACATTTTCTGGTAGAAGTCCCCTCAATGCAACCGGAAGCAATTGTGTCATAAGCACGTGACAGTCATGGGACTTCAGGTTCTGGAATTTTTTCTCCTTCATATTTACTATCCCCTTTATATTCGACGAGAAACCAGACGGAACCTTGATACTGAATAGGGCTTCAAAAAAGATCTCCTTCTCTTGTTTGGTAAGAGCGTAGCTGGCAGGCCCTACAAACTGCCCTGGATGATTGTCGTTTCGTCCTTTATGAAGTTCCTGGTCCTCCCGTGCTTCTGGTGTATCTTTTGTCTTTCCATACACGCCCAGAAAACCTAGAATATTCACAAAAAGATTCTTGGTCAGGTGCATCACGTCGATTGCAGAGCGGACTTCCAGGACTTTCCAATATTCTAGCTCCCAAAAAATAGGTTTCTTCTTCCACATGGGCGCGTGTCCGTCATCGTCTTTCGGAACAGGTCGACTGCCTGGACCCTTTCCAAAGATAACATTTAAATCCTTGACCATGTCAAATATATCAGCACCACTACGGGGGACAGGCTTCGGACGGCGGTCTGCCTCGCCATCGAAATGCTTGCCTTTTTTCCTTAAGTAATGCTTGCGCGGAAGGAAACGACGATTGAATGGGTACACAACTTTTCTGCTTTTTCCCAAATATTTACTTTCAGTCTCATCTAAACAGTGTGTGCATGCATTGTATCCTTTGTTCGTCTGTCCTGAAATGTTACTGAGAGCAGGCCAATCATTGATGGTTACGAATAGCAACGCTCATAGGTCAAATTCTTGCTCCGTGTGCTCATCCCACACACGTACACCTGGTTTGGCCCACAACTCCAAAAGTTCATCGACTAATGGCCTTAGGTACACATCAATGTCGTTGCCCAGTTGCTTTGGGCCTTGGATAAGCACTGGCATCATAATGAACTTCCGCTTCATGCACAACCAAGGAGGAAGGTTGTAGATACATAGAGTCACGGACCAGGTGCTGTGACTGCAGCTCTGCTCCCCAAAAGGATTCATGCCATCTGTACTTAGACCAAAGTATAAGTTCCTTGCCTCACCTGCAAAATCCAGGAACTCTCTCCCGATGTTTCTCCACTGCCGCCCATCAGCGGGGTGCCTCAACATCGCGTCTTTCTTACGTTCTTCCATGTTCCATCTAAACAACTTGGCATGCTCTTTGTTTCTGAACAAACGTTTCAACCGCGGTATCATTGGAGCATACCACATCACCTTCGCAGGAACCCTCTTCCTGGGTGGCTCGCCCTCAACATCACCAGGGTCATCTTTTCTGATCTTATACCGCAATGCACCACATATCGGACATTTATTCAAATGCTCGTACTTCTCACCGCGGTAGAGGATACAGTCATTAATGCATGCATGTATCTTCTGCACATCTAATCCTAGAGGGCAGACAAGCTTCTTTGCTTCATATGTACTGACGGGCAATTCATTATTTCTTGGAAACAGCTTCTTTAATATTATCATCAATTTCTCAAATCCCGAGTCAGTCACACCGACCTCTGCCTTCCATTTCAGCAATTCCAATATGCTACCCAGCTTTCTATGCCCATCTTCACAACCTGGGTACAACAATTTGTGGTGGTCCTCTAACATCTTGTCGAACTGCAACCTCTCCTTATCCGTGCCACAGTCTCTTCTTGCATCAGAAATGGCCCGACGAAGATCATCATCAACAGGATCATCTGATGCCTGTTCTTCACCTCCTTCTTCTTCATTGTCGTCCATTGCGGTATCAAAGCATTCAGAGAACATAGATCGGTACTGGTCATAATTATCTTCTTCTTCATCGCCGTCTTCCATCATAACCCCTTCTTCTCCGTGCTTGGTCCAAAGATTATAGCTGGACATGAATCCAAACCGAAGCAGGTGGCTCTTAATGTCTCTTGAGCAAGAGTAATCCTTCTCGTTCTTACATTTTAGACATGGACAGCACATAAAACCTTGCTTCGACTTGTTGGCCTCGGCCACAAGCAGGAAAGAATTCACGCCCTCTCTGAAAGCGGGAGCACATTGGTTACCGTACATCCATGGATGACTCATCTGCATCATAAGTACAATTATATATGTATCAGATGCAATCACCTTGCTAAAATTAGTATTGTACGGACTATGCATATATAGTCGAGAAAATAGTTGCTAACCTTTTAGGATCAAAAAGAGGAGAAATCTTATCAAATAAAACCAAGTGGCATCCCTCTCACAAGCATTCCATCAAACACCTCTTGTGCACATGTAGAAAAAATGAGCTAGCATACACCTCCACCTTCACCACCAAGGAAAAAATGAGGTGGGGGGTGGCTGGCTGCTTGTCTATATATATAGGCATGGCCATTTTGTCGCGGGCCGTATTACGACCCGCGACAAAAGGGATCGGCACCCCTTTTGTCGCGGGTCGTAATACGGCCCGCGACAAAAGGCCGCGACAAAAGCCTCTGCCGGATTCGGAGCGACGTGGCCACCCCATTTGTCGCGGGTGCAGGCGCGCCCGCGACAAATGGCTCCCATGGAAGCCCTATTTTCCACTAGTGGAGTATTGAATAAGCCGTGAATCGGTTTATCCCATGCACATTGGGGCACCTATGCCTGTGCACATTTATTGATTGACCGAAAAACCACTCCCTCTGTTTCATAATTTCTTGTCACTAAAATGGTTTTAGTTCAAATTTGAACCAGAACAGGCCTAGTTAAAACTTAAACTAAAATGATTATTTTTTGTGGTTTTACCTTTAACCACGACAAGAATTGTGAAACATATGGGTAGTGCTGTTTACTTTTGGTATCGTCGGGTTGAAACCGAAGCCATTTAAAACTCGATTCAAATTTATACTAAAACTAGCAAGGTGGCCCTCGTAGATGCGAGGGCATCATTGTAGCGTTTGGGTTAAAAATAGGTCTATGTCATATGTATGATCTTTAATGTGTAGTGATTTTGCAAATAGAATAGTAAAGTAATTTGTTCGTAATTAACAGAAAATAACTTATCCATTTTTTATAGGCCGGATAACTAAATAATGAAAAAAATTATTGCTTTGTGTGGAATTTTCTGCGTCTCATTTTCTATACCCATTTAAAATACATGGCACTCTTCTAAAATATGGTATAATCTAACACTTACGCCGGGTCCCAATTGGTGAGTTGGTTTGTATACGAATATTTATCTTAAGTTAAAAGTAATAAGCACAAATAGAAGTAGGAAAGAACCTGAGCTTAATTTATATATTTGTCTATATTGATAGGCAATTTATATATCCATGGTTACATTTTTAGAAAATTTAGAAATCTCTTCATGGCAGAACTCTTCATCGGCAAATTAGAATGTTTCGGTTCGAGTTGAAGACTCACCTACAGAAATTGATCAGTTAGCGTCATTTGGATATAGTGGCAGAAAGTCTCCAACTCTTGAATAACGCAAAATATCTTAGGAAATATATTTTTGAAACATCGATATCCCTTTACATATGATTTTTTAAACTACATGTAGCTGGATAGTTCCATTCTCGTACTTGGCCGAGGAACCGGTTCAACTATTTTAGGAATCAAAATTTGGCAAGAAATCGATCTGGCGGGTATGCCATGTACTCTTATTCCTAAAGAACGTGTGTATCCGTCTAGGTTTGCATGCTATGAATTTACTTTTGTACATGTATAATATTGTATGTATTTTTTAATCTTATACGTTAAGACTGATATTACCGGTTTATTTTTTCTTAAGCACATGTAAATTAACCTGGTGCCTAAAAATATATTTGTATGAAAAAACAAATCTAACCCGTTTCGAAATCTGAACAGCGGATCATGGGGCGCACAAAAAAGTCAAATTCTTTTAATACTACAGGAAACAACTTCAGAGTTTCCAACATTCATAATAAACATGGTGAGATTAAATCCTTGGTGGAGGTACAATGAGAATAAGCATGCAATGAAAAAATAGAAGACCTAATTGCCAAGTGTGAACTGTTGATTTCATTTAGTGTCCGGTCCGATTCTACACAATCAAACTTGATTGTGTATTGCCGTGTGCATGTACAACTTCTATATAATTTTATCATCCTAGGGAGACCCGTGTGTCACGGACTCTAGCTTCTATCCTAATTAACTTTCCTTTCACGACAACTCTATCTAGAGTATGCCGATTGACTTCCATGTGACTATTGAAGATAGATTTTCTACCTTATATGGATGGTTCATGTACGTGTCAAGCATGACATGTCATGTATGTTCACAAAATATATGTTGGTACATGTTACGTAAAATCTTTCAATCTTGACCATTAAATTATAGATCTAATAGCTAAAATAATTCTAATGACGTGGATTAACCTCGTGTCTCTATTTTAAACATCTGTATTTTGTTTTTAGTATATAATAGATAGATGATTCCTTTTGTGGTTTCATTTCAACCACGGCAAGAATTATAAACGGAGGGAGTGGCACTATTCACTATTGGTATTTTCGAGTTGAAGCCAAAGCCGTTTCAAACGTCGATCAGCTGAGTAAACGTGGTTTCACATGAATTTGACAGGACGACAAGCTAGGAAAACGCACGTAGCTAGAACTAGTAGGATCCTGCGCTAGGTCTAGGTACCTATAGCTGCCAAGACAGAGGGATTAAATCGGAATCGACGTGCCGGCCGGCCTTCTGCAACACGGAAACCGATCAAAATGCTTATACTACTAGTGCTGCTAGCACATTGTATATGCATGCAACCACAACGGTGGATGGTGGAAATGTGACGTGTTGTCTGAAAGAATTGAATCGAAGTAACTGAAGAACCGGCCAGAGGAAGCGTCTAGTCCAAGTCAGTGGTCAGTGCCTCACAAACTGGCTGGAGCTGTGGGTGAGAAAAGAGGACGCATGAAGCTCTTGCCGCTGAGCCTGAATGCCTTGTCCTATCCGTCATGTCTCTCCATATTATCTGGATGCGTCTTCTCTCGTGCGATCGACGAACATGTACATGCATCTGTTTTTGTATCTTTCTTGTCTTGTAGACGTGCATTGCTTGTTGAGTTGTTGGTCTACGAGCAGGAGCTAGATCCTTTTGCCGCCTACTCATTGGTGCATCATTGTGTCGTTGATCCGTTTGGTATCCATGCATGATGCATCGCATGTCCGCTTGTTTGGATAGGGACAAAAAATGATTATTTCTAGAAATACAAATTAAGGTAGCCCCTTTTACAGAATTTCACAATCTGGCTTTCAAAAAAAAATTTCACAATCTGGATACAAGTGGATGGTGAGATAAAAAATGGAAATCTCTAAAGAGCGAACGTTCAGATTTAGAACATGGATCAACGAGTTGCCACCACATCAGATTTTTGAAATGATGGCAGATGGCAACTGTCAGATATCGCGCTTTGCCACGTGGCAACTATTTACTTGTCCACTCTCCAAAACATTCCCTCAATATTGGTGTCCATAAAAATTACCGTCAGATAGAAAAGGGCAGAATAATCAATTTAAAACCTCTTAAACCATGATGTTATGATGAAGCATGCATGCAGTTATAAAACCACTTAAACCTTTGTGGACGGACCATCTCCAATCTCCCGGTTGCTCTCTTTTTCTCTTTGGCCGATGCTTCTTTTCCAAAATTTCCTGCGGGTACCTCTCATACATGTACGAACACTGTCATCCATCGTGCAAGGATCGGTATAGTTTGTTTTAATGAGTGCACTGATAAGATAAACCGCGTCTCAATGGTTTATCCTTCTAAACCCTAAAAGAGAATTAGGCATATGAACAACTTAGTCATCGGACTAAGGAAGTGAAGATATCACACAAAAAGGAAAAGCAATAACTGACATATGAATAATCCAAGTTGTAAACATAATCCCAGGCAGCCTGGCGACCTTTGTAATTTTGCTTTGTTGCCTTCAATTCTCCCATGGGCAGCGGGGGCAAAATTGACGTCGATTACAGTTAACGAACGAAAATAACCTTTTAACAAGATTTTATTGGGGGTGTAGGGGAGCACAATCTCATAAATTGATCAATTCGTAGATGTTGGTATAAGGGTTATTTTCATTTTTTTTGCATACATTGCATATGCTTGTTTTGGCTGATATGAGTCATAATTTACTATGTGTTTATAATAAGCTACTGGTTGCGCTAGCTAATGGGTCCTAGCTATATACAACAAGTGTACTGGAGGTGTATTTTGTTCAACTAGGTCGTCTTTATATTACAATCTGGTACATATAAAAAATCCAATGCAATTACTTATAATTCAGAGAAATGTCCACACATGTCATGTAAATATACTTTTTCCGTCCACAAATAAGTGTACATTTTCCTTTTTTAGAAGTCAAATATTTTAAATTTTGATTAAAACTTTACACAAAAATGGCAACATATTTGACATAAAATTAGTTTATTATTAAAATACATTTCAAGGTAAATCTAACGATGTTATTTAGTGTCATAAATTCTGCTACTTTTTTCTAGAGAGTTAATCAAAAATAATAAAGCTTGACTTTAGACATGTCCAAACGTACCCTTATCCGAGGATGGATGGCACTTGCCATATGCCAGCAGAATACAATGCACGTGACATGTTCAACGCTTTTGATTGTAGGCCTCCTGGTTAATGAATGAAATTAATTTTCCTGCAAAAAGAAGACGTGTTCAGTGCTTGTCCATGGATTACTTCAGACACGCGCATGTACACCAGACATATCACGTGTATGCATATTTAGTTGCACCCCACGTACGCACAACGGTACAATAATGGCCGAATTGTCGCCGTTGTACGTGTATGCGAATATCATGCGTACAAGTAATGTACCGAAGAGGCCAAGACACAGTAACTCAAAAAAAGGAAAGTTATTGTTACTTTAGGTACGTACTTGGCCCAAAATTTTATCAAATATACGTGTGGATGGTATACAACAGTACAGTTAACCCAGTAACATGTACCCATCCCAGCTGTGTGTACCTATAGCTAGCCCACTAACTCGACTGAAACCGTAAAACAACCATATTTATGCGCAAATTTACGTGAAGGTATCACCTCACGTTTTCGAAACTAAAATCGACCACTCTACATCCTGATTTTTGCGATTGCAACAAACGGCCGATTGGCGATGAAATAACATCGGAACTAATAGCAGGACCCATATGTTGATGCCGAGCTATGTCATTTATTGATGGTGACACTGTCCCACATATCATCCCAGCTGTGTGCCTACCTATCCACTAACTCGACTGAAACCGTAAAACTACCATATTGATGCACACATTTACGAAATGGTATCACCTTACGTTTTCGAAACTAAAATCGACCACTCTACATCATGATTTTTGCAATTCGCGCAAAGGGCCGATTGGCGACGAAATAACATCGGAACTAATAGCAAGACCCATATGTCGATAACGAGCTATCTCATTTAGACACTGTCCCACAAAACACCACCACCTGCCCCACATCCCATGAACACCGCCTAGGCAGTTCTCAATGGCCGCTGCCTCCCCATCCCCTAAACGTGCCTCCCTATCCCCAATGGCAAGGGTGCCACCGATCGGCAAGGGCGCATGCCTCCCACCGCCAGCTAGGTTGTTATCCTGCTCGGCTGCGATCATAAGTACATTGGGAGGAGCAAGGTCGTACGCCGGTGAGGCGAGACACATATACACGAATGCAAGCAGGCCCGCGACGGTGCTGGCGGCCAGGGGGAGCAGGATTGTGTGGGCCTCCTTGTCTCGACGGTGGCTCACCCTAGAAGATCAGGCCAACATCTTTCTCCCAAACTGCATCGCAGCTAGGACAGATCCCCGGCGTAGAAGTAGCTGGACGCGGGCTGGGTCGGCAAGGTCGGAGTGGGGCACGGAGATGGTGCGCAAGGTTAGATAGGGCGCTCGTCGTCAAGGTCGAAGAGAGACCGGGACGACGACATACAGGTGCATGGAGGGTCGAATCCCGCTAGGAGTGGAGGGAGCAGGTGCAACATCTCCCTCTCGCGTCTAGGTCGGAGGGACAAGATGACCTCCTATTTAGTGATACTAGATATGTAGGTTTTTTAAACAAGTGCCATGTGCGACCCAGTCCACCTTAGTAAGCGACTTTCTGTTTCTGCCGACTCAGCGCTGACAAAAGGATTTTGATGTCAGTTTTACTGTCAAGTAAAATATCATGCTGCAGAGTGGTAGGTTTCGGTTCCTAGAACGTTAATTGATAAATTTTGCGCATCAATGTGGTAGTTTGTGGTATTCACTCATGTAACTCCAACCATACACAGAAAATAAAGAAATAGGTGTGATTATTTCTCAGGAACTAGCTTCGCTCTCAGCCAGATGATGCTATCAGATCTCAATTGTAAGTCATGTTGCAACTCATAATTAACGTGAATCAAGACTTAACTAGGAAATGTATAAAGAAATACTTAAGACTATATATGTGCATCTGATCGATTTGATAGATCAGTCGAGGAGTTGACCGAGATGCCTTGCTCACATTACTAGCTACCGAAAGTATTTATTGTTAGACAGCAGCAGCAGTATGAGAGACTAGTCCATGCAGCACGTAGGACGCTACTGAGTATGTTGCTAGCTTCTGTGTCTGTCTTCACCTCTGCGGTTTTCTGCGTGTCTCTGCCTCTCGGGAATACGATGCATGTACAGTACGCACCGGCCGGCCTAGCTACACGCATGCAACGTCACGCGCGAGATCTCTTCCAGGATCCACCGGCGACGCCAGCGGCTGGCCACCAGTATTTTTTCTATTCATATTCTTCTCTCTATCTTCCTTCCTTCCTTCCTTCCTTGGCTCGACAAAGTTGACAAAGTTATTGCCAGTCAGAAAGTGTTCACTCCTGTCAGAATGAGAAAAAGGCTAGCATCACAATTCCTCCATAGTTTCTCTCTCCTAGCTCCGGTATTCCTCTCTCATGAAAGAACTGATCTAGCCTATCTTCTTCCTCGCTAGCTGCATGTTTCACCATGAAAGACGACGACGACCTTAGCTCCGGCCGGCCGGCCTTGGAGGAGATGACTTGTCTCGTCACTAGCGTACTGTTGAATATGTGTATGCAAACAGCTAGCTGGGTAGCTAGCTAGGGATTCAGTTAAGTAATGAGGGAGAGGACGTAGTTAAGGATGAACAGAGACAGAACCATAACAGCTTTCAGAAAGTACTTGCAGCCGGAAGATTTCAGAAGTAATTAAAGTACCCCTGCTGTACTGCATGTTTGTGCGGATCCGTCGGAAGGGCTTCACGTGATCGTGTTATCTATATGTGTGTTATTTCTGTGGAGTACTAACGGAAACGAAGTATATATGATGTACTAGCTCTCTCTAGCTTCGGAGGTATCGTTAGGTTTAACCCACTAAAAAAGCAAATCATGCTTAAGATATTTTGCGAACCAAATTTTGGGTTGATCTTCTTTTATTTCCCCTGAATTGGCCGATTGGTAAGAATTTTCGTTCTTTTTGAAACGGGGATAAGCTTTGCCATTTCACTGAACAAGAAGAGTTCGAACAAGAGTGGCCAGCGGCCTAAATATCAGAATCCTAATCTCCCCTCCTGCTAGGATGTTCACAAGTTTTTCGCAACGTTGATTGCCCACATGGCCGCAACCTACTTGATGTGGGTGAAGATGATCCAAGGTGGAGTGGAACCTGTGTGGCGGAAAACCTTCGCGTTTTGTCTCATTCAAATGATCCAAGACTTCAACATGACAAATGAAGCCACAAAGTCTTGACCTTTGGTTCTTCTACTTGAGACGTGATGTCAGAGTTGGTGCAAGCCTACCCAATCTTTGAAGACTTGCCATTTTCATTGATTAAGGAAAAAAAATTATTGATCTTAAAAACTAACGCTTGTCGAAAACCAAGCAAAACAAAAGCCTACTCTCGCGGCATAATATTACACAAGCCCTTAGCTCCGGCAAGGAACCACATTGCAACTTCGTCTTTAATTTTTGTCACAAGCATGGGCAAGGTTATCGAATGGTTTCGAAAAAACACTTGCATTACTTTCCTTCCATATATCCAGGAGACCAATAGTGCAAGCGAAGCCATGGCCTTCCTAGATGACCCAATCTTGTGTGGATCGATTCGTTCAATCCACCACTCTTTTACGGAATGCATGTGGGTTGCCACTCTCTTGGTTCAACGTCATGGAGATGAAATGAAGCTCTTGAAGTAGTCCATGCCCTAGTAGGACGCGAAAATTTGAAAAGGAGATAGGCATCCAACTCTTGCACTTGATTACGAGGCTTTCAAAGTCCACAATTTGGCTATCCTTGTCTGAGTCCATCGGCCGTCCAAACACATTTTTTTATAAAATTAACCAAGCGAAAATCTTGTACTTTGGGGGCACCCATAGTTTCCACACTAAAGAAGGTTTCAAAGAGCGAGGATGTCCCTCAAATTGCATCTTGTAACCATTTTTGCCGACTAGCATCCATCATTGTTGGATTTCCAAGGAATCATATCCGATCTGTCATTGTCCATGGTAAGGTTTGGAAGTATTTACACTTCCTCTTTTTGGATATGTCAAAGATGAGAAGGGAACTGTATTTAGACCACATTCCATGTAGCAAAGTTTCGATAAATGCACAAATGTGATCAACGCGTAGCCCGGCTTGGGTGTTTATTTGAGTGACCCGAAAATGCACAAATGTGATCAACTCCTTTTGAATATATAAAAGATGAGAGCGGCAATGACTTTAGGCTGCATCCCATGTATCAAGGGTTTCGACTTTCGAGGCCAACCCATGGCTTGGGAGTATCATTCCATTCGTTCCAAATCCATTTTAGGCAGAGTGCCCAGGCATACTTTTTGAGGTTTAGGATCCCAAGTCCTCCATACTCTTTGGGCATGCACACCCTTTGGACATGAATATTCTGGTGAATAATACAAATCACAGAATGCACATAAAATATCATGAAAAATTTAACGACATTGATTAATCTAGAAATGTTCATATACATTACTAATCAATATTTGAAGTGTTTGACTAAAACATAGGTGGTTAGCACTATTTTGTGCTCCAGTTCTATCAGATAGAAGTGAATTTAGTTGATGATACTGACTCTGCAATCTGAATGCATGCTACCTAGTGCCTCTGCCTCATCCTAAAAGGTAGAATGTTAGGGCATCTCCAACCGGGCGACCCAAACCGCGCCCGCGTGTCCGGATGGGTCGAGCCGGAAAAAAAACACGGCCCAGCGCGCGGACCCATCCCTAAAACGGATGGTCGCGGCATCCGGGACGACCCAAACCCGGCCCAAATCTGGGGCGAGTTTGCGTGGCCACGGACGCCGAATGTTGGTCGCTCGCGTCCGCCCCTTGTCCGCCCCTGGCCGCGTTTCATAGAAATAGAAACGTTTTCTTTCATTGGAAAGAACCATTACAATTTTTTTAGCCTACTCCTTCTATCCTAATACGTACGGGGCCAGCGGCCTCGCCGGCGACTCCCTCGCCGGCTCGCCGTCGGGGCCGTGGATTTCACTCGACGCGGGCGGCCTGTACGCGTGAGGATTCCACTCCAGCTTATGAGCTGGGCGGCGCGGCGGAGGTCTTCATCCTCCTCCTTTCCGCTCGCGCGCCTCGGGCGCGCTCGCGCTCCGCCTCCTGACGCGGCACCACCCGCTTCCCACATAGCTCCAGTTCCTGCAGGGCGGCGCGTTCCACAGCGGTGCGCGTCTCCAGGCGGACGCGGCCGGCGGCCTGGGCCTCGTGGTTCCCGTTCCGCCGCCACATGCGCTCTTGTCGGCTGTGCTCCACCGACGCAGCAGCCTCCCGGGCGCGCCGCTCGGGCGAGGGCATCTGGATGAGGTGGCGGGCTGCTCGCATAGCAAGCAGCTCGTTCTTCTGCCCGAGAAGGTCGCCTAGTCGGCGGCGACCGGCCCGGCAGGTCGCCTCGTGCTCCTTCGTCACGCGCGTGAGGTTGGCGAGACGCTCCTCGATGGCGGCGTTGATGTTGGCCAGCGCGAGGTCCTCCTCGTTCACGGGCTCCTCCTCCGCGACGGCCGCGGCCTCGTACCAGCCGTCCGCGGTCTCGTGCCAGCCGTCCGCGGCCGCCTCCACCATCTCCGCGTCCCCTTCCTTCTTTGCCGCCGCCTCGGCAGCGACGCGGAGCGCGTCATCATCGGCGACCCACCACGCGTCCGCGCGCTTCTCCTCCTCCGTCCGCGCGAACCTAGCCCGGGCAGCGAGGGAGAGCTTGGCCCACGTGGCCTGCAGGGTGCGCGGCATGGCGCCAGAGAAGGTGGAGGGGGAGAGGACGGCGGAGAGGGTGTGATGCGGTCTCTGGCCGCCGCCGTATTTTATAGCCGGCGGCCTGGCGGGAAACTTGGGCGCGAGCGCGCGCCAAAGGGCTTTTCGCGCGCGCGGGAACATTGGTGTGCGGGAACTTTCCCGCGCGTTCCACCGTCCACCATTGCTGTCCCGTCGAGGCCTGCCATGGCACAGCGCCGCGCAAGGAAGACGAACCACGTGGCGCGTGTTTGGGTCGCCGCGTTGGGCGCAGCGTGCGACCCAAATGGACACGCGGACGCGGGCCGCTGTCCGCGTGTCCGCTCGGCCACCCAAACAGCCCAAACCGGACGGCCCAGCGCGTCCGTTTGGGTCGCCCGGTTGGAGATGCCCTTAGGGCATCTCCAGCGGGCCGACGCATTTCGGACGTCCGAAATGTCCGTTTGCGCTGGCCCGCGGACGCGTTGTGGGCCAGGGCGACCGTTTGCGTCTAGCGGTGCGGACGCATATTTTATCCCGGGACAGCGTCAAGGTCGCTAATGGCGTTTTACGTCCCGTCGAGGACTGCCGCCGGCAATTAACTGTTCCCGCGCGGCGACGATCGTTCCCGCGCGTGCCCAATACATTGGCAAGTTTCGCCGGCGGTTCGCGCGCGCGGGAAACGCCCTGCGCGCCAACGCCGTTTCCCGCCCCGCCGTGGCTATATATGGTGGACACCGGCGGGGGCGACGGGCACACCTCAAGCTACCATCCATCCATGGCCGACCACATGAATTGGGAGCACGTTGTTCAGATGTGCCGCCAGCTCCACCCGGAGGAGGAGGAAGACGAGGTAGCCGCCGCCGGTGTTGAGGCGCAGCAGCTGGACCTGGACGTGGTGGCGGCGGAGGCGGAGGTCGCGGAGGCGGAGGCGGAGGCGGCAGAGCGCGCGGAAGGGCGCCTCGTGGCGACCAGAGTGGAGATCGCCAACGCCATGGCCGAGCTCGCCGACGCCAGGGCCGAGCTCGCGGAGGCACGGGCGGCCATCGCGGCCCCTCCGGCCGACGCCGTCATCCACAACATCGCGGACGACGACGTCCCTGTGCCCATGCGCTTCGAGTGCGCCGGTGACCAGCTCGTTCTGCTCGCGTCCTTCGAGTCCCTAGCTGGTGACGCCCAGCGCCGTCAGGCTTGGCTGGCGGAGGAGGAAGCCCACAGCTATGCGATGGCCATGGCTGGGTGGTTAATGTGCTCCGACCTGGACTCGCTCCAGCGTAGGGGCCCTTCTCCCGCGCGGGTTGATACGTCTCCGACGTATCGATAATTTCTTATGTTCCATGCTTGTTTTATGACAATACCTACATGTTTTGTTCACACTTTATATCATTTTTATGCGTTTTCCGGAACTAACCTATTGACGAGATGCCGAAGTGCCAGTTCCTGTTTTCTGCTGTTTCTGGTTTCAGAAATCCTAGTAAGGAAATATTCTCGGAATTGGACGAAATCAACGCCCAGAGTCTTAGAATTGGACGAAGCTTCCAGAACACCCGAGAGCCACCAGAGGAGGGCCCTGTGGGCCCCAGATGATAGGCCGGCGCGGCCAGGGTGTGGGCCGCGCCCCCCTAGTTTGTCACCGCCTCGTCAGCCTTCCGACTCCGCCTCTTCGCCTATTTAAAGGTCCCTGACCTAAATCTTCGATACGGAAAAGCCACGGTACGAGAAACCTTCCAGAGCCGCCGCCATCGCGAAGCCAAGATCTGGGGGACAGAAGTCTCTGTTCCGGCACGCCGCCGGGACGGGGAAGTGCCCCCGGAAGGCTTCTCCATCGACACCGCTGCCATCTCCACCGCCATCTTCATCAACGCTGCTGTCTCCCATGAGGAGGGAGTAGTTCTCCATCGAGGCTAAGGGATGTACCGGTAGCTATATGGTTAATTTTTCTCCTATGTAGTTCAATACAATAATCTCATGAGCTGCCTTACATGATTGAGATTCATATGATGATACTTGTAATCTAGATGTCATTATGCTAGTCAAGTGGATTTTACATATGTGATCTCCGGAAACTCCTTGTCCCACGTGTGTAAAGGTGACAGTGTGTGCACCGTGTGGGTCTCTTAGGCTATATTTCACAGAATACTTATTCACTGTTATGAATAGCATAGTGAAGTGCTTATTTATATCCCTTTATGATTACAATGTGTTTTGTATCACTATTGATCTATCATGCACTCTAAGGTTATTTAAACATGAATATCAAATATTGTGGAGCTTGTTAACTCCGGCATTGAGGGTTCGTGTAATCCTTCACAATTAGTGGTGTTCATCATCCAACAACAGAGTGTAGAGTGGTTTTATTATGTGATCAATGTTGAGAGTGTCCACTAGTGAAAGTATAATCCCTAGGCCTTGTTCCCAAATACTGAAATCGCTGCTTGTTTACTGTTTTACTGCATCTGTACTGCCTGCAATATTACCACCATCATCCACATGCCAGTTGTAGCATCAAGTTATTTTCTGGTGCCGTTACTACTGCTCATATACATTCATACCACCTGTATTTCACTATCTCTTCGCCGAACTAGTGCACCTATACATCTGACAAGTGTATTGGGTGTGTTGGGAACACAAGAGACTTCTTGCTTTGTGGTTGCAGGGTTGCTTGAGAGGGATATCTTTGACCTCTTCCTCCCTGAGTTCGATAAACCTTGGGTGATCCACTTAAGGGAAAACTTGCTGCTGTTCTACAAACCTCTGCTCTCGGAGGCCCAACACTGTCTACAGGAAAAGAAGCGTGAGTAGACATCAAGCATATTTTCTGGCGCCGTTGCCGGGGAACGAAGGAAAGCTACACCATTTCCTCCCTCGTCAACCACGCGCCAGTCCTGGACAGCATCAAGTATTTTCTGGCGCCGTTGCCGGGGAGGAAAGGTAAAAGGTACTCACACTCCGGATCTCGGCTACTAAGCTATTTTCTGGCGCCATTGTAAGTACTCGAAGCTATTTCCTTTAGATCCTGCAATTGCATCTTTTTGTTTCTTGTTTTACACTAGTTTGGCATAATGGAAAGCAACATGGAGCTTTTTATTCTATTTCCTGAGTTAAGACATGGATGGTTTGATGCGAAAATTAAAAAACCCATGGAACATATTAATATGAATACTTTGAACACCATTGTTGCTAATGATATGGAAAATTCTAAGCTTGGGGAAGCTAGTTTTGATGAGCATGATCTTTTTAGTCCCCCAAGCATTGAGGAGAAAATTTACTTTGATGATACTTTACCTCCTATTTATGGTGATTATAATGATAGTAGTCTTTTGGTGCCGCCTGTTATGGAGGATAAATTTGATTATGATTACAATATGCCTCCTATATTTGATGATGAGAATAATAATGATAGCTACTTTGTTGAATTTGGTCCCACTACAACTACTAAAATTGATTATGCTTATGTGGAGAGTAATAATTTTATGCATGAGACTCATGATAAGAATGCTTTATGTGATAGTTATATTGTTGAGTTTGCTCATGATGCTACTGGATATTATTGTGAGAGAGGAAAATATGGTTGTAGAAATCTTCATGTTACTAAAACACATCTCTATGTGCTGAAATTTTTGAAATTACACTTGTTTTATCTTCCTGATCTTGTCACTTTGCTCTTCATGAATTTATTTGTGTACAAGATTCCTTTTCATAGGAAGCATGTTAGGCTTAAATGTGTTTTGAATTTGCTTCTTGATGCTCTCTTTTGCTTCAACTACTATTTCTTGCGAGTGCATCATTGAAATTACTGAGCCCATCTTAATGGCTATAAAGAAAGCACTTCTTGGGAGATAACCCATGTGTTTATTTTACTACAGCAATTTTGTTTTATATTTGTGTCTTGGAAGTTGTTACTACTGTAGCAACCTCTACTTATCTTAATTTTGTTGCATTGTTGTGCCAAGTAAAGTCTTTGATAGTAAGGTTCATACTAGATTTGGATTACTGCGCAGAAACAGATTTCTTGCTGTCACAAATCTGGTTTGAATTCTCTGTAGGTAACTCAGAAAATTCTGCCAATTTACGTGAGTGGTCCTCAGATATGTACGCAACTTTCATTCAATTTGAGCATTTTCATTTGAGCAAGTCTGGTGCCTATTAGAAATTCGTCTTTACGGACTGTTCTGTTTTGACAGATTCTGCCTTTTATTTCGCATTGCCTCTTTTGCTGTGTTGGATGGATTTCTTTGTTCCATTGACTTCCAGTAGCTTTGTGCAATGTCCAGAAGTGTTAAGAATGATTGTGTCACCTCTGAACATGTGAGTTTTTGATTATGCACTAACCCTCTAATGAGTTTGTTTCGAGTTTGGTGTGGAGGAAGTTTTCAAGGGTCAATAGAGGAGGATGATACAATATGATCAAGAAGAGTGAAAGCTCTAAGCTTGGGGATGCCCCGGTGGTTCATCCCTGCATATTTCAAGAAGACTCAAGCATCTAAGCTTGGGGATGCCCAAGGCATCCCCTTCTTCATCGACAAAATTATCAGGTTCCTCTAGTGAAACTATATTTTTATTCCATCACATCTTATGTACTTTACTTGGAGCGTCTGTTTGTTTTTATTTTTGTTTTTGTTTGAATAAATGGATGCTTGTGTGGGAGAGAGACACGCTCCGCTGGTTCATATGAACACATGTGTTCTTAGCTTTTAATTTTCATGGCGAAGGTTGAAACTGCTTCGTTAATTGTTATATGGTTGGAAACGGGAAATGCTACATGTAGTAATTGGTATGATGTCTTGAATAATGTGATACTTGGGAATTGTTGTGCTCATGATTAAGCTCTTGCATCATATACTTTGCACCTATTAGTGAAGAAATACATAGAGCTTGCTAAAATTTGGTTTGCATGATTGGTCTCTCTAAGGTCTAGATATTTTCTAGTAAGGGTTTGAACAACAAGGAAGACAGTGTAGAGTCTTATAATGCTTGCAATATGTTTTTATGTGAGTTTTGCTGTACCGGTTCATACTTGTGTTTGCTTCAAATAACCTTGCTAGCATAAGCCTTGTATTGAGAAGGAATACTTCTCATGCATCCAAAATCCTTGAGCCAATAACTATGCCATTTGTGTCCACCATACCTACCTACTACATGGTATTTCCTGCCATTCCAAAGTAAATTGCTTGAGTGCTATCTTTAAACACTTCAAAAGTTATTACCTCTTATTTGTGTCAATGTTTTATAGCTCATGAGGAAGTATGTGGTGTTTATCTTTCAATCTTGTTGGGCAACTTTTACCAATGGACTAGTGGCTTCATCCGCTTATCCAATAATTTTGCAAAAAGAGCTGGCAATGGGATTCCCAGTCCCAAATTAATTAACTCTCATAATTTTACAAAAAAATAGACACTCCTCCATGGTATGTGATTGTTGGCAGGCACCCGAGAATTCGGTTAGCCATGGTTTGTGAAAGTAAAGGTTGGAAGGAGTGCCACCCAAAAATAAAAATGTTTCATGGGAGCCGCTCTTCGAAGGTTTGTCTGGCAAGGGGGTTAGAGTGCCCATTACCATTCGTTGACAACAACAAACACCTCTCAAAACTTTACTTTTATGCTCTCTTTATGTTTTCAAACTAAAAGCTCTAGCACAAATATAGCAATCAATGCTTCCCTCTGCGAAGGGCCTTTCTTCTACTTTTATGTTGAGTCAGTTTACCTACATCCTTCCACCTTAGAAGCAAACACTTGTGTTAACTGTGCATTGATTCTTACATACTTGCATATTTGCATTCATCATATTACTTTATGTTGACCACTATCCATGAGATATACATGTTACAAGTTGAAAGCAACCGCTGAAACTTAATCTTCCTTTGTGTTGCTTCAATGCCTTTACTATGAATTTATTGCTTTATGAGTTAACTCTTATGCAAGATTTATTGATGCTCATCTTGAAAGTACTATTCATGAAAAGTCTTTGCTATATGGTTCAGTTGTTTAATCATTGTCTTTACCATTGCTTTGAATCGCTGCATTCATCTCATATGCTTTACGATAGTTGGATTAAGATCATGTTGGTAGCATGTCACTTCAGAAATTATCTTTGTTATCGTTTACCTACTCGAGGACGAGTAGGAACTAAGCTTGGGGATGCTGATACGTCTCCGACGTATCGATAATTTCTTATGTTCCATGCTTGTTTTATGACAATACCTACATGTTTTGTTCACACTTTATACCATTTTTATGCGTTTTCCGGAACTAACCTATTGACGAGATGCCGAAGTGCCAGTTCCTGTTTTCTGCTGTTTTTGGTTTCAGAAATCCTACTAAGGAAATATTCTCGAAATTGGACGAAATCAACGCCCAGAGTCTTAGAATTGGACGAAGCTTCCAGAACACCCGAGAGCCACCAGAGGAGGGCCCTATGGGCCCCTGATGACAGGCCGGCGCGGCCAGGGTGTGGGCCGCGCCCCCCTAGTGTGTCACCGCCTCGTCAGCCTTCCGACTCCGCCTCTTCGCCTATTTAAAGGTCCCTGACCTAAATCTTCGATACGGAAAAGCCACGGTACGAGAAACCTTCCAGAGCCGCCGCCATCGCGAAGCCAAGATCTGGGGGACAGAAGTCTCTGTTCCGGCACGCCGCCGGGACGGGGAAGTGCCCCCGGAAGGCTTCTCCATCGACACCGCTGCCATCTCCACCGCCATCTTCATCAACGCTGCTGTCTCCCATGAGGAGGGAGTAGTTCTCCATCGAGGCTAAGGGCTGTACCGGTAGCTATGTGGTTAATCTTTCTCCTATGTACTTTAATACAATAATCTCATGAGCTGCCTTACATGATTGAGATTCATATGATGATACTTGTAATCTAGATGTCATTATGCTAGTCAAGTGGATTTTTACTTATGTGATCTCCGGAGACTCCTTGTCCCACGTGTGTAAAGGTGACAGTGTGTGCACCGTGTGGGTCTCTTAGGCTATATTTCACAGAATACTTATTCACTGTTGTGAATAGCATAGTGAAGTGCTTATTTATATCCCTTTATGATTACAATGTGTTTTGTATCACTATTGATCTATCACGCACTCTAAGGTTATTTAAACATGAATATCAAATATTGTGGAGCTTGTTAACTCCGGCATTGAGGGTTCGTGTAATCCTACTGTCGTTGCCTAATCGACGGTACCTCGGAGGAGGGATCCTCACGAGGGGGAGAAGAAGTAGGGGCCATAGGGCGGAGTGCACACGGGACGGTGGTACGCGAGTTACCCAGCTTCGGAACACCTGCACGATGACAGGGCCTACTGCTGCTTGTCTGGAATTATCTGGGCGCTTTCGCGTTGTTACAATGAGTTGTGGTTGTCCCTCTAGTGCTCCCGGGATCCGGCTTATAAAGGCGCACGGATCTAGGGTTTACATGGAGAGTCCTAGCCGGATTACAGACAGCCTAGCTACGGTACAATATCTTGCCGTACACGTCACGGATCCGCCTTCCATACACGTCGTACTGGATCCGGGTTCCTCATGGGCCTCCCTGGATCCGGGTCACTCCTAGGTCGGTGCGGATCCGGCCTGCTGATCCTGGGCTGGACTTCTTCTTACATGATCAACAGCAACTGGGCCGCCCGATGGGCCACATGCCTCATCACCGTCTGTGGGCCACCCGGGCTTGCCGGATCTAGGCACTGTCGATGGTACACCCATGAAGTATACCCACAACAGTAGCCCCCAGAGTTCTCCGAGTTTCCCCTGCAATTTCCGCCTTGCTGGTCCATCATGATCTCCGGCAAACGTTGGTAACGCGGAGAAACTTGAAGAGCTCCAACCTTGCATTTTCTTCCTTTTCCAACTTATAGCCGGAAAATGCTCCCATCCCGCGGGACTTCATCCATCGACGTTCCAAAGAACATTTCCGGGTTACTCCCTGCTCGAATCAAAGCCAATCTTATCTTCACAGAGTTACCCGGAGTCTTAAAAGACTCAAACGGCTTCGGAAATCCTTCACCTTTAGGTTATGCTTAACAACGGAAGTTCCGTATTTCCCGCGCACAACTTCCTCATTTCCCGCGCTAAATTTTCGCAGATGCAAATCTTCAGCCGGAATTTTCGGGAGTGCATGGTTAAGTTACCTCCACGTCGTTTTACCGCATTTGACCTAAACACGTGTCATCCATCCAACGGCGCGACCGTTCAGTTTCCACCGTTGGATCCGGATCCCGAATCTCCGAGCGCGGCTTATAAATACCCCGCGGCCCGGTAAAAATTCATTCTTTCACCCCCTCTCACCACATCGTCTTCCTCCTCGCGCCGCGCCGCCCGCCAGATCTTGATTCCGGCGAGCTTCGCGCCGGCGAACTTCGCGCGCCGCCGAACCGAGGCTCCCCTCGCACCAAGATTCTCACGTTTGATCGGGAAACTCGCTCCGCCGCCAATTTGTGGTCACGCGGATCAATTTCCTTCAAGTTCGGCGACCTCATCTTCCGCCGGAGCTTCGTCGCACCACCGCGCCATTAGCGGTAAGTACGCCGGACTTGTAGAAGACAACCTAGTGTAGAAGATAGGCTTAGTGATCCGGGTACTCAGACACTTTGTATGGGTGCAGCCGGAAGCATGCCACTCGAATCGTCACTTTGCACTGGTAGCTCTTCGAGTAGCCCGGATCCCAACCAAATAGAACCCATATGCCCGGATCCTATATCATTCCTGCCACCGTATGTTTCCGACATCAGACTAGCTCAACCTTTTTCCGCATCTTCCAGCACCGCTCCAAACCGGATCCCTACCCTCCAAGAGCTCCAAGAAGAACTCGAGGGACAAGCTCGGATGGCAGCAAAGGTGCAGGAGGCGGAAAACAAGAGGGCGTCCAAGGCCCGGATCCGTGAAGGAGAACGAGGTCAATGGTGGCCTTGCGCAACCACCGACGTGGAGCTTAGAGAGCTCCAGAACGAGGGAATGATCTCCACACACTGGAGTTTCGTTCGTGACTCCGACGCCCCCAAGCCAGAAGCCGGAGAAGTTGTCATGACCAAGGCTTGGGTGGAACGCGGACTTTCACTCCCTTGTTCGGAATTTTTTCTCTCCATCCTCAACACTTACGGGCTCCAGCCCCACAACATTTGCCCAAATTCATACCTTCTCTTGTCCAACTTCGTGACTCTCTGCGAAGGACATCTTGGGATCCGGCCAGATGTCAAGTTGTGGCAATTCTTTTTCCGAGTGAAGAAAGAAACTAAGGACAAAGCAATGGTGAACTGCGGAAGCATGACGTTCATGCTCCGCCCTAATCGCATGTATCCTCCCCATGATTCACACGAGTCCGTCCGGTACTGGAATGCCGGATGGTTCTACGAGAAGAATGCTTCCGTTCCGGTGTCCACGAAGGCCTCCCCCAATTTGTGAACGAACCTCCAGAAGAACTTGCAAGCTGGAGCTTCGTGCCTCCACTCGCCCTGACCCCAACTTTGGAGAAAGCCGCGCGGAGAATCTCCTGGCTAGTCCACGACGGACTGACCGGAGCCCAGCTCACGCTTAGCTGGTTCTCCCGGAGAATCCAGCCTCTTCGCTACAACGCGCGCCTGATGTGCGCTTATACCGGGGCAGACGATCTTCTCCGGGTTACCCGCCATGATCTTCCGGCTGATTCTCTGAAGAGAAGGATCAAGACGCTGGTGAAGATTCCGAGGGGCCAACAGGTCCCGGAACTTTTCAAGGATATCTACACGAACGATCAGTGTCCTCCGGTAAGCTTCTGTTCTTTCCGCTACTTCAAACTTCACAAGTTTTTTGATGTTTAACTCTAACTTTTGTTCATTTTCCTTCCAGCTCAATACATTGGCGGAGGACAACTTCCGCACCATCATTCGCGTCCCCGTCACCAGCGACACGGCGGAGGAGGCTCCGGAAGATGATGAGGAGGAAGAGGACCAAGCACCCCGCAAGGCGGCCCCTCGACCTACAAAGCGTCCCCGCGCCAAGGCTTCCGGCTCTGAAGCCGGAGCTAGCGGCGAGGCCTCCGCCAAGAAGCCAAAGACGACGAAACCACCTCCGCTTGACTCAAGGAAAGCGGAGCGAGCGCGTCTACGGATGCTCTCGACGGCTGGCCAGGGCACACGCCCCATCATTCCCGGCGCCCCGTAAGTTTCCGAGCATGATGCGATTTCAACTTAGCGAAACTATTTCTTGTCTAAACCCTTTCACTTGTTTGCAGGAATCCGAAAACCGCTGCCACGCGGACCACCAGCCAGGAGCCCATCACGAAGTACATGAAGAAATCTCCGGCTGTTGGTCCCTCTACTCCAGTTCCACCCAGCGCTTCCCACCCAACTCCTCAACCATCGCCTCCTCAGGCTGACCCATCTCCCCCGCCTGCCGAAAACACTCCACCGGAAATAATTCCGGTTAGCAGCGGGCATGCGGAGGAAGAAGATCCCAAGGCCAAAGGCCCTGCCCAAGAAGAGGCGGAAACACAAGGCCAAGGAGATGCGGAAGTCACTTCCGAGAAGGCTGGAGAAGGCGCTGGCGACATAGTCGTTTTTCCGAAGAACTTCGGAGATCCGGCGGACACCACTTCCACCCCCAAGGCGTATGCCACCAAGTTTTTTAACAAGCTGACTGAGGCGGAGAAGTGGGAGCTTGAACAAGACCTGCTCAACGCCATGATGAACAACGCCTGGGGGAAGCCGGATTCCGTGACATCGGAAATCCAGGACTTCAAGAAAAACATTGGCCGATTCTGCGATCAACTTATCTGCAAGCAAAAGGTACTCCCCAGTAGCCCCCAAGCATGTAGGCGGAAACTCCAAAAGTAGTTAGCGCTTAAATGCTTAGAAAGAGATTACTTCCGGGAAAGTTTTTTAGAATGGACCAGTAGCCCCCAAGCATTATGGCGGAAAAGTTCCGGCAATGATGCTTTAAAGGAAACCACTGCGACAGGCGGAATTTTAACTCCTGCGCTGTTTAAATTTTACAGGAACAGCAGGCGCTGCACTACGAGCTGCACAAGAACATTGCCTTGCAGCGCCGCGTTACTCTGAGTCAGGCGGAAAATATCCGGACCTTGAAGGATGAGAATGCGGAACTGGCTAAACAACTGGCGGACGCCCAAGGTTGGTTTCCGCCTTCTTCGTTATTAACCAAATTTCGACTTCAAATTTGCTGTTAACGTATATTATTATAGGCGCATCCTCCTCCCTTGCAACAGCTTCGACTGAACTTGAGAACCTGCGCTCCTCGTACCAAGAATTGGAGACGAAGCTAAAGGAGGCGGAACTTAAGAGGGAGCAGGCCGAAAAGCAGCTGGCGGAGACAAACTCCGAGCATATCAGGGAGAAGGGCGAGCTGGAGCTGAAAAAGAAAGCTGATAGCGAGACCATCAGGAGGCAGCAAAAAGAGCTCAACGGACTCCGGAAATTTATGGAGACAGCGGAGCAGCACTGGGACTTGCTCAATGAAAACATCTTGGGTATGATATCGGAACCTTGTCAAGATATTTGCTCCGATTCTTTTTTTACTTTGCGCTCAAATTGCGTGCTTATATCCTGATTATCTTTTTATGTAGAGCCGCTTGGGTACCCGGAACAGCGCCGGAATTTGTTCCCACGAGACGATCTTCTGCAACTCGCGGGTGATGACTGTAAGGATCTCATCTCCGCCTCCCGCAAAATATGCCATAACTTGAACATCAAGAGGAGCCGCACTTGCGACGTGCGCAAGCTTATTGGCAAGATGGATGTTCTGCCGGAGCTGGTGACAGATCTGCAAGCATCTTCAGCCCGCGGCGCAGCTGCAATGGCCTTGACCATGTGCCTGGCACACACTCCGGGTCTTGATCTTGATGAAGTGACCACGGGCGTTCCCCCGGATGCGGATGTCGGCTTGCTGCTGGATGCAGTGAGTGGCTACGACACCCGTATCGCGCGCAGGATCCGGCACGAGGAATTCTACGACAAGGTCGTCCTCGCAGCTGACGAGCCCTTGGAAGCGGAACTTCAAAAGGAACTCGAGGCCAAGGCGCGACCTGCGGAATCCGGAGCCCGGTTACCTGGACCAGCTCCAAGGATGCTCCCCAAGAGGAACCCAAGACCAGCACTGCTGCTTCTGAGGAAAAAGGAAGTGAAGAAGACGTGTCTTCTCCGGCCGAAGGTGCCAAGGAACAAGATCCAGAGCCGGCCGAAGGTGCCAAGGAACAGGATCCAGAGGGCAAGACTTCTCCGGCCAAAGGTGCCAAGGAACAAGATCCAGAGCCGGCCGAAGGTGCCAAGGAACAGGATCCAGAGGGCAAGACTTCTCCGGCCAAGGAACAGGAGTGAAAACTTTATTCCTGCGGGAAAAACAATGCATCATTTTGGCCCCAGCGAGGGTTTGTAATAAGACTTTAAATTCTTAAGTAGCTAGGAACGAAACGATTATGCATGGGGCGGAAAAACTTATCCTGCTATCCGTTAAATATTATGTGCATGTTTCGTTTTATGTCGGAAAGCAAGTGCTGATTTCGTTATTTTCCGGCTTGCCCGCTTGACCTTCCACGAGCCGGAAAACCTTAGCCGGAAACGCTCGCCAGCGGCGACGAAGCCCAATGGCAGTCCGTCCATAACCGTGGAAACAAGCCCCCAGGCATAGGTGCCGGAAATCGCTACTAGGAATCCACGAGTTCGCAACAGATAACAACTTTATCAGAAAACTTAAGCTTACGTCCTAAAGGACGATTTTGAAAATCACAACTTTCATACACGCCTAGGCGGAAAAAATCCAGCTCTGCGGTTTTAGTTGGAAAAAACATACACGATCTAAAATGAACAAGTAAAGGAGGTAAAAGACTCAAAAGAGTGAACCAGAAGCTTTATTTCATTGATCATGTATAACTATTACAGAGTTTAGAACTCGGAAAATATATGCTAAGTGTAGAAAGGACGTAGCTGTGCGATATTCCAAGGGCGATCTGTTTCATCGTAGATGTCGTCCGGATCCTCACGCTTGCGTTTCCGGTGCCAGTTAGCAGGTCTATCCCTTAACTCGCGAAAATCGACAAGGTAGTACGACCCGTTATGAAGCACTTTGCTAACGACGAAGGGTCCTTCCCATGGAGATTGCAGCTTATGGTCTTTCACCTGTCGAAGGCGGAGGACCAGGTCTCCTGCCATAAAGGAGCGTTTCCGAACTCGACGACTGTGATAACGTCGGAGCTTTTGCTGATAGATGGCGGATCTCTGATCTGCTAAGTTCCGAGCTTCCTCGATCAGGTCCACAGATAGCTGTCTGGCCTCGTCAGCTGTTTCTTCATTGTAGGCGGAAACTCGCGGTGAGTCGTGGATGATGTCGGAGGGAAGCACGGCTTCGGATCCGTATACCAGGAAAAAAGGGGTAAACCCTGTTGATCTGTTAGGGGTGGTTCGTAAACTCCATTGCAACAGCTTCCAACTCGTCAGCCCAAGCTCCGGCTGCTCGTCGCAGCGGTTCTTCGAGGCGCGGCTTAATTCCTGATAATATTAGACCGTTAGCCCTTTCAACCTGACCGTTAGATTGTGGATGAGCCACAGATGCAAGGTCCAGTCGGATCCCCATTGTGTCACAATAATCCCTTAACTCTCCTTGAGCGAAGTTTGTGCCATTATCTGTGATTATGCTGTGTGGGATGCCGAATCTCATCACGAGGCTGCAGACGAATTTTAGTGCCGTAGCACCGTCGGCTTTTCTCACTGGCTTAGCCTCGATCCATTTGCTGAACTTGTCAACAGCGACCAGGAGGTACTCAAAACCGCCAGGAGATGATCTTTTTAACTTACCAACCATATCGAGCCCCCAGACCGCAAATGGCCAGGTGATAGGTATGGTCTTCAGCTCTTGGGCTGGAGCGTTTGGTTGAGTAGCGTAGTACTGGCAACCTCGGCAGGTCTTGACTATTTTATCAGCGTCTTCTTTAGGCGTAAGCCGGTAGAAACCTAACCGAAAAGCTTTTGCAACGAGTGATCCGGGAGCGGCGTGATGCCCGCAGTCCCCTGCGTGGATCTCTCTGAGGATTTCAATGCCATCTTGATTGGAGACGCATTTAAGAAATACCCCTGCTGCACTTCGTTTGTAGAGCTGTCCGTCAACTATTGTGTAGGTTCTTGCTCGTCTGACGATCTGTCGTGCGAGGACCTCGTCCTCGGTAACTTCGATCGATGAGGTAGTCCAGAAAGGCTGGGTCCAAGCCGGAATGATAGCCATCACTTCCCTAGCCGGAGACACTGCCACCTCTGGGTTTTCCGGGTTAGCGCCCTTAACTGAGGGTATCCGGAGATGCTCCAGGAAAATGCCAGGCGGAATTGGCTTCCTGCCGGATCCGAGCTTGGATAGCATATCTGCCGCTGTGTTGTCGTCTCTCCTGACGTACTTGACTTCGTATCCGAGGAAGCTCTTGGCGATCTCGTCAACTTCGTCTCTGTAGGCCGCCATGACGGAATTTCTGGCGTTCCAGGTTCCGGCTACTTGCTGTGCCACCAGGTCGGAATCTCCACAAAGATATGATGTGCTTGATCCCTATTTCCTTAGCGATGCGCAGCCGTGTAGTAGAGCCTCATATTCCGCCATATTGTTGGTAGCTTCAAGTGGATCTGCAGTAACATACTGCAGTTCTTCTCCGGTAGGGGACTTCAGGGTGACTCCGGCTCCTGAGCCTTGGTGCTGCTTGGATCCGTCGAAGTGCATGACCCATGTCTCTGGTTCCGGCTCCAGACTTGCATCCGGAGCTTCTGTCCAATCTGCAACGAAATCCGCCAGAACCTGGGATTTTACCGCAGTCCTTGGCTTGTAAGCGATGTCGAAGGCGGATAATTCGATGCCCCATTTAGCCGTACGTCTGTTGCGTCAGCGTTGTTGAGAATTGTTGACAGCGGAGCCTTGCTCACGGCTGATCGGATGCTCTTGGAAATAATGCCTCAGCTTCCGGCTGCCTAGGAACACGCCATAAGCTAGCTTCGAAAGTGAGGATATCTCTGTTTTGATTCCGTCACCTCGCCGATGTAGTAGACAGGTCTCACGGACGTCATATTCATGACCTTCTTCCTTTCGCTCCACCACGATGACGAGGTGACGACTTTGTTGGTAGCTGCCGGATAAAGGAGCATTGGCTCGACTCTCTGGAGCTGCCAAGATAGGCGGGGAGGTGAGTATCTCCTTCAACCCTCGGAGAGCTGCATCAGTTGCGTCGTCCCGCATAAATTTGTCTGTTTTCTTCAGCAGCTTGTACAGAGGTAGTGCCTTCTCGCCAAGACGGCCGACAAACCTGCGATTGCTGCAACACAACCGGTTAGTCGTTGCACATCTTTGAGACAAGTTGGCCTTTTGATGCACGGGATTGCCTTGATCTTTTCCGGGTTAACCTCAATGCCTCCGTGAGAGACTATGAAGCCAAGGAGTTTTCCTACTGGCACGCCAAAAGACGCACTTCAGCGGATTCAACATCATCTTGTACCTGCGGAGGTTGTCGAAGGTTTCGTGAGATCGCTGATCAAGTCGGATCCTTTCCGGGTCATGACCGCGATGTCGTCGACGTAAGCGTGCACGTTCGGCCAATTTGGTCCTTCAGCACCGCTGCATCGTACGTTGGTAAGTAGCACCTGCATTTTTCAAACCAAAAGGCATAGTAACATAGCAGTAAGTACCAAAGGGGTAATGAATGAAGTCGCCTTTTGGTCGGATTCCTTCATCCGGATCTGATGATACCCGGAATACGCATCAAGAAAACACAAGTTCCGCCCCGCCGTCGAATCAATGACTTGGTCAATGCGCGGCAAGGGGAACGGATCCTTCGGGCAATGTTTGTTCAAGCCGAGTAATCGATGCACATTCTTAGTATTTCAGTGTTCTTTTTGGGTACAAGGACGGGATTCGCGACCCAATCGGTATGGATAACTTCTATTACAAAACCTGCTTCTAGTAACTTTGCTAGTTCCATTCCTATGGCGCGGCGCTTCTTATCTCCAAAGCGTCGCATAGCTTGCTTCACTGGTTTGGCCCCCGGATTTATGTTGAGGTAGTGCTCGGCGAGTTCCCTAGGTACTCCGGACATGTCAGAAGGTTGCCATGCGAAGATATCCATGTTAGCGCGGAGGAACTCGACGAGCGCGCTTTCCTATTTGGGGTCCATGTTGGCTCCGATCGAAACCTGCTTGGAAGAGTCACCTGGAATGAGGTCATGCTTCTTGGTTTCTATCGCGGGCTTGAAGGAGGTTTTCTGCTCGGAGATTTGCTTCTTGGTGGTCTGCATCTCAGTCGGATCCACCGCGGCTCTGTAGCCTTTCAGCTCTTCTCCGGATATCACAGATTCTGCGAAGGCGGCTTCGCCTAACTCGCACTCATGAGCTTTTTTGTAATCTCCGGATACGGTAATCATACCTTTAGGACCCGGAATCTTGAGCTTGTTGTAGATGTAGCACGCTCTTGCGTGGAACTTGTGGTAGGTGGGCCTGCCGAAGATGACGTGGTAGGAGCTCTTGAAGGGCACAACTTCAAACGTGATCTTTTCTTCGCGGAAATTATGAACATCGCCAAAAGCCACGGGAAGTGTGATGCTGCCGAGGGAGTTCGCCTTCTTACCCGAACCACGCCATGAAACTCGGTGGTCTTTGTGTTTGAGCTGTTCCTTGGTGAGGTTCATCCGCTCTAGAGTCTCCAGGTACATGATGTTCAGGCTAGCTCCACCATCCATGAGGCACTTGGAGAAGTCATACCCATCGATGCGGGGACTTACAACCAAGGCGTAGCATTCCTTCGGCACAATTGCGGGATGATCCTTCCGATCAAATGTGCACGGGATTTCCGACCACGACGTCTTGCGGCACACCGGAACTATGGCGTTCAGGATCCGGGTAGCTGACTTGGAGGCGCGTACTGTTGGGGTTCCGAGGAAAGTGTGGTAAGCCCCCACGCTCTTTTTGTCGAATGGGTTGGATTTTCCTGCGGATCCTGCCTTGGGATCCGGCGAGTTATCATCCTCATCCATCGCCTCGGAACTATCGTCCTCCTTGTCCTTGTTCTTGCCCTTGCCACCTTTTCCGCGAGGGCGGTGCTTCCGGGCGCGCTTGTATCCGGCCTCCGGGTCGTTCTTTAGATCATTGACCCACTTGCGCTGCGGTTGGTATGAGTGGACTTCCTCGTAACCGGATCCGCATGGGCCAGCAGTGGCATGTCTCTCGTACTCCTCATAGGTTTGCGGTGCGCGGGATCCGGCAGCAGCTGACCTCGGAGGTATGTCGCTGACCCCCGCCGGCTCCGCCTCCGCGTCCGCGTCCTCTTCCGCCTCCTGGACCTCCGCGTTGAAACGCCATGGCGACCATCTCGGATCCGCCACTCTTCTGGTCATCAGGGTTCTTGCGCTTATGGCTGCTGCTGCCGCCGTTGTCACGGTTCTTCTTTTGTTGGTGCAGGGGGATTGCTGTGGCTGCGAGATCACCGCCTGCGTCGTCGTCGGCGGCAGTGTGATCGCTAGCGATGGTGATCATGTCATCCAACGTCAGTTGATTTGCATTGACCATGCAGGTTAGCTTGTGTCGCAGCAATCCTCCTCGCTGCAAGCCCCCAATGAAGGCGTGCATTGCCGTGCGGTTGTCAACGTTCTCGCACTCGTTTCTGCATGCCAACCATCGGGTAAGGAAATTCCTTGATGTTTCGCCCTTCTTCTGGATGCAAGCCTGTAGGTCGCTTGTTGTGGCAGGTCTCTTGTAGGTGCCCCTGAAGTGTTTCTCAAAAGCATTCTTCAGGTCGAACCAGCAAAAGATGGAGTTCTTCTCGAGGTCACTGAGCCAGATCCGGGCTGGACCTACAAGGTACAACTGGAGCATGCGGCAGGCGATGTTAGGGGTTCCTCCGGCGAAGGTTACAGCATTGTAGTAATCCTCGATCCAGGTATCCGGCCTTTCGGTGCCATCATAGTGCTTCAGATTTCCGGGTAGCTTGAGGTTCATCCTTGGCTTTGGTTCCTCTCGAATCATCCTGCCAAAGCACTTCGGGCCAATGTAGTCGGTTCTGTACTCGTTAAGGCGGTCCCGCGCGTCGCGCGAGCCGTGGCGAGGAGACTTTGTGCGAGAGCGAGATCTCCGGCCATTGCCTCCGCCTCCACCTCCGCCTCCACCGCTAGGTGGTGGGGAGGGAGACCTGCGAGGTGGGCGGTCTGACTTCTTGCTTCCGCCATCTGAATCTCCTCGGCCTTCCTGGTGCTGACTCCGGCTCCTGTGGCTGCCTTCGCCTTGGCGCGGGCTGCCCTGGTCGTTCCGGCGAGGCTCCGGTCACGGCTCCGACGAGGCTCGGGGTCCCGGCTCCCGCGAGGTTCCGGGTCGCGGCTCCGACGAGGTTCTGGATCGCGGTTCCGGCGAGGCTCGGACCGCGGTCTTCATTCCGACTCCTCCCGGGCTCGGGTTCATGAACATTGTTCCGATTCCGGCGAGGTTCCGGCGAGCGCTCCTCGTTTCTGTTTCTTGGCAGCACGTTGTCGCGGATAACAAGCGCACCATGCCCCATGGGCCTGGTGTTTCCGGCTGGACTACGGCGGCGAGGGGGTCGCGGGTAACCGTTGGGTGGAGGCGAGGGGTTGCGGTATTTGTCTCTTCCGGAGTACATCGCGTCCTTTCCCTTCCTTGGATCCGACGGAGGCGTCTCGTGGACGGAACAGGGATCGGATTTGGGTGCTCCCCGGCCCTTCTTCTCGCGCTCCGACGATCCGGTGTGCGATTCATCGTCCTTCGCGCGGTAGATACACGCTATCCGGATTGGATTCCAACCTCGCGCGAAGTATCTGCCTTGCTCTGCCGCACCGCCGAAGCGACGAGTGTGCGGAGATAGTTGATGTCAACTTCTTCGTCCGTCTTCTTCAGCAATTCCGCTGCTTTCTGCATGTTGTCCTTTGGAGTTTCCGGGCTGGTGATCTGCGGGCGTGTTGAAGGGTATCTGCGAGGCGGAATTGCTTCTCTAACAATTCGATCGGCCTCCGCCTCGCGCATAGGTCATCTTTACCTCCCACTCAGCCCTCATGCTCTTGACCTGCTCGAGTGTGGCGGCGATCTCGCGGTCCTGTCTCTCGAAGTTTTCCGTCCAGGCTGCATGATCTGCCCTTCCTGTCCTTAACGCAGCTTCGGTATCGGCGAGCCTCTTGGCTGTGGCCAGCATTTCCTTTCTGGCGGTCTCTAGGGCCTCCAGATCTGCGGCGTCGCCCGGGGTTATAGGTGTGTTAAGAACTGCTCGCGCGGCCACCTCCTCTGCTGACAAGATTTCCTCCGAGGGAGAATCCCTTTGGGGTCGCACCCGAGACATTGGAGATCCTTGATGGGATGGTTGGGGGTCGATTGGCTGACTTGGTCTCCGGATCCAGCTTTGTCCCGCGCTGCTATCGTTGCGAGAACCTGCTTGGGCTGGGCGGAGTCGACTTCAGGCTGATCGCCGTATCCGTACTCCCTTATCTTGCGAACGAAGTCATCAGATTCCGTGGACGGGGTGTCGCCGGAAATTGGGCTCAGATTGCCCAAGATCGACTCTTCGACCGGAGCTTCGCTTTCTCCGACAAGGTGAGCCTGATCCGGATCCGCGTTGTGCTCCGGTGCCTCTTCCTGCTCAGGACCAGCTCCGACTTCTTGAGGGGCGGTTCCGGCGGTATGGGCCAAGAAGTGTACGAAGTGGCACCTCTGCTTTTCTAACACCTGGGAGACCCAGGCGGATCTGCATTGGTCTTCCACCTTTGTTTCCTGCTCAGGGGCGGATTGGGTGGGCTTTGAAATTTCCAGATCCAAGGCGGAATCTTCCTTGGGAAGCTCCTGCATCTCAGATCGGATCTTCGCGACAGCGTCCAGCTCTGCGGCGGTCTCGACTGCGGCACTTACGACTGGGTTTCCGTCGGAATCGACGGTTTCCCCGATGAAGATGTGTATGCCGCCAATTGGTACGATGGAGAGCTTGACGGGGTTTGTCCTAGCCGGAATCCAGCACTCATCCGGAGGGACGATCGGCAGATTCCCGGCGTAAAGGACGCGCCCCACAGCGATGGTGTCGTCGTAGCTTCCCATGGCGGAACCCTCCCGGTTCCGGCCTCCGTACGCCACAGCCCCACGGTGGGCGCCAACTGTCGTTGCCTAATCGACGGTACCTCGGAGGAGGGATCCTCACGAGGGGGAGAAGAAGTAGGGGCCATAGGGCGGAGTGCACACGGGACGGTGGTACGCGAGTTACCCAGCTTCGGAACACCTGCACGATGACAGGGCCTACTGCTGCTTGTCTGGAATTATCTGGGCGCTTTCGCGTTGTTACAATGAGTTGTGGTTGTCCCTCTAGTGCTCCCGGGATCCGGCTTATAAAGGCGCACGGATCTAGGGTTTACATGGAGAGTCCTAGCCGGATTACGTATGCCCTAGCTACGGTACAATATCTTGCCGTACACGTCACGGATCCGCCTTCCATACACGTCGCATCGATCCGGGTTCCTCATGGGCCTCCCTGGATCCGGGTCACTCCTAGGTCGGTGCGGATCCGGCCTGCTGATCCTGGGCTGGACTTCTTCTTACATGATCAACAGCAACTGGGCCGCCCGATGGGCCACATGCCTCATCACCGTCTGTGGGCCACCCGGGCTTGCCGGATCTAGGCACTGTCGATGGTACACCCATGAAGTATACCCACAACACCTACACAATTAGTGGTGTTTATCATCCAACAACAGAGCGTAGAGTGGTTTTATTATGTGATCAATCTTGAGAGTGTCCACTAGTGAAAGTATAATCCCTAGGCCTTGTTCCCAAATACTGAAATCGCTGCTTGTTTACTGTTTTACTGCATCTGTACTGCCTGCAATATTACCACCATCATCCACACGCCAGTTGTAGCATCAAGCTATTTTCTTGTGCCGTTACTACTGCTCATATACATTCATACCACCTGTATTTCACTATCTCTTCGCCGAACTAGTGCACCTATACATCTGACAAGTGTATTGGGTGTGTTGGGGACACAAGAGACTTCTTGCTTTGTGGTTGCAGGGTTGCTTGAGAGGGACATCTTTGACCTCTTCCTCCCTGAGTTCGATAAACCTTGGGTGATCCACTTAAGGGAAAACTTGCTGCTGTTCTACAAACCTCTGCTCTTGGAGGCCCAACACTGTCTACAGGAAAAGAAGCGTGAGTAGACATCAAGCATATTTTCTGGCGCCGTTGCCGGGGAACGAAGGAAAGCTACACCATTTCCTCCCTCGTCAACCACGCGCCAGTCCTGGACAGCATCACGGGTCGAGCAGGAGAACCGGGAGCGGGAGGTCGCCATCGCCGCCAGGGACGAAGATGTGGCGGGAGCGGCTAGGGTCGGGGTCCGCTTCGTCGCCGACGTGGCGGCGATCCAGGCGGCGGTCCAGGCGGAGGAGGACGCGGCGGCGGTGGTCCAGGCGGCAGCGGAGGAGGAGGCCCGGGCGGCAGCGGCGGTCCAGGCGGCGGCAGAGGAGGAGGAGGCCCGGGCGACGGCGAAGGCGGCGGCTACCAAGGTGGCCGTTGCGACGGTGACGGCCCTGTGGGACAGCTCCCTGGCCGAGGCCCTCGAACGCCGCAGGCGGCAGGACGAGATGTCCGTTCGCCGGCGTGCGCGGCGCGCAGAGTGCAAGAAGCGCTCCCGCTTCGACGACGGCGCCGGCCCATCCGGCGGCAAGTAGTAGGGCGCGCGACTGCGAGTAACCGAGGCCGGTGTAGGCCGCGCGACGGCGAGTAGGTACGGCCGTTGTAGTTTTAGGTTAACTCGACTAACCATCTCTGTAAAGATGGTCCTTTTGGCCAATCAATAGTAATGAAAAAAATCTTTTGCTTACCTAGTCACTGCCGACCGGGCCCGGATGTACCCAACGCAGACATTTTCCGCGACCGCCGAGCGTCCACGGAGACGCAAACCTGGCGCATATTTGGACCAGGTTTGCGTCTCCACGGACGGCCCGGTCACTTTGCGTCGCCCCGCTGGAACAGGCCCCAGACGCATTTCCGGTCACGGCGCCCTTAATACCACAGTACACCATTTGCAAAGGCAACCAACTCTATATCTTCCTATCACTCTCTTATCTTTATCTGATCTGATGAAAGGCTATCTAGCTGCTATTGGCTGGCCTGCCTGCATGAAGTAACTACACAAACATGTGTACACTTTTTACTGGTGCAATAACTTGACAGAAACAAAACACAGAGGGCATCCTTCTGTCTCACTGCTCTTGCAGTCCTAGTAAGTAGGCATTGATTGATTGTCATGCATGCATATCAGCATATACAATTCTTTCTTGAAGAATTCAGGCGGTACACTGATCAGTACTAGCTGGAGTAGTATTCACTCACTGACCACAGAGCTGCTGATCATCTCCAATTCAAAACAGATTCTTCCCCAGCCCCACTTTTATGGCCCTGTGTGTGCATCAGCTAGCTATCTAGCTGTGCATTTGCATGCATATTGAAGTCATCTGCATGTGAAATAAACATCTTGTCTCTCCCTGCTCTTTTTTTTTCAAACTTTGCTGTTCCGCTCCTTCTCTCTCTCTCTCTTCCATCCATTAATACATTCATTGTGTCTCTGTGCAATGGTTAAGTGGCACTATACATACATATATACATGCATGTACACAAGGATATATGCATGTGATCAGTACCCAGCTTTGCTTTGCCTTTGCATGCGCTTGTAGCCGGCCAGTAGGCAGCAGCTGCAGGCCTATGGCTATGACGCTCCACTGCGCTGTTTGCATATTGCAACCGATGTTACAATTAGTAACATGTCCACAGCTAGGAGTAGCTATAGTGTGTATATACACGTAGTGAAGCTATCTAGCTTTTCCGTTCATTAATACTCCCTCTCTTACAAATTAAGATGCATATTAGTTTTGATCAAAGTCAAACTTTTTAAAACTTTGATTAAGTATATAGAAAATTATAGCAATATCTACAAAATTATCTCAATGTTATTAGAATCATTATGAAATATATTTTCATATTATATGCATTTGGCATTATGAAAGTTAATATATTTTCATATACAGTTGGACTAACTTTATAAATTTTGACTCTGACCAAACCTAATATGCATTCTAAATTGGGAAGGAGGGAGTATTGTTTTGCTCTTTTCAGAAGAGGTCTCTCTAGTTAATCCCTGCCGTGGGACGTAGATCTTGTACCAAAGCTTCTATAAGAAAACTCAAAATGCGAAGGGATGCATGCTATACAAAATGATACTATAGGTACCATCCATGCACAGCCATACGATGGCTAGCAGGCCAACCACAGCCATATGATAGCTAGCAGGCCATGCACAGCCATAGCTAGCAGGCCAGCCATATTCAGATACACATCCTACGATGTACAGGGTGTTTCGGCACTCGGGTGCATATGCACCCTTTATTTGAAATGCATATTAAATATATTTTGAAATGTCAAAAAAATACAAACAAAAATGCCTCGTGTATACCTTGACATGTTACATGTTCACAAAGTTGTTTCATCAAAAACTGATATATTTTGTGCCTTGTACTAAAAAGACAAATTTCTGGTGTTAAAATAGTCTATTTCTCGAGGCATTATTTGTCTTTTTTACATAGGGTACAAAAATAATCGGTTTTACGTGAAAATTTACGTGTACTCATAGAACGTGTTGCTCTACATGCTAAATTTTTTTTCCTAATTTTTTTACTTTTTAAAATATGTTTTATACATACCGGGTGCATATGCACCCATGATCAGTTTTGGTTTTCTGTTCTATTCTCTTTTTTCCTTTCTTCTCTAAATACTATTGTAAGTTTATTATCTCTATGTGTTAGCCTCTACCATTTTGAGAATGGGAGTTCTATCTTTACTTATTAATTAACAGATATTTTTCAATAATCACTACTTATATCTTGCATGTGTATGTTTACACCATAAACTCTCAGTGTGATGCCATTGGCTCCTTCGAGTGTTTTTTTCCGGAGGTGGTGCCTACGTGTCACGTCATTAGACAAATTTATTTATATAAAGTTCCAAATAAGAATGAAGATAATAATAGTAAAAATGAAAATTTGTGAAAATGAAAACTGGGACTTTCGATCAAATTAATTATTTCTCCACTTTTCCGATCTAGAACTTGTGGTTTTACTTAGTATAGATAACCTCCATATAGAAATTTAGGGACAACAATTATATGTTTTTCCTCATTGTTACTTATTCTTCTTCACAGAACCAGCAATAAACATTAAAGGTAACATGTAATAGAAGTATATGTTCCTTAGATAGTAGTGTTGAAGTAGGTCAAGAGCATGGCATGTAGTTTCAGTAACCCAAACTGTGTGATGTTCCCCTTGTCTCCATGACGACTTTATTGTTGATTCAATAAAAATGTGTCTTCATTCGCATAACTTACACTTCACCGCGAATTTGACGTGAATTAGTACTATCGTTACATGTATAGTTAACAAAGAAACATAAGGGCCCATGGAAACACACGGACGATAAAGTAGTCTTACATAGTGTCTGTTTACACCTTATTTTATATGATCATACTAACCCATTTTTTTGTTACACGTCTTCAATTTGCACTAGTTTAGCATTTTCCCCGCCCTGAAAACATACACGGACTTGTTCGGAGTGCCGTAGTATCGTCTTGAAGCATACTAGTCTGACATGTCAACTAAATTGTACGCATAATCATTCAAAAAATCCTAAGCAAATTTACAAACATTATTTTTATTTAAGAAACAAATAAAAATACATAAAAAATCTCAATGAATAAAAGTCTTTCATAATGACAAGTCTTAATAAAAATGATTAGAAAAAAACTAGGAAAACATATTTAAATAATCATAAAACACAAGTAGGCAATAACTTATAGAACCGGAAAACATAAATATAGAAAATGGAATTTTAAAGTTTCAAAAAATCTGGAATTTAATCTCGGTGTAGACAATGATGTATTCTACCAACATACAAATTTCAACTTGAAATGCCGATCAACTCTTCTTTGCTATTGGGATCCCAACCCCAAGTAGTTTGCCTTCAAAGTGATGATCCTGTTGTTGTTGACTTTATTCTTCTTCATGAAAAAATGAACAAAAAAATGGTTTCGCGGGGGTAATTCGTACCTCACGTTCCCTTCGTGTAGATTAATAAAGGCTTTCACCATTCTTAAAAGAGGGCCTGCCAAGTATGATAGGTGCTATGGAATCTTTAGGCATGTCAACGATAACAAGATTAACAAGTGTTGGACAATCTTTAATTTGCACAGCTATATTTTCCTTTATGCGGCTTGTTTGAATGTAGAATCATCTAGATGAAGTTTAGGCTCAGTAATAGTAAATGAACCAAGCTTAAGTCTATCAAATAAACTTTTAGGAATTGTAGAAACACTTGCACGAATATCACAAACTGTAGCAATCTCATTCATTCATACTTTAGTTTTAACAATTGGCTCAAAGATATCTTCTAGCTTAGTAGGAAGTTTTTCAGATAATTTCTTATAATCCATTTCGAGCACATGTACCTTTATCGCAACTTGATTATTTATGAAGTGTGGATTTGTTACTTCCTTCAGTATCGGGTGATGAGCGCAGATTGCACACCATTAGGAATCCCCAAGAGGAATGTATGATGAGCAAGTACAGTAGCAAGTTTTTCCTTAGTAAGAAACCAAGGTTTAATCGACTAGTAGGAGAAAGGCGTGACTTCTGAAGGTGTTGCTAGCTGACTAATGGCAGGGCGCACTATCGGCGTCAGCAACAACGTGGAACTTGTACACAACACAACCAAAATATTTTGCCCCAACTTACAGTGAGCTTGTCAATCCCACCGGTTTTCCTGAACACAAAGGATTAGACGTATCGAGTTGAAAGAGATGTTTGAAGTAATTAAAGAGAACAGTGCTTGCAGTAAGTAAACAGAGCAGGATTGCAGTGAATGAATTTATCAGTGTAAAGGAAAGGACCTGGGTCGACAGTTCACTAGAGGTGTCTCTCCATAAAGATAAATAACATGCTGGGTGAACAAATTACAGCTGCGCAATTGATAGAATAAAGACCATACATGATAAGATGATTACTATGAGATTTATTTGGGCATTACAGCATAATACATAGACCATAATCCAACTGCGTCTATGACTAATAATCCACCTGCCACGGTTATCGTTCAAACCCTTTCCAATATTAAGTTGCAAGCAACATATTATTGCATTAAGCAATGTGTGTAAACTAAACAATAGAATTACCCTTGGATAAAACATTGTTGTTTTCTCCCTAGTAGCAACAGCACACCTATAATCTTAGAAGTTACTGTCACTTCAAGAAAATTAGAGGCATAAACCTACTATCGAGCATAAATACTCCCTCTTGGAGTCACAATCATCTACTTGGCCAAAGTATCTACTAGCAACGGAGAGCATGCAAGATCACAAATAACATATGACAAGAGTATATAATCGATCTCAACATAGTATTCAATATTCATCGGATCCCAGCAAACACAACATGTAGCATTACATAAGGATGATCTTGATCATGTAGGGCAGCTCACAAGATCTAAACATGAGGCACAAATTGGAGAAGACAACCATCTAGCTACTGCTATGGACCCATAGTCTAGGGATGAACTACTCACGCATCACTTCGGAGGCGGGCATGGCTATGTAGATGCCTCCGGCGATGATTTTCCCCTCCGGCAGGGTGCCGGGAAGAGCTTCAGAACCCTCCCGAGTTAGGGTCTGCGATGGCGACCGCGATGGAACTTTTCGTGGATGGAGTCTCGGGTGTTTAGGTTTTTCCCAAGATCGTGAATAAATAGGCGGAAGGGCGAGGTCGGTGGAGGCTAGGGGGGCCCACACCACCCTTGGCGTGGGCCTAGGCCAGGCCACGCCAAGGTGTGGTCTGGCCGCCCTGCGCCTCTTTTTCTCCCCCCTGGCCTCTGTCTTCGTTACGAAAAATATTGACTTCGGTTTTTGTTTCGTCCAATTCCGAGAATATTTCGTGTACAACTTTTCTGAAATACAAAACAGTAAAAAACAGGAGACTGGCACTGTGGCATCTTGTTAATAGGTTAGTGCCAGAAAATGTATAAAAGTGCAATGAAGTATGAACAAAACATATATAAGTTGGTGTAAAACAAGCATGGAGCATCAAAAATTATACATACGTTTGCAACGTATCATCGGGGTTCTTTAAAGTGATCATATTCACTAGATTTTAAGAATGAAAGAGCACTTCCATAGTCTAGCTCTTCAAGTTTGTCTTCATCTGTACTACTTGTCATCTTAAGATCTACAACTGGGTTAGGCTCAAGCTATCCTGCAAACTTGGCAATGATTAGTGTTTGACTTTCAGCTATCTTACCCGATTGTGCCTCTATAGTTTTTTTCTATGTTGTAGAGTATGTATATCAGTTTTTGTAATGACACCTTGTTTAGACAATTGTCCTAATGTAGTTTCATGATTCTCAATCATTATAAAATAAGATTATTTTTGCTCGGTAAGAACATGAATACAAGTTTTGAGGGAATGTTGAGGTGACTATCTTTTTACATTATTACCTTCGTTGTTGTAGTTGCTTGGAACTCCTACGGGGTTATAACCGGGATTAATCCCAGTTGGCAACAGCCATTAATCTCGGTTGCGCAACAACCATTAATCCCGGTTGCGCAACCGGGATTAAATATGCGCGACTAAAGCCCCCTCCCCCCCCCTCGTTTAGTCGCGGTTGCTTACGAACCGCGACTAAAGGCCCGTCCACGTGGCCGCCAGCAGTCCGTCGTGGCGGAGGACCTTTAGTCGCGGTTCTCCTGGCCAACAGCGACTAAAGCCCCCCCTAAATCTGGTTTCTTTTTAATTTGTATTGTTTTATTTCTTTTATATTTTATTTTGTGTTTTATTTTAATTTTGAAGAAGTTTCAGTACACATATTCTACGGTACTATATACATGCATATGAATGTACAATTTCAAACAAATTTGAAATTAGAACCAAGAAGAATTCAAGAGGAATATACAATATATATTCAATATCGGATGACCATATACAATTTCGAACAAGTTTCCATACATAATTTACGGCATCAGAAATTCTACATCCTCGTAATAGTGTTCTCCTTTAGGATGGAGGACTTCCCTCATCAAAAATCCTGCTAGTTCCTCTTGAATTGGTCGGAAGCGAGCTTCTGGACTAAGCGTCTTCCGAAAGTTATTCCTCTTGACGTTGTTATCCGACGGCTTCCGCTCAGAGGTGTGTCTCCGGATGAACTCACAAAATAGTATCCACATAGATTGGTCCCCGGTGGCTGAATATCCCCAGTTAGTGACCTTCTAAAGTCTAGCTCTTTTTGGAATTCACCAACCGTTTCATCTGTGAACCGTCTCCAAACCCTACGAGGCAAAGAAAATTAAATGAACAAGAGAGTTATTAGTTACTTGATATTAGGAAATGAATGAAAGAGACCGATCGATATAGAGCGCAAATGAATGAAAATAATTACTTTTGCAGCATTCTTCTCATGTTGACCCAAAGCTTTGGATCCATATTCAGAGAGTCCATGATGAGAACTCTGGAGGTGTGAAATTCAATTACTAGCAGAATTCAGTGGAACCTACGGACACGATACATGCACAGTCATGCATAACTCATCGATTAGACATACCATGGATGGAGTAAACAAAAGAGAATGTGTTCAAGACAGAAACACTCACCCAAAATGGTAAGGAAATAGAATTTCACTTTTGAGTTGCTGCTTTGTAAGAAAAAGCCACAGGTCTGGCTCCACGTCGGCGGGGTGTTTTTCTAACACATATCCATTAACGATTTGTGGGTCAATGAACCCAACATCATGGATGTTTCTTATTCTGCATTCCCTAATCTTCATTCTGCATAATAGCGTACACAACAATATAGTTAGGACAATATATATATATATATATAGGACATATTCATACTACACCCGGGTGTAGTTACTCCCACATGTGTTTTACATAATCTAGATAGTATCTACCATACCGAAGAGTATATACATGTAGTATGGAGTATATAAGAATATTTTAGTAGTATATATACTACTTTGTAGGTAGTATGTACATTTTTTTACGTACACTTTTTCTTTACGTATAAATATGCATGTATTTCGTATATATAGTGCAAACCATGGGCTCATTTAATTTTTTTTCACCAAACTTGGTTTGGAGTATCTTAGATACAATATACAAACATACTCAAACTGATAAAGTATGGTATATACTTCTGTATGGTAGTATATGAGACGTGGGTGTAGTTACACCCAGGAGTAGGAAGTATTTATCCTCTATATATATATATATATATATATATATATATATATATATATATATATATATATATATATATATATATATATATATATATATATATATATATATAGGGTCGCACTATTATGAAACCGGTGCTCAGAATAATATTCTGAGCATCAGCCGTCCGTATATAAGCGCGGACGCGCTAGGAAATAACGAAGAAAAACGCCGTGCGAACTTTATCTCCTACCTCCTTTCCTGACCAAGCTCAAGCCCACATCCTCTACTCGCCGCGCACCTAGACAACCGCCCCGGCGGCCCCGCGTTGCTGCTTGCCGGAATCCCCTGCCGCCCCTTGCCGGAATCCCCTGCCGCCCCTCGCCGGAATCCCCTGCCGCCCCTCGCCGGAATCCCATGCCGCCCCTCGCCTGAATCCCACGCCGCCCCTCGCCGGAATCCCACGCCGCCGACCGAGGGACCTCCAAGCCGCCGCGCGACGGCCTTCCGCGCCGCCTCCGAAGGGGCGTTGCACATCCGACCGATGGCCTCAGCGCCGCCGCAAGAGGCCTTCCCTGTCGGCGGCAACCCTGCTTTCCGCCAACCCCGTCTTCCCGCGTCCGCAGGCTCCAAGCTTCGGCCGTGCGACGCCAAGCCCTCAGCTCGCCCTCGTCACGGCCAGCTGCGCCACCATCGAGGCCACCCGCCAACTGCTGCCGTCTGGTTCTGGGCATGAAGTACATGATGCAGAGATGGGCGCGCGATTTGTGCGTTTCGTGGCTGTATGTTCATGGTGCCAGTCCTGCGCCTGTTTTTCTATGATTCCTGCTGTATTTCTGAACCAAAGTGAGTTTTTGGTTCATGCTGGTTCGGTTGTGACTGCACCTATCAGGACGAGTGCTGCAGCATCAACTCCGATGTACAAAAGCTTCTCCATGGTTATTTCTGAATATACTGTCAAGAAGTATACTTGCGTTTGTGCAGGGAAGTTTATATCCCTTCAGTTTGGGAAGTACACAGCTAGCCATCAAAGCAGCTCGATTGATTTTCTTGTAAAAAAAGATTGAAAGTATGCAGCTAGCCATGGAAGTAGCTCGATTCATTTTCTTTTAGGTGTGTAGCGAGATACTCTTCCATTCAACTGCTCTATAGTGGCCGGGAGAGATGGCAGCCGCACTCCAACACCACTGGGTTGATTCAATCAGCAAAGAAGTTATCCTGCAGTGCAGGTCGCTGAGATAGGAAATACAAATGTGTCTCCCATGCCGTCCTGTGGTTGCAGATAAGCTGCTGATGGGGCGCTGTTGTGCCACGGAGTACACACTTGTTACAAGAAAATCAGATTGTGTTAAGGATTTTGGCGCATATGAATTCACCTTCATGCAGTTTCTTTTCCTTGATGGAAGTCCATGATGCTAAAAGCCTCAGCCTGTGTGAATTTAAATTCACTAAGTTAGTCAGCTAAAAGAAAGGTTAGTACCAGGACAAAGACATCTTATATACCATGGTCTGACTATTTCCTTTGTTTTAGACCGACGATCACTCACTAAACCTAATGCACATGCCATCAATTTTTCTGTGCGGTCAGTAACCTAGCCTAAAGTATTTCAAAGGTGCTATGCTATGCATGTAAAATATTAGTTTTGGCTTTACGGTGAAACATGTTGGGTTTCCAGAAAAAATTGGTTGTTCATTCTATGCACGATACAGTCCAGAAGGATGCTCTATTTTCTGTCTACTATCGACTCGTTCCCATAGTTCCCCGGCCAACTGCCGGCCCCGCCACCTCCCGACCGTGGCCTGCTTCCTCTCCGCCGGCCGGGCCGCCGCCGTGGTCAGCACCTGAGAGGGTCTGCCGCCGCCATGCTTTCTTCCGGCGCCGCCCCTCAATTCCTGCCGTCGGCGGCCACCCCGCCACTGCCCCTAACCTCTTCCCCGCCGCCCCTTCTTCCCCGATCTCCCTATTGGTGCAAGCTCCGCCGCCACCCTGGACTTCCTCGCCGGTCCCGACCATTCCCAGCGCAAATAATAAAAACTAGCGATCTAAAAATCAGTATGAACGAAAATCACTTATCCCATGGGAAGTGCAAGTTATGATTCCGAGAAGTACAAGTGGTGACTAGAAGAAGGACAAATGATCAACTTTGAAAAGAAAAGTTCTTCGTGAAGTGCAAAATAAATAATAAAATATCTAGAAGAAGCTCACATAGCAACGTACAAACTTCATCCTTAATTTTTCATATGTTTCTTTTAATGTGGAGTGAATGTGCACCCTCAAAAATATGGCGAGGAGAAGTACACCCATTCCACATGAGTAGTACAACCCACTTAATATAGAAAGTACAAGAAAACAGACAAAAAACAAATGTAGAAAAAATAAAATAATCCCGTCATTTGAGGAGAAGTTCAAATGCTTGACGGTAAGAAGTACAACCATTCGGCACAGTACACCCACTTAATATAGAAAGTACAAAAAACAAAATAATCCCGTCATTCATGAGGAAGTTGAAATATTTGATGATGAGAAGTACAACCATACAACATGAGCAGTACAACCACTTATTGTAAGAAGTACAAGAAAACCGACAAATTTCAAATGTAAAAAAGTAAAACAATCCTGTCATACGCGAGGAAGTTCAAATACTTGACAGTGAGAAGTACAACCATTCGACACGAGCAGTACAACCACTTATTGTAGGAAGTACAAGAAAACCGAAAAACCAGAATGTACAAGAAAATAAAATAATCTCATCATCCGCGAGGAAGTTCAAATACTTGACGGCGAGAAGTACAACCATTGGACATGGGCAGTACAACCACTTATTATAGAAAGTACAAAAAAACCGATAACAATCCAAATATACAAAAAAACAAAATAATCTCGTTATTCGCGAAGAAGTTCAAAGACTTCAAGTTGAGAAGTACAACCATTCGACACAAGAAGTACACAAACTTAATATAGGAAGTACAAAAAGCCGACAAAATACAAATACACAAAAAACAAAAAAATCCCCTCATCCGCGGGAAGTACAATCAGTGATTCCGAGAAGTACGAGTGGTCATTGCAGGAAGTACAAGCGGTAACTACGGGAAGTAGAAAGTGTTTAGATAAAAATTTATTATTTTTTCTGAACGGTTTCGTGAAACCGCACCAAGAAGTAGAACCGCGTTGCCCGAGAAGTACAAGCACATGTCGAGAGAAGTTCAATTCTCTGTTTTTGCGAGGCGAAAATCTATTGTGCAAATCTCATTGTTTTGATCACCAACCACCTCAACCATTCCCACCCAAAGGTTTATCTGATAGATTAGGAGTCTAATTTCATTACCTACAACATTTCACAACAAATAAAGAGATCTAATGCATCAAATTCAAGTCGTTATCTCGCAAAGTATACTGGAAACATGATTTCAAAACTTCTAAAATTAATTTTAAACCATTTAGATTTGGCAAAAATGATGTATATGAAAAATATGCGCCTTTTTTACACCTTTCCAACCGTATATCATTTGCATTGCTTAAATATACCGCATAGAAATCGCGGGGAAAATCATTCGGTGCCCGTCTCATAAAACGGGCGGACAGTAATTCAAGATATTCTCTTAAACTATAAGGAATTAGAGAAAACAATTGGAAGATGAAAGTTGCGCCTAGTCCGTAGCTTTCCAACACCATATCATTTGCATCATTCCGACATACGGTTGAAACAAATCGTCCAAATTACTGTCCGCTTGTTTTTTGAGTACGTCCGAATTTCGGTATTTTCAAAATTGTTCAAAAACTGTGAGGATTTTGAAAAAACTTAAAACATGAAAAAGTTGCGCAATTTCATTATCTTTCCAACGGTATATCATTTGCACAGTTTCGATAAGCGGTTCGAAAATCGAACTAAAAGTTCGTTTTCTGGCCATATAGAAACGTTTTCGTATTTTCAAAATTAAATTTAAACCGTGCAAAATCTGTGAAAAGTGTGAACATGAAAAAGTTACGGTTTTTCATTATCTATCCAACGGTATATCATTTGCATAGTTCCGACAAATGGTTGAAAAACACGTGGTATAATCAGTATCTCTAAAGAAAACAGAAAGTTCAGGTAAGTTCGACAGAAAGTTGAACCCTGTTATCCGGAAAGTGCAACCTTGTGTGCAGGAAAGTACAAGTCGGTGCTCAGAATATTATTCTGCAACCGGTTGCAGAATAGTGCTGGTATATATATATATATATATAATATTTCCTACCCCTGGGTGTAGTTACACCCATATCTAATATACTACCATACGAAAGTATATAGGATACTTTATGAGTTTGAGTATGTTCCTACACTATATCTAAGATATTACAAACCAAGTTTGGTGAAAAAAATATAAGTGAGTATGTAGTTTGCACTATATATGCGAAATACATGCATATGTATACGTAAAAAATGATTCTACGTAAAAAAATGTGCATACTGCCTACAAAGTATTATATATACTACCAAAATAGTTTTATATACTTCATACTACATGTACATACTCTTAGGTATGATAGATACTCTCTAAATTATGAGAAATACGCGTGGGTGTAACTACACCCGGGTGTAGTATGAATATGTCCTATATATATATATATATATATATATATATATATATATATATATATAGTGCAGGCAATGAATGAGATGAGTTTGAAATAAAACACTTACATAACGTAGCAACTGAGGTTAGATTTGTCGAGCTCACAAGTAGATTGAATAGAACAATTCACTCATATGAATTGTTACATAGTAATGTTTGAAGTGATGCTCATGTCTAACTTCCGCATAAATATATTCTTTGCCGGCCTTAGTTTTTATGTAACCCTTGTACCAACGTAGCAGATTTTTCATTTGTGCTGGTAGATCCTCTTCCTGCGCAGGCTCGACGAGAGGCCCATTCGGTACATATGTAATTGCTACCTCACTCATTGGCGCCTCCTCAAGGCCTAACACTGCACGAAGAGTCATACCGATCTGGGCCGCTTGTTCTATGGCACCCGTTACAGTCATTCCTTGTGCTGCCGCAGCTGCTATGATTGTGGGGTCCACTACAAGGAATCGGGTCTATTGCAACAAAAAAAATTGTCGCAATAGATGCTGTTTTGTGGCAATATGCACCTATTGCCACGAAATGACGTTCGTTGGCAAGCGTTGCAATTACATGTATGGTAATAGGCTATTGCAATGAAAACGCGATTCTGGCAACAAGCGATCTATTGCAACAACCATGCGGGAAGTTGCCACATGTTTTCCCGTGGCAACACTCACTTGTCTCCACAATTTGGTTTGTGGAGATAGCTTGTCGCAACATGCAGCCGTGTCGTGGCGTTTGCCAGTTTGTGGCGATAGACATTTGTGGCAATAACCTATGCCAACGACCTAAGTTTCGTGGCGAACTCTCTTTCGTGGCGATAGCGAGCTGTGGTGATAACCTATGGCAACATCTACTGGTTTTTAGCATTAGCCATTTTGCACGAACCGCTACGCTCGTGGTATTAACTTATGGCGACAATCATTCCACTCGTCGCGATAAATAGGTATGGAAACGGTAAAAAATTGTGGCGGGAAGGTGTTGCGACAATTGTAACATTTCGTGGTGATACTCGATTTCAACAAAATCCAGTTTCGTGGAGCCAAATGCTTATCGCAACGGGGAAAAAGCTTGTAGCAAGAAGCTACTGCGACAATGCGAACTTTTCGTGGAGATTTTTTTTCAACAAAATTCACAATTGTGGCGTTACATACTTTTTGCAGCGTCCAAAATGTTTGTAGCAAGAAGTTACCGCCACAATTTGAATGTTTTGTGGCGATACTCTATTTCAACAAAATTTTATTCCGTGGCGCCAAATAGTTATCACTTCATGCATAAAAAATGTGGTAACAATTTATTGCAACAATAAAAAGTTCTTCGTTGCTACATCTTAATGCAACAAAGCATGTAGTCATGGCGACTAGGATTTGACGCAACACTATATTTTTCGTGGTGCTAACCTAAGGCAACCAAAAGTGAGTTGTGGCAATAGTTTATCGCAACCATAAAAAAAATACAACCATTGAATTACAAAATTCAAATCCACATGTATAATATGTAGGTTCATACAAATCATAATTCTCATATCAAATATCCATCAAATGCAACTAAAGTAAAATGTAGCAATCCAGCAGAGTTGAGTCCATTGCTACCATGGTAGTTGAACTCTCTAAACTATGTGTGTTTTTCGTGTACTTCAAACCTGTCCAGCTAAGTCTTTGGGTCCTGCAATCAAAAAATGAAGAAAAAAATTACTACAAGCCTATATTATGATTGAATGCCCAGGTGTTAACCATGCAACATACCCAGGTGTAAACCAAAAGGGAATGCACTGAACTGACAGAAGGCTTGCACTGTTGATGAGATAAAATTATGAAGTAAATTTTGATTACTTCATGAGAGTTGCAAAAAGCGTGTAGTACTACAAACTAGTTTTTTCTGTACTCTTGAGGCTCTAGCCTGCACATGCGAGGTGCAATCTTCAAAACATAATTTTTGCAATTAAATTTCCCCTTACAACAAAAAGAAAAATGAATTAATCAGCGATAATGATACCTATTGCATCTTTTCAATAAAGAAAGAAAGAAAAATCCATGATTGTTGCAATATCTTATATATTACCATGGATTTGGAACTTGTTGCAATATGCAAATAATTATTGCAACGAAATGGGTTTGAGGCAAAGTACCAGTATTGCAACAAATTAGAATTTTGTTGCAATACAATCTATTTTTTTTGCAACAATGTGAATACTTAGCGCAACATGGGAAAATGTTGCAATATCTTTTCAAATATTTCCACGATTTTATGATTGTGTTGCATTAGCTAATCTCTATTGCAACAAGGTGGCAAGTTTATGCAACGAAGCATAATTGGCGCAATAGGACCACCATATTACAACGAAGACATGTTTTGTTGCAATACACGCCCTCTTTTGCAACAAAAAAGTTGACTACCGCTACAAACCTATATTGTGGCAATATGTGGAGGCTATTACCACGAATGGGGGTTTCGTGGCAATATTGCGTTCTATTGTAATGAAAACTGGCCATTGCAATAATTATTGTTGCAATAGACCGGATTTATTGTAATGATTAGTTCAGCATCCGGACCGGCGGCTTTCACTATGAGCGGGGGGGTCGATTGTTTACTTTGGTCCTCAAGCTGGGCAACTTGTTTCCCGCTTTTTTTACTTTCTAATTCTTTCTCGGCCTCCTCCAAGGCTTTCTTCTCCTGCTTCTCCGCCAAGTCTTTCTTCTCCTTCAATATGAGTGCTTTCCTACGAAGTTCACGTCCATAGTCGTTAGGCATATTCTTCTCGGCTTGGGACGCTGTGCTCAAAAATGACTTAGCCCACTTCTTTTCCTTCTCAGAAAATACTGGCTTGGGCTCGGGCTCTCTTTTCGCCTTCATTTCCGCCCTCCATTCCTCATGCTGAGCAGTCGCGGCCGCGTCGACTTCCTCGGCACTACGTTCCCAAGGCCTTGTGGGGAGAGGCTTTAGTGATGGCTCCGGTACCTTTGTGGTTTTAGGTACATAAGGGTCTGGGTTAATAGTCCAGGACTGCTTATGCTTCTTCGCCGAAGGTGGATTAGGGGGCGGTGTACCCGCCGGAGACGAACTGGGGGGCGGCGTCTGCTTACCCGCCGGAGGTGGATTGGGGGGCGGCCTCGGCTGAGGTGAAGGAGGTGTAGGTGAACCACCACCACCACCACCACCACCGGAGGGGGGTGGACTTGTTGGCCTTGGCGCCTCACCTGGAAACACTATGTACTTCTTTTTTCCATAGAATGAACTGGCGCTTGACATCTCCAAATCTTCTCTCCCCTTCGGGTGTAGCATAGTAAATCTCCAGGTCCTCAAACCCTTGGACTATGTCCTCCACCGTGAAACGAGCATAGCCATCTTGAATGGGGTTGTTGTGGTGGAGTGCTCCAGGTGTACAAGGTAAATCACTGTCGATGGCTACCTTCATGGAAATGTTCCCCATTGGATAATGCAGATGACATTCTTTCATCTCCTTTACATCGTCCACGGGGTAGCACTAGCCGGCGGGGCCTCCGTGGAAGCCACGCTGCTTCTCCGTTGCTAGCTTCCGACATCCGCTGGATGATCTTCATGCATCCCAGCTACCGATCTTTCTTGTACTAGTACATTCAGGGTTTTCTTCATCTCATACAATTCTGATGCCAAGTGAACCACAAAATCTGCATCTCGATCCGCCTTTCTCTTACGGCTTCTGTAACTGTACGGGTCATTATCCTGGGAAAACCCTACTTTCTACAGAATGGCGCCCTTGCCTCGTAGACGTCCTCCGTGTTCAGGATTCCCGAGGGCTTTTGTCAGCGCGTCATTCTCTCTGTTGAACTTGATCTTCCCCTCTTGAGCATCCCTCATTGCGTCAATAAGGGCCTGGGTGGGTTTAAACGTTGTCTATCTGTGAACACACTCCCCTGTCACCGGGTCTAGCGTTCCCCCATGCCCGTACCACCAGCTTTGGGCCCTTGGGTCCCATCCCTCTGTACCTAGAGGGATTCCTCGCGCCCTCAGGTCATCCTCCATCTTCTGCCACTTAGGCTCCAAAAGGCGGTATCCTCCTGGCCCCATAATATGATTGTACACTTTCTTAGCCACATTTGCCTTATTTTTTCCGATATGGCCTTGAATTGATCTGATTGCTTTTGCCTCACAAATTCGGGCAAATCATCTTTCAGCTTCTCATATTGTTCCTTGAAATCCGGAGTCTTCCCCTTCTCGACATATTTAGCCGCTAAATTTTTCTTGTAGGTCCGGAATGCTTCGGCCATCTTCTGAAGAGCGAACTCTTTGACTAGCCTCCTCCTCTGACGTCCTTCCGGATTGTCGTTACCGAATTCATCTTTTTTATTGTATTCCGGAGGTAGAATGAAATGCTCCATAAGCTTTCTCCAGCATTCCTTTTTCGTTCTCTTGCTGACGAAATTGGAACCAACACGTGCCTTCACTGGCTCATGTCATTCCTAGACGGTGATCGGGACGCTGTCTCTAACAACGACTCCGCATTGGTTAATGAACTTGGTATAATGCACTTTGGGCTCCAGCGTCCTGTCGGTTGCACTGATAACATCGATGTTAAATGTTACTCCTTGTTTCAGCGTCTTGGTTTTGCCACGCTTTGTCTTCACCGATTTTTTCGACGATCCGGCCGAGGGCTAAAATAAGAAAGAGAGTCGCGTTAATACACATAGTTATTCAAATCGGTAAATTTGTATCACCAGAGGCTCAATGTATATATATAACTCCCCGGAGGTGGTTCCTAATTGCTTATCTCCATCGTCGTTTGTCGACGGTTGACCTCCATCGACAGTGTCCGTTCCTTCGTCATCACCTTGTTGACGACCTTCGCCTTCACCGTCAAGGTTCAGATAAGAAGAGACAACCTCTTCTTCATCTTCTTCGGCCGGCACAAGAATATCGCCGTTTATGATGCCGAAAAGATGTGCCTCAGCTTCCGCATTATAGTTTTCCCTAATCGGGTCGGCTCTATCGTCCGCCATATGTCACTCCTGAAAACATGTAGTAAAAACTAATTAATTAAGTAAAGAAGGGGGGCGGTGGAGGTGGTGAAAGTGGGGCGGTGGCGGTGGTGAAAGGGTGGTGGTGGTGGCGGTGGAGAAAGGGCGGTGGCGGTGCCGAGGACAACACAGAGGGGCCAACCTCCCTCGCCGCCCCCTCTCAATCCCAAAAAAATATCGCGCGTATACGGAGGGGGCGACGAGCTCGGGGCGCGGTGTGCGCCACCCCCTCCGTATACGCGCGGGGTTTTGTGTTAAGTTAAAACAAAAAAAACAAAATAATTCTAGTTAATTAAGTTAATTTTTTTTAAGTTATAATTTTGTTAATTCAAAATTTTGTTAAGTTAAAATTTTGTTAAGTCAACGAGAGGAGGAGGGGGCTTCGACGGCGACGGCGTTGATCGAGGGCGCGCGTGCGACAGCGGTCGGAGAGAGGAGGAGGGGCCGGCGCGGCGTGGCGGTCGGCGAGAGAGGGCGCGGCGGTTTAATTAACAATTTTTCATTTTTAGAACTATTTAAAGTTCACAAAATTTAATTAACAATTTTTCATTTTTAGTTAACATATTTTTCATTTTTAATTAACAAATTTAAATTTTACAAAATTTAAAGTTCACAATTTAGAACAATTTAAAGTTCACAAATTGTAATTAACAATTTTTCATTTTTAGTTAACAAATTTTTCATTTTTAATTAACAAATTTTAAAGTACACAATTTTGATTAACAATTTTTAAGTTTATTTAAAATTTTAAAAAAAAGAGACGACAGCGGCCTCTCCCTCTGTCTCTGTTCGCGCGCGGCGCGACGGCTGCCAAAGAAGCTAGCGGCGCTGCGTGTGGGGCGTGCGGTGGCGCCGGCAAGCACAGCTGCGCTGGGAACGGCGGCGAGCGGCGCGGGATCGGGCGGCGAGCGGCGCGAGGGCGGTTGGGTGGCGATGGCCGCGCGGGAAGAAGCGAGGAGGAGGCGCGGCGGCCGACGGTGGCGACGTACGTCGAGATAAGGCGGGCGGTGCTCGGCGGGTGGCGGCGGTCGGCGTCTGGGCAGCCTGACGGCGTCCGGGGCGGCCTCTTCGTCTTCGTCTTCCTCCAGAAATCGCGCGCGGAGATGGAGAATGCGCGGCCGTTCTGCGCCCGCGCGTATATATAGTTCCCCCCTTTAGTCGCGGTTGGTGTGGCCAACCGTGGTTGGCCACACGAACCGCGACTAAAGGTGTTTTCGCCGAATTTCAGCGGTTCCCGCTGAAACACCCATTAGTGGTTGTTGGCCAGGCCAACCGCGATTAAATGTATTTTTTAAAATTCTTTTAATTTCTGAATGTTAAAAATACAAATAATATATCAAAAAATTCAGAAAATAAAACAAATTCATTTCAAAATGTTAAAAATACAAAAAAATATATCAAAAAATTCAGAAAAATAAAACTAATTCATTTGCAAATGTAAAAAATACAAATAATATATCAAAAAATTCATAAAAATAAAACTAATTCATTTGACAATGTTAAAAATACAAAAAATATATCAAAAAATTCAGAAAAATAAAACTAATTCATTTGAAAATGAAAAAAAGACAAATAATATATCAAAAAATTCAGAAAAATAAAACTAATTCATTTGAAAATGTTAAAAATACAAAAAATATATCAAAAAATTCAGAAAAATAAAACTAATTCATTTGAAAATGTTAAAAATACAAATAATATATCAAAAAATTCAGAAAAATAAAACTAATTCATTTCAAAATCTTAAAAATACAAATAATATATCAAAAATTCAGAAAAATAAATTTCTTCCCGCCTCTGTCTTCCCGCCTCCCTCTTCCCACCAGTTTTTCCCGTCTGCCTCTGTCTTCCTGCCCCCCCTCTTCCCGCCAGTTCTTCCCGCCTCTGTCTTCCCGCCTCTGTCTTTCACGGGCATGCAGGAAAAAATTCCGTGGAGCAACTTCCGAAGATGACACAAAAACCACCTTTAGTCCCGGTTGCACCCACCAGCCGGGACTAAAGCTTACCTAGACGTCCTTATCCCACCGACAGTTTTATTAGATGATACAAAACCACCTTTAGTCCCGGTTGCACCCACCAGCCAAGACTAAAGATTAGATGACCAGCTCTCGATTCCTCTTCTTCCCGCCATTTCTTCCCTGTCTTCCCGCCTCTTTCTTCCCGCCTCCTCTCTTCCCGCTCCCATTTTCCTGCCATTTCTCACTACATATATGTAGCCCGGCTTGGCCAGCATTATCACATCTCTACAATCTCTCATCACTCTCTCATGGCTTCCACCATACCCACTCTAACCTACCAGCAGGTGGAGGAGCTTTGCGCCTCGAACTACCCTTGCCCACCGGGCTACCGCGTCCCCGCCGACTGGAGCCTAAGCGCCGGAGGCGTGCCGGTCCCTCCCGTCCCTCAGGGTACTGCGCCCGGGCGGCCATCACGAACCACTACTACCTCGACCTCACGCCAGAGCAGCGGATGAATCCCCACTAGCATCCTGATAACCAACATACTTGGGACGCCTTCTTCATTAATCGTCGTGAGAGGGCGCTCGTCAGGTATGAGGAGGACGGTCTGCCTCCTGGGAACTTCCACGAGGCCGGCCGTCGGCTATGGTGGTACGGCCGGACTCTACAGAGCGTCATGGACTACATCACGGCCGGCGATATCCCCCGCCTGCGCTACCCTGAATTCGAGCCACGAGCGCCGCCCGACGACAGCGACGACGGCAGCGACGACGACGGCGACAACTTAGAAGGCGACTACTACCAGTACAACGGTGGCGACTATGAAGACTACGAGTATGCATATTATACACCTAGGCAGGAGTATGACTAAATCACTCCAAATTTTATGTATCATCAGTGGTATCTCGAATCAATCGAATCATTCGAAAATGGACACCAAACACATCACGGATAATATAATTCACATGATCGATTCAACAAAGTTTGGTACAATAAATTATTACACATCATTTCTTCCCTTGTGTCCCTGCTTGCTTACGATTGTGTCGTATCCATGGAGCATCCTTATCATTTAACTTAATGCTTGGGTCAGTGTTCACTTTGAAGGGCGGAATTTCACCAAACATATTATAATCTTCTAACATGTCTGTCTTGTCCTCCACTCCCACGTTGTTTCTTTTCCCTGAAAGAACAATGTGGAGCTTCGGATCATCGCATGATGTACTGATCGTTTTCTTATCTTTCCATTTTCTTGGTTTGCTACTCATGTCCTTCACATAGAAAACCTGAGCGACATCTTTGGCTAGGACGAATGGTTCGTCAAGGTAACCAAGATTGTTGAAATCCACCATTGTCATTCCGTATTGCTGGTCCACATTTACCCCACCTCCTGTTAGCTTGAACCATTTGCACCGGAACAAAGGGACCTTAAAGGAGGGTCCATCGTCAAGTTCCCATATCTCTTCTATGTAACCATAATATGTGACCTTTTGCCCATTCTCGGTTGCTGCATCAAAGCGGACACCACTGTTTTGGTTGGTGCTCTTTTATCTTGGGCGATCGTGTAAAATGTATTCCCATTTATCTCGTACCTTTGGAAAGTCGTTATAGTCGAAGATGGTGTCTTGGCCAACATGTACAGCTGATCTCCAACATCATTGTCATTCATTAAATGTTTTCTCAACCAACTGCCAAAATTCTCCATGTGGGCCTTTCTAATCCAGGATTCAGGCATCCCCGGGTTGTCCGAGCGTAAAATATTCTTGTGTTTCTCGAAGTACGGAGCCACCAAGCTGGAATTTGTCAGAACTGTGGTGTGCTTCAGTCATAGAATGGCCGTCCATACATATCGTTGATTTCCTTCCGATCGTGCCTTTTCCACTTAGTCTCCCCTCATGCCGTGATCGAGGAAGACCAATCGGCTTAAGGTCAGGAACAAAGTCAATGCAAAACTCAATTACCTCCTCATTTCCATAGCCCTTGGTGATGCTTCCTTCTGGCCTAGCACGGTTACGAACATATTTCTTTAATACTCCCATGAACCTCTCGAAGGGGAACATATTGTGTAGAAATACAGGACCGAGAATGGAAATCTCTTCGACTAGGTGAACCAGGAGGTGCGTCATAATATTGAAGAAGGATGGCGGGAACATCAACTCGAAACTGACAAGACATTGGACCACATCGTTCTGTAACCGTGGTAGATATTCTGGATTGATTACCTTTTGAGAGATTGCATTGAGGAATGCACATAGCTTCACAATGGCTACTCGAACATTTTTCGGTAGGAGCCCCCTCAAAGCAATCAAAAGCAATTGCGTCATAATCACGTGGCAGTCGTGAGACTTCAGATTTTGGAACTTTTTGTCCGCCATGTTTATTATTCCCTTTATATTCGACGAGAATCCAGACGGGTCCTTCATGCTGCTCAGGCATTCAAAAAAGATCACCTTCTCTTATTTGGTAAGAGCGTAGCTGGCACGACCTTGAAACCATTCCGGATGCCGGTCATTAGGGTCTTTCAAACGTTGCTGGTCCTGCCGTGCTTCCTTTGTATCATTTGTCTTCCCATACACGCCCAAGAAGCTTAGCAGGTTCACGCAAATATTCTTCGTAACATGCATCACGTTGATTGCAGAGCGAACATCTAGGACTTTCCAATATTCTAGCTCCCAGAATATAGATTTCTTATTCCACATGGGTGCGTGCCCGTCAGCTCCCTGCGGAACTGATTGTCCACCAGGACCCTTTCCAAAGATGACTTTCAATGACCGTATCAAATACCTTAGCACCAGTGCGTTCCGCAGGCTTCGGCCGGTGATCTGCCTTGCCGTTGTAATGCTTGCCTTTCTTTCTTACGTTATGATTTTTGGGAAGAACTCGACGATGCCCAAGGTACATGTTCTTCTTACAATTTCGCAAATATACACTTCCAGTATCATGTAAGCAGTGCGTGCATGCATTGTATCCCTTATTTGTCTGTCCTGAAAGGTTACTAAGAGCAGGCCAATCATTGATGGTTATGAAAAGCAACGCTCGTAGGTCAAATTCCTCTTATTTGTGCTCATCCCACACACGTACACCAGGTCTGCCCCACAACTGTATAAGTTTATTAACTAATGGCCTTAGGTACACATCGATGTCGTTGCCGGGTTGCTTCGGACCTTGGATGAGCACTGGCATCATAATGAACTTCCGCTTCATGCACAACCAAGGAGGAAGATTGTAGATGCATAGAGTCACGGTCCAGGTGCTATGGCTGGAGCTCTGCTCGCCAAAAGGATTCATGCCATCTGTACTTAGACCAAATCTTATGTTTCTTGCGTCAGCTACAAAATCTTTGAACTCTCTATCGATCTTTCTCCATTGCGTTCCATCTGTGGGGTGTCTCAACTCCCCGTCCGACTTACGGTCCTCTTTGTGCCATCGCAACAACTTGGCATGCTCTTTGTTCCTGAACAGACGTTTCAACCATGGTATTATAAGAGCATACCACATCACCTTGGCGGGAACCCTCTTCCTGGGTTTCTGGCCCTCAACATCGTCACCAGGGTCATCGCCTCTGATCTTATAACGCAATGCCATGAAAGTATCACCGAAATGATCAAGATAGTTGTCATCGATGATATCATCCCCTTCTTCATCTTCTTCCATTATAACCCCTCTTTCTCCATGCTTGGTCCAACAATTATAGCTTGGCATGAAACCATGCCGAAGCAGGTGCAGGTGAACTTCTCTTGAGGAAGAGTAACCCTTCTAATTCTTACAGCCAACACATGGAACGATAACAAAACCCCCCTGCTTGTTCACATTAGCCACTACGAGGAAACCTTTCAAACCCATAGTGAACTCGCCGGAGAGTCGTCTACCGTACATCCATTGCCGATTCATCTGTATTATTATTATATAAAGTATATAATTAACTATCATGCATTTGTTAAACTAACTAGCTAGAAAAAATAGAAATTAAACAATGAACTACACACATGCATATTTTATCAATGACACATGAAAGGTTCAAGTTGCTAACCGCGATCGAGGAAAAATAAATGAGAAAGCTCAAGTGTGGCTCGAACACTTCATATCATATTTGTTTCATGCTCTCGGGCATTTCATCGAACACCTTGTGTGCATAAGAGCAACCAAAATCAAACCACCACCCCTTGTGAAGATTGTGAAGAGAAGTGGCACCAAATGGCTAAGTGAAGTGAGCTGCGCTGCCTTTTATAGGGATGGGCCTTTAGTCCCGGTTGGCCTGGCCAACCGCGACTAAAGGCCTTCGGGCACCTTTAGTCGCGGTTGGCCAGCCCCTCCCGTGCCCCAGCTGTCGATCGAGCCCGCTGGGCCCAGACTTTTGGTCGCGGGTCAGCTCCCGAACCGCGACTAAAGACCCCTTTAGTCGCGGTTCGAAAGATTTGGGGACTAATGGGGCTGGATGGAGGCCTCATTTTCTACTAGTGTTAGGATAAGATTTTTCAATTTTCGAGCCATATTTTGACTCCGCCAAGCATGGTTAAAAGTATTGCAACATATAAAGTCTACTTCTTTGATCACGATCTAGTGTCACATGTGCAGCACCTCCTCAGTATCCACACGTACGAGAGAAGCTTCACTATGTGTGAAGTGTGATCAAGCACACCCTCGAAGCGGGGAACATGTTGATGAAGATCCTCCAGCGCTTCCACGAGCACCGCCTACATTGGATCTGGATGGCGGGTAGAGATCCGGCAGCGCTTCCGCGTCAAAGAGAGAGAGAGAGAGTGAAAGGATCGTATGACACCTAGAGGGTGGTGAATAGGTGTAATCTCAAGTTTTAATTCTTTTTCAAATTAGGCTTGACACAAAGGTAAATTCTCTAGATATGCAACTAAGTGAATTCACCAATATGACAAGATAGCAAGAAACAATACAAGATACAAGCAGTAAAGGTGGTGTGAGGAAAGAGGTAACCGAGGTGGAGCATGATACGCGTACAGCACGCGTCCATTGGGAACCCCAAGAGGAAGGTGTGATGCGTACAGCGGCAAGTTTCCCTCAGTAAGAAACCAAGGTTTATCGAACCAGTAGGAGCCAAGAAGCACGTTGAAGGTTGATGGCGGCGGAGTGTAGTGCGGCGCAACACCAGGGATTCCAGCGCCAACGTGGAACCTGCACAACACAACCAAAATACTTTGCCCCAACGTGACAGTGAGGTCGTCAATCTCACCGGCTTGCTGTAACAAAGGATTAGATGTATAGTGTGGATGATGATGTTTGCAGAGAACAGTAAGAACAATGTTTGCAGTAGATTGTATTCGATGTAAAGAATGGACCGGGGTCCACAGTTCACTAGTGGTATCTCTCCAGTAAGAAATAGCATGTTGGGTGAACAAATTACAGTTGGGCAATTGACAAATAAAGATGGCATGACAATGCACATACATATTATGATGAGTAGTGTGAAATTCAATTGGGCATTACGACAAAGTACATAGACCGCTATCCAGCATGCATCTATGCCTAAAAAGTCCACCTTCAGGTTAGCGTCCGCACCCCTTCCAGTATTAAGTTGCAAACAACAGACAATTGCATTAAGTATGGTGCGTAATGTAATCAACACAAATATCCTTAGACATAGCATTGATGTTTTATCCCTAGTGGCAACAGCACATCCACAACCTTAGAACTTTCTGTCACTGTCCCAGATTTAATGGAGGCATGGACCCACTATCGAGCATAAATACTCCCTCTTGGAGTTACAAGTAACGACTTGGCCAGAGCCTCTACTAATAACGGAGAGCATGCAAGATCATAAACAACACATAGATGATAGATTGATAATCAACATAACATAGTATTCCATATTCATCGGATCCCAACAAACGCAACATGTAGCATTACAAATAGAGGATCTTGATCATGTTAGGCAGCTCACAAGATCTAACAATGATAGCACAATGAGGAGAAGACAACCATCTAGCTACTGCTATGGACCCATAGTCTAGGGGTGAACTACTCACACATCACTCCGGAGGCGACCATGGCGGTGAAGAGTCCTCCGAGAGATGATTCCCCTCTCCGGCAGGGTGCCAAAGGCGATCTCCTGAATCCCCCGAGATGGGATTGGCGGCGGCGGCGTCTCTGGAAGGTTTTCCGTATCGTGGCTCTAGGTACTGGGATATCCTCGACAAGGACTATATGTAGGTGGAAGGGTAGGTCAGGGGGCGTCACGAGGGGCCCACATGCCAGGGCCACGCGGCCCAAGCCTTGGCCGCGCCACCCTGTTGTGGCGTCGCCTCGTCGCCCCACTTCGTTTCCCTTTCGGACTTCTGGAAGCTTCGTGAAAAAATAAGACCCTGGGCGTTGATTTCGTCCAATTATCGATACGTTGGAGACGTATCAGAGCACACGGAGAGACGATGATATTATTCCCGTAGTTCCTTCATTGTAAAGGGAAGTACTTCTACATTTGGAGGGGTGTGGTGCCACGAAGGCCAACCAATGCCACGAAGGCTCACCCTATTCTCCTGTGAGCAACGCCACAAAGTCCTAGCCCACGCTCCACTAAGCGGTTGCTTTGAGGTAGCAATCGGCACCTTTACACGAAGCTTGGGGCACACATCCACAACCAAATTGGAGGCTCCCAAGGTGTAACCATGAAGCTTTACACGAAGAGTAGCTTCGAGGTCACCTCACAAAGATCCACTAAGAATATTGATGAAACACAGATCCCTTTGGTGGAAGATTAGATCTAGGTCATCTCTAGCAAATCCTCAAATATGGTGCAGTTTGAGTGGAGGAGTAGAGAGATCTAGGCGATTGGAGCTCAGCAATGGTGGTCTCAGATATGGGCAAAAACGTCGCCCGAACCATTGGAGAAGAAGAGTATTTATGCCCCCGAAGGGATCCTGCCATTGGAGAGGTCTGACCGGTAGTACGGGCCAGGTTGGGCCGGTACTACCGGCCGGTGTTGATTGGGTGCGTGAGTCAGAGGCGGCCACATGGCCTGGCTGGCGTTGGAGCCGCGGGCCGGGAGGGGGAGGCCGGAGCCTCCGGCCGTGGTACCGGCCGGGGTACCGCCGAGCTCCCCAAGAGCCCTGGAACATCACTGCCTCTCTCGGCTATTTTTCGATACCACGGGCTGTACCATGCCCGGAGCCTCCGGCCGTGGGCAGGCCCGGTGGTGCCGCCCGAACCTCCGGCGGCAGCCCTCCTCCTCTCCTTTTCTTCTTTTCTCTACTTCTTCCTTTCTCTTCTTTCTTCTTTTCTTTTTTTTTTTCTTTTCTCTCTTCCATTCTTTCTTCCAACTCAGTCCAACGAGGAAAATCATTTCATTATCCGAAATAAACTCTTCACGCTCTTCAACTTTTCGGCACAACAATCATCCCTATATCCTTCAATTCTTATACAACAAAATTAGTCGGATATAATTATTGTCATCAACACCAAAACCACTTACTAAAGGAGATATGTTCTTTCAATCTCCCTCTTTTTGGTTTCTTGATGACAACATAAGATTTGCATAAGAATTGAGTATTTGAGCAACGAATTATAAGAGGATATAATAAGCACCCTCTAGACATGTGCATCCAATTAACATTGCATTTGAATAAGAAGCACATCATCTAGGATCAAAAAACACTAGCATTTAATAGATTAACCAACAAGTGCAAGTTGTAAAGGGTAAGCAAACAAATTCATCACTTGCACTTGAGAAGAGACAAAGCATATGTGTGTAAAGACATGTGTTGAGTCATGATGCTCTTCTGGTGGCACCGAGCTTTCTTCTCGGCCACATAGGAGTCATACATACGCTCCTGAATATCCAGCTGGAGACAGAAGGTCTTCTTCACCTTGATCTTGATCTTGGTGTACCAAGATGGCTCGAGTAGAGAGTCATATATGGAGTTGGGATTTGCCCCAAGTCCCATATAAACAGTAAATTCATCGATCTTAGGAGCGGGAGGACTTGGAGGACCTGTTGTAGGTGCTGCTGTGGCTGTGGCACAATCTGGGAGCCCATGATCTTTGATAAGGAGGTTCTTGCGAGGATGCTTGGTAAGGGGTAAAATTGGTTCAAGAATTGCACCATCAAATTTCTGATGCCACACCTCAGAAATGAGCTTCATGATAAATGGAGCAAATGAAGGAGACCTCTTTTCCACCATACGCAGATAAATCTGGTTCCACAAGAAATCCATAACATCCAACTGCACACCCTTGCCCCTCCGGAGGTGTGTCTCAAGCAGCAAGTCAATGACAAAAGAGTGAATCTCATCAACGTTACCTACTTTGAAGGCAACGGTCTCACGGTAGATGCGAAGCATGATATCATATACGGGATGAAGACCGGAAGTGAACCCAAGCTTGCATCTGCCAGGCATATAGAGGGGCTCAAGAGCATCCTTAGTGCTTGCATTAGTGTTTTGGTGAAACCTCCAACCACTAGTTTCGTCCTCACAGTTTTCCGGAATGGGATAGCCAAGAATCTATCCAAAGTTGATCCAAGTGGTAGTGAGATCACGAGTCATCCATGCAATGGAGCGAGCTTTATCATCATGAAAATAGACCGTGGCATAAAACTGAGTCACAAGGTAAGCATCATAGTTGCATTGGAAAGACATAATGGGAAGCAGACCAAACTCCTGGTAAATCCCGAGTGCTTCAGAAAGTATGCATCCTTCCTCAAACGGTCAATGTTGATATACCGTTGATCAACCACTTTTACCTTGGGAGGATAGACTTCATTGAATATCTGCTCTTGAACTTCAGTGTAGAAGTGACGATTGCGGACTCGAGAAGCCCGTGGCCCCGCATAGGGGTTAATGGAGCGAAGAGCCATGTACTCATGAAGACGTACCTTGCTATAGGATGCAATAGCCTTCTTCCCCTTCTTCTTATTGGCCAAAGATGCACCACAAGCAGTAGTGGCACGGGGCAAAACTTCATCGTGTTCGACAATCTCGTCCTCAACAGACAGAACCCCTCTTCTCTTCCGCGATATCGCCGAACCCGATCCACTAGCACCTGTGAAATAGACGAACATCGTAGAGGGACATATGGGATAAGTGCACAAGCTCATTTATATGAAAAACAAAAATGTCTTGACCCAAAAAACTGCATGATGATGATAATTTTTTTTGCCACACATCAGAGGTTAAGGGTACTACATACTAGAGGAGACATTGATCAACAAGTGATACAAGCTCTAGTGCAAGATTTAGCCAAAAATTGGAGCAAATAGTACCTAGAACCAAAAAAACGTATGAACCTAAAATATGGCCAAAATACACGGGGAGAGGGACTAATACCGGAGGCCATGGGGTAGGTGAGGATGGGGAAGGCTCCCACGGAGCCGATCAAGTAACAAAATCTCGCTACATCAAGAGGCTTCGTGAATATATTCGCAAGTTGGTCATGGGTACCAATGAATGACAACTCAATATCACCCCGGGAGACATGATCTTGAATGAAGTGATTGCGAATATCAATATGCTTCATTCTTGCGTGTTGTACGGGGTTGTATGCAATTTTGATGGCACGTTGGTTGTCACATAAAAGAGGCACTTTGTCACAAGTGACACCGTAATCCTTTAAAGTTTGCCTCATCCATAAGAGCTGTGTGCACCCACTAGAGGCCACCACGTACTCGGATTCGGCGGTAGAGAGAGGTATGCAATTTTGCTTCTTAGAAGAGCAACACACCAAGGACCTACCAAGAAATTGGAATGCCCCGGAGGTTGATTTCCTATCATCCTTATCTCCCTGCCCAATCCGAATCCGTATAGCAAGCAAGTGAGAATCCATAACCCTTTGGGTTCCATAATCCAAGTCTTGGGGAATGAACCAAATATCTAAAGATTCTTTTGACCGCCACTAAGAGCAAGTCCAACAGCTCCCCAATATTTCTCCCCCTATATCTTCCTGTAGGGACTTCCCCTATAAAGATTCTTCCCCTAAATTTTGTTCATCTCCAACAGCTCCCCTATACTATCTTCCCTATACCACATTCACCTATATTTTAAGAATATTTTGTACCTAACTTCACAAATAATAGAGCATCAATGATCTAAGTAGGCACTAACTCTATTATTACTTGTATAGGGGAGGCTTCCACCACCCCAATGTATAGGGAAGAAGGAGGGGTGGGTTGGGGATGTAGATTTATTGGGGGCATGTGTAGGGAGTCTGTTGGAGGGTGTTTTCTCCTATTTCTCCCTTATATTTAGGATTGGGGAGGCTATAGGGTGCCTCTTGGACTTGCTCTAAGTGGCTTTCTTTAGGAGAGGCTTGATACCTTGCACATACACCTATACTCAACACAATATCCGGTCTAGATGCGCAAAGGTAAAGCAAGGAGCCTATCATGGAGCGATATACCTTTGGATCCACGTCCTTACCATCGGGATCAATAGCAAGATGGCAATTGGTTACCATAGGAGCCTGATACGTCCAATTTGCATCACTATTTTATATCATAATTTGCTGTTATTCATTGATATATTTCATATTGGGACACAATACTTATGTTATTTCATCTATTTTGCATGTTTCATCATTATTGGAGGATCAAGCACTGGAGCCAGGATTCTGCTGGAAAAAGCGCCGTCAGAACGCAATATTTCGGAAGATCAACTGTGGAAGGAAATTATACCAAAAATCCTATTTTTCAAGATGACGAAGGAAGCCAGAAGGAGGAGCCAGGAGGACCCAGGGTGGGCCCACACCATAGGGCGGCGCGGCCCATGGCCTGGCCGCGCCACCATGTGGTGTGGGGGCCCCACAGCCCCTTTCGCCTCCTTTTCTTCGCGAAACCCTTCGTCCCGAAAACCTAAGCCACAGAGGGTACCTCGCGAAGAGTTACAGCCGCCTCTGCGGGGCGGAGAACACCAGAGAGAAAAGAGCTCTCCGGCGGGCAGGAATCCGCCGGGGAAATTCCCTCCCGGAGGGGGAAATCGACGCCATCGTCACCATCATCGAGCTGGACATCATCTCCTTCACCATCATCATCATCTCCACCATCATCACCGCCGTCTCCACCGCTGGACACCGTCACCGCCGTAGCAATTTGGGTTTGATCTTGATTGTTTGATAGGGGAAACTCTCCCGGTATCGATCTCTACTTGTTGTTGATGCTATTGAGTGAAACCATTGAACCAAGTTTATGTTCAGATTGTTATTCAGCATCATATCACCTCTGATCATGTTCCATATGATGTCTCATGAGTAGTTCGTTTAGTTCTTGAGGACATGGGTGAAGTCTAAATGTTAGTAGTGAACTATGGTTGAGTAATATTCAATGGTATGATATTTAAGTTGTGGTGTTATTCTTCTAGTGGTGTCATGTGAACGTCAACTACATGACACTTCACCATTTATGGGCCTAGGGGAATGCATCTTGTATTCGTTTGCCAATTGCGGGGTTGCCGGAGTGACAGAAACCTAAACCCCCGTTGGTATATCGATGCAGGAGGGATCGCAGGATCTCAGAGTTTAAGGCTATGGTTAGATTTATTCTTAATTACTTTCTTGTAGTTGCGGATGCTTGCAAGGGGTATAATCACAAGTATGTATTAGTCCTAGGAAGGGCGGTACATTAGCATAGGTTCACCCACACAACACTTATCATAACAATGAAGATTATTTAGCCGTATGTAGCGAAAGCACTAGACTAAAATCCCGTGTGTCCTCGAGAACGTTTGGTCATTATAAGTAAACAAACCGGCTTGTCCTTTGTGCTAAAAAGGATTGGGCCACTCGCTGCAATTGTTACTCTCGCACTTTACTTACTCGTACTTTATTCAACTGTTGCATCAAAAACCCCTGAATACTTGTCTGTGAGCATTTACAGTGAATCCTTCATCGAAACTGCTTGTCAACACCTTCTGCTCCTCGTTGGGATCGACATTCTTACTTATCGAAAATACTACGATACACCCCCTATACTTGTGGGTCATCAAGACTATTTTCTGGCGCCGTTGCCGGGGAGTGAAGCACTATTGGTAAGTGGAATTGGTAAGGAAAACCTTTACTGTTTGTGCTGATTTTATTTCTGCCTGCTGCTATAAGTCATTATGGAGAGATCTTCTATTCAATTTTTATTTGGGAAATCTACTACTACTGCAACGGTAGTGGATGAGGCGCCAGGTGAGGAAGTGATACCATATAAAATACCTATGAAAATTATTGAACGTGTTATGGATAACCGCTATGAAGGGGATGGAACTGTCCACCCTGGAGATCATTTATTGTTCTTACATGAATTATGCGGTTTATTCAAGTGTGCAGGTATTGCTATGGATGAAGTGAGGAAGAAACTATTCTCTTTATCGCTGTCTGGTAAAGCGGCGCATTGGTATAAATTACTGGATAATGGGGACTCTCTTGAATGGAATGATATTGTGCCCCGGTTTTATTCTAAGTTCTATCCTCCAAGTGAAATTCACAAGGATCGGAATCGCATATATAATTTTTGGCCTCATGATGGAGAGAGTATTGCCCAAGCTTGGGGGAGATTGAAGTCTTTAATGCTCAAATGCCCCATTCATGAGCTTCCTGGTAATGTTATTATTGATAATTTCTATGCAAGACTTTCTTTTCAAGACAAGACCTTGCTGGATACTTCTTGTTCTGGATCATTTACACGTAACAAAGAAGAGTTTAAAAGGTACCTTCTTGATCGGATCCAAGAAAATACTGAAGGTTGGGAGAACGACAAGGATAGAGAATCAGGTATAATTTATGATTATAAATGCATTGAAGCTTTTATGGATACTGATAAATTTCGTAATATGAGTGCTACATATGGTCTTGATTCTCAAATTGCTGCAAATCTTTTTAAAGCTTTTGCCTCTCATTATGAATTGCCAAAGAAGAATTTTGATAAGTATCATGAACCGTATAAAGATAAAATTGATTCATCTATTAATAAATGCGTTGTAGTTGAAACTGCTAATCATGTTATTCCTGAAGCTTATATTGAAAAAACTCCTTTCCCTGCTAAAATGAAGGAGTACTCTGTTATAAATAGTGCGGTTCATAAAAGTGAAAAGAAACCTGTAGAACCTGAAGAACAAATAAAAGTTGAACCTGCTGTTGCAATAGTTAAAGATCTTGTGACTGAAAATGTGGAGGATGGTCATATTATTTTCTATGAAGATGCATCTAATATTGTTTCACATCCTAATAAACCCAAACAAGTTAGTGTTCCTATGCTATCTGTTAGAATTGGTGATCATTGCTATTATGGTTTATGTGATATTGGTGCAAGCGTTAGTGCTATTCCTTATGAGCTTTACACGGAGATTATGCACGAAATTGATTCTTGTGAACTTGAAGATATTGATGTGGTTATTCAGCTGGCTAATAGAGAAACTATTTCTCCAATTGGTATTGTTTGAGATGTGGAAGTTTTATGCAGTAAGATTAAATATCCTGCTGACTTTTTGGTACTTGGTTCTGCTGCTAGTGATTATTGTCCTATTATTTTTGGCAGACCTTTTCTAAATACTTGTGGAGCTATTATAGATTGCAAGAAAGAGAAAATTTTGACTAAATTTGTTGGTGAATCTTATGAGTTTAACTTCTCTAAATTTACCAAAACTCCTTATAAAGCTGATTTGCCTAGTGATGATTTTAAAATGGAACAGTGTGCATCTATTGTTCTTGTTCCTAACAATCCTTTGCAGCAACATTTGGAGGATAGAGAGAGTGAAGTTTTTAGGAAAGAAAGAGATGAGCTTGAGGAAATTTTTCTTCGCCAACCTATTCTCAAGCATGATTTACCGGTGGAAGATTTGGGTACAACACCGCCACCAAAGGAAGATCCTGTTTTTGAATTAAAGCCTTTGCCTGATAATCTTAAATATGCTCATATTGATGATAAGAAAATATATCCTGTTATTATTAGTTCTAAGCTTTCAGAGATTGAGGAAGAAAGGTTATTGGAAATATTGAAGAAGCACCGAGGAGCTATTGGCTACACTCTTGATGATTTGAAAGGGATTTCTCCTTCTATTTGCCAACATGCTATTAATATGGAAGATGATGCAAAGCCTGTTGTTGAACATCAGCGTCGTCTAATTCCGAAGATGAAGGAAGTGGTAAGGAATGAGGTATTAAGACTTCTTGAAGCTGGTATTATATATCCTATTGCTGATAGTAGATGGGTTAGTCCTGTGCATTGCGTTCCCAAGAAAGGAGGAATGACTGTTGTGCCTAATGATAATGATGAGCTCATCCCTCAAAGAGTAGTTGTAGGGTATAGAATGTGCATTAATTTTCGAAAAGTTAATAAAGTTACTAAGAAAGATCATTACCCTTGTAACGGCCCAGGGTAGCACCCCCTATTAGATTTGTTTGTGTTTTTATTTTGTGCATCATCATGGCATCATGCATGCATCACATCCATGTTTTAACAAAATAAAATTATTTTATTAAACCCTAACTCTTTATTTTCCTCTCATATGGTTTTAATAAAACCTCCCCTTGTCTTTTCATTTAAGAAAAACCCTAAAGCAAAACTATTTTATTTGCAAAAATAAAATGTTGGCAAAGTTTTGTATTTGTCTTATCTCTATCTCCCCCCCTCTTCTCCTGAACCATCCACCGCTCGGCCCACCTCCCTTCTCCTTCTGGCCACTTGGCCCAGCCATCCTGGCAGCTCACCTCGGCCCAAGGCCACCGTACCCGTTCGCAAGCGGAGACGCTCCTCTCTTCGTCTTTTTCCCCAAGCACACACGCAGCGAGCGTGAGCTTCACGCGGTCGACGTCACAGCGCACCACCTCCACCAGCCTGGCTCTCACCTGCCCCTCCTTATCTCCTCGCGCTGGACCACGCCTCCCTCTCCACGCCTCTCTGTTTCTTTTCTTCCACTCCACGAAAGAAACCAGGAGGAGAAACCCCATCCCCGGCCACCGTGAGCTCCTCGCCGGCACTCCGCCGATTCCGGCCGCCCCGCGCCAAACCAAGGCCACCACGAGCTTCGCCTCCCTCTCCTCGTTCACCTCCTGCAAGGAATTGTGGCCGGACGCTCCCAGTCGCCCTCAAACTCGCCGTTCCCCCACCACGGCCTCCTTCTTCCGGCGGCGATTCTGGCAACCTCCGTCACCATCTCTCCATTCTGAGCACAGGTTGAGCACCAGGGCGTCTGCGCACCCCCTGGACCCCTTCTCCTCCTCCCTCTCTTCCTGTTTCTTCTTCTCACAAAGTTGCCGGCCGCTATCCCCACAGATCCTCGCCGCCGGCAGAGTTCCGGCGACCCCCTGCAAGCGGCGCCGCCACCTTCTGGTCGAGCTCGACGAGACGCGTCGAACGGTACCCCGCACGCATCCAGGGACCCTCTACATCGGCCGCGCGCGCGACGTCTGCCGCCGGTGACCACCGCGTCTGGAACGCGCGCGGCACGCACAGCGCCGAACACCCTCCGTGCAGCAGCACAAGCTTTGCCAGCTCAGCGCCACGTCGTCTGCCCTGGCCCCCACCCGTCAGCCGCTCGGGCTAGACCCCGCCACGGTGAGAAAACCCCCCTCCAGATCCAGATCTATCCGTTTTTCAGATAGGCCCCTGCACTTCTTTTTCCATCAACCCGCAGCCCCTGCCCCTAACAGTTTTCATCAAAACCCCCTGCAGCTTTTCAAAATAAACCCGGGGTCCTCCCCTGACCTAGTATTTGTTTTCTGGTCCTTTTTCTATTTAAAATAAATCTGTTTTCTATATTTACACACTAAAAACTATTCTGCTAATAACTTTTAAATGGTAATTCAAAATAAAAAGTGTTATATATGAAAGTTGATCAGAAAAATACGAGGATCATGAATATGCCATCCATGCTTGCTGTTGCATCATGCATCATATAATTTCGTGCTAGTTCGCATTATCACCTAATATGTAACATATGGAATATGTGGGATATTGTATAAATGTTGTCCCGGTTCCATTTAACTTTGATGTAGCTCACCCCTGCCATGTTTGCTATGCTAATCCACCCTTAAATTTGACGATAGAAAATGCAACTCCAACCTAATTTATGTGTCCGGGGTTTCGACTCCGATTAATTTGGATAAGTTGCATCGCCGGATCATGTTTGCCATGCCATGCATATCATATCATGATCATGCAGATTCTTTTGCCGTAGTAGTAAGATGTGCATCTGTTGCTTGTTGTAGCGCTTTGATTCTTCCCGGATAGGATCACGAAGTGGTGCGGTGAGATACGCCAAGTTCTCCGGATGTCCCTCGGCAAGCTCTAACAGGCAAGCATTTCCCCTATACTCCTGCCCCTGCAGAAGTCGCTCACCTATTTTATTTTTGCCTTCTCCCTTATGCTATCCTTGAGTTGCGTTCTTGTCACGTGTCCCTTCCACTCTTTACCTCAAGCAGCCTATATTGCCTCCACCAACCACCTACAGCTATTGTTTGGTTATCGGGTCCGCCTTGCGAGTCGTAGTGCATGCTAGCGCTGTTTATATCGTGTTACCATTACTGCTATCTTATCGGGTTATCTGTTGGGGAACATGACACATGGTTTATGGATATATATGTTAAGGATATCATGGTTACTTGTTAATAGTTGCTAGCGGAGGCATCGGTGGGTCAGTTGCTCGTTTTATGACGGCTCACTTGTGTTTCCATGAAATCTAGGACCCCGAGTTCTTGTTATCTGTTCCGAGACTGAGCGCTCTAACCACACGTGGGTATGCTTCTGGGTCTCCCCTCGACCACTGCCGGAATCTACAGCTTTGTCCAGTGGCCACAACTAGTTTGCAATGTTTTACCATTTGTTGTTGCGTGCATGCCAGCCTGTTACTTATTTATTTTGGGAAGCCCCTGGGTGCCTTGTATCCCTTGTTTCTGGTATGCACGTATAGGTCGCGGAGCCGCTGCGAAGTGGTTTATCGCCCCAGTGTGTGTTTAAACCACCTAGTACGCTGTCGCAAACAGCTAGGCCCGCTTCGGAGATACGGCCGGACTTCGACACGGGTTTAACTTAGTTAGGTGGCTTCCTGGACATTGTTGTCGTGAAGGAGAGTGCGAGTCGTGATATCCACCTGTCGCAAGTGGGTTGATCGTGCGTGTGGGTACATTTGGGCAACCCCTGCAGGGTGTACATCTTATCGATAAGCCGTGTCCGCGGTTATGTACGACTTGGAGTTGTATGACTCGACCATAGACAACTTACACCTGCTGTTTCAATCATAATAACTTGTGTAGTAAGCTAGCACAACTCTAATAATAAATGGTTAAAACTTGACAACCGTGTGAGTGCCTTTGCAAGTACTTCTTGGCGAAGGGGGAACACATCGGCTGTGTTATGTTTGCAGAGTATAGATCTGTTAGTTATGCGCTCTCTCACCTTCTCTGATAGACGAATGTTGTAGAGTGTCTCTATAGGTTTTTAGTGCTTGCGCGCTGCCGCTTAACCCCACCATATTGCCTATGACGTTCCTCTTGCGTCCTCTAAGTCCCCTGCGTGCCTCAAGTACAAAGGACGACTGGTTGACGAACGCTTATACGTCTTGAAGTCTTGTTAAGTACGAACCCGTACTTATTGCTGCTTCTACGGGATATAACCGGGCAGGTATGAAGATATGTTCGATGAAGACGACGCTAGCAAGGTTACCCTTCCGGCTTGGCCTGGGCAGGGTTATGGACGCCACTGGTTATCTTCAGGACTCTTAGTCCAAATTTGTATCTTGTCCGTACTCGGATGTATTTGATCTTCTGTATGATTTGGATCTTATGTTGTATATTTGTATCTTGACTCGTTGGAGTTGTTGTTGTAATATATCTGTTTCTTGTGGGCTCTATTGTAATCCTATTGTAATGTTACTGCTCGTGATTGATCCCACCCGCATCGCGTGCATGCTTCGGCGTGTACGAGGCGCTTGGTGGTGCGTCTCCTAGAATCGATATCGTGCGGATTTCGGCGGATTCGCTGGGATCCTCATGGTACCGGTTTTGGGGCGTCACAAGTTGGTATCAGAGCATCAGGTTATCGATACCCCACTAGTCCAGCCTGTAGGATAACCTTGCCAACGGACGTTGTTGTGTCTAGTGTCAAAACTATTTTCTAAAATTCGTTGGATAGTTCTGATTAGCTCTGATTTTCTCCTTACCTAAATTCTTTCTCTCTTATCTTTGCGAGTTTTGATTCTTCTCTCTTATCTGAGCTTCTGAGTCTTAGGTTACGACGTGGGTTGGACGATCTATGCCTTCACCTAATAGGTCCGATCTTCGGAGGTCCCGATGAAAGCGCATCATCGACATCGGAACAACGACTTCTTGTTAGTGGTGTCGACCGACCAGCATGGAGCAAGAATTCTTGTTAGTGGTGTCGAGAAGATTAACACTTCGCCAGAAGAAGGTTCCACCTTGAGGTCGGGTGATTGTCAACATGGTACAAGAAGACTCGATAGTTTAATCAACTCCCCCTTGGCTTGACGTGGAACCTCGGGGCGAGGTTCCTTGTTAGTGGTGTCGATTGTAACGGCCCAGGGTAGCACCCCCTATTAGATTTGTTTGTGTTTTTATTTTGTGCATCATCATGGCATCATGCATGCATCACATCCATGTTTTAACAAAATAAAATTATTTTATTAAACCCTAACTCTTTATTTTCCTCTCATATGGTTTTAATAAAACCTCCCCTTGTCTTTTCATTTAAGAAAAACCCTAAAGCAAAACTATTTTATTTGCAAAAATAAAATGTTGGCAAAGTTTTGTATTTGTCTTATCTCTATCTCCCCCCTCTTCTCCTGAACCATCCACCGCTCGGCCCACCTCCCTTCTCCTTCTGGCCACTTGGCCCAGCCATCCTGGCAGCTCACCTCGGCCCAAGGCCACCGTACCCGTTCGCAAGCGGAGACGCTCCTCTCTGCGTCTTGATCCCCACGCACACACGCAGCGAGCGTGAGCTTCACGCGGTCGACGTCACAGCGCACCACCTCCACCAGCCTGGCTCTCACCTGCCCCTCCTTATCTCCTCGCGCTGGACCACGCCTCCCTCTCCACGCCTCTCTGTTTCTTTTCTTCCACTCCACGAAAGAAACCAGGAGGAGAAACCCCATCCCCGGCCACCGTGAGCTCCTCGCCGGCACTCCGCCGATTCCGGCCGCCCGCGCCAAACCAAGGCCACCACGAGCTTCGCCTCCCTCTCCTCGTTCACCTCCTGCAAGGAATTGTGGCCGGACGCTCCTGGGCCGCCCTCAAACTCGCCGTTCCCCCACCACGGCCTCCTTCTTCCGGCGGCGATTCCGGCAACCTCCGTCACCATCTCTCCATTCTCGAGCACAGGTTGAGCACCGGGGCGTTTCGCGCACCCCCTGGACCCCTTCTCCTCCTCCCTCTCTTCCCGTTTCTTCTTCTCACAAAGTTGCCGGCCGCTATCCCCACAGATCCTCGCCGCCGGCAGAGTTCCGCGACCCCCGCAAGCGGCGCCGCCACCTTCTGGTCGAGCTCGACGAGACGCGTCGAACGGTACCCCGCACGCATCCAGGGACCCTCTACATCGGCCGCACGCGCGACGTCTGCCGCCGGTGACCACCGCGTCTGGAACGCGCGCGGCACGCACAGCGCCGAACACCCTCCGTGCAGCAGCACAAGCTTTGCCAGCTCAGCGCCACGTCGTCTGCCCTGGCCCCCACCCGTCAGCCGCTCGGGCTAGACCCCGCCACGGTGAGAAAACCCCCTCCGGATCCGGATCTATCCGTTTTTCAGATAGGCCCCTGCACTTCTTTTTCCATCAACCCGCAGCCCCTGCCCCTAACAGTTTTCATCAAAACCCCCGCAGCTTTTCAAAATAAACCCGGGGTCCTCCCCTGACCTAGTATTTGTTTTCTGGTCCTTTTTCTATTTAAAATAAATCTGTTTTCTATATTTACACACTAAAAACTATTCTGCTAATAACTTTTAAATGGTAATTCAAAATAAAAAGTGTTATATATGAAAGTTGATCAGAAAAATACGAGGATCATGAATATGCCATCCATGCTTGCTGTTGCATCATGCATCATATAATTTCGTGCTAGTTCGCATTATCACCTAATATGTAACATATGGAATATGTGGGATATTGTATAAATGTTGTCCCGGTTCCATTTAACTTTGATGTAGCTCACCCCTGCCATGTTTGCTATGCTAATCCACCCTTAAATTTGACGATAGAAAATGCAACTCCAACCTAATTTATGTGTCCGGGGTTTCGACTCCGATTAATTTGGATAAGTTGCATCGCCGGATCATGTTTGCCATGCCATGCATATCATATCATGATAATGCATTTTCTTTTCCCGTAGTAGTAAGATGAGCATCTCTAGCTATTTGTAGCGCTTTGATTCTTCCCTGATAGGATCACGAAGTGGTGCGGTGAGATACGCCAAGTTCTCCGGATGTCCCTCGGCAAGCTCTAACAGCAAGCATTTCCCTATACTCGCCCTGCAGAAGTCGCTCACCTATTTTATTTTTGCCTTCTCCCTTATGCTATCCTTGAGTTGCGTTCTTGTCACGTGTCCCTTCCACTCTTTACCTCAAGCAGCCTATATTGCCTCCACCAACCACCTACAGCTATTGTTTGGTTATCGGGTCCGCCTTGCGAGTCGTAGTGCATGCTAGCGCTGTTTATATCGTGTTACCATTACTGCTATCTTATCGGGTTATCTGTTGGGGAACATGACACATGGTTTATGGATATATATGTTAAGGATATCATGGTTACTTGTTAATAGTTGCTAGCGGAGGCATCGGTGGGTCAGTTGCTCGTTTTATGACGGCTCACTTGTGTTTCCATGAAATCTAGGACCCCGAGTTCTTGTTATCTGTTCCGAGACTGAGCGCTCTAACCACACGTGGGTATGCTTCTGGGTCTCCCCTCGACCACTGCCGGAATCTACAGCTTTGTCCAGTGGCCACAACTAGTTTGCAATGTTTTACCATTTGTTGTTGCGTGCATGCCACCTGTTACTTATTTATTTTGGGAAGCCCACAGGTGCCTTGTATCCCTTGTTTCTGGTATGCACGTATAGGTCGCGGAGCCGCTGCGAAGTGGTTTATCGCCCCAGTGTGTGTTTAAACCACCTAGTACGCTGTCGCAAACAGCTAGGTCCGCTTCGGAGATACGGCCGGACTTCGACACGGGTTTAACTTAGTTAGGTGGCTTCCTGGACATTGTTGTCGTGAAGGAGAGTGCGAGTCGTGATATCCACCTGTCGCAAGTGGGTTGATCGTGCGTGTGGGTACATTTGGGCAACCCCTGCAGGGTGTACATCTTATCGATAAGCCGTGTCCGCGGTTATGGACGACTTGGAGTTGTATGACTCGACCATAGACAACTTACACCTGCTGTTTCAATCATAATAACTTGTGTAGTAAGCTAGCACAACTCTAATAATAAATGGTTAAAACTTGACAACCGTGTGAGTGCCTTTGCAAGTACTTCTTGGCGAAGGGGGAACACATCGGCTGTGTTATGTTTGCAGAGTATAGATCTGTTAGTTATGCGCTCTCTCACCTTCTCTGATAGACGAATGTTGTAGAGTGTCTCTATAGGTTTTTAGTGCTTGCGCGCTGCCGCTTAACCCCACCATATTGCCTATGACGTTCCTCTTGCGTCCTCTAAGTCCCCTGCGTGCCTCAAGTACAAAGGACGACTGGTTGACGGACGCTTATACGTCTTGAAGTCTTGTTAAGTACGAACCCGTACTTATTGCTGCTTCTACGGGATATAACCGGGCAGGTATGAAGATATGTTCGATGAAGACGACGCTAGCAAGGTTACCCTTCCGGCTTGGCCTGGGCAGGGTTATGGACGCCACTGGTTATCTTCAGGACTCTTAGTCCAAATTTGTATCTTGTCCGTACTCGGATGTATTTGATCTTCTGTATGATTTGGATCTTATGTTGTATATTTGTATCTTGACTCGTTGGAGTTGTTGTTGTAATATATCTGTTTCTTGTGGGCTCTATTGTAATCCTATTGTAATGTTACTGCTCGTGATTGATCCCACCCGCATCGCGTGCATGCTTCGGCGTGTACGAGGCGCTTGGTGGTGCGTCTCCTAGAATCGATATCGTGCGGATTTCGGCGGATTCGCTGGGATCCTCATGGTACCGGTTTTGGGGCGTCACAACCCTTTACCATTTATTGATCAAATGCTAGAAAGATTGTCTAAAAATACTCATTTTTGCTTTCTTGATGGTTATTCTGGATTTTCACAAATTGCTGTTAAAACTAAAGATCAAGAGAAAACCACTTTCACTTGTCCCTATGGAACTTATGCTTATAGACGTATGCCTTTTGGTTTATGTAATGCTCCTGCTACTTTTCAAAGATGCATGCCCGCTATTTTTCATGGTTTTTGTGAGAGTATTGTAGAGGTATTCATGGATGATTTTTCCGTCTATGGGAATTCTTTTGATAGTTGCTTGCGAAACCTTGATAAAGTTTTGCAGAGATGTGAAGAAACTAACCTTGTTCTTAATTGGGAGAAATGCCACTTTATGGTCAATGAAGGAATTGTATTGGGACATAAAATTTCTGAGAGAGGTATTGAAGTTGATAGAGCTAAAGTTGAAGCAATTGAGAAGATGCCCTATCCAAGGGATGTTAAAGGTATTCGTAGTGTTCTTGGTCATGCTGGGTTTTATAGGAGATTTATTAAAGATTTCTCCAAGATTTCAAAACCTCTTACTAATCTTCTTCAAAAAGATGTACCATTTGTTTTTGATGATGATTGTAAGGAAGCTTTTGAAACTCTAAAGAAAGCCTTAACACCTGCTCCTATAGTTGAACCTCCTGATTGGAACTTACCATTTGAAATTATGTGTGATGCTAGTGATTTTGCTGTAGGCGCTGTTCTTGGACAGCGAGTAGATAAAAAATTGAATGTTATTCATTATGCTAGTAAAACTCTTGATGCTGCTCAAAGAAATTATGCTACTACTGAAAAAGAATTATTAGCTGTAGTCTTTGCTTGTGATAAATTTAGATCTTATATTGTTGATTCAAAAGTTACTATTCATACTGATCATGCTGCAATTAGATACCTTATGACAAAGAAAGATGCTAAGCCGAGGCTTATTAGATGGGTACTTCTTTTGCAAGAATTTGATTTACATATTGCAGATAGGAAAGGTGCTGATAATCCTGTTGCTGATAATTTGTCTAGATTGGAAAATATTGCTTATGATCTTGTTCCTGTTAATGATAGTTTTCCAAATGAACAATTGGCTGTGATAAAGGTGAGCTCGCGAGACAGTCCTTGGTATGCTGATTATGCTAACTTTATTGTTTCCAAGTACTTGCCTCCAACCTTTTCAGCTCAGCAAAGGAGGAAATTCTTTTATGACTTGAGGCATTATTTCTGGGATGACCCACACTTATATAAAGAAGGAGTGGATGGTATTATGCGAAGGTGTGTTCCTGAATATGAACAACAAGAGATATTGAGTAAATGTCATGGTAGTGCTTATGGAGGACATCACGCCAGAGAAAGAACCGCGCAAAAGGTTCTACAATCAGGTTTTTATTGGCCAACTCTCTTCAAAGATGCGAGAAAGTTTATTTTATCTTGTGATGAATGCCAAAGGGTTGGTAATATCTCCAGACGTAATGAAATGCCTATGAATTATACTCTTGTCATTGAACCGTTTGATTGTTGGGGATTTGACTTCATGGGACCTTTTCCGTCTTCAGAAGGTAACACTCACATACTTGTTGCTGTTGATTATGTTACTAAATGGGTGGAAGCTATACCTACAAAAAGTGCTGATGGTGAGACCTCTTTAAGAATGCTTTTAGACATTATTTTTCCTAGATTTGGAGTGCCTAGATATATTATGACTGATGGAGGTTCTCATTTTATTCATGGAGGTTTTAGAAAAACTCTTGCTAAGTATGGTATTAATCATAGAATTGCTTCCGCTTATCATCCTCAAACTAGTGGTCAAGTGGAATTATCAAATAGAGAAATTAAATCTATTTTGGGAAAGACTGTTAATAAAACTAGAAAGAATTGGGCTAGTAAATTGAAGGATGCACTATGGGCTTATAGAACTGCTTATAAAAATCCCATGGGAATGTCACCTTATAAAATGGTTTATGGGAAAGCTTGTCATTTACCTTTAGAACTAGAGCACAAAGCTTATTGGGCTGTTAGAGAATTAAATAAAGATCCTAAACTTGCTGGTGATAAGAGGTTGTTGCAATTAAGTTCTCTAGATGAATGGAGAAGTGAAGCTTATGAAAATGCTAAACTCTTTAAAGAGAAAGTTAAAAAATGGCATGATAGGAGGATTATCAAAAGAGAATTTAATATTGGGGATAAAGTCCTATTGTATCGGTCTCGTCTCAGATTCTTTGCAGGGAAATTACTCTCGAAATGGGAAGGACCATATGTTGTCGAGGAGGTGTATCGTTCAGGAGCAATCAAAATTAGCTCTCTCCAAGGCAATGCTACGCAAGTGGTGAATGGACAAAGACTCGAGCATTATATCTCAGGTGATTCTTATAATGTTGATGTTGATATTATTCAAGTGGAAACACCGGAGGCTTTCATCAAAGGGCAAATTGACAGTCCGCCAGAACTCGACTTTGAATAGGTAATAAAGATCGGTAATGAAAAGTACGCAATTTACTTTCCGAACAATATTTTTGCTGTTTTTGGAAAATATGAAAAATTACGAGTTCGAAACGGAGTGGAAAGGACGCACGAGGGGGTGCCACCATAGGGCGGCGCGGCCTGACCTGGGCCCGCGCCGACCTATGGTCTGGCCGCCCCGTCGCCCCTTTCCGACTCTAGTTCGATCTGGTACTTTTCGTTTGTCGTGAAAATTTTTGCTATATAATCCCCCGGACCCCTGGAGGTCCGTATATCGTTTTCTCGACGTGTTTTATTTCGAGCTGTTTCTGCCAGGATTTGCTTCAGATCTAGAGCCATCATGTCTTCGTCGGAAACTCCGAAGGACAGCTCCTGCAAGGATGTTGGCAACTTGTACATGGAGGAGCTGAGGATGCACCCCAAGGAGTTGCTGCTTGTTGAAGGAGAACTGCAGGTCAAGGATGTCCAGGGTCCTAAAGGAGAAGGAAGCTTGGAAGATAGGATGGAGAAGTTAGAACAGGAGGTTTTCAAATACAAGAAGATGGCTGAGCGTGAGGTGGATATCTTCCACAGGATTGTGTCTGAACTCATTGCTGAACATGAGAAGGAAACTGCAAAACTTTGGGGCGACATCCTCTCACTTCACGACACTGATGTCTACGTTCCCCCTCCTTTCCTGTAGACAGTGTTGGGCCTCCAAGAGCAGAGGTTTGTAGAACAGCAGCAAGTTTTCCCTTAAGTGGATACCCAAGGTTTATCGAACTCAGGGAGGAAGAGGTCAAAGATATCCCTCTCATGCAACCCTGCAACCACAAAGCAAGAAGTCTCTTGTGTCCCCAACACACCTAATAGGTGCACTAGTTCGGCGAAGAGATAGTGAAATACAGGTGGTATGAATATATATGAGCAGTAGCAACGGTGCGTAAAAATAGCTTGCCGGGCGTGTAGTTGATGGTGGTAGTATTGCAGCAGAGTAACGCAAAGAAACAAGAAACAAGCAGTAGTAACGCAGCAGTATTTAGGAACAAGGCCTAGGGATTAGACTTTCACTAGTGGACACTCTCAACATTGATCACGTAACAGAATAGATAAATGCATACTCTACACTTTTGTTGGATGATGAACACATTGCGTAGGATTACACGAACCCTCAATGCTGGAGTTAACAAGCTCCACAATAATGCTCATGTTTAAGTAACCTTATAGTGTAAGATAGATCAATAGACTAAACCAAGTACTAACATAGCATGCACACTGTCACCTTCATGCATATGTAGGAGGAATAGATCACATCAATATTATCATAGCAATAGTTAACTTCGCAATCTACAAGAGATCATGATCATAGCATAAACCAAGTACTAGCACGGTGCACACACTGTCACCTTTACACACGTGCAGGAGGAATATAACTACTTTAATAACATTGCTAGAGTAGCACATAGATGAATAGTGATACAAAACTCATATGAATCTCAATCATGTAAAGCAGCTCATGAGATTATTGTATTGAGGTACATGGGAGAGATGAACCACATAGCTACCGGTACAGCCCCGAGCCTCGATGGAGAACTACTCCCTCCTCATGGGAGCAGCAGCGGTGATGAAGATGGCGGTGAAGATGGCAGCGGTGTCGATGGAGAAGCCTTCCGGGGGCACTTCCCCGTTCCGGCAGCGTGCCGGAACAGAGACTCCTGTCCCCCAGATCTTGGCTTCGCGATGGCGGCGGCTCTGGAAGGTTTCTATGGTTTTCGTCGAACGCCTCAGGGTTTTCGATCCAGGGGCTTTATATAGGCGAAGAGGCGGCGCAGGAGGGCTGAAGGGCTGGCCAAACCATAGGGGGGCGCGGGCCCCCCTAGGCCGCGCCAGGGTATGGTGTGGTGGGCCTGTGCCCCCCCTCTGGCCCCTCTCGTGTGTTCTGGATGCTTCCGGGGATTCTAAGATCTTTGGCGTTGATTTCGTCCGATTCCGAGAATATTTCGTTACTAGGATTTCTGAAACCACAAACAGCAGAAAACAGGAACTGGCACTGTGGCATCTTGTTAATAGGTTAGTTCCGGAAAATGCATGAAAATGATATAAAGTGTGAACAAAACATGTTGGTATTGTCATAAAACAAGCATGGAACATCGGAAATTATAGATACGTTGGAGACGTATCAGCATCCCCAAGCTTAGTTCCTACTCGTCCTCGAGTAGGTAAACGATAAAAGATAATTTCTGAGGTGACATGCTACCAACATAATCTTAATCATACCATTGTAAAGCATATGAGATGAATGCAGCGATTCGAAACAATGTAAATGCAATGAGTAAACAAGTGAATCATATAGCAAAGACTTTTCATGAATAGTACTTTCGAGACAAGCATCAATAAGTCTTGCATAAGAGTTACTCACAAAGCAATAAATTCATAGTAGAGACATTGAAGCAACACAATGGAAGATTAAGTTTCAGCGGTTGCTTTCAACTTGTAACATGTATATCTCATGGATAGTTGTCAATGCAAAGCAATATAACAAATGCAATAAGCAAGTATATAAGAATCAATGCACAGTTCACACAAATGTTTGCTTCTTGAGGTGGAGAAAGATAGGTGAACTGACTCAACAATAAAAGTAAAAGAATGGTCCTTCAAAGAGGAAAGCATCGATTGCTATATTTGTGCTAGAGCTTTTATTTTGAAAACATGAAACAATTTTGTCAACGGTAGTAATAAAGCATATGTATCATGTAAATTATATCTTACAAGTTGCAAGCCTCATGCATAGTATACTAATAGTGCCCGCACCTTGTCCTAATTAGCTTGGACTACCGGATTATCACAATGCACATGTTTTAACCAAGTGTCACAAAGGGGTACCTCTATGCCGCCTGTACAAAGGTCTAAGGAGAAAGCTCGCATTGGATTTCTCGCTATTGATTATTCTCAACTTAGATATCCATACCGGGACAACATAGACAACAGATAATGGACTCCTCTTTTATGCATAAGCATGTAACAACAATTAATAATTTTCTCATATGAGATTGAGGATATTGTCCAAAACTGAAACTTCCACCATGGATCATGGCTTTAGTTAGCGGCCCAATGTTCTTCTCTAACAATATGCATGCTTAACCATAAGGTGGTAGATCTCTCTTACTTCAGACAAGACGAACATGCATAGCAACTCACATGAAATTCAACAAAGAGTAGTTGATGGCGTCCCCAGAAACATGGTTATCGCACAACAAGCAACTTAATAAGAGATAAAGTGCATAATTACATATTCAATACCACAATAGTTTTTAAGCTATTTGTCCCATGAGCTATATATTGCAAAGGTGAATGATGGAATTTTAAAGGTAGCACTCAAGCAATTTACTTTGGAATGGCGGAAAATACCATGTAGTAGGTAGGTATGGTGGACACAAATGGCATAGTGGTTGGCTCAAGTATTTTGGATGCATGAGAAGTATTCCCTCTCGATACAAGGTTTAGGCTAGCAAGGCTTATTTGAAACAAACACAAGGATGAACCGGTGCAGCAAAACTCACATAAAAGACATATTGAAAACATTATAAGACTCTACACCGTCTTCCTTGTTGTTCAAACTCAATACTAGAAATTATCTAGACCTTAGAGAAACCAAATATGCAAACCAAATTTTAGCATGCTCTATGTATTTCTTCATTAATGGGTGCAAAGCATATGATGCAAGAGCTTAATCATGAGCACAACAATTGCCAAGTATCACATTACCCAAGACATTAATAGCAATTACTACATGTATCATTTTCCAATTCCAACCATATAACAATTTAACGAAGGAGAAACTTCGCCATGAATACTATGAGTAGAAACCAAGGACATACTTGTCCATATGCTACAGCGGAGCGTGTCTCTCTCCCACACAAGCATGATGTAATCCAATTTATTCAAACACAAACAAAAACAAAAACAAACAGACGCTCCAAGTAAAGTACATAAGATGTGACGGAATAAAAATATAGTTTCAGGGGAGGAACCTGATAATGTTTTCGATGAAGAAGGGGATGCCTTGGGCATCCCCAAGCTTAGACGCTTGAGTCTTCTTAATATATGCAGGGGTGAACCACCGGGGCATCCCCAAGCTTAGAGCTTTCACTCTCCTTGATCATGTTGCATCATACTCCTCTCTTGATCCTTGAAAACTTCCTCCACACCAAACTCGAAACAACTCATTAGAGGGTTAGTGCACAATATAAATTTGACATATTCAGAGGTGACACAATCATTCTTAACACTTCTGGACATTGCATAATGCTACTGGACATTAGTGGATCAAAGAAATTCATCCAACATAGCAAAAGAGGCAATGCGAAATAAAAGGCAGAATCTGTCAAAACAGAACAGTTCGTATTGACGAATTTTAAAATGGCACCAGACTTGCTCAAATGAAAATGCTCAAATTGAATGAAAGTTGCGTACATATCTGAGGATCATGCACGTAAATTGGCTTAATTTTCTGAGCTACCTACAGGGAGGTGGACCCAGATTCGTGACAGCAAAGAAATCTGGAACTGTGCAGTAATCCAAATCTAGTACTTACTTTTCTATCAACGGCTTTACTTGGCACAACAAAACACAAAACTAAGATAAGGAGAGGTTGCTACAGTAGTAAACAACTTCCAAGACACAAATATAAAACAAAGTACTGTAGCAAAATAACACATGGGTTATCTCCCAAGAAGTTCTTTCTTTATAGCCATTAAGATGGGCTCAGTAGTTTTAATGATGCACTCGCAAGAAATTGTATTTGAAGCAAAAGAGAGCATCAAGAGGCAAGTTCAAAACACATTTAAGTCTAACATGCTTCCTATGCATAGGAATCTTGTAAATAAACAAGTTCATGAAGAGCAAAGTAAAAAGCATAGGAAGATAAAACAAGCATAGCTTCAAAAATTTCAGCACATAGAGAGGTATTTTAGTAACATGAAAATTTCTACAACCATATTTTCCTCTCTCATAATAACTTTCAGTAGCAACATGAGCAAACTCAACAATATAACTATCACATAAAGCATTCTTATCATGAGTCTCATGCATAAAATTATTACTCTCCACATAAGCATAATCAATTTTATTAGTAATAGTGGGAGCAAATTCAACAAAGTAGCTATCATTATTATTCTCATCATCAAATATAGGAGGCATATTGTATTCATAATCAAATTCATCCTCCATAACAGGTGGCAACAAAAGACTACTATCATTATAATCATCATAAATAGGAGGTAAAGAATCATCAAAGAAAATTTTCTCCTCAATGCTTGGTGGACTAAAAAGATCATGCTCATCAAAACCAGCTTCCCCAAGCTTAGAATTTTCCATATCATTAGCAACAATGGTGTTCAAAGTATTCATGCTAACATGTTCCATGGGTTTTTTAATTTTCGCATTAAACCATTCATGTCTTGACTCAGGAAATAGTACAAAGAGCTCACAGATGTTTTCCATTATGCCTAACTAGTGTAAACAAGAAACAAAAAGATGCAATTGCAGGATCTAAAGGAAATAGCTTCGAGCACAAACACAATGGCGCCAGAAAAGTACTTTACCTGGAACCTAAGTATGAGTGCCTTTTACCTTTCCTCCCCGGCAGCGGCGCCAGAAAAGTGCTTGATGTCTACATTCCCCCTCCTTTCCTGTAGACAGTGTTGGGCCTCCAAGAGCAGAGGTTTGTAGAACAGCAGCAAGTTTTCCCTTAAGTGGATACCCAAGGTTTATCGAACTCAGGGAGGAAGAGGTCAAAGATATCCCTCTCATGCAACCCTGCAACCACAAAGCAAGAAGTCTCTTGTGTCCCCAACACACCTAATAGGTGCACTAGTTCGGCGAAGAGATAGTGAAATACAGGTGGTATGAATATATATGAGCAAGAGCAACGGTGCGTAAAAATAGCTTGCTGGCGTGTAGTTGATGGTGGTAGTATTGCAGCAGTAGTAACGCAGTAAAACAGTAAACAAGCAGTAGTAACGCAGCAGTATTTAGGAACAAGGCCTAGGGATTAGACTTTCACTAGTGGACACTCTCAACATTGATCACGTAACAGAATAGATAAATGCATACTCTACACTTTTGTTGGATGATGAACACATTGCGTAGGATTACACGAACCCTCAATGCCGGAGTTAACAAGCTCCACAATAATGCTCATGTTTAAGTAACCTTATAGTGTAAGATAGATCAATAGACTAAACCAAGTACTAACATAGCATGCACACTGTCACCTTCATGCATATGTAGGAGGAATAGATCACATCAATATTATCATAGCAATAGTTAACTTCGCAATCTACAAGAGATCATGATCATAGCATAAACCAAGTACTAGCACGGTGCACACACTGTCACCTTTACACATGTGCAGGAGGAATATAACTACTTTAATAACATTGCTAGAGTAGCACATAGATGAATAGTGATACAAAACTCATATGAATCTCAATCATGTAAAGCAGCTCATGAGATTATTGTATTGAGGTACATGGGAGAGATGAACCACATAGCTACCGGTACAGCCCCGAGCCTCGATGGAGAACTACTCCCTCCTCATGGGAGCAGCAGCGGTGATGAAGATGGCGGTGAAGATGGCAGCGGTGTCGATGGAGAAGCCTTCCGGGGGCACTTCCCCGTTCCGGCAGCGTGCCGGAACAGAGACTCCTGTCCCTCAGATCTTGGCTTCGCGATGGCGGTGGCTCTGGAAGGTTTCTGTGGTTTTCGTCGAACGCCTCAGGGTTTTCGATCCAGGGGCTTTATATAGGCGAAGAGGCGGCGCAGGAGGGCTGAAGGGCTGGCCAAACCATAGGGGGGTGCGGGCCCCCCCTAGGCCGCGCCAGGGTATGGTGTGGTGGGCCTGTGCCCCCCCTCTGGTCCCTCTCGTGTGTTCTGGATGCTTCCGGGGATTCTAAGATCTTTGGCGTTGATTTCGTCCGATTCCGAGAATATTTCGTTACTAGGATTTCTGAAACCAAAAACAGCAGAAAACAGGAACTGGCACTGTGGCATCTTGTTAATAGGTTAGTTCCGGAAAATGCATGAAAATGATATAAAGTGTGAACAAAACATGTTGGTATTGTCATAAAACAAGCATGGAACATCGGAAATTATAGATACGTTGGAGACGTATCAGACACCACCAACAAGCTCCAAGCACAACTCTATGACGTTCAGAATCAGAACTGTGAGTATGAAAACAGGTTTAAATACATAAGCCGTGTTGCTAGTTTCAGGATTCCCGAGACCAAGATGTCGTTTCTTGATGGAGAGCCTCTTCCTTTGAAGTTTGATGACGGGAGTTCATCACCACCATCGCCGCAGGAGTAATTCATCATCGGTATTGGCATCCCCTTGGTTTGTTCCAAGCTTGGGGGAGTGCCGCGGTATCACATCATCACTACCTTTTACTTTTTTTGTCAAGTAGTGACATATCATGAGTAGGGAAATTATCATATAAGATTGGGTTGCAGTTTGGAAGTATCTCTCCTTTAGTTGGTTGTCTATGTATCCCTTGGTGTGAGTTATCATTATGGAATATTAATGAGAAGTCTTATCATTTACATATTGCACATCTTATTTTAGTTTGCAATCTCTACTATATGATTTACCTTGTCATTAGTATTGGTATCACTTTGGGAGCATTGAATAAATCTATTTGGTTTTGGCAAACTTAGCATTGGTCAATAGCAACAACACTTTGAGGTTTAAGTAGAAAAGAGAAATACATGTAGATGTTTCATTGTCTTTCTTTCTTGTTAGCTCATAGCTTATTATTCTGAAGTTAAAATTGTTTGTGCTTACAAGGAAGATGCATGATTGTTTCTATCACATGTATATTTGTTTGTTTCCCTCAACTCTTATGCTTGCTATTTAACCTTGCTAGCCAAAAACCTGTACTGAGAGGGAATACTTCTCGTGCATCCAAACCTTAGCCCAAACCTATGCCATTTGTGTCCACCAGACCTACCTACTACATGGTATTTTCTGCTATTCCAAGTAAATACTTCATGTGCTACCTTTAAACAATTCAAAACTTAGTATCTCTTATTTGTGTCAATGTTTTATAGCTCATGAGGAAGTATGTGGTGTTTTATCTTTCAATCTTGTTGGGCAACTTTCACCAATTGACTAGTGGCTTCATCCGCTTATCCAATAATTTTGCAAAAAGAGCCGGCAATGGGATTCCCAGTCCCAAATTAATTAAACTAAATAGACACTCCTCCATGGTATGTGATTGATGGACGGCACCCGAAGGATTCGGTTAGCCATGGCTTGTGTAAGAAAAGGTTGGGGGGAGTGTCATCATCATAATAAAACTAAAATAAAAAGGCACTCCTTCATGGTATGAGATTGTTGGCAGGCACCCGAGGATTCGGTTAGCCATGGTTTGTGAAAGAAAGGTTGGAAGGAGTGCCACACAAAATAAAAATAAAATGGGAGCCGCTCTTTGAAGGTTTGTCTGGCAAGGGGGTTAGAGTACCCGCTACCAGTCGTTGACAACAACAAACACCTCTCAAAATGTTACTTTTATTCTCTTTATATGATTGCAAAACTGAAAAAGCTCTATGATACGTCTCCGACGTATCGATAATTTCTTATGTTCCATGCCACATTATTGATGTTATCTACATGTTTTATGCACACTTTATGTCATATTCGTGCATTTTCTGGAACTAACCTATTAACAAGATGCCGAAGTGCCAGTTGCTGTTTTCTGCTGTTTTTGGTTTCAGAAATCCTAGTAAGGAAATATTCTCGGAATTGGACAAAATCAAAGCCCAGGGGCCTATTTTTCCACGAAGCTTCCAGAAGTCCGAAGACGAACGAAGAGGGGCCACGAGGTAGCCAGAGCATAGGGCGGCGCGGCCCCTGCCCTGGCCGCGCGGCCCTATGGTCTGGGCCCCCCGTGCCGCCTCTTGACCTACCCTTCCGCCTACTTAAAGCCTCCGTGACGAAACCCCCAGTACCGAGAGCCACGATACGGAAAACCTTCCAGAGACGCCGCCAACGCCGATCCCATCTCGGGGGATCCAGGAGATCGCCTCCGGCACCCTGCCGGAGAGGGGAATCATCTCCCGGAGGACTCTACGCCGCCATGGTCGCCTCCGGAGTGATGTGTGAGTAGTCTACCCCTGGACTATGGGTCCATAGCAGTAGCTAGATGGTTGTCTTCTCCCCATTGTGCTATCATTGTCGGATCTTGTGAGCTACCTAACATGATCAAGATCATCTATCTGTAATTCTATATGTTGCGTTTGTTGGGATCCGATGAATAGAGAATACTTGTTATGTTGATTATCAAAGCTATGTCTATGTGTTGTTTATGATCTTGCATGCTCTCCGTTATTAGTAGATGCTCTGGCCAAGTTGATGCTAGTAACTCCAAGAGGGAGTATTTATGCTCGATAGTGGGTTCATGTCTCCGTGAATATGGAGGGGTGACAAGAACCTCTAAGGTTATGTATGTGATGTTGCCACTATGGATAAAACATTGGTGATATGTTCAATGATGTAGTCACTAGTTACATTACGCGCAAGACTTATTGCATTTTTCTGTTTTTAGCAACTTAATACTGGAGGGGGTTCGGATGATAACCTGAAGGTGGACTTTTTAGGCATAGATGCATGCTGGATGGCGGTCTATGTACTTTGTCGTAATGCCCAATTAAATCTCACTATACTCATCATGATATGTATTTGCATGGTCATGCCCTCTTTATTTGTCAATTGCCCAACTGTAATTTGTTCACCCAACATGCTGTTTATCTTATGGGAGAGACACCTCTAGTGAACTGTGGACCCCGGTCCAATTCTCTTTACTGAAATACAATCTACTGCAATACTTGTTCTACTGTTTTCTGCAAACAATCATCTTCCACACAATACGGTTAATCCTTTGTTACAGCAAGCCGGTGAGATTGACAACCTCACTGTTTCGTTGGGGCAAAGTACTTTGGTTGTGTTGTGCAGGTTCCACGTTGGCGCCGGAATCCCTGGTGTTGCGCCGCACTACATCCCGCCGCCATCAACCTTCAACGTGCTTCTTGGCTCCTCCTGGTTCGATAAACCTTGGTTTCTTTCTGAGGGAAAACTTGCTGCTGTGCGCATCATACCTTCCTCTTGGGGTTCCCAACGAACGTGTGAGTTACACGCCATCAAGCTCTTTTTCTGGCGCCGTTGCCGGGGAGATCAAGACACGCTGCAAGGGGAGTCTCCACTTCTCAATCTCTTTACTTTGTTTTTGTCTTGCTTAGTTTTATTTACTACTTTGTTTGCTGCACTAAATCAAAATACAAAAAAATTAGTTGCTAGTTTTACTTTATTTGCTATCTTTTTTGCTATATCAAAAACACACAAAAAATTAGTTTACTTGCATTTACTTTATGTAGTTTGTTTTATTTACTGTTGCTAAAATGGCCAACGCTGAAAATACTAAGTTGTGTGACTTCACAACCACAAATAATAATGATTTCTTATGCACACCTATTGCTCCACCTGCTACTACAGCAGAATTCTTTGAAATTAAACCTGCTTTACTGAATCTTGTTATGCGAGAGCAATTTTCTGGTGTTAGTTCTGATGATGCTGCTGCCCATCTTAATAATTTTGTTGAACTATGTGAAATGCAAAAATATAAAGATGTAGATGGTGATATTATTAAACTAAAATTGTTCCCTTTCTCATTAAGAGGAAGAGCTAAAGATTGGTTGCTATCTCTGCCTAAGAATAGTATTGATTCATGGACTAAATGCAAGGATGCTTTTATTGGTAGATATTATCCCCCTGCTAAAATTATATCTTTGAGGAGTAGCATAATGAATTTTAAACAATTAGATACTGAACATGTTGCTCAAGCTTGGGAAAGAATGAAATCTCTGGTTAAAAATTGCCCAACCCATGGACTGACTACTTGGATGATCATCCAAACCTTCTATGCAGGACTAAATTTTTCTTCACGGAATTTATTGGATTCAGCTGCTGGAGGTACCTTTATGTCCATCACTCTTGGTGAAGCAACAAAGCTTCTTGATAATATGATGATCAACTACTCTGAATGGCACACGGAAAGAGCTCCACAAGGTAAGAAGGTAAATTCTGTCGAAGAAACCTCTTCCTTGAGTGATAAGATTGATGCTATTACGTCTATGCTTGTGAATGATAGGACTAATATTGATCCTAATAATGTTCCATTAGCTTCATTGGTTGCACAAGAAGAACATGTTGATGTAAACTTCATTAAAAATAATAATTTCAACAACAATGCTTACCGGAACAATTCTAGTAACAACTATAGGCCATATCCTTATAATAATGGCAACGGCTATGGTAATTCTTATGGGAATTCTTACAATAATAATAGGAACACACCCCCTGGACTTGAAGCCATGCTTAAAGAATTTATTAGTACACAAACTGCTTTTAACAAATCTGTTGAAGAAAAGCTTGGGAAAATTGATATACTTGCTTCTAAAGTCGATAGTCTTGTCAGATGTTGATCTTTTGAAATCAAAAGTTTTGCCTAATGAGAATCATCATAATAAAATTGTTACTACAGCAAATGCCATCCAAGTTAGAATTAATGAGAATATAAGATTAATGGCTGAACTGCGTGCTAGGTGGGATAGAGAAGAAAATGAAAAACTAGCTAAAGAGAAGAATGTAGCTAAAATTTGGACTATTACCACCACTAGTAATGCTAATGCTACACATGTTGCTGCACCTCCTACTAATACTAATAAAAGAATTGGTGTTAGCAATGTTTCCACTTCTAATGCAAAGCGCGAAAAACTGCCTGAAACTGCTAAAACTCATTGAAACCGCTGTGATAAAGTCGCTGAAATTTTTTCCAACATTGGGGATGATGATCCCATTGCTTTAGATTATAATGGTTTGAATTTTGATGATTGCCACATCTCTGAAGTTATAAAGTTCTTGCAAAAACTTGCTAAAAGACCTAATGCTAGTGCTATAAATTTGGCTTTCACGCATCATATTACAAATGCTCTCATAAAAGCTAGAGAAGAGAAACTAGAGCGCGAAGCCTCTATTCCTAAAAAGCTAGAGGATGGTTGGGAGCCCATCATTAAGATGAAGGTTAAAGATTTTGATTGTAATGCTTTATCTGATCTTGGTGCAAGTATTTCTGTTATGCCTAAGAAAATTTATAATATGCTTGACTTGCCACCACTGAAAAATTGTTATTTGGATGTTAATCTTGCTGATCATTCTACAAAGAAACCTTTGGGTAAAGTTGATAATGTTCGTATTACCATTAACAATAACCTTGTCCCCGTTGATTTTGTTGTCTTGGATATTGAATGCAATGCATCTTGTCCCATTATATTGGGAAGACCTTTTCTTCGAACTGTTGGTGCTATCATTGATATGAAGGAAGGTAATATAAAATATCAATTTCCTCTCAAGAAAGGTATGGAACACTTCCCTAGAAAGAGAATGAAGTTACCTTTTGATTCTATTATGAGAACAAATTATGATGTTGACACTTCGTCTCTTGATAATACTTGATACACACTTTCTGCGCCTAGCTGAAAGGCGTTAAAGAAAAGCGCTTATGGGAGACAACCCATGTTTTTACCTACAGTACTTTGTTTTTATTTTGTGTCTTGGAAGTTGTTTACTACTGTAGCAACATCTCCTTATCTTAGTTTTGTGTTTTGTTGTGCCAAGTTAAGCCGTTGATAGAAAAGTAAGTACTAGATTTGGATTACTGCGCAGTTCCAGATTTCTTTGCTGTCACGAATCTGGGTCCACCTCCCTGTAGGTAGCTCAGAAAATTAAGCCAATTTACGTGCATGATCCTCAGATATGTATGCAACTTTCATTCAATTTGAGCATTTCCATTTGAGCAAGTCTGGTGCTATTTTAAAATTCGTCAATACGAACTGTTCTGTTTTGACAGATTCTGCCTTTTATTTCGCATTGCCTCTTTTGCTATGTCGGATGAATTTCTTTGATCCACTAATGTCCAGTAGCATTATGCAATGTCCACAAGTGTTAAGAATGATTGTGTCACCTCTGAATATGTTAATTTTTATTGTGCACTAACCCTCTAATGAGTTGTTTCGAGTTTGGTGTGGAGGAAGTTTTCAAGGATCAAGAGAGGAGTATGATGCAACATGATCAAGGAGAGTGAAAGCTCTAAGCTTGGGGATGCCCCGGTGGTTCACCCCTACATATTTTAAGAAGACTCAAGCGTCTAAGCTTGGGGATGCCCAAGGCATCCCCTTCTTCATCGACAACATTATCAGGTTCCTTCCCTGAAACTATATTTTTATTCCATCACATCTTATGTGCTTTTTCTTGGAGCGTCGGTTTGTTTTTGTTTTGTTTGAATAAAATGGATCCTAGCATTCACTTTATGGGAGAGAGACACGCTCCGCTGTAGCATATGGACAAGTATGTCCTTGGTTTCTACTCATAGTATTCATGGCGAAGTTTCTCCTTCGTTAAATTGTTATATGGTTGGAATTGGAAAATGATACATGTAGTAATTGCTATAAATGTCTTGGGTAATGTGATACTTGGCAATTGTTGTGCTCATGATTAAGCTCTTGCATCATATGCTTTGCACCCATTAATGAAGAAATACATAGAGCATGCTAAAATTTGGTTTGCATATTTGGTTTCTCTAAGGTCTAGATAATTTCTAGTATTGAGTTTGAACAACAAGGAAGACGGTGTAGAGTCTTATAATGTTTTCAATATGTCTTTTATGTGAGTTTTGCTGCACCGGTTCATCCTTGTGTTTGTTTCAAATAAGCCTTGCTAGCCTAAACCTTGTATCGAGAGGGAATACTTCTCATGCATCCAAAATACTTGAGCCAACCACTATGCCATTTGTGTCCACCATACCTACCTACTACATGGTATTTTCCGCCATTCCAAAGTAAATTGCTTGAGTGCTACCTTTAAAATTCCATCATTCACCTTTGCAATATATAGCTCATGGGACAAATAGCTTAAAAACTATTGTGGTATTGAATATGTAATTATGCACTTTATCTCTTATTAAGTTGCTTGTTGTGCGATAACCATGTTCACTGGGGACGCCATCAACTATTCATTGTTGAATTTCATGTGAGTTGCTAGGCATGTCCGTCTTGTCTGAAGTAAGAGCGATCTACCACCTTATGGTTAAGCATGCATATTGTTAGAGAAGAACATTGGGCCGCTAACTAAAGCCATGATCCATGGTGGAAGTTTCAGTTTTGGACATATATCCTCAATCTCAAATGAGAAAATTATTAATTGTTGTTACATGCTTATGCATAAAAGAGGAGTCCATTATCTGTTGTCTATGTTGTCCCGGTATGGATGTCTAAGTTGAAGAATAATCAATAGCGAGAAATCCAATGCGAGCTTTCTCCTTAGACCTTTGTACAGGCGGCATAGAGGTACCCCTTTGTGACACTTGGTAAAAACATGTGCATTGTGATGATCCGGTAGTCCAAGCTAATTAGGACAAGGTGCGGGCACTATTAGTACACTATGCATGAGGCTTGCAACTTATAAGATATAATTTACATGATGCATATGCTTTATTACTACCGTTGACAAAATTGTTTCATGTTTTCAAAATCAAAGCTCTAGCACAAATATAGCAATCGATGCTTTTCCTCTATGGAGGACCATTCTTTTACTTTCAATGTTGAGTCAGTTCACCTATTTCTCTCCACCTCAAGAAGCAAACACTTGTGTGAACTGTGCATTGATTCCTACATATTTGCCTATTGCACTTATTATATTACTCTATGTTGACAATATCCATGAGATATACATGTTACAAGTTGAAAGAAACCGCTGAAACTTAATCTTCTTTTGTGTTGCTTCAATGCTTTTACTTTGAATTATTGCTTTATGAGTTAACTCTTATGCAAGACTTATTGATGCTTGTCTTGAAGTGCTATTCATGAAAAGTCTTTGCTTTATGATTCACTTGTTTACTCATGTCATATACATTGTTTTGATCGCTGCATTCACTACATATGCTTTACAAATAGTATGATCAAGATTATGATGGCATGTCACTCCAGAAATTATCTGTGTTATCGTTTTACCTGCTCGGGACGAGCAGAACTAAGCTTGGGGATGCTGATACGTCTCCGACGTTTCGATAATTTCTTATGTTCCATGCCACATTATTGATGTTATCTACATGTTTTATGCACACTTTATGTCATATTCGTGCATTTTCTGGAACTAACCTATTAACAAGATGCCGAAGTGCCGCTTGTCTGTTTTCTGCTGTTTTTGGTTTCAGAAATCCTAGTAAGGAAATATTCTCGGAATTGGACGAAATCAAAGCCCAGGGGCCTATTTTTCCACGAAGCTTCCAGAAGTCCGAAGACGAACGAAGAGGGGCCACGAGGCAGCCAGAGCATAGGGCGGCGCGGCCCCTGCCCTGGCCGCGCGGCCCTATGGTCTGGGCCCCCCGTGCCGCCTCTTGACCTACCCTTCCGCCTACTTAAAGCCTCCGTGACGAAACCCCCAGTACCGAGAGCCACGATACGGAAAACCTTCCAGAGACGCCGCCAACGCCGATCCCATCTCGGGGGATCCAGGAGATCGCCTCCGGCACCCGGCCGGAGAGGGGAATCATCTCCCGGAGGACTCTACGCCGCCATGGTCGCCTCCGGAGTGATGTGTGAGTAGTCTACCCCTGGACTATGGGTCCATAGCAGTAGCTAGATGGTTGTCTTCTCCCCATTGTGCTATCATTGTCGGATCTTGTGAGCTGCCTAACATGATCAAGATCATCTATCTGTAATTCTATATGTTGCGTTTGTTGGGATCCGATGAATAGAGAATACTTGTTATGTTGATTATCAAAGCTATGTCTATGTGTTGTTTATGATCTTGCATGCTCTCCGTTATTAGTAGATGCTCTGGCCAAGTTGATGCTAGTAACTCCAAGAGGGAGTATTTATGCTCGATAGTGGGTTCATGTCTCCGTGAATCTGGAGGGGTGACAAGAACCTCTAAGGTTATGGATGTGCTGTTGCCACTAGGGATAAAACATTGGTGCTATGTTCAAGGATGTAGTCACTAGTTACATTACGCGCAATACTTAATGCAATTGTCTGTTGTTAGCAACTTAATACTGGAGGGGGTTCGGATGATAACCTGAAGGTGGACTTTTTAGGCATAGATGCATGCTGGATGGCGGTCTATGTACTTTGTCGTAATGCCCAATTAAATCTCACTATACTCATCATGATATGTATGTGCATGGTCATGCCCTCTTTATTTGTCAATTGCCCAACTGTAATTTGTTCACCCAACATGCTGTTTATCTTATGGGAGAGGCACCTCTAGTGAACTGTGGACCCCGGTCCAATTCTCTTTACTGAAATACAATCTACTGCAATACTTGTTCTACTGTTTTCTGCAAACAATCATCTTCCACACAATACGGTTAATCCTTTGTTACAGCAAGCCGGTGAGATTGACAACCTCACTGTTTCGTTGGGGCAAAGTACTTTGGTTGTGTTGTGCAGGTTCCACGTTGGCGCCGGAATCCCTGGTGTTGCGCCGCACTACATCCCGCCGCCATCAACCTTCAACGTGCTTCTTGGCTCCTCCTGGTTCGATAAACCTTGGTTTCTTTCTGAGGGAAAACTTGCTACTGTGCGCATCATACCTTCCTCTTGGGGTTCCCAACGAACGTGTGAGTTACACGCCATCACTCTAGCACATGATTTAATCCCTGCTTCCCTCTGCGAAGGGCCTGTCTTTTACTTTATGTTGACTCAGTAAACCTATTTCCCTCCATCTCCAGCAAGCATTTGAGTAGTTGTGATCAAACCATTATATTGTGATTTGCTTCATCATGTCTTTTATTCTTCCTTGTTTAGTACAAGTTTTATCTGAATGAATATAGCTTTGCAAGTTATCAATGACCATGAAGAGACTATTATGATTGAGTATGCAAGTTGTGCCTTATAAACTTTAACATGAGAGCGCTGCTCAATGAGATAAGTATAATCTGTTAATTGTTCTCTGACCAAGAACGAAGTTTGCCATCACCAATTATGATTTCTTATGCACCTTTATTTGTGATTACCTTATACTTGTTTCAAGTTGAGTTATAAGAGGAAGTTGACTACTATAATGTCTTGTGCGAATGAATATGATGCTTCTTGTCCGTATTTTATTTATCGACTCTTCACTCCATAAACATGTGGTCCTGTTTATCGAGCTCAGTTTCGCTTGGGGACAAGCGAAGTCTAAGCTTGGGGGGAGTTGATACGTCCAATTTGCATCACTATTTTATATCATAATTTGCTGTTATTCATTGATATATTTCATATTGGGACACAATACTTATGTTATTTCATCTATTTTGCATGTTTCATCATTATTGGAGGATCAAGCACCGGAGCCAGGATTCTGCTGGAAAAAGCGCCGTCAGAACGCAATATTTCGGAAGATCAACTGTGGAAGGAAATTATACCAAAAATCCTATTTTTCAAGATGACGATGGAAGCCAGAAGGAGGAGCCAGGAGGACCCAGGGTGGGCCCACACCATAGGGCGGCGCGGCCCATGGCCTGGCCGCGCCACCATGTGGTGTGGGGGCCCCACAGCCCCTTTCGCCTCCTTTTCTTCGCGAAACCCTTCGTCCCGAAAACCTAAGCCACAGAGGGTACCTCGCGAAGAGTTACAGCCGCCTCTGCGGGGCGGAGAACACCAGAGAGAAAAGAGCTCTCCGGCGGGCAAGAATCCGCCGGGGAAATTCCCTCCCGGAGGGGGAAATCGACGCCATCGTCACCGTCATCGAGCTGGACATCATCTCCATCACCATCATCATCATCTCCACCATCATCACCGCCGTCTCCACCGCTGGACACCGTCACCGCCGTAGCAATTTGGGTTTGATCTTGATTGTTTGATAGGGGAAACTCTCCCGGTATCGATCTCTACTTGTTGTTGATGCTATTGAGTGAAACCATTGAACCAAGTTTATGTTCAGATTGTTATTCATCATCATATCACCTCTGATCATGTTCCATATGATGTCTCGTGAGTAGTTCGTTTAGTTCTTGAGGACATGGGTGAAGTCTAAATGTTAGTAGTGAACTATGGTTGAGTAATATTCAATGGTATGATATTTAAGTTGTGGTGTTATTCTTCTAGTGGTGTCATGTGAACGTCGACTACATGAAACTTCACCATTTATGGGCCTAGGGGAATGGATCTTGTATTCGTTTGCCAATTGCGGGGTTGCCGGAGTGACAGAAACCTAAACCCCCGTTGGTATATCGATGCAGGAGGGATCGCAGGATCTCAGAGTTTAAGGCTGTGGTTAGATTTATATCACAAGTATGTATTAGTCCTAGGAAGGGCGGTACATTAGCATAGGTTCACCCACACAACACTTATCATAACAATGAAGATTATTTAGCCGTATGTAGCGAAAGCACTAGACTAAAATCCCGTGTGTCCTCGAGAACGTTTGGTCATTATAAGTAAACAAACCGGCTTGTCCTTTGTGCTAAAAAGGATTGGGCCACTCGCTGCAATTGTTACTCTCGCACTTTACTTACTCGTACTTTATTCAACTGTTGCATCAAAAACCCCTGAATACTTGTCTGTGAGCATTTACAGTGAATCCTTCATCGAAACTGCTTGTCAACACCTTCTGCTCCTCGTTGGGATCGACATTCTTACTTATCGAAAATACTACGATACACCCCCTATACTTGTGGGTCATCAGAGCCTTTGCACCATTCAAGTCCTTCATATTGAATCTCTTGAGCATGTCTTGAATGTACTTTGCTTGGCAAATGAATGTTCCTTCTCTCAATTGCTTGATCTCAAATCCAAGAAATAACCTTAATTCACCCATCATGGACATCTCGAACTTGTTGGTCATAAGCTTTGAAAATTCTTGAGCCAAAGATAATATCATCAACATATATTTGGCAAATGAAAAGCTCCCCATCAACCCTCTTAGTAAAAAGAGTGGGGTCGATTAGCCCGAATTGAAATACACGGTCTAGTAACAACTCTTTAAGGTGCTCATACCACGCACGTGGGGCTTGCTTAAGGCCATAGAGTGCCTTGTCGAGTTGATAGACATGGTTAGGCAACTCTAGATCCTCGAACCCGGGAGGTTGCTTAACAAAGACCAACTCTTTTAGAGGTCCATTAAGAAAAGCACTTTTAACATCCATTTGTTGCAATTTACTTTTAACACCCAGGATACGGATGGACTCAAGGCGAGCCACGGGAGCATAGGTTTCACCGAAATAAATTCCTTCCACTTGAGAGAAACCTTGAGCCACCAATCTTGCCTTCTTTTGAATGACAATACCATGTTCATCTTTCTTGTTCTTGAATATCCACTTCGTGTCAATAACATTGCGGCAATCTTTGGACTTATCTACTAGTCTCCATACTTTGTTGCGCTTGAAGTTATTGAGTTCTTCATGCATATCATCCAACCAATCCGGATCTTCAAGTGCATCAAAGGCTTTCTTTGGTTCCACCATGGAGATATAAGCTTGATGATCACTAAAGTTGGCTAGTTGTCTCCGGGTGGTCATTTGCTTCCTCAAGTCACCAACAACTTTGTCAATAGTGTGACCTCGAAGTTCCAAAGTTCTTGCAACTCTTATTTTGCGATGGGCTTCAATGTCTTCAAAACACCTTTGAGACATCACTTGGTCTTCTTGACTATTTTGATCCCCGTCTTGACCATCAATTTGAGCTTGCTCAACTTCTTGAGTTTGCTCTTTATCATGAGGTTGATCATGGGCATCAGTTGGAGTTGCACCATTATCATTGGGTTGTTCTTGTTCAACACTTGGTGCTTCTCCATCAATCTCATTAGGTTGATCTTGTCCTTGATCTTGCTCATGAGCGGGAGGGTCTTGAGCTTGTTCTTTGGTTGTTGTAACATTGTCCACAAGATCCGGAACTTGTTGAGCTTGTGAGGATGAGGGCTCCACTTGAGTAGAGCATAGTCCTTCCCGAGGCGCCACACCGTGTCCCTCAATGGGTAGGTGAATTCCCGTCCCCATTCTTACTATGGCGTCTTGAGGTATTTCATCATATGCACAAACATCAACTTGCCCCACTTGGGAGCCATCATTTTCTTCGAATGTCACACTACAAGATTCAACGACAATAGCCGAGACTTTGTCAAAGACTCTATAAGTGTGATATTCGGCACCGTAACCAACAAAAATACCCTCCAAAGCTTTAGGTGCAAATTTAGACAAACAAACTCCCTTGATTTTATAGAAACACTTAGAACCAAAAACATGATAGTAGGAGATATTGGGCTTGTTTCCGGTGAGGATTTCATAAGGAGTCTTTGAAAGGATACGGATGTCGCCTAGAGGGGGGGGTGAATAGGCGGTTTAAAACTTTTCCGAGATGGGATTAACAAATGCGGAATAAAACTAGCGTTTACCTTGTCAAGCCCAAAGCCTATATACTATGGTTCACCTATGTGCATCAACAACTTATTCTAAGCAAAGGTTCACCTATGTGCACCAACAACTTATGCTAAGCAATACAAGCAAGTATGTGATAGCAAGATATATATAACTTCAAGCACGATGGCTATCACAAGGTAAAGTGCATAAGTAAAGAGCTCGGGTATAGAGATAACCGTGGCACACGGGAGACGAAGATTTATCCCGAAGTTCACACTCTTGCGAGTGCTAATCTCCGTTGGAGAGGTGCGGTGGCTTAGTGCTCCCGAACGCCACAACAGGCTCACCTTGAGGTGTGGTTGCTCGATGCACACCAACGCCACAAAGGCCTCACCCCAAGATGCGGTACTCACACCACACACCGAACGCCACGAAGGCGCCTCACCTAAATCTCCGGTGACCCTCGCCACAAAGGCCTAGGTCACGGTTCCACTAAGGGATTTCCTTCGAGGCGGAAACCGGGCCTTACACAAAGATTGGGGCACACATCCACAACTTAATTGGAGGCTCCCAACAAACCGCCACAAAGGCCTAGAATCCGTCTAGGGTTCCAAGAACCCAAGAGTAACAACCTTCTTGCTTTCACCACCACGAATCACCATGGAGAACTCAAACCGATCCACCAAATGCAATGGCAAGAACACCACAAAGATGCTCAAGTCCTTCTCTCTCAAATTCCAACAAAGCTACAAAAGCTATTGGGGGGAATAAGAGAGGAAGAACAAAGGAATTCACAAAGAACACCAAGATCAAGATCTAGAGAGTTCCACTCACAAAGAGATGGATTTGATTGGTAGAAATGTAGATCTAGATCTCCTCTCTCTTTTCCCTCAAATGGGGGCAAGAATCATGGAGGGATTGAGAGATAGAGCAAGCTTCTCTAGTTCAACAATGGAGGAGAGAGAGAGAGAGAAGCTACAGCCCAAGGAGGAAGAAGGGGAGTATTTATACCCCCCAAGAAAATCGAGCCGTTGGGCAAAACCAGGGCCGGATAATCCGGCCTAAGTAAGGGCCGGATAATCCGGCCTAAGTAAGGGCCGGATTATCCGGGGGGCGGATTATCCGGCCTCAGGGACAAAACCTGGTCAAAATCCGGCCAAAAATCTGGCCCCTATCCAGAGCTGCTTTTCTTCCAGTCCTTAGCCGATTTGGGGGGGGGGGGGGGATATTTCCGAAATATCCGGTCCGGATAATCCGGCCCGGATATTTCTGAAAAATCCGGCCTGGCAAAACTGCAGAAACACCAAAACTAAAACGGGCATAACTTTAGCATCCGGACTCCGATTTTGATGATCTTGGGCTTGTTTTGAAGCTAGGAACAAGCTCTACAAGATCATGCAGGAAACCATCATAGTCCAACAAGGGAGGATAGAGACAAATGATGAAAGGTTTGACCTATCTAAAAAAGACATACCGGTAAAACCTCCAATCTCGAAAATGCAACAAGTTGCCCGTGCAAAAACCATTCTTGATGAACTAGAGCTTGTCATGAGAATAAGCACAAGCTCTAAATCATCACATGGATAAGATACAAATAACAACCAAGAAAGATGATGAATCAAACTCGAAAACGCAACAAGTGATCTATGTGAAATCCGTTTTCGATGAACTAGAGTTTGTCATGAGAATAAGCACAAGCTCTAAAACATCACATGGATAAGGTCCAAATAACAACCAAGAAAGATGATGCAAGGATGCAAAGGTTTGAGCTCTCTCCGAACGATACAATCGAGTTACTCACTCGAGAGCCCTCTTGATAGTACGGCAACTAAACTATAAACCGATCTCCAACTACACTATGAGACCGGTGAGAAAGAAACCCTATCAAGAGCAAACCTTATACTTGCGCATTCCACTTGAGCTCGATGACGACGATCTTGACCTCAACAAGATGGAACGCCTTTCTTGCTTGTGCTTGCTTGACGAAGTCTTGTGGATTGCTCCCCCATAATCCACCATGGAAGAGCTTCTTCTTCGGCGCATCTTCACATAACCATGAACACCATGTGGATTGCTCCCCCATAATCCACCATGGGAGAGCTTCTTCTTCGGCGCATCTTCACATATCCATGATCACCATATGGATGGCAAGACTCAAGCAAAGGATCTCTTCGAGATGGCTCATCTTGAACTTGCACTTCATTCTTCATCATATTGATGTCTTGAAGTAACTTGAGGGCTCACTTCATCTTCATCTTCAAGACATACTTGACACTTGATATCCTTCATCAAATTCTTCTTATTGCAACCTTGAAGCCAACATATGGTTCAAGAATTGCCTATGGACAACTCCTACAAATATAACTCAAATGCAAACATTAGTCCATAGGGATTGTCATTAATTACCAAAACCACACATGGGGGCTCCATGCACTTTCAATCTCCCCCATTTTGGTAATTGATGACAATCTCTTTGAGAGGGTTTATATAAGGAATTTAAGTAACAATAAGTTGAATATATAGAGCAAACTCCCCCATAATATATGCATGCGTGAATGATCTTGACTTTCATTGCATATATTGGCATTCAAAGCCTAGTGGATTTTCCTCTAAATATTCAACTATGCAAAGCAACAAGATGCAATGCAATAAAGGCACATGCCTAAGCACAAAGCAAAGACATAACACATGCTTAAGCACAAAGCAAAGACATAACCAAATTCCCTTAAACCCTCCAAACTTCTCCCCCATTGGCACCAATTGCCGAAATGGGTGAAAAATTTAGAAGGTCAATATAGTGAGAGTTCCTCCATAGCGTGTGCATTTTTCATAATTTGAGTGGAATCAAATGCACATATCCAATGACGAATATTCAGAAGGAATCACACTATAGATAGGATCAAAGATTGCAAAGAGATAACAAAGTCAAGAAGCTTCAACAAATGAAGCAAGCAACCAAATGAACCACAAGGAAGATACCAAAAGAAAGATAGATATTATGATAAGATCAAGAAGATTGCTCTAAATAATATGAGGAAGCTCCCCAAGGTTTGTGCACAAAACTAGACAATTTGCATTGGAGTATAAAGTGCACAAACATGGAATCATCACTCCCACAATATCATTCAAAAACAAAAGATACCAAGTGAATCAAACTCTAATGATCACCAAAAGATAGTGCTCTAAATCAAATGAGGAAGCTCCCCAAGGTACATGCATAAATTAAAATATTGCATTTGAATACAATATGCATAACATGGAATCCTCACTCCCTCATTACCATTTAAAACACAAACATTTGCAATAGATCATAGATAGAAAAATAAGCTTAACACTTGCAACAAACAAATAGTTGAGCAACAAGTAAGAGGCACCATAATAAAAAGGTTCAACCAAGAGGATATGTGAAAGGCATGATAAAGCATATTATAAGACTATTACAAGGATGAGCAAAAAGCATCATCATAGTCTTCAATGAATTATATGTTTAGCATGACCAATCAACACACAATAAATAAATAAGATATCAAAAGGTGATGTATCATCTCTTATGTGTATAAGTTTCTCTAAGTGGGCAATATCACAAAGATATTTATCCACAAAGAAACATGCACACACAAAATAGATACGCAAAAAAAATTAGTATGATATCCAAGACGAAGTCATGCAATATACCAATAAGAATTTTTGCTTAATAGCATGGCCCAAGGCTCAATTTTATCTTATTGTACATTCATGAACTTCAACCACAAACAACTAAAATACATCACAAATATCAACAAGGGAAAGAAGATAGTTGGGATGCATTTGAGAAAGGCAACAAGTATCACAAACGAGGATACCAAAAGAAGTAACTAAATTTGCACTTTCATCTATATTGCACATGTGAGAGCCTTGAGGAATTGATATGCAATAAAATTGCTAGATAGGCATAGTTGGGATGGATGAATCATGAGCCTGATTTAAAATACTTCCCAACAAATGCACTCATCTCAAATTACTCACATTCACAATAAAGAGGTTTCATTAAGACTTTTGCAAGAAGCACAACATTTGCAAATCAAGAGATTCATGCCAAGATGCAACCACATGGTTGGATGCTAGAAAAATATGCATGAGAGGATACTTGTTACCAAGATAGCATTGGTGTGGATGTAGTAGATATGTGTTCGTTGACCATCCTAGCTTGCCTCAAGTTACCATTGAGTCACCACTTCTTTCCAAGAGTGAGACAAGCATCCAATGCATATCCATTGTACCTAACACAAAGGTGAGTACAAAATGGTCCCCAAAATAATTGGGTCCGAAGTAGTTAGACACACTACAACATATAGGACAAACTCCACAATTCTATGTGCATATAGATATGAAATTGAATTTCATGCACATCTTCCAAATAAGGATTTGATGGAGTTTACCCTATATATTGGATCAATGAAAGTGACACATGCCATAAGATATACATATATTAAATATGCATGCACAATACTTTCAAGGACCAAAGGAAGATACAATTTGGACAAAACACCAAATAAATCAAGAGACAATGGTTGCCCAAATTATGTCAAAGAATCAAATCAACACAAGATTGACTCCAAAGACTTATCTCATTATAAGAAGCTAATTAAGCCTAAGCACAAAGGAATGAGATAACCAACTCCCAAGAGAGCAAGGTTCCAACAAATAAACCAAACCCTCGACATTTTTTTTTATGACGGTACAAAGTACCAAAAAGAAAATTTATGTCTCCCAAAACCAAATTTTCGATAATGATCAAGAGAAGTTTAAACATTATAACAAATATAGGAGAGCTCCCCCAAGATTAGTGCATTATCTAGGATTTAGAATATGGATACAAAATGCACAAAACTAGGATCATCACGCTACCTATATGTACTAAAAATGCTAAGAAATTTTGAATAGACAAATTAGATCCATAAGATGCAAAGAAGACACATGGGAGTCAAAGCACAACAAATTCATGGCAATAAATAAGGCAATTTTAAACACAAGAGCCAATGTAGATATGATCAATAAACATCTACCTCATCATTGATTACCACTTGTCCTAGGACAAGAGGTATTAGGAAATATTTCCCGGTGGTAGTTTGTAAGTATACATAAGATCATATTTACAACGAACAAAGCATATGGTAAAAGATAAGATTTAACCATCATGCAAAGATAGCTTCTTGATAGCTTCATTTAGTCATACCAACATGCAAGGCAATTAATAGTATTCATACCAACATGCAAAGCAATTAATAGTATTCATACCAACATGCAAAGCAATTAATAGTATGACTTGAAGCACATGGTTTTCCAAAAATGTATTGAGGGACACCTTGTGAAAACCATGCCAAGAAAAACTTTCACACATAAGATCCACAAAGATATTAGCAATGAACCTATTTAAGCAAATTGGAGCTTGTTTGAGCAAACATGCCACATAGGGGAGAGATAATTTACGGTATAAATTCTATGTGACACAACCTCAAATGTTCACATTTTCTAGGCTTGTAATATGCACAAAGCTTATTACTCCCCCATAATGTGATAAGGAAATTATTTTCACAAGAGGCAAATAAGATCGAAGAAGAGATATTAATGGACATTAGAATTTGAATTTCTCATGAAGATGACATACCACATAGCGACTAGATAATCTCGCAATATCAATTCTAAGTGATATTCCTCATGTACACACATTGTTTAGGATCATGAAATTCCCAAAGGAATATCACTCCCCAAAAATGGGATTGTCCATTAATCGCTCATAAGAGCCATATAAGATACAACAAGATGCAAAGAGGCTCCAACACAAACACAAATACATGGTGTGCAACCCGACATGCATAGACTCGATTTCTCAAGCAAAACAATTAGGAAGCACAACATATACAAACACATGTTAGGAACAAAACTAACACATGCAAAGGGGCGAGTAACTTTCAATATAAATGAGTTGAGCACATGTTACCGCAAGGAGGAACATTGATCATATGATAGAAGCAAGATAACAAAGACTTGGCTTGAGATAATATAAATGATGAAGATCCCTTAATTCTTCATGATGTAGCCAAGTCTCCAATGCCCTCCAACAAGCACCTATTGATCAAGTTTTGGATTGTTGGTCCCCAACTAAGTTGGGTCCTAAGAGGTTAGTCACAATAGGCTTGGCAACCCAAATGGTTCTTTTCTTGACACCACTTTGAGCACCAACATATTTGGCAAACACATTGCCACCCTCATCCTTACGAAGAGAATAAACATCATCAACGGTGATAGAGTTGGATGAGGTACCAATAGTGCAAAAGGAGGAGATGTGGCCCTTCTCGCGGCATATGTAGCAAGTTCTTTTCTTCTCCTTCTTCTCACTAGATTTCTCCACAATGGGAGCATTGGCTTGATTCTTCTTGGGAAGTGGCATTTCTTCAACTTGAGGTTGAATATGTGTTTGAGCTTGAGGCCGCTTCCCTTTTTGCTTCTTCTTCAAAGGGCAAGATCTAACATGGTGCCCTTCAATTTTCCACTTGAAGCAAACCATCTTGGCCGGGTCTTTGACTTGTACTTGGCCCTTCTTCTTATTGTTGTTCTTGGACTTGTTCTTGTTGTTGGAGTTGAATCCAAGTCCACTCTTGTTATTGGGGGATTGTTGCACACTTAACATCTTGTCAAGTTTGCATTTCCCTTCATGACTCTTTACCAAGTCGTTCTTCAAAGAAGAGACTTGGGCCGTGAGCTCTTTTATTTCCTCTACATGGTTAGTAACAACACAAGTACTAGAGGAAGTATAACCTTCATTGTTAGAGCAACAAGGCAAGGAAGATAATTCATCACAAGATTTAGCAATATTATGAGTGGATGAATTACTGGAACTAGCACATGGCAATATAACATTTTGAGTATTAGTGCTAGTACCCACATGACGCTCATAAGGTGTTGCCTTAGATATTATAGCCTCATGAGCTAACTTTAGCCTATCATGAGAGGCTAGAAGATCCTCATAGGAGCTAGAAAGCTTTCCATGATTTTCTTCCAATTTCCCATAATTGGTAGTTAGCAATTTAAGTTGAGCCCTTAGCTCAACATTCTCCTTCAAGATAGATGCTTCACAAGAAGTAGAGTTAGTAGCACAAGCATCATTATTAATAGAAATGGGAGAAGGCAAGTTGTCATGCTCTTTTAGATAAGAAGCTTTAAGTTGCTCATGCGACTCGGTGAGTTTGGTGAGCGCACTCTCAATAACCCTTGAGCCCTTTTTGAGTTGCTCAAAATCCTCAAGGAGTTTAGCATTAACACACACAAGCTTATCATTTTTTAGCTTTAGTTCATTTGCCACCTCAAGAACTTTATCATGGGTTTCCTTTTCTCTAGACAATTCTAGAGCAAAGGTTTCCTCAAGAGCTTCCTTGGTGGTTTGTTCTTCTTCAAGTTCATCCTTTAGAGATGCCACATCATTGGCGTACTCACGTTCAAGAGCATCCATTTTATCAATGGTGTTCTCATGCATCCAAATAAGTTTTTGGCTCTCAATAGCGGTAGTCAAGATTTCAAAGAAGTGAGTGCTAGCAATTTTATCTTTGCAAAGAACCTTGAATACACTCTTACCCTTATCGCGTAGAGAGAGAACCCAATCCTCTTCTTCATATTCATCCTCATCCTTATCACCACGAGACCTATTAGGTTCCATGGTAGGAGGTACCGTGGAACCCTTGGCCATAAGGCAAACATGAGGACCGTGAGATAAAGATGAGGAGATACTTGAGGCTCTTTTCAAGATCTTGTCTTGACCAATAGAATCTTGTGTCTTGACACACTTTGGTGAAGTGGATGAAGATGAGAACTCATCACGGCCGGAAGTGGAAGCAATACAATCATCCTCAATAATATTGGACACATCATATTTGTCTTGAAGCTTTGTCCATAATTCATGAGAGCTCCCAAAAGGCATGATTGACGAAGTAACTACATTGCTCACAACAATGGAAAACACATGAGAAGCAAGAGCATCGAGGCAAGAGTTTTTCTCCTCCTCAAGAGATAAATTTTGAGGATCCTTAGGCGAAGAAAAACCCATGCCAAGATATCGCTCCATGTCCGGGGACATTCCCCGTAAGATTTTAAGCACATAAATTTTCCATAGATCATAATTTGTGCCATCAAATATAAACAAGTTATTGTGCGCTAATCCCCTAACCGACATCTTTACTCTCAAGGTGGTGAAGCCTAAGAATGAAAGACCTTGCTCTGATACCAATTGAAAGGATACGGATGTCGCCTAGAGGGGGGGTGAATAGGCGGTTTAAAACTTTTCCGAGATGGACTTAACAAATGCGGAATAAAACTAGCGTTTACCTTGTCAAGCCCAAAGCCTATATACTATGGTTCACCTATGTGCACCAACAACTTATTCTAAGCAAAGGTTCACCTATGTGCACCAACAACTTATGCTAAGCAATACAAGCAAGTATGTGATAGCAAGATATATATAACTTCAAGCACGATACCTATCACAAGGTAAAGTGCATAAGTAAAGAGCTCGGGTATAGAGATAACCGAGGCACGCGGGAGACGAAGATTTATCCCGAAGTTCACACTCTTGCGAGTGCTAATCTCCGTTGGAGAGGTGCGGTGGCTTAGTGCTCCCGAACGCCACAAAAGGCTCACCTTGAGGTGTGGTTGCTCGATGCACACCAACGCCACAAAGGCATCACCCCAAGATGCGGTACTCACACCACACACCGAACGCCACGAAGGCGCCTCACCTAAATCTCCGGTGACCCTCGCCACAAAGGCCTAGGTCACGGTTCCACTAAGGGATTTCCTTCGAAGCGGAAACCGGGCCTTACACAAAGATTGGGGCACACATCCACAACTTAATTGGAGGCTCCCAACAAACCGCCACAAAGGCCTAGAATCCGTCTAGGGTTCCAAGAACCCAAGAGTAACAACCTTCTTGCTTTCACCACCACGAATCACCATGGAGAACTCAAACCGATCCACCAAATGCAATGGCAAGAACACCACAAAGATGCTCAAGTCCTTCTCTCTCAAATTCCAACAAAGCTACAAAAGCTATTGGGGGAATAAGAGAGGAAGAACAAAGGAATTCACAAAGAACACCAAGATCAAGATCTAGAGAGTTCCAATCACAAAGAGATGGATTTGATTGGTAGAAATGTAGATCTAGATCTCCTCTCTCTTTTCCCTCAAATGGGGGCAAGAATCATGGAGGGATTGAGAGATAGAGCAAGCTTCTCTAGTTCAAAAATGGAGGAGAGAGAGAGTGAGAGAAGCTACAGCCCAAGGAGGAAGAAGGGGAGTATTTATAACCCCAAGAAAATCGAGCCGTTGGGCAAAACCAGGGCCGGATAATCCGGCCTAAGTAAGGGCCGGATTATCCGGGGGGCGGATTATCCGGCCTCAGGGACAAAACCTGGTCAAAATCCGGCCAAAAATCCGGCCCCTATCCAGAGTTGTTTTCTTCCGGTCCTTAGCCGATTTCGGGGGGGGGGGGGGGGGGATATTTCCGAAATATCCGGCCCGGATATTTCTGAAAAATCCGGCCTGGCAAAACTGCAGAAACACCAAAACTAAAACGGGCATAACTTTAGCATCCGGACTCCGATTTTGATGATCTTGGGCTTGTTTTGAAGCTAGGAACAAGCTCTACAAGATCATGCAGGAAACCATCATAGTCCAACAAGGGAGGATAGAGACAAATGATGAAAGGTTTGACCTATCTAAAAAAGACATACCGGTAAAACCTCCAATCTCGAAAATGCAACAAGTTGCCCGTGCAAAAACCATTCTTGATGAACTAGAGCTTGTCATGAGAATAAGCACAAGCTCTAAATCATCACATGGATAAGATCCAAATAACAACCAAGAAAGATGATGAATCAAACTCGAAAACGCAACAAGTGATCTATGTGAAATCCGTTTTCGATGAACTAGAGCTTGTCATGAGAATAAGCACAAGCTCTAAAACATCACATGGATAAGGTCCAAATAACAACCAAGAAAGATGATGCAAGGATGCAAAGGTTTGAGCTCTCTCCGAACGATACGATCGAGTTACTCACTCGAGAGCCCTCTTGATAGTACGGCAACTAAACTATAAACCGGTCTCCAACTACACTATGAGACCGGTGAGAAAGAAACCCTATCAAGAGCAAACCTTATACTTGCGCATTCCACTTGAGCTCGATGACGACGATCTTGACCTCAACAAGATGGAACGCCTTTCTTGCTTGTGTTTGCTTGACGAAGTCTTGTGGATTGCTCCCCCATAATCCACCATGGAAGAGCTTCTTCTTCGGCGCATCTTCACATAACCATGAACACCATGTGGATTGCTCCCCCATAATCCACCATGGGAGAGCTTCTTCTTCGGTGCATCTTCACATATCCATGATCACCATATGGATGGCAAGACTCAAGCAAAGGATCTCTTCGAGATGGCTCATCTTGAACTTGCACTTCATTCTTCATCATATTGATGTCTTGAAGTAACTTGAGGGCTCACTTCATCTTCATCTTCAAGACATACTTGACACTTGATATCCTTCATCAAATTCTTCTTATTGCAACCTTGAAGCCAACATATGGTTCAAGAATTGCCTATGGACAACTCCTACAAATATAACTCAAATGCAAACATTAGTCCATAGGGATTGTCATTAATTACCAAAACCACACATGGGGGCTCCATGCACTTTCAGTCTTGTTCAAGCCCTTGTGGAGATAAAGAAGGTTTGAGGAATGACATGCGGTGGAGATGGCTTCGGCCCAAAAATCATAGCGAGATTTATACTCCGACAACATAGACCTTGCCATATCCATGAGAGTCCGGTTCTTCCTCTCCGCAACACCATTTTGTTGAGGGGTGTATGCAGCGGAATATTGATGTCTTATCCCCTCATCACTAAGGAAGTCATTGAGTGTGTAGTTCTTGAACTCCGAGCCGTTGTCACTTCTTATTGCCAATATAGTGAGGTTGTGTTGACGTTGCACTTCGGTGGCAAAGTCGATGAAAATTTCTTGAGTCTCATCCTTCTTCTTGAGAAAGAAAACCCAAGTATATCTTGAATAATCATCAACAATAACCAAACAATGTTTCTTCGCACCAAGACTTGCATGAGTAGTGGGACCAAAAAGGTCCACATGAAGGAGTTCCAATATTCTCTTGGAAGAGATGATGTTCTTGCTTGGATGCGGAGAATCATGCATTTTACCTTCAACACAAGCCCTACGAACACGATCTTTGGCAAAACAAACATTGTCCTTTAGTCCCACAATATGGTTTCCCTTGTGAAGACTTTGCAAAGTCCTCATGTTGACATGGGCCAAGCGGCGATGCCACAACCAACCCACGTCCGCCTTTTCGAATAAGCACATCACATTTGTAGTGGTTTTCCCCGAAAAGTCAACCACATACAAGTTGTTTTTGACGTACCCAACAAAAGTGACTTTTAGAGTCTTGCTCCACAAGAGAACCATAGTATCAATATCAATGAAGACGGCGAAACCCATCTTGCCTAGGGCATGAACGTACAATAAATTGTAACCAAGAGCCTTGACAAGCATGATGTCCACAAGAGTAATGTCGTGTGCAACCACAACCTTGCCAAGACCCAGTACCTCGGATTTGGAATTGTCGCCGAAGGTAACGGTCCACATGTCCAAGTTAGGCCTCAACTCCGTAACGAGGTCCTTGCCGCCGGTCATATGACGTGGGCATCCACTATCAAGCACCCATTTTGATCCTCTGGCGGCATAGTCCTACATGAGATCAAGTCTTTGTTTTAGGTCCCCATTTCGCATGGGGTCCTCTTTTGTTAGTAACAAGGGTCTTAGACCCAAATAGACCAAGCAATATAACCATCATATGGACCAACATATTGAGCATAGACATCTCCATAGTAATCACAGAATAGCACATAATGAGGGTTATATTTTCCCGCAAAATTATTATGAGTGGTATTGTCCCTAGTGACATCACCACCCACAACATTTTTCTCCTTTGCTTGTGTGGGCTTGGCCTTCTTGTTCTTGTTGGTGTTTGGCTTATATCCAGTCCCATCCTTCCCATTGTTTTATCTTTGATTGCTCAAAAGATCATCCAAAATTTTCTCACCTTGGGGAGGAAAGGACATAGCAAACTTGGCCTTCAACCTAGTGTTCTCCTTAATAACATTCACATGATCACAAGAATAAGTAGAAGAACTAGGCATATGATTTTTACTTAATTGAATTTGAAGTTGCTCATGAGACTTGGTAAGGGTAGAGAATTCACTTTCCAAGGCCTTGTGAATCTTTTCAAGTTTCTCTAACTCCTTAATTAGTTTAGCATGATCAACACCAAATTCAACCTTTTCCTTTTTAAGCACATTAGATAAGGCAATAGCATGATCATGCTCTTTGGTGAGGTTGGATAAGGTTTCATTGTGAATTTTCTCAATGGAAGACAACTTTTCCTCTAGAGCTTCTCTAAGCTCTCCTTGAGATCATAGTTTTAGAAACCGGGCCGGTGACCGAACCGGAGAGGTTATCGGTTCAGGTTTTTACCGGTCGGACCACTGGTTCACCGGTTCATTGTCTGGTTTTTTAAGAGAGTAGTATATTTTACTTACAAATACTGCAGTAAATAAATAATCATCTATATAAATATATTTTGGACTTGCAATTTGGCATAATAATCCATAAACTAGGCAACAACTTACATAACTTTGCCGCCAAGCACCTAACACAGGCTCATGTATTTCAATTATTTGCATCCAGCATATAGAACACACACACACGTATGCCATGCAGCGGAAAAGACAAAGCCCCTATCGTGTGAGATCTGTATAAAAGAAACTTATGTCTTCTCTTGTCATCAAGCAGTTATTAGCTTAACTGGGGTAGGCGAGGTTAGGAGTGCTAGAGGTGTCAGGATCGAATCCTATTCATGCAGTTAATTTTTCACGCGAAGTAATGCTTCCACTGGTTGGACCGGCGATTCAATAGTCCGGTTTTCTTCCGAAACCGCCGGTTGAGCCGCGATTCATTCGGTTTTCACCGGGTCAGGTGTGCGAGCGGTCTAGTGCGCCTAAAAGACCGGTGGAGGCTCCAGTTCCGGTTTTTTCCGGTTGAACCGCCGGTCCGGTCCGGTCCGGTTTTTAAAACTATGCTTGAGATCAAGGAGATCATTGGCATGTGCAAGCCTATCCAAGATAACTTGAACATGCTTTTTGGGTTCACCTTGCAAGTTAGAGATAAATTCATCTAAGCTAATAATTTCTCTCTTTATCTTGAGACTCTCAACATCACACTCTGAAACAATAGTCTTAGAGGTGAGTTTGGATGAAGTAGTTACCTCGGAAGTCTTGGCCATGTTGAGGTTGAGTGAGAGGTCCTCATTGGGATATTTGAAGAGAGATGTCGTAGGGGTAGAGGCACTAGTGGCCTTTTCACTTAATGTGTCTTCGTGAACATCTTCTTCATCTCCAGAAGTGAGAACATGAGAGGCCTTGACCATGAGACATCTTGCATTGTTGGAGGAGTCCTCATTGGGAGATTAAGAGAGATGATGAAGGTGTAGAGGTGATAGAAATGGCGGCCACCTCACTTCTTGAGTCGTCTTTGTCATCTTCTTCTCAGGAAGAATACTCCTCACGGGCAATCAACACATACTTCGATGGCTTCTTGGTAATGTCATAGCCACTTTTCTTGACAAATGGCTTCTTGTGAGGGACCTTTGACTTGTCCTTGAGGGTGAGCTTTCCACCATGATCTTCTCTATTCTCATATGGGCACTCGGCAATGAAGTGATCTTGATTGCCACAATTGTGGCAAGTTCTAACTCTTGGGCCCTTGGCATCTCCTCTTTGGTTTTCCTTTAACTTGTACTTGGAAGGATCCCTCCAAAAGGATTTTGGGAGAAGAGCAATATGACCATGTAGATCACGTTTGAGTTCTTCGGAGTGTCCTTCATACTTAGTTTCCATCAAATCTTCATCATCCTCAACACTAACACGTGCCTTCAATGCAAGGTTTTCACTTCTCTTCATCCCAATAGCCCGGGCACGACTATCATCCGCAATTTTTGACTCAACCTTGAAAGCATCCATTTCTTGCATGACACCATTGGAGGTCATTTTCTCAAAGTTGTGCTTGTTCTTGAGAATCCTTAGATCGGCATGTTCAAAGGGCAATAGAGCATTGATGTACTTCCTCTTGATCCAATCATCATCAACATAAGTGGCACCAAGATCTCGAAAGGAGATAGCAAGAGCCTTGAGATGGCGGTACATATCCCGATGATGTTCACCATCTTCCATGTAGAATACTTCGGCTTTGTTGCTAACCTCTTGGAACTTATTTTGCCTCATGCTTGAGCTTCTAAGGAGTACTTCGGCGAGAATATCCCAAGCATCCTTGGCGGTGGTTGCTTTCTCGATGTAGGGTCTGTCATCTTTGCTAACGGCTTATTGAATCATATATAAGGCGGTGGCGTTGAGTTGACAAATCAACCACTTCCCTACAAGAAAAACCATTAGGATTGTGAGGCTTGTATCCTTCCACAACAATTCTCCATAGTTCAATAGATGAGGAATTTAAGTAAGACTTCATCTTGGTTTTCCACAAAGAAAAAGCATTAGGATTAAGTGATGGTGGATCTCCTCGTGGATTAATGCGAGGGTGAGGAATGGGAGGATCCGGAGAATACAAGAGCGGAGGAGCAACCGTCGAGTACACTCCGGTGGCATTAGGATCTAACTTGGGAGGGGACTCACCACTACCCTCTCCATCCTTGGTTTCGGCCTCCGTAGGGGCACCAAGGGAGGTTTTATCTACGACAGGAGTGACAACCTCGGTAGTGGTGGTACGAGGGATAGGAGGTTTATTAGCTTGCATAAAGCTCATCATCATCTTCCTTAATTCACTCATGGAGTCATTCATCGAGGAGATTGACGATTTCAATTCCTTGATGTCCTCCATGGATGCGGGCTCCGAACTAGAAACCCCCACTTCGGCCATACTCTCTTAGGCGGTAAAGCCCGAAAAAGAGCCGAGGCTCTGATACCAATTGAAAGGATCGTATGACACCTAGAGGGGGGGTGAATAGGTGTAATCTCAAATTTTAATTATTTTCCAAATTAGGCTTGACACAAAGGTAAATTCTCTAGATATGCAACTAAGTGAATTCACCTATATGACAAGATAGCAAGCAACAATACAAGATACAAGTAGTAAAGTTGGTGTGAGGAAAGAGGTAACCGAGGTGGAGCACATGGAGAGACGATGATATGATTCCCGTAGTTCTTTCCTTGTAAAGGGAAGTATGTCTACGTTTGGAGGGGTGTGGTGCCACGAAGGCCAACCAACACCACGAAGGCTCACCCTATTCTCCTGTGAGCAACGCCACAAAGGCCTAGCCCATGCTCCACTAAGCAGTTTCCTTGAGGTCGCAACCGGCACCTTTACACGAAGCTTGGGGCACACATCCACAACCAAATTGGAGGCTCCCAAGATGTAACCACGAAGCTTTACACGAAGAGAAGCTTTGAGGTCACCTCACAAAGATCCACTAAGAATGTTGATGAAGCACAAATCCCTTTGGTGGAAGAGTAGATCTAGGTCATCTCTAGCAAATCCTCAAATATGGTGCAGTTTGAGTGGAGGGGTAGAGAGATCTAGGCGATTGGAGCTCAGCAATGGTGGTCTCAGATTTGGGCAAAAACGCCGCCTGAACCATTGGAGAGGAAGAGTATTTATACCCCCGAAGGGATCCTGCCGTTGGAGAGGTCTGACCGGTAGTACCGGCAAGGTTGGGTCGGTCTTACCGGCCGGTGTCAATTGGGTGCGCGAGTCGGAGGCGGCCACGTGGCCTGGCTGGCGTTGGAGCCACGAGCCGGGAGGGGGAGGTCAGAGCCTCCGGCCACGGTACCGGCCGGGTTACCGCGGAGCTCCCCAAGAGCCCTGGAACAACACTGCCGCTCTCGGCTATTTTCCGGTACCACGGGCGGTACCACGCCCGGAGCCTCTGACCGTGGGCAGGCCCGGTGGTACCACCCGCACATCCATCGGCAGCCCTCCTCCTCTCCTTTTCGTCTTTTCTCTACTTCTTCCTTTCTCTTCTTTCTTCTTTTCTTTTGTTTCTTTTCTCTCCTCCATTCTTTCTTCCGACTCAGTCCAACGAGGAAAATCATTTCATTATCCAAAATAAACTCTTCAAGCTCTTCACATTTTGGCACAAAGATCATCCCTATATCCTTCAATTCTTATACAACAAAATTAGTCGGATATAATTATTGTCATCAAAACCAAAACCACTTACTAAAGGAGATATGTTCTTTCGGAGAGGACCTAGAGCACACCTTCCCATAGGGTTCAAGTTCACGACGTGGTGGTGACGAAGAGGAGAGGGCATCGGCATGCAAGGAGGCAGGGCTGGCATTAGCGTTAACATGCGGGGCGGCGTTGTCGACACGCAGGGCGGCGGCGACGTGTCGGGAGGCTAGGATTTTGGTCGGGTGGTAGTGCGGTGGCTTGTGGAGGTAGGGCTCCGACTTGTGGTGCTTTTGGCGCTCACTTGTCTTCCTTTGATATGTGGAAAAGGCTCGTGGGTCGTTCAAGACCTGCCTCCAAATTTGGGAGAGTTTCGGTAGGATTTTGCCATCTAAAACCCGCTAGAATTAGGACTATTTTGCTTATTCCAAATTTTCCTAACGGGGAAACTCCTTGAACCTCAAGGCAACGTGGGTACACCTGTTATGGAACCCCCCAAACTTTCTTAGACAGTCCGGGTTGTCCCGGACATTTCCGGAACATTCCTAATATTGCGGACCCTTCTGGTCCTTCCAAAACCTTCCATATATGCCCAAAACTATTCCGGACACTCTCGAGAACATTCCGGGAACTTCCGAGATCATACATGAACTCTTGGTGCCATTCCGTTATTACCCGAGACACTCTCGAAACCCATATCTCTTATCTTCATATAGAACTCATGTTTCTAAAATGTCGCTAAGGGTTCGGATACATGTGGACATGCCTGGAAAACATTCTGAGACAACGATTGATGTCGAACGCTTGATAACTAGATCAATCCCCACACATAACACGAACATCATTGCCGTGTGAAAATTTAGTATTACTTTCAATACATGTCGCATTGCTTCTCGATACTTTACACAAACCGAGGTGAGACTCTAGGTTATCCTCGTTACCCGACATGTACTCCTTTGCTCTTCCCACGCCATCGATGTTCCTGTGATATAACAACTTAGTCACGTGTCCGGCCAGACAATGACGAACATCATGATGGATGACTGGGCGCCCAGAGTGTATCTCTTCATCGTTGGGGTAGAAATTTCCATGATCACATAAAATGACACTACAACATATTATCCGTTATGCACGAAGACCAACTTGTCTTTTATGGATTAGGATTTTCATGGGAATCCTCCCTCGGATACTCCTACGCATGTCTCTCTTCTGTGTCTAGCGTAGAGGGAGAAACAAACAGAAGGGTGTGAAGGGAAAGCCAAGAAAGGTAAAGTTGTGGCTAGGACGGCACAGACAGTGCCCCTTAGTCCGCTGACTGGATAACGGGACTAAGACCCCAAAGCCCCCACGGGCTCCAGGATGCGGTGGACTGAGCTACATGATGAGGTGGCCCAGGGTAGATCCTGGTCCCAGGCAAAGGCTCTGGCCACTAGGGAGAAGACAAAGTAGGACAGAGAGCACCCTAGTCCTTTTTGGTATTCCCTGGTGCTATAAAAGGAGGACCATGGCCTAGCAGAGAGGGGGAGGGATAACGGGAAGAGAGCAAGAAGATATGAGGAGGACTCCAGAACTAAAAGTGAGAGTTAGGATAGCAGAGAGAGGTTCCCAGAGAATATTTTCCTTCCCGGGAATCCCGACAAGATCTTTTCCTTCATTGTAATCCCCTATTCTTCCACAACCAAATCAATACCACTCAGACATGCATGATGTAGGGCTGCTAGCCTTCGGGCGGCCTGAACATGGGTAAAATCCTTGTATGTTTTCTTGTGTTTTTGCAGCGCGATCCATAACCTATTACTTGCCGCCCCCCTCTGAATCTCTAGACGTGGGTATGTTGTATCCTTGATGTTTGAGTTCCGACCTCGACATGGTACATTGGAACATCTCAATTTCTATGTAAATGTAGTTTAGGGTTAGCATTGTTGCCTCTATTAGTACTGTCAATCAATAATCACAATTTACGCTAACTGTAGTTCTAACATCGTGCAGACATTAGTGCCACACTCGTGAATCTTCAACAAACATCCAAATGCAATAGACGTCCTACAGTTAGCAGCACAAATACAAAATTACTAAGGGATTTGAATCATTAAACAAAATCGCAAACGATATTTGAATTACTAGACTTAAAGTACTAGTAATAGCGCACTGAACGGGCTCCAGAAATGCAAAGCCTCTAGTATAAAACAAAACCTCATAAACTGCAGAACTTTAGGACGGCACAAGCAAAAAGTACATGCAAAAGGTTTTTGCTAGAGGGATGCAATTTCTCAGCGCAAACAAGAGCGATGGACATATATGTGCCATCCTACACACCTTGTAGTCCAACATGAACGCCATGTTAGGTTGGAGGAAAGCTCGACGCTCTTTAGTGTCATGGTAGATGGAATGGAGGCATTTATAGTTGTGTCACCATTTTATGCCACATCAAAAGCTAGGCCAAAACTAGAGAATGGTCAAGCATGCCCCATTGAGTTTCATCAACATCTAGCTGACAAGTGCGGCCCACTTCTGCTCTGAGTTGTGCATTGGCTTCATATGGGCCATCTGTGCAAAACCGGCATGCTTAGCTATCTGCACTTGTTCTAGAGTACACAAACATACCCTAACCATCACTCATGAGCCTGTTTCCTATATAATACATGGAACCCTCACTGCCCACTGCCCAACCCACTCTCCGTACGCCATCGCACTCACTGTTAGTCACAAACCCTAGATGGGATTATCATTTAAAAGGAGAATTAGTTGTCAGCAACTCCGATCTTTGTTACTAACTTCCCTCCCTACGACAACATTGTGGCAAGGACATGAAGCACAAATTGAAAATTCGAAGACTGTCATGTCAGGTACTATCTCTTAATCGTAACCTACGAGTCACAATCTTCCACCTATGTTCCTGACTCTAATGGTATGGTCTTATCTATTCAATAGACCGTATTGCATATTATTCTTTCAACTCCACCTTTGTTCCCAATTCTAATAGATATGTTGTCCCTTTCAGATCCAAGCGTGCGTTGATAATGGCGGGCATCTAGACATTGTCGCGGGTGTTAGGCGCGCATAGGATGACAAATATCTAGACGGCTTTTTCATTATTTGGCACGTGGAGGGTGGATGTCGTGTTGCTGCCACCGTCATAGTACCGTGCACGTTAGATGGTGCCCATGTCGCTGCTGCCGTCGTAGTGCAGTGAGCGAAGGATGACACAGAATAGAGAGGTGCTCAGGAATAGGATTTAGAGATGTTTTTCCATTTATATAAATGAAGAAATCTCTGAGAATAAGTGGAAAAACCTCTGAGAATAAGTGGATAAATCTAGGTTTTTCCATTTATCCTTAGAGAAACCTCTAAGGATAAGTGGAGAAACCTCTAAGGATAAGTGGAGAAACCTCATAGGATAAGTGGTGAAATCTAGTAAAGTAGCACCTAATGTGCTTTATTTCCTAATGGAAACAAAATTACTATCTTGAATGAAAAATATCACTCGATTATGGATTATAGATGATGATTAACTTAGATGCCATAAAAATGTACCGACGATGGCATATTTATGCGCTGCACTTATGTATTCCCTCCATCTCAGTTTACTAGTCTTCCCCGTATATCTAGGTCACCAATTTGACCTATATAATATAAATTATATAATGTAAAAATTATATCATTAGAAAATAGAACATCTAAACTTTCTAATGATATGATTTTTATAACATATAACTAATGCTAACTTGATCAAATTTGCGACCTAGGGGTACGCGCACGCCTAATAAACTGTGAGAGAGGGAGTAGTAAGTTTTGCACCATCTATTAATGTACCGAGGCATTTCAATTGTGGTGTCGCGATGCTGAGAGTACGCGCCAGATCCTAATTGTTGCTCGAAGCAATGTTGTTTCTGTGGAATCCCACTGCACTTATCCATGACAACTTTTATTTTATCGGGTCAGCACGAGTGCACTTAGCGGTGTGCCATGTCATTTAAAACTGCCAAGGCCCGCATGTGATGTTGTAGTGTTTGTTGCTTGCACCCTCTACCCTTGCGTTGCCTACACACAAGATCTCCAACCGCCCAACCGGGTCGGATCCATATCCGCACCTATATCCGCTTCACATCTACCGTGGAAGTCCTCCCAATGGCGACCGGGGTGTGGAAAGACACATTCAGAGTTTTCTCCCTTTTGTTTATGTCTATGTGTTTATGAAATGAATGAGAAAAAGCGATGACTAGATTATAATTAAGGACGCAGTTGATTCCTGGTCAACCGGGAATTAGCTTAATTCCAAGTCAACCTTGTTTCATGTGTAATTCACGTGCAACTAGGACAAAGGATATGCAATTGCACATGCATGTGAAATTACACATCCATATGTAATTCTCGTATGCACGAATCACAATGCAAATCTAACGGTCATCGAGTTGATCGGACTCTAACTTAGTTCCCGGCTAACCCGGAGTTAGCAATCCGGTATAATTAATAATAATTTCATGGACTGTGGAACTCCTTTGATGTGAGAAACGGATCCAGATTTCCCACACAAAAATTAGCAGTGTGACATGGTATTTAAAACCACCGGGGCCTGCTTGCGATGTTGTATTGTTTGTTGCTTGTGTCGCATGCCCTTGCGTTGCCCACACACAAAATCGCCAACCGCCCAACCGGGTCGGATCCGTCTCCGCACCCAGATCCATTTCACATCCACCGTGGTAGTCGTGTCAATGGCGACCGAAGCATGGAAAGACACATTCAAAGTTTCCCCCCTTTTGTTTAAGTCTATGTGTGTATGAAATGAATTTGAAAAGGCGACAACCAAATTATAATTAATAATAATCCCCTGGAATATGGAACTCCTGTGATGTGATACGTTTTTTTTTTTGAAACGAGGCAAAAGCTTTGCCTTTCATTGATATAGGAGAAAAGAGTTGACCCGTTTATGAGGAAAACTGGCCGAAAAAACCGTTACAACACGACACCACACGCCAGCCCCGAGGCTGCGCTCCACACGGGTCGACGACCATCCAGGTCGACACCACACCTCAACGCAACAGGCGGAGGCGAAAGACCGGAGCCACCGCTCCAACTACCACGCCGACCCCAAGGCCGCGCCCCGCCTGACCGAAGACGAACCCGACTCCGTCGAACCACCAAAACACTCCACAAGTCCCTCTGTCCGGTGGACATCCAAAGCGAGGCCCCAAGAGGCAAAGCGACACGAGAGCGCCGCCCACGCCCGAACCCGCGAGGGGTCTAGGGTTTCCCCCGGAGAGCCCGAGCGGAGAACAAGAAACTCCCGCTTCGACGACGCCTTCAAGAAGTATGTGGCGCCCACGGGCGTCACCATCGTCGGTCCTGGCCGACCGCCAAGACAGAGCTTTCGCCCAGCAAAGAGTTCCGGGACCTCGCGCCCGCCCAACAGGGACCGGCACAAACCCCACCTGCAACCGCTGAGCATCCTCCTGGCCAAACCTGTAGCCGCCGACGCGCAGGGGTCTCACAGCCTGAAGCCAACGGAGTAACGCCAAAGATCAAGCAATACGAAGCAAAGACTGCCCAATTGGTGAGCCCTTTCCTATATCTTGTGAGATGCAGTGGATTGGACAACACATGACATGTATGACTTAAAATTATTAGTAGCAGCCAGCGCGCTTGCTGCACGTAAGGCCCGGCCGCAAAGAGCATCACCCATACACACAACGCACCGGTTAAAACTCAGAGATCGAGATAGTATAGCTAGAGAGAAAGAGAAGGGGGGACAAAGTTGGGACGGCAGTGGGAGGGAACCGAAGGTCGAGAAAGCCGGCGACCTCGTTGGGCACGCACCATTTGCATACAAGCGGCCAATATATGCACCGAGACAAAAAAAAAAACAAGAAAACCATTTCTATGCAACAGTAGAAGAAGACCTGCTTGGTAATTCAAAGAAAACAGTGTGGAGACAGACAGACCAGTTCGAGTAACAAAAGGTGACCAAAGCATGGCAGTGGTAGCAGCTACAGTAGCTACCCACATATGTAGGTGCGTGTGTGGTTCACTTATATGGCCATGCATGTACGTACGAAGCGAAGGCACGCAGTCAGTGAGGCAGGCAGGCAGACAGGCACCGGCATCGCATGCATGTGTCGACCTATCGTGAATGGATGGATCGATGCAGGTGTGTTGTAGCGGTAGGATCTTCTGGCGATGTGACCACTCTCCTCATCATCTCTTAAATCATCTCTCTCTCATTCCTCCCTCGCTGCATTTTCCTCTCCCTCACGCTACCTTCTGCCTCCGCGGCCCTCTCACTAACAGTAGACAGAGAAGCAGGGTGATGCATGTCTCTAGAGAGAGAGAAGATACTGGCTTGTGTGTGTGTCTGCCATGGATGCAGCTAGGCAGCTGCAGGAAGCTAGTCCAGGTAGAGGAGGGCCGGATCGTCCTGGCCATGGCATGCACGCCGAGCGAGTGAGCTACATCATCAGGGCATCTCCAGCGGCACGACGCAAATTGACGCTGAGCGACCGTTTTCATCCGCCGTGACCGGAAATGCGTCTGGCACCACCTCCAGCGGGGCGACGAAAAGTGACCGGGCCGTCCGCGGAGACGCAAACCTGGCCCAAATATGCGCCAGGTTTGCGTCGCGGCGGACGCTCGGCGGACGCGCAAAGTGTCTGCTCGCTTCCCCACCGGGCCCGCCTGGCAGCGAGTCTGCATCGAGGGCATCGATTCAGGCGGTCAGCGCTTCCGCGTCTGCGCCGCAGCCTTCGCCATAGATTCAGGCGGTCAGCGCTTCCGCGTCTGCGCCGCAGCCTTCGCCATCAATGGCGCGGCTGCCTGTTCTGCGCGCGCACTGGCGGGCGGCGGCTAGGCTTCTGCGCCGCCTTCAATGGCATCGTATCCCGCGCGCGCCCGCCCATAAAAGCCCACCGGCCGCGCCGCTCCTTCGACCACACCTCCACAACCACCACCACCGCCGCAGCGCCATGGGGAAGAAGAATGACTTCGAGGCCTCCGGCAGCGGCAGCAAGAAGATCCCGCTCCCCGTCTCGGTGGGGAGGCTCATGCACGGCTAATGGATGTCGTGCGACGACGCCTGGTCCGGCGTGCAGCTGCCTGGTGGCTGGCGGCTCAGCTGCCGCCGGGTGCCTATCCCTCCAGTACCTGCGCGTGAGCCTGATCGGACCGCGGAGATCCGACGTAGGAGGCGGTATCTGCCGGCGGACCTCCGCGACGATCCGGCGTACGCCATCGACTCCGAGCTTTGGCGTACGTACCTGTCCACGGAGACGGACAGGAGACGAAGGGCAGGCTTCATGGGCGACAGGGATTACCCCTTCGGCCCTGCATCGGCGGCTCGTCGTGAGCAGGCGCCGACGCGTCGTCAGCAGGCGCGGACGCGACGTCAGCAGGCGCGGACGCGACGTCAGCAGACGCAGCACAACGACGCCGCCGACGACGACGAAGCCTACGCTGTGTACGACGACGACGACTACGTCGAGGCGCTCGCGTACCATAGCGAGGAGGCGAAGGACGACAGCGACGACTTCGTCGCTGTCGTCTTCCACGAATGGCAGCAGGCCTTGGCGGAGGGCCGGAACTTCGAGTTCCCGGAGAACATGACGGACGACGAGATGGCGAAGGTCGCCGTCCTCGTCTCCGAGCACGACGCGCCTGTGCAGCCGCCGGTGCCCCGCTACGCCATCGGCGTCATGCCGCCGGGCCTGTCGGCGGATAAAGCACTTCGACAGGCGCTCCTGGAGTCGGCGGCGCCTCCGCCACAGCCGCAGTACTGGGCGCCTCCACCGCCACAGCCGCAGTACTGGGCCCCTCCACCGCCGCCACAGCCGCAGTACTTGGCCCCTCCACCGCCGCCACAGCCGCAGCCTCCTCAACCTCCAGCACCGGCAGCGCGCCCGGCGTACGCTCCCCCGGATGCCAACTGGCCTTGGGTCGTACCGGACTTCATCGTGATCGACAGCGACGACGAGCAGCACAGCGGCGAGGAGCAGTAGGCGTTTTAGGTTTATTTTACGTATGTAAACTATGTTTCATGTTAAAAAAAAAAGGACTCGTCCTAAAAAATGCGTCGTGCCGCTAGAGCCACCCCCGACGCAAACGGACGCGCGGTCGATTTCGACCAAAAGGATCGATGCAAACGGACACGCGCGGACGCTAAAATGTGTCGTGCCGCTGAAGATGCCCTCAGTTCAATGCCCCCTGTACGTACGTGTCCCAACAGTGCGCATGGCTGCAACTCTCTGCCTCGGCCTGCGAAGAAGAGAAGAAAAAGAAGCTGGACCACGTACTTCTGAATTCTGATGACCTCTGCGTCTGCTTCTGCACGCGAGGAGAGGAGGAGATCTCGATACTTTGTCTGTCTCTCCGCCCATAAACATTCCGAGTGTTGTCATCTCGCTCGCCGCCCACACAGTAAAACTGCGTTTACAATTTGGCTTCTCCTCTGCCACCACCACCATTGACTTGCTGTGCTGCTGCACCAGCCGCCGGGCAAACAGTAGTAGTGGAGCTGTAGCAACGTATATTTAACAATTGGCTTCTTCTGTTCACATACGCGTTCCCGGCTGGCCTTTTGATTAATGAATTTGCTGGATTTTTGAGCATTGGCCTTTAGCACATGATCCATTATCAAATTCTAAAACTCACATGGTCCATTCCAAAAATCAGTGGCCGCACTAGTGGGGGCTAAAGTTTAGTCCCACATTACTAGTTGGAAGAGAGTTGGAGTGATATATAAGGTGGGTTGTTCTATTCCTAGTGAGTGAGAAGAGAGAGAGCCCTCGCGCACTCCTCTTCCTCTTTTTGCTGTTTGGAAAATTAATTGTGTAATTAATTAAGAGTCATTAACGGACATTAACACAGCCGTTTTTGTTCCGGTTTTTCTGGACCGTGAACTCGTACGTGGGCTGAGTCCCACGACCTTCCCGAACCGCACTATATAAGCGTTGACGCAAAACCCTAGCCAGTACTAGACGCATACACGACTACCTGTTTCCAGTTCATTGCACTGCCGCCGCCGCCTTTGTCTTCCTCATCCCGTCTATCGGCGTGCACCGACTACCGGGACAGTAGGCCTCCGGAACCCTGCCTCTCGTGAACCAGTACGGGTGAGGGGCAATCAGATTTTTGGGGAGCACTCCGGCGCGACTACTGGCATCACGACGTCGTCATCGGACGACGAGTTCCTCCACACCGACAACTTCTTCGCGGACCTCAGTGACTTCTTCAGCAACCTCAACATGGGCGACAACGACACTGCTACGAAGTATGTGATCTTGTCGTTTCTCTTTCAGTTTTTGTTAGAGTTTCTTCTTCTAGTTTCTGTGGTAGATGCGATCGGTTTATCTTGTTTAGATGTGATCTGTTCATCTATCTTACTAGTCTACAGGATTAGTTTATTTGTTGTTTTCATAGTCATGATTTATCAATTACTTCTACGGATTATTTCATATGAATATTTGCTTAAATATTCAACAATCCAAAAACCTGATTATAGGCAAATCAATTCAAGCAGCGTTGCTGCCGCTAATCGACCTCCCCTCTTTGATGGTATGCATTACAAGAGGTGGCGCACAAGGCAGTTCTATGATTTACAAACGTACGATGTTTTAGCGCCACAGATGCTAGACCTGAGGGGCCTCTTTCTGCAGAGGAGCAGGAAAAGTTTGAGAAGGTCGATGACATGTTTAAGGCGGCCTTGTTCAGCATTCTTGGGGACAACATTGTTGACCCGTACATAGCTTTCGACCATGGTAAAGATGCGTGGGATGCGCTCGAGGCCAAATTTGGGGTCTCGGACGCTGGCACTGAATTGTATGTCATGGAACAATACTATGACTAGATGAATGTTGAGCGCTCCGTGGTTGAGCAGGCTCATGAGATTCAGTCCCTTGCCAAAGAACTCGAGCAGTTTAAGTGTACCTTACCAGACAAATTTCTGGCCGGTGGCATTATTGCCAAGCTTTCTCCTTCGTGGAGGAACTTTGCTACTTCCTGAAACATAAGAGACAAGAGTTTTCCGTTTCGAATCACATTGGCTCGCTTCATGTGGAAGAGAAGGCGAGAGAAAATGACACACGCATTCGTAGTTTTGAGGGAGGTTCTAGTGCCAATGTGGTACGGAAGAAGAACTTCCAATCTCACAAGTCTAAGAATAAGAACAATGGAAAGGGCAAGTTTGACGAGAAGAACAAAGCCTCCAACTCAACCAACTTCAAGAGGAAGACTCCTTATACGAAGAAAGGGAATTTCCATGTTTGTGGCGCTCCTGGACATCGGGCTCCTGATTGCCCAAAACGCCATGATCGGCGTGGGAACATCGACAAGTCCGCAAATGTTGTTATTGGCGTTGGTACTGAGATGAAGGAAGTTGGGTACGGTATTTCTCCTACTGTCCTTTCAGTATGTAACTCTCCTGATTGGTGGATAGACACTGGAGCTAATACACATGTATGTTTTGATGTTTCTATGTTTTCTTCTTATCAGGTCGCAAGGACTTCCTCCGTGCTGATGGGAGACGACTCACGTGCTTCTGTTCGTGGAGTTGGCACGGTGGATCTGAAGTTTACTTTGGGAAAGACCATCCAGCTGAAGAATGTGTAGCACGTTCCCTCCATTAATAAGAATCTCGTTAGCGGATCGTTTTTATGTCGAGATGGTTTTAAGTTGGTTTTTGAGTCCAGTAAAGTTGTAATTTCCAAGTGTGGACAATTTATTGGAAAGGGTTATGTGTGCGGAGGCTTGTTTCGCTTATCTTTGTCAGACTTATGTACTCAAATTATTAATCATGTTTGCAATGATAGTGAGTCTGATATTTGGCATTCATGACTTTGTCATATTAATTTTGGGTGCATGACGCGACTAGCGAATATGAATATAATTACAAAATTTGCTATTGTCAAGAAATCCAAGTGCCAAGTATTTGTGCAAGCTAAGAAACCACGTAAGTCTCACAAGACTGCGGAGGCAAGAGACTTGGCACCGCTGGAGCTTATACATTCGGATCTTTGTGAAATGAATGGTGAATTGACAAAAGGAGGGAAAAGATACTTCATGACTTTAATTGATGACTCTACTCGATATTGTTATGTGTACCTCCTGAAATCTAAAGATGAATCTCTTAATCACTTCAAAATCTTTAAAGCTGAAGCAGAAAACCAACTTGATCGAAAGATCAAGCAGCTAAGGTCTGATCGTGGCGGAGAGTATTTTTCCAACGAGTTTGATTCTTTTTGTGCGGAACATGGTATTATCCATGAGAGGGCACCTCCCTACTCACCTCAGTCAAATGGGGTGTCCGAAAGAAACAACCGTACTCTAACTGATTTGGTTAACGTCATGTTAGATACATCGGGTCTATCCAAGGCATGGTGGGGGGAGGCGATATTGACTGCGTGTCATGTCCTAAACCGCGTGTCCCCACAAAGAACAAAACCGTTACCCCTTTTGAGGAATGGGAAAGGAAAAGGTTGAAACTCTCTTACCTACGAACTTGGGGTTGTATGGCGAAAGTAAATGTTCCGATACCCAAGAAGTGGAAGCTTGGACCAAAAACCGTGGATTGGGTTCTTTTGGGATATGCATTTCATAGCATTGGCTACAGATTTTTGATAGTAAAATCTGAGGTATCCGACATGCATGTTGGTACAATTATGGAGTAGAATGATGCGACTTTCTTTGAGGATGATGGCGTGTAACTCACACGTTCGTTGGGAACCCCAAGAGGAAGGTATGATGCGCACAGCAGCAAGTTTTCCCTCAGAAAGAAACCAAGGTTTATCGAACCAGGAGGAGCCAAGAAGCACGTTGAAGGTTGATGGCGGCGGGATGTAGTGCGGCGCAACACCAGGGATTCCGGCGCCAACGTGGAACCTGCACAACACAACCAAAGTACTTTGCCCCAACGAAACAGTGAGGTTGTCAATCTCACCGGCTTGCTGTAACAAAGGATTAACCGTATTGTGTGGAAGATGATTGTTTGCAGAAAACAGTAGAACAGTATTGCAGTAGATTGTATTTCAGTATAGAGAATTGGACCGGGGTACACAGTTCACTAGAGGTGTCTCTCCCATAAGATAAACAGCATGTTGGGTGAACAAATTACAGTTGGGCAATTGACAAATAAAGAGGGCATGACCATGCACATACATATTATGATGAGTATTGTGAGATTTAATTGGGCATTACGACAAAGTACATAGACCGCTATCCAGCATGCATCTATGCCTAAAAAGTCCACCTTCAGGTTATCATCCGAACCCCCTCCAGTATTAAGTTGCTAACAACAGACAATTGTATTAAGTATTGCGCGTAATGTAATCAGTAACTACATCCTTGAACATAGCACTAATGTTTTATCCCTAGTGGCAACAGCACATCCATAATCTTAGAGATTTCTGTCACTTCCCCAGATTCACGGAGACATGAACCCACTATCGAGTATAAATACTCCCTCTTGGAGTTACAAGCATCTACTTGGCCAGAGCATCTACTAGTAACGGAGAGCATGCAAGATCATAAACAACACATAGACATAACTTTGATAATCAACATAACAAGTATTCTCTATTCATCGGATCCTAACAAACGCAACATATAGAATTACAGATAGATGATCTTGATCATGTTAGGCAGCTCACAAGATCCGACAATGAAGCACAATGGGGAGAAGACAACCATCTAGCTACTGCTATGGACCCATAGTCCAGGGGTAGACTACTCACTCATCACTCCGGAGGCGACCATGGCGGCGTAGAGTCCTCCGGGAGATGATTCCCCTCTCCGACAGGGTGCCGGAGGCGATCTCCTGAATCCCCCGAGATGGGATCGGCGGCGGCGGTGTCTCTGGAAGGTTTTCCGTATCGTGGCTCTCGGTACTGGGGGTTTCACAACGGAGGCTTTAAGTAGGCGGAAGGGCAGGTCAGGAGGCGGCACGAGGGGCCCACACCATAGGGCCGCGCGGCCAGGGGCCAGGCCGCGCCGCCCTAGGGTGTGGCCACCTCGTGGCCCCCCTTCGTCTCCTCTTCGGTCTTCTGGAAGCTTCGTGGCAAAATAGGACCCTGGGCGTTGATTTCGTCCAATTCCGAGAATATTTCGTTACTAGGATTTCTGAAACCAAAAACAGCAGAAACAGAAGCGGCACTTCGGCATCTTGTTAATAGGTTAGTTCCAGAAAATGCACGAATATGACATAAAGTGTGCATAAAACATGTAGATAACATCAATAATGTGGCATGGAACATAAGAAATTATCGATACGTTGGAGACGTATCAGCATCCCCAAGCTTAGTTCTGCTCGTCCCGAGCAGGTAAAACGATAACAAAGATAATTTCTGGAGTGACATGCCATCATAACCTTGATCATACTATTTGTAAAGCATATGTAGTGAATGCAGCGATCAAAACAATGTATATGACATGAGTAAACAAGTGAATCATATAGCAAAGACTTTTCATAAATAGTACTTCAAGACAAGCATCAATAAGTCTTGCATAAGAGTTAACTCATAAAGCAATAAATCAAAGTAAAGGCATTGAAGCAACACAAAGGAAGATTAAGTTTCAGCGGTTGCTTTCAACTTATAACATGTATATCTCATGGATATTGTCAACATAGAGTAGTATAATAAGTGCAATATGCAAGTATGTAGGAATCAATGCACAGTTCACACAAGTGTTTGCTTCTTGAGGTGGAGAGAAATAGGTGAACTGACTCAACAATGAAAGTAAAAGAATGGTCCTCCATAGAGGAAAAGCATCGATTGCTATATTTGTGCTAGAGCTTTGATTTTGAAAACATGAAACAATTTTGTCAACGGTAGTAATAAAGCATATGTTTCATGTAAATTATATCTTACAAGTTGCAAGCCTCATGCATAGTATACTAATAGTGCCCGCACCTTGTCCTAATTAGCTTGCACTACCGGATCATCACAATGCACATGTTTTAACCAAGTGTCACAAAGGGGTACCTCTATGCACTTTGTACAAAGGTCTAAGGAGAAAGCTCGCATTGGATTTCTCGCTATTGATTATTCTCAACTTAGACATCCATACCGGGACAACATAAACAACAGATAATGGACTCCTCTTTTATGCATAAGCATGTAACAACAATTAATAATTTTCTCATATGAGATTGAGGATATATGTCCAAAACTGAAACTTCCACCATGGATCATGGCTTTAGTTAGCGGCCCAATGTTCTTCTCTAACAATATGCATGCTTAACCATAAGGTGGTAGATCTCCCTTACTTCAGACAAGACGAACATGCATAGCAACTCACATGAAATTCAACAAAGAGTAGTTGATGGCGTCCCCAGTGAACATGGTTATCGCACAACAAGCAACTTAATAAGAGATAAAGTGCATAAGTACATATTCAATACCACAATAGTTTTTAAGCTATTTGTCCCATGAGCTATATATTGCAAAGGTGAATGATGGAATTTTAAAGGTAGCACTCAAGCAATTTACTTTGGAATGGCGAAAAATACCATGTAGTAGGTAGGTATGGTGGACACAAATGGCATAGTGGTTGGCTCAAGTATTTTGGATGCATGAGAAGTATTCCCTCTCGATACAAGGTTTAGGCTAGCAAGGCTTATTTGAAACAAACACAAGGATGAACCGGTGCAGCAAAACTCACATAAAAGACATATTGAAAACATTATAAGAATCTATACCGTCTTCCTTGTTGTTCAAACTCAATACTAGAAATTATCTAGACCTTAGAGAGACCAAATATGCAAACCAAATTTTAGCATGCTCTATGTATTTCTTCATTAATAGGTGCAAAGCATATGATGCAAGAGCTTAAACATGAGCACAACAATTGCCAAGTATCACATTACCCAAGACATTATAGCAATTTACTACATGTATCATTTTCCAATTCCAACCATATAACAATTTAACGAAGAAGAAACTTCGCCATGAATACTATGAGTAGAAGCTAAGGACATACTTGTCCATATGCTACAGCGGAGCGTGTCTCTCTCCCACAAAGTGAATGCTAGGATCCATTTTATTCAAACAAAACAAAAACAAAAACAAACCGACGCTCCAAGAAAAGCACATAAGATGTGATGGAATAAAAATATAGTTTCAGGGGAGGAACCTGATAATGTTGTCGATGAAGAAGGGGATGCCTTGGGCATCCCCAAGCTTAGACGCTTGAGTCTTCTTAGAATATGCAGGGGTGAACCACCGGGGCATCCCTAAGCTTAGAGCTTTCACTCTCCTTGATCATGTTGCATCATACTCCTCTCTTGATCCTTGAAAACTTCCTCCACACCAAACTTAGACAACTCATTAGAGGGGTAGCGACAATAAAAATTAACATGTTCAGAGGTGACACAATCATTCTTAACACTTCTAGACATTGCATAAAGCTACTGGACATTAATGGATCAAAGAAATTCATCCAACATAGCAAAAGAGGCAATGCGAAATAAAAGGCAGAATCTGTCAAAACAGAACAGTTCGTATTGACGAATTTTATCGAGGCACCAGACTTGCTCAAATGAAAATGCTCAAATTGAATGAAAGTTGCGTACATATCTGTGGATCACTCACGTAAATTGGCATAATTTTCTGAGTTACCTACAGAGAAAACAGCCCAGATTCGTGACAGCAAAGAAATCTGTTTCTGCGCAGTAATCCAAATCTAGTATGAACTTTTCTATCAACGACTTTACTTGGCACAACAAAACACTAAACTAAGATAAGGAGAGGTTGCTATAGTAGTAAACAACTTCCAAGACACAAAATAAAAACAAAGTACTGTAGGTAAAAACATGGGTTGTCTCCCATAAGCGCTTTTCTTTAACGCCTTTCAGCTAGGCGCAGAAAGTGTGTATCAAGTATTATCAAGACGAAATGTCAACATCATAATTTGTTCTAATAATAGAATCAAAAGGTAACTTCATTCTCTTTCTAGGGAAGTGTTCCATACCTTTCTTGAGAGGAAATTGATATTTTATATTACCTTCCTTCATATCAATGATAGCACCAACAGTTCGAAGAAAAGGTCTTCCCAATATAATGGGACAAGATGCATTGCATTCAATATCCAAGACAACAAAATCAACGAGGACAAGGTTATTGTTAACGGTAATGCGAACATTATCAACTTTCCCCAAAGGTTTCTTTGTAGAATGATCAGCAAGATTAACATCCAAATAACAATTTTTCAGCGGTGGCAAGTCAAGCATATTATAGATTTTCTTAGGCATAACAGAAATACTTGCACCAAGATCACATAAAGCATTACAATCAAAATCTTTAACCTTCATCTTAATGATGGGCTCCCAACCATCCTCTAGCTTTCTAGGAATAGAGGCTTCGCGTTCTAGTTTCTCTTCTCTAGCTTTTATGAGAGCATTTGTAATATGTTGCGTGAAAAGCCAAATTTATAGCACTAGCATTAGGACTTTTAGCAAGTTTTTGCAAGAACTTTATAACTTCAGAGATGTGGCAATCATCAAAATTCAAACCATTATAATCTAAAGCAATGGGATCATCATCCCCAATGTTGGAAAAAATTTCAGCAGCTTTATCACGAGCGGTTTAATGAGTTTTAGCAGTTTCAGGCAGTTTTGTACGCTTTGCACTAGGAGTAGAAACATTGCCAACACCAATTATTTTACCATTAATAGTAGGAGGTGCAGCAACATGTGTAGCATTAACATTGCTTGTGGTGGTAATAGTCCAAACTTTAGCTACATTCTTCTCTTTAGCTAGTTTTTCATTTTCTTCTCTATCCCACCTAGCACGCAGTTCGGCCATTAATCTTATATTCTCATTAATTCTAACTTGAATCCATTTGCTGTAGTAGTAATTTTGTTATGATGATTTTCATTAGGCATAACTTTCGATTTCAAAAGATCAACATCAGCAGCAAGACTATCGACTTTAGAAGCAAGTATATCAATTTTCTCAAGCTTTTCTTCAACAGATTTGTTAAAAGCAGTTTGTGTACTAATAAATTCTTTAAGCATGGCTTCAAGTCCAGGGGGTGTGTTCCTATTATTGTTGTAAGAATTCCCATAAGAATTACCATAGCCGTTGCCATTATTATAAGGATATGGCCTATAGTTGTTACTATAATTGTTCCGGTAAGCATTGTTGCTGAAATTATTATTTTTAATGAAGTTTACATCAACATGTTCTTCTTGTGCAACCAATGAAGCTAACGGAACATTATTAGGATCAACATTTGTCCTATCATTCACAAGCATAGACATAATAGCATCAATCTTATCACTCAAGGAAGAGGTTTCTTCGACAGAATTTACCTTCTTACCTTGTGGAGCTCTTTCCGTGTGCCATTCAGAGTAGTTGATCATCATATTATCAAGAAGCTTTGTTGCTTCACCAAGAGTGATGGACATAAAGGTACCTCCAGCAGCTGAATCCAATAAATTCCGCGAAGAAAAATTTAGTCCTGCATAGAAGGTTTGGATGATCATCCAAGTAGTCAGTCCATGGGTTGGGCAATTTTTAACCAAAGATTTCAATCTTTCCCATGCTTGTGCAACATGCTCAATATCTAATTGTTTAAAATTCATTATGCTACTCCTCAAAGATATAATTTTAGCAGGGGGATAATATCTACCAATAAAAGCATCCTTGTATTTAGTCCATGAATCAATACTATTCTTAGGCAGAGATAGCAACCAATCTTTAGCTCTTCCTCTTAATGAGAAAGGGAACAATTTTAGTTTAATAATGTCACCATCTACATCTTTATATTTTTGCATTTCACATAGTTCAACAAAATTATTAAGATGGGCAGCAGCATCATCAGAACTAACACCAGAAAATTGCTCTCGCATAACAAGATTTAGTAAAGCAGGTTTAATTTCAAAGAATTCTGCTGTAGTAGCAGGTGGAGCAATAGGTGTGCATAAGAAATCATTATTATTTGTGGTTGTGAAGTCACAGAACTTAGTATTTTCAGGGGTAGCCATTTTAGCAACAGTAAATAAAGCAAACTAGATAAAGTAAATGCAAGTAACTAATTTTTTTGTGTTTTTGATATAGCAAACAAGATAGCAAATAAAGTAAAACTAGCAACTAATTTTTTTGTATTTTGATTTAATGCAGCAAACAAAGTAGTAAATAAAACTAAGCAAGACAAAAACAAAGTAAAGAGATTGGGAAGTGGAGACTCCCCTCGCAGCGTGTCTTGATCTCCCCGGCAACGGCGCCAGAAAAAGAGCTTGATGGCGTGTAACTCACACGTTCGTTGGGAACCCCAAGAGGAAGGTATGATGCGCACAGCAGCAAGTTTTCCCTCAGAAAGAAACCAAGGTTTATCGAACCAGGAGGAGCCAAGAAGCACGTTGAAAGTTGATGGCGGCGGGATGTAGTGCGGCGCAACACCAGAGATTCCGGCGCCAACGTGGAACCTGCACAACACAACTGTAGCGACCCAGGAAAAATCCCCATATTAGATTTGGTTGTTCTTTTTATTTTATGCATCATATCATTCATGTTTTAAATAAATAAAATTATTTTATAAATCCTAATTACTTTATTTTACCCTCTCATATGGTTTTTATAATAAACCTCCTCTTTTCTATTCATTTAACAAAACTCCAAAACCAAACATTTTTAAATCTTTCAAATTGTTTTGTTGCAATTTAGTTTGCAATGCAAACCTAAAGTCTCAAAGTTCTGGCCTTGCTGTATCTTCTATAAACGATATCTAATCTTTCTCTCTTTTCATCTCTTGCAAATTACCAAATTCTGGTAGTTAGCAAAAAAGAGTGCATGCGGCCTCTAGCCCAATCTCTCTTTTGTTCCAACGAACCAAACCATCCTCCATCCTGTTGCAACTAATCAGCAGCTCAGCCCAATAATCATTTTTGGCCCACGGCCATCTATCTCAGTGAGACCAACTTCCTGTGTTTCTTTTTCCCTGTACGGCAGAGCATCCGTGCTCCGGCACATCGCTGTCCAAGCGATGGGACGGCTGCCATGCACCACTCCCCTTGTATAAAACTCGCTGCGGCCTAGACCAAACCCTATCCCTCTAGCTGCCTTCCTCCCCGCCGCCACTCTCTTCCACCCCTCCTTTTTCTCCCGCTCGTTTCCATGCTCAACCACATCCATCGCCGCTAGACCGCAGCAGCTCACCATCCCGACCTGGACCTCCCCAGCGCCTCCGTGCAGCACCTCGTCGAGCACGTCCACCATCTTCTTCTCCGTCCCCGGCGCGCACCAGCACGTTCTGTCGCGAGCGCGTACGCCCGCGTTCTGCGCGCGCACCTGCTCACCGTCCTCGACGCCGCCCGGCTCTCCCCGGACCCCGCCGCCAAGCACGTCTCTGCCAAGATCGTCGTCCGCCTGGTTACAGCGCGTACGCCGGAGCTGCTCTTCGTCGACCTCCGCCAAGCTCTGCGACCGCCGGCGTCCGCTCGACCAAGATCCTCCCGACGTGCTCAACCGCGCGCGCGTCCTGCGCGACGTCCCGGTCCCGGCGCCTCGCCAAGGTCTCCGTCCTCGTTTCCGTCCGTGTACCTTCGGCGGCAGTGCTGCGTCTCCGTCGTCGCTCTACGACCATGTCCGCCCTCAGCAGCCGCGAGCGCTCGCTGTTTCTCTCGGCGTCTTCGTCTCCAATTCTCTCCGGTTTCTCGAGGACGTGTCGCTCCACGCCACCCCCTTCACAGTGAGCAGCTCTTGCCCAATCCAGCTTTATCCCTCCGTTTGTTTTCGTCCCGTGCATGGTCGGCATGGAAACGAGTTTGATCTCGTGTTGATGCTGCTGTTGTATTCGCGCATGCAGCAGGCCAGCAGCGTCCGCCAGAATCCAAGCCACGGCATGGCCAAGCGCAGACCGCCGTCGACGCCTCCGGCCGGCTGGCTCCGTCTGCTCCCGTCGCTCCTCCATCCGTGGGTATCGCGTGCAGCAGGAGGCAAAGAGCTGCTTTGTTGGTTCCATTTGATGCAGTACTCCACGTCAACTTGATCTGAAGCTATTCCAGCTTGGTTTGTCCCTTTGTTTTTCCTTGGAGAGATCTTTGTTCAATGTCCCACTCCGGCTGAATACTCCAGCCTTATATTCCTTTGTTTGTGTGTCAGATAACTCTTTTGGAGATGGTACAAAAGAGGCCAGCACTCCATCATGTACACAAGATCAACGAAGTAGCCATCTGGTCTGTTCTTTGTTCTGAAGCTGTATGTCGCTTGATCAAATCTGGTCATAGACAAAATACTCATATTTTATTCTTTTCCCTCAGGCCGTAGCCATCTCAGCATCTGTTGCCTGTTCATCGTCCAGTCCCCCTGGCAGCCCACCGTCAGTCATTCCTCTGGGTATAAAACGTTTACTTCATATCCCTGTTTTCCGAAAGTAAAACCATATCTTTTAATCCGTAGTTCGGAATAGAAAGTGTTTTATATGAAACTTTATCAGAAAAATGTGAGGAATAATAATAATTCATCCATATTATTGTTTGCATCTCGCATCATGTCGTGTCGTGATAGTTTGCATCACACCTAATAACTAATATGCGGAGTATTTGGGAAAATACCGGATATGGTTCCCCGCTCCGTTTAACTTTGAAGTAGCGCACCCCTGCCATGATATGCCATGCTAAACAACCCTTAACTTTGCCGGTAGAAAAATAACGTGAACCTAATAATTGTTTGTTCGGGGTTCCGATCCCGCTTAATATGGATAAGTTGCATCGCATCATAATTGGCATGTCATGCATATCATCTTGATCATGCTGGATCTTGTTTATCCGTAGTAGTAAGACTTGCATACGTTGTGTGTTTCAGCATTTGCTTCTTCCCGGATAGGATCGCGAAGTGGTGTGGTGAGATACGACAAGATCTCCGGATGTCCCTCGGCAAGCTTTAACAGGCAAGCATTTTCCCTTATACTCCACCTTTCTGAAGTCGCTCACCTATTTTATTTTGCCTTCTCCCTCATGCTATCCTTAAGTTGCGTTCTTGTCACGTGTCCCTTCCACTTGTTACCTCAAGCAGCCCATATTGCCTCCACCAACCACCTATGACTATTGTTTGGTTTCGGGTCTGCCTTGCGAGTCGTAGTGCATGCTAGTGCTGTTTATATCTCGTTACTGTTATTGCTATCTTATCGGGTTATCTGTTGGAGATCATGACACATGCTACATGGTTATATCCGTTGAGGGTATCATGGTTACTTGTTAATAGTTGTTAGTGGAGGCATCGATGGGTCAGCTGATCGTTTTGTGACGGCTCACTTGTGTTTCCTAAATATCTTAGGACCCCGAGTTCTTGTTATCTGTTCCGAGACTGAGCGCTCTAACCACACGTGGGTATGTTTCTGGGTCTCCCCTCGACCACTGCCGGAATCTACAGCTTTGTCCAGTGGCCACAACTAGTTTCGTAATGTTTTACCATTTGTTGTTGCGTGCATGCCAGCATGTTACTTATTTACTTTGGGAAGCCCCTGGGTGCCTTGTATCCCTTGTTTCTGGTATGCACGTATAGGTTGTGGAGCCTCTGCGAAGTGGTTTATCGCCCCAGTGTGTGTTTAAACCACCTAGCACGTTGACACACATAGCTAAGTCCGCTTCGGAGATACGGCCGGACTTCGATACGGGTTCAAATTAGTTATGTGGCTTCCTGTACATTGTTTTCGTGAAGGAGAGTGCGAGACGTTAAATCCAACTGAAGAAATTGGGTTGATCGTGCGTGTGGGCACATTTGGGCACCCCTGCAGGGTAAAATCTTATCGATAAGCCGCGTCCGCGGTTATGGACGACTTGGAGCTGTATGACTTGACCATAGACAACTTACACCTGTTGTTTATTAATAATAACTTGTGTAGTAAGTTAGCACAACTTTAATAATAAATGGTTAAAACTTGACAACCGTGTGAGTGCCTTTGTAAGTACTTCCTTGCGAGGGGGGAACGCATCGGCTGTGTTATGTTTGCAGAGTATAGAACTGTTAGTTTATGCGCTCTCTCACCCTCTCTGATAGACGACTGTTGTAGAGTGTCTCTATAGGTTTTCTAGTGCTTGCGCGCTGCCGCTTAACCCCACCATATTGCCTATGACGTTCCTCTTGCGTCCTCTAAGTCCCCTGCGTGCCTCAAGTACAAAGGACGACTGGTTGACGAATGCTTATACGTCTTGAAGTCTTGTTAAGTACGAACCCGTACTTATTGCTGCTTCTACGGGATATAACCGGGCAGGTATGAAGATATGTTCGATGAAGACGACGCTAGCAAGGTTACCCTTCCGGCTTGGCCTGGGCAGGGTTATGGACGCCACTGGTTTCTTCAGGACTCTTAGTCCAAATTTGTATCTTGTCCGTACTCGGATGTATTTGATCTTCTGTATGACTTGGATCTTTGTATTGTATATTTGTATCTTGACTCGTTGAAGTCGTTGTTGTAATATATATGTTTCTTGTGGGCTCTATTGTAATCCTGTTGTAATGTTACCTCTCGTGATTGATTCCACCCGCATCGCGTGCATGCTTTGGCGTGTACGAGGCGCTTGGTGGTGCGTCTCCTAAAATCGATATCGTGCGGATTTCGGCGGATTTGCTAGGATCCTCATGGTACCGGTTTTGGGGCGTCACAACAACCAAAGTACTTTGCCCCAACGAAACAGTGAGGTTGTCAATCTCATCGGCTTGCTGTAACAAAGGATTAACCGTATTGTGTGGAAGATGATTGTTTGCAGAAAACAGTAGAACAGTATTGCAGTAGATTGTATTTCAGTATAGAGAATTGGACCGGGGTCCACAGTTCACTAGAGGTGTCTCTCCCATAAGATAAACAGCATGTTGGGTGAACAAATTACAGTTGGGCAATTGACAAATAAAGAGGGCATGACCATGCACATACATATTATGATGAGTATTGTGAGATTTAATTGGGCATTACGACAAAGTACATAGACCGCTATCCAGCATGCATCTATGCCTAAAAAGTCCACCTTCAGGTTATCATCCGAACCCCCTCCAGTATTAAGTTGCTAACAACAGACAATTGCATTAAGTATTGCGCGTAATGTAATCAGTAACTACATCCTTGAACATAGCACTAATGTTTTATCCCTAGTGGCAACAGCACATCCATAATCTTAGAGATTTGTCACTTCCCAGTTCACGGAGACATGAACCCACTATCGAGCATAAATACTCCCTCTTGGAGTTACAAGCATCTACTTGGCCAGAGCATCTACTAGTAACGGAGAGCATGCAAGATCATAAACAACACATAGACATAACTTTGATAATCAACATAACAAGTATTCTCTATTCATCGGATCCCAACAAACGCAACATATAGAATTACAGATAGATGATCTTGATCATGTTAGGCAGCTCACAAGATCCGACAATGAAGCACAATGGGGAGAAGACAACCATCTAGCTACTGCTATGGACCCATAGTCCAGGGGTAGACTACACCCGCATCACTCGGAGGCGACCATGGCGGCGTAGAGTCCTCAGGAGATGATTCCCCTCTCCGGCGGTGGTGCCGGAGGCGATCTCTGAATCCCCGAGATGGGATCGGCGGCGGCGGCGTCTCTGGAAGGTTTTCCGTATCGTGGCTCTCGATGCGGGGGTTTCGCAACGGAGGCTTTAAGTAGGCGGAAGGGCGGAGTCGGGGAGGCGGCACGAGGGGCCCACACCATAGGGCCGCGGCCGGGGGCCGGCCGCGCCGCCCTAGGGTGTGGCCACCTCGTGGCCCCCTTCGTCTCCTCTTCGGTCTTGGAAGCTTCATGGAAAAATAGGACCACAGGCGTTGATTTCGTCCAATTCGAGAATATTTCGTTACTAGGATTTACGAAACCAAAAAGCAGAAACGACAAGCGGCACTTCGGCATCTTGTTAATAGGTTAGTTCCAGAAAATGCACGAATATGACATAAAGTGTGCATAAAACATGTAGATAACATCAATAATGTGGCATGGAACATAAGAAATTATCGATACGTTGGAGACGTATCAGAGGACATCTTTCCTATGAAAGAAACGTCTAGCTCATCAATTCAGGAGATGCCCAGTTCATCTACTCAGGAATTATTTCCTGAACCTACCAAAGCTATAAAACACTTTGATAATCCTGTGGAGGATGACAATGAAGCTCCCAAAAGGAGCAAGATAGAGAGGACTGCAAAGTCCTTTGGACATGATTTCATTGTGTACCTCGTGGATGACACTCACACTTCTATTTCAGAAGCCTATGCATCTCTGAATGCTGACTACTGGAAGGAAGCTGTCCGTAGCGAGATGGATTCTATCTTAGCCAATGGAACTTGGGAAATTACTGGTCGTCCTTATGGGTGCAAACCTGTAGGATGTAAATGGGTGTTTAAGAAAAAACTTAGGCATGATGGTACTATTGAAAAGTACAAGGCACGTTTTGTAGCCAAGGGTTATACCCAGAAAGAATGTGAATATTTCTTTGATACATACTCACCTGTTGCCAGATTGACCACCATTCGAGTGCTACTATCCTTGGCTGCCTCACATGATCTTCTTGTTCATCAAATGGATGTTAAGACTGCTTTCCTAAATGGAGAGATTGAAGAGGAGATTTATATGGAGCAGCCTGATGGATTTGTAGTAGATGGTCAATAAGGAAAGGTGTGTAAATTACTGAAGTCTTTATATGGGCTTAAGCAAGCGCCTAGGCAGTGACATGAGAAGTTTGAAAGAACTTTAACCGCGGAAGGCTTTGTTGTAAACGAAGCTGACAAGTGTGTATACTATCGCCATGGTGGGGCGAGGGAGTTATTCTTTGTCTCTATGCCGATGACATATTGATATTTGGGACCAACCTTACTGTGATTAAGGAGGTCAAGGAGTTCCTATCTAGTTATTTTGAGATGAAGGACTTGGGAGTAGCTGATGTGATCTTAAACATCAAGCTACTGAAGGATAACGATGGTGGGATTATATTGCTTCAGTCCTACTATGTGGAAAAGATCCTGAGTCGCTTCGGGTATAGCGACTGCAAATCTTCTCCAACGCCTTATGATCCTAGTGTGATAATTCGTAATAATAAAAGAATTTCTAGAGATCAATTGCGATATTCGCAGATCATTGGCTCGCTTATGTATTTAGCCAGCGCCACGAGGCCTGACATCTCCTTTGCTGTAAGTAATCTCAGCCATTTTGTGTCTAGACCTGGAGATGTTCATTGGTATGCTCTTGAGAGAGTTTTGCGCTATTTGAAAGGCACTTCAAGTTATGGCATTCACTATACTGGGTATCCAAGGGTACTTGAGGGTTATAGTGATGCAAATTGGATATCTGATGAGACTAAGGCCACAAGTCGTTATTTGTTTACACTTGGAGGTGGCGCTGTTTCCTGGAAGTCTTGCAAGCAGACCATCATTACGAGGTCAACTATGGAAGCAGAACTCACATCATTAGACACAGCCACTGTTGAAGCGGAGTGGCTTCGTGAGCTCTTGATGGACTTACCTGTAGTTGAGAAACCAATACCCACTATTCCTATGAACTGTGATAATCAAAATGTGATCGTCAAAGTAAACAGTTCTAAGGATAATATGAAATCATCAAGGCATGTGTAGAGGAGACTGAAAACTGTCAGGAAAATGAGAAACTCCGGAGTTATATCGTTGGATTATATCCATACGGCTAGAAACCTGGCAGACCCCTTCACAAAGGGACTATCACGGAATGTGATAGAAAATGCATCGAGGGAGATGGGTATGAGACCCACACTATGAGCTTCCCACGGTGGAAACCCACTCTATGTGATCGGAGATCCCGTGAATTAGAGCTGGGAGACAAGCTGTTGGTCAGCTGGGAGGAGAGTATATATCCCTATAGCAATTTTACCACTCCGTAAGATGCAATATTCTCCTACTCTACATGGCAGGTTGATAATTATCTTAATGTGTTCTAAGTGGCTTATTTTAGCAGAGATGTTGTCCTGCAGAACATCTTTTGAAGAACACACATATGTGAGTCTGATTGTTAAACGTCGCAATCTATGAGAGTTGAGTGCTCTCTAGTAAACTCATGAAAGGCCCTGGAGTATGACATATAAGCTCCAAACCGCGAGGAAGCCTTGCGGCAGCCTAGTATCGGTCTAGGCTTTGTATGAAGCTAGTGCGCAGAAAACTTGTAGTTCAAAGCATAGTCCACTATCCAAGTTGCAATCTAGTGTAATATGAAGTTTTAGGTGGAAGTTCAACTTAACAGTCTCCACGACATACCGGTATATAAAACAATGTTCTGGAAACTTATTGATGAGATGTGCCAATGAGAGTTTGTGGGGGATTGCTGGAATTTTGGGCATTTGGCCTTTGGCCCATGGCCCATTATCAAATTCTAAAACTCACACGGCCCATTCCAAAAATCAGTGGGAACACTAGTGGGGGCTAAAGTTTAGTTCCACATTGCTAGTTGGAAGAGAGTTGGAGTGGTATATAAGGTGTGATGTTTTAGTCCTAGTAAGTGAGTGAGAAGAGAGAGATCCCTCGCGCACTCCTCCTCCTCCGCCGCCCGCCTCGCCACGCCTCGCCTCGCCTCGTCACGACGCGTCCCGACGCACAGCAGGTTGCGGGAATCTCGCCGAGCCGAGCTTATCTTTTTGCTGTTTGCGAAATTAATTGTGTAATCAATTACGAGTCATTAACGGACGTTAACATAGCCGTTTTCGTTCCGGTTTTTCCGGATCGTGAACTCGTACGTGGGCTGAGTCCCACGACCTTCCCGAACCGCACTATATAAGCGCTGACGCAAAACCGAAGACAATACTAGACGCATACACGACTACCTGTTTTCAGTTCATTGCGCCGCCATCGCCTTCGTCTTCCTCATCCCGTCCGTCGGCGTGCACCGGCTGTCGGGACAGTAGGCCTCCGGAACCCTGCCTCTCGTGAACCTGTACAGGTGAGGGGCAATCAGGTTTTTAGGGAGCGCTCCGGCGCGACTACTGGCATCACGACATCATCATCGGACGACGAGTTCCTCCACACCGACAACTTCTTCCCGGACCTCAGCGACTTCTTCGGCAACCTCAACATGGGCGATAACGACACTGCTGCGAAGTATGTGATCTTGTCGTTTCTCTTTCAGTTTCTGTTAGAGTTTCTTTTTCTAGTTTCTGTGGTAGATGCGATCGGTTTATCTTGTTTAGATGTGATTTGTTCATCTATCTTACTTGTTTGCACGATTAGTTTATTTGTTGTTTTCATAGTCATGATTTATCAATTACTTGTACGGATTATTTCATATGAATATTTGCTTAAATATTCAACAGAATTATGATGTATTAATAACCAATGGCACTCTTCATCTGATCGAAATTACCGGGGCTAGCATCTGGAAAAGTGCAAATAATGGACTGATGAACAGACAAGTGTTAGAGGCAGAGAGAGTGCAGATTCAGACTTTCAGGGTGCCTTGCGAGTGTCGCTTGAAACCGAAACATAATCCATGGAGAAGGTAAAATTAATTGCGCCTACAAACTTCACGCAATATCAATCCTTCCATCTTTATCGAAAAAAATATCAATCCTTCCAACAAACTTTGGATGAAACCAAAACTATGTTCTAACCTCCTGGAGAAAATCATCTGAAAGGGTCGACTGCATCTTTGCTATATATTTTGCTCTCACTTCTCTCTTCCTAATAACCAAATAACACTCCATGTGAAAATCCTTGCATTCTTTTCTCGGGGCGAGGTCCAAAGGTTTCTAATTCCTCGTTTCAAAGTAAAGCATCACATATGGTGTTAGATTCACACGTATCCGTGGCACTTGTTCGGGAACGGATGGAGAACTTGAGGATTCATATGATTTATTTTTTATGAGGTTGCAAGCTTTCGACTTGACGAGATTTATGTACTATACCCAGTATTTCCTGGAAGGGTTAATGAAGTTCTAGAGTCCCTTGCATAATTGCACTCTCTGCAATGATATCATTCCATCAGAATAGTTAAAGGTGCAATAATGTACCATCAATATACAGGAATACACCCCTCATTTGATTTATGGGCTATATGTCAGAGCTTCTACTCCCTCCGTCTCGGCTTAGAGGTCTCGGCTTAGAGGGCAACATGACTAAGGCATTGTTTCATTGGATGAGGAAAACTCTCCGGAGCGTTGCCTTCTCTCTTGCTACTTTCAATACTAATGAAGTTGGTAATCGAATTACAAAGCCTGCATGGAGCCGAGAACATGCCCCCATGCAAATTTGTCCACCAGCATGCACAAGGCTGTTCCCAGCGAGTAGAAAAAGAAGAAAAGGGAAGGTGGAGACTAATTCGAGAAGGTTATAACTTCTAATTTAAATACATGCATGCCTTAGATGAGAGGTAATATGGGACACATATTTTTTCAGATTAAGCCCTGTGAACCGAGACAGAGGGAGTAATACTCACCAAGATACATGAATACATCCCCCCATTTAATTTATGTAGTATATGTAAATCATATGGTGCCGTGGTGGTACTTGTATTGCTTAAAGAGGAGATGTAGTACTTCTGTAGGGAGTCTTCAATTTCTACAATTTAGTTCAAAATTTAAACTTAACACCAACGCTACTAAAAGAACCTCTTATCCAAACACCTCAACGTAACCTTGAGATATTTATTATTGGACATACAGACAACAAATTATCACAGAAGCCTGTGCTTCACATATATGTCTCTTGGCTTCAATATGTAGAGTGGAGAGGGAAAAAAATTCGAGTGGGTGTCCACCTGTCCATTGTGGATAACAAAAGGGCTACTTTTCAGCAAAAAACTTATATGGCCCATCTCATTGGGCTTCACATTGTGCGTTGGGTTATATAGCCTCCGCTTGTGCGAGAGGGGACCTGGGTTACACTATGCACAAGAGAGAATTACTGGCAGCCCATTATGGCCCAATACTCCCTTTGATTTACATGGTATGTACTTTTTCTCTCTAAAGAATTGAGTCAACACTCTCGAAAAAGTCCTCATGTGGAGCGAGCGGGATGTTCCAGAAACTCCGGGCAGGGAGGTGCTTGTCCGTTTTGATTTTGCGTTTTAAAATATTTTTTCGGCCACGACTCTAAATTATGGACTTTTTCCGTGACTATAGCTCAACATTAGCTTCCACGTCAATAGGTGTAGTGATTTCTCAGATGCGCAAATCTACATCTTATTAGGTGTATGATACAATTGTTTGTATTTAATTTTTTTCCGATATGTTACTTAAAAATTTAAGCATTAGCTCGGCCTCTGCATAAGTAAGATGCACAAAGCTACACAAGTTCAAAAATGTCCAAACAACGAAAATCAAAGATGCATTACGAGTATTTATCATTGAATTTGTTTAGGCGGTTGTAGTGATGGCGGACAAATTCATAGTACGCCGACATCCACGTTAGGTAAAAAATGTTCCTCTTCGTATCTTTAATCATGTAGCCACCTCCATCGCGATGTTGTAGGGTGTGTGTTTATTGTGACAATATATGTGTACTTCCCATGTTCATGTGTATGTATTTTTGTGAGTATATGTGTCTACTTCCCATGTTATCCATTCCAATGTTAATGTGTACATAACGCACTCATCAAGCTCTTTTGTGGAGTCGTTTTCTTGGTCGCATTGGGGCAGGGGGCAAAGAGATTTCAGAAGCACGCTGAACAAAGAAAAGTTGTAATGGAATGGATAGTAGTGGTATCTCCCTCGGTAAGTCCTAACCTTGTATTTCATATGTTGGGGAAGCATGTGTCGACGGTGACTGAGCTCCCAAAGGCAGCTATGCTGGAGCCATGGATGTTTGTCACGGAAGAGTTCAAGGCTGGTGAATGGATCAAGGTGGAAAGGAAGAAGCGATCCAACATTCATGGTCTCCAGTTGGTGCCGGTGAATCTTTCCCGTCGCCTCCGAGGATACCTGATCTCTTCGTATGCATATTTTTGATGCAGGTACAAGAGTTGTTCCCAAATTAAAAAAATAACTACAGAAAACAGTAACAACAAAGCAAAACGTGAAGAAAAGCAGAGGACAAACAAGGAAAACTAGATGAAGAACGTAAACATCCACACAAATATAGTCCGCCCTGCCCAAAAATTTGGGAGCGGTGCTCCATATGACAGTATTATTTGTATTGTTAAAAAAACTATTTTTTGCATAACTATGTATAGTTGATCATGCGCCTGTAGAACTTCATGAGAAATGTGTTAATTCACATATCACACAGAAAAATGCATCTTTAGGGATCTAATTCATTATTATAAATCTACATATTTGATCTTTTAGATCACAAATTAATAAAAATGATACTAACAAAACTTTGTAGGTATGTAGAACCGTTCTTCAGATTGTATCTCAGATCTTTTCTTAAACTCGAAAACATACTAGGATAAAAATCACCACTTAGTGTTGACATCTTGACGTGTGTGAAGGCACTAGTAGAAAAAAAGACCTTCCGTTCGGAGCTTTAGGTTCGGCCGTTTTTGAGGCCGGGACTAATGTGAGCATTAGTCCCACGGGCACGGCCAGCTTTAGTCCCGGTTGGAAATTCCAACCGAGACTAAAGGGGTTGTGGCATGCTTCGGCTGGTGCGAGCCCATTTAGTCTCAGTTGGAGATACCAACCAGGACTAGGGTGTATCTTTAGTTCCGGAGACACCAACCGGGGCTACCGACTTTCTTGGTTTTTTTGATTTTAATCTGAATTCAACCACCTATGGTTGTTTAGCATTTTTTTATTTTTAAACTTCCAAAGGGAAATATTAAAAAAAAAACAGATTTTAGGTTTTGCGAAAAAAGGATTATTTGAAATTCAAAAAATAAGATTCAGATTTTATTTATTCAAGATTATTATTACTTCATTATTTTTGTTTATTGAAATAATTATTTAGAATTCAAACAATGAAGAAATGTGACATTGTGACCAAGAGGTTAATAGGATCGATATGATACTAAAATATAGCAATAAGGTATGCTGATGTACTTGGAAGCTTATTCGGAAGGAACTCAAAAGTTAAGCGTAGTTGGGCTGGAGTAGTTTGAGGATGGGTGACCGATCGGGAAATTTAACCATGAGTAAGTAATTTGACTAAATATTAAGATTAGTTAGAGATCACTAAATTGGTCAAATAACTCAAATATTGCGCCGGTGTAGGAGGCGCATGAGGAGGAGGGGAGGCGCGGTGTAGGTGGAGGAGAAGGAGGCCGGAGGTGGAGGAGGAGGAGGGCGACGCCGTTGGAGGAGTAGGAGCCCATCAGAGGCTACTAGAGGAGGAGGATGCCACCAAAGGAGGAGGAGAGGAGGAGGCGGAGGAGGCCATCGGTGAGGAGAAAAGAAGGAAGCGGAAGAGGAAGATGAGGGAAGAGGAGAAGTAAGTCCGTTTCCCATATATACGATAGGTTACCTCCAACGCACCACCATGCCCGTGCGCCGGCAGTATTTTTTATTTTTTGAGATTTTTTCACCAAAATCTAAAACCTCAGAAAAACTCTGTTTCGTATTTAATTTTGGGAATCTAAAAATCGCTTAACGCATGGACGGGTTGAAATCGGATGTAAAATTTTACGTACATACATTTTGATATAAACAAATTTTTCATCGAAGGTCGTACGCAACCAGAAATTCCGTTTATCAAAACATGACGCAATTTTGCATAATATATAGAAATTCATGTTTTAAAATTTTCGTTGAAACTAGAACACATAAGTTGTGGTCATCTCGGAGGATTTTATTTTTTGAATTTTTTAAACTTTTATTTTATTTTTAGCAAAATTGACAAGGTCATTCGCGGGGGGGGGGGGGGGGGGGGGGGGGGTGGGCGGTTGCATGGACAGGAACCACACCACTATGTAGGTGCGCCGGTGGTAAGTGTGGTGCACGTCCATGCACTCTCCCGAACCAGGCCTAGGCTTATGGCCGGCGTGCCAAAATGGACGTGCGCCGGCGATATGAAGTTATTACGGGCGCACCAAAAAGGTTGTGCGCCAGCGGCAAATACCACCGACATGCACTTTTTTGTGGTGCGTCGATGGTAACTCTGAGCTTATAGTGTATTTCCTAGTAGTACGTGCAAGGACATGGAAATCTAGCGAACTGGACCAATACTCTCCCAACTAGTTTGAAGATACATGGTCCCCGAGCCTAGAGAAACCGGTCTCTGGAGGCGAGGTAGACCGACTAAATTGGTTAACAATGTTGATCACAAATATAGGATAACAAGTGAAATGTGTTTATTTTGTTATTTGGTATTACGTTTCAATGGAATCTGGAGGTACTTCAACACCCATGAATTGGCTGAATTACAATTTAAGTAAGTCTGCACATATTTTCCGATAAAGGCCATTTTATTACTCATAAGATAACATCACCCGGATACAATTCATCGGATATTACACCCGACAACTACATAACAAGGATGCACAAATACAAGAGTCATGTATAGCTGGTAGAACGCCTAGGAAGTCTGCAGATGTAATAAGGTAACTGGGAAACTCATTTTCCAATGCAAAAAAAAAATCTGTTTTAGTGCATATATATGTTGCCTAGCTTGTGTTGATAAAGATGTTGAGGTTCATATATTATTTTATTACAAATAGCGTTCCATGTACTTGTCCATCAGAGTGTACTGAACCTCTGGGTAGAGTAGAGAAGCTTCTTCATCGTCCGCAATTTCAAAGTTTGTCAAGCAGCCCTCGTAGAAAATGTGGTAGACATGTCCGACTACTATCTGATAAGTATGGTCCGCACCTGCATGATGCAAGTAGAAAATTAGGTATTCAATTACGAATATCAGCATATCTATGAGCCTTGTAGAATTTTTTTTGTTTCCAAATAGTAGAAATAATTGATGGATGTGTAAAACATAATGAAAATATATTTTGTCTTACAAAAGAGGAGAGGTAGACCATTTTATTCACGGACTCGGCTTTTATTTATTTTTAGATTTCGACATCTTCTTGTGTATGGTTTTGAAGATTTGTTGTCAACAATTTTATCGTGCAATTTCATCTAGCTATCTACGTGATGCAAATATTATACCTCTATATAAGCTATCAGTATAGAAGTTTGACTGCATGATTTTGAGAACATTGCCATTGGAGAGCAAAGTCATATCATTCGTATTTTATACTGTTACCGATGGGTAGAGAAAGATCATGCATTCAGTTTAAAATTTTAAATTCCATGAGAGACACATGCAGAGTAGTAGGAAAAGCAACAACCTTCTATTAGGAATCTAGAACATCCGAAGTTGACAATAAAACATGTTATTTACAGTAGGTTATTCTTCTTGCTATGTATATGCTAAAAGTATGTGGTGACTCAAATGGGGAAATCATGTGACAAGGATTGACTTCCGGTGCAGCAGAGAATAACATGATCTCTTAGGAAGTAAGATCATTCATTGTAATTGAAATCAAGCTTATCACTCTTCAGCCTGACAAATTTTAAAGAGTGGTTTAATATAATACTGTGCTACATGCCTTAAGACATCTTTTCACAAGGATTTATTGTTACTAAAACATTGTAGGGATATTTGAAAAATGTGTTCCACAACTCTACTTTATTTGTTAAGAACATGACTTGAAAGAGCAATACAGCTTTTCCAAGAAACTCTCTGTAGCCCTTCGACCATTTTAGTGCGACTAAAAGTAACATCTTTAATAATGTGACTTCATCCAAATAGATTATTATCCTCTTACCTTCCATTGACGCCAAGAATTCATCAGACGGAATGGGAATCTTCTCAAGAACTTTTCCTGATAGCTTTTCCCATTTAGCAATCAGCTCATTTTGACTAAGGATGTTTTCTGGCGGTCTTATGTATATTGTCTTGTTCAATGACCGAGGATCATCAATGGACTTGATTACGTATGTCGCAGCATCATCCTCGTCCACGAAAATCACTGCACATTACAATAAAACTAAACAAAGTGAGATGTGATTATTGTATTTCTTCTTTTCCCATAAAGGGAATATATTAATATCAAAAGATACCAATTACACCCTTCTGCAATAACGCAATACCCTAATGGCAGTACGGATGCACACAGCCAAAAAAAAACTAAGAAACAAAAGTCTCGCTATAGCATCCTAGGCTTAGCAAAAGCAATACAACCACCACCAAGATAACACCTGAAATACAGAATCTCCAAAAACGACGACTCTAAGAAGGAAACGGTGCACCAGCGCCGTCGTCGCCCGACCAAAGACCTTAGGTTTTCACCCTGGAGATAGTCCCCGCTCTCAAAACAATGCCTCCAACAAGGTCAATGACAGGCACAACCAGTTAAGGCCAGACCTTGTGTTTTCACCCTGAAAGGTATGACTCTGAAATTCACCTGTGCTGCCGCCCCCACTTCCATACGACTGTTGCGCAGCCCGGGTCACCAAGCAAGTCCCTCAACAACGCGGAGACTTGACCCTCCCTTAGCTAGTCTTCCGACCGGCCTTCATGTTATTCCCGTTATCTGACTGCAACGTGGACCAAATGTCTCTTGATGCTAACACAGACCAGAGCTTCGCGCCGCTCCCTCCAGAACCAATCGGCCGGAATAAAAGCATGCGCACGACCGAATACCACCGATCCAGCAAACTCCAGGTAAAGAAAGCATTGTTACATTCGCCAGCGACACCATCCGAAACTCAACACTCCTGCCAGATCGAGAAGAGCAAACCTCAGGAAAGTCTTCATCTTCGCCGAAGAGAGATCCTAGGACCACCGCCTTTATTCAGGTCGGACCCCCACGCCGGCGACCATCCCAGGCTGGCCACAGCTGCCGCCGGAGACACCAAGCGCAGATCGCATTGTCCGGAGACATCGCACACGCCCTGGGCACCGCCACAGCCGAACGCCAGCCCTCCACCGGCGACATCCATCGCCAGCTTCCACACCTCTCCATCTCGCCGCCGAAACACGGTGGTAGATCGAAAGATCCACCACCAGCAACCGCAGGCCGACCCTCTCCAGCGAAGAAGAGGGCCACCACCACCGTCGAACCCAAGGCTGCTGCCCCGGGCGACCTCGTGTCGCGGGGGAAGACCGAGATCGCCTCCACGCACCGATAAGAGGCGGGGGGAAAGAGGCGCAGATCAAGGCCTGGACGCTGCCCGCCACCATCCCCTCTAGCGTGCTGTGGTGAAGATCCGGCGGAAGGTGGGGGGCGCCGTGTCTGTCCGCCGCCGCCCATCACCAATCCCGACCGGCCGCAGCGAGCGTCGAGGATCCCGGTCGCCGTCCCAGCGCGGCAGCGAGGAGAGGCCGCCGCCGCTGCCACGCCGCGGTCTTTGCCCAGCGGCGCTACCGACGGCGGCGGGGAGCGTTTAGGGTTTGGGAGGGGAGCGGGAGGAGGGGTGCGGGAGGGTGTGCTGGAGCAAGCAGCAATTACCTAGTGTGGCGGGGCCGTTGATTTCTCCGCCATTTGGGGAATGTCCTTAAAATCATGTTGCAAATTTGCAATAGTTTGAAAAATTGACATTATGTTGTTGTGGTTTAAAAAAAGATAGCTATGATTTACAGAATCTTGAACTAAATGTTAGTCTGCAAGATAGATTTGCAACAAGAAATACACAGTACAAGTAGTAATACTCGTATACCTTTGGCATTGCCATCCCCATATACGTGAACTTTCTCTTTGGGTGGGAGAAGAGTACCAATTTGAGAGAGGTTAGCAGCAAAGTAAGCCGCAAAGCAGTTAGCAGAGACATAGGTGTGAGGAATATTTGCTTCCTCTATTGCCTTTCTTATCACCATCTTGTCATCAAACGTGACCCTCCCTGGTGCAAGAGCATGCCCCATCCTTGCGGGGTCCATGCCAAATTCAGATGGTAGGAACCGCTGCATGACAAATTTAATCAGTTTATTAGTGTCATTTTCACCAACTTTAGAAGAGAACATAGAAGAGTTTTTTAGCATTATCTCGTAGTCAGTTTGTTTAGCACCAGACGTTCTGTTTAAACCTGGAAAGAATAGACTTCCTGTTGCATTTTACGGCAGACGTATCTAATCTGAAACCAGCTGTGTACCAGAAGCGTGTGTGTCTACCTCTCTTAGATACTTCCCAGCTCCAAATTATTTGAATTCCTAGCTTTGCTATGGGCCAAATTTATATGTATTTATTAAGTTAATAGAAGCACATGCTAATATCTACAACATTGACTACACGTTTTTTGATAAATTTACTCAAACTTGAAAAGTTAACTTAGCCCAAAATTAGAACCTCAAATAATTCAGAACAATGATGAACTAGCTAGTCCAAAATCGTAAAATACTCCCGTTCTGATTCTGAACGAATCTGACATATCCATATAGTCATCTGAATCAAGATCTGCTTGAGTAAACAAAGAGACCGACTAACCTGGACATTCCCAGCTTCTTTGATAGCCTCCACGAGCTTGAGCTGCTGCAGCAGGTGTGGACCGCCCATGGCGGACACGACGACGTCGACCTGCTTCACGGCGGCAACGAGGCTCCGGTGGTCGTCCATAGACGCCTCAACGAGGACTGCGCCCTGCGCCTTGAACGAAAGCAGGAGCTGGAGCTTGTCGATGTCCATGCCGACCTTTTCCAGACGCGTCAGGACGAAGGTCCGGTGGCCCTGAGCCAAACTCGCCCTCACCATCCTTCTGCCGATGTACCCCGTGCCGCCAACCACTAGGACCTTGCTCTTCTCCATGTCTGAAGCAATGGGTGCTCTTGGTGCAGGCGCGCGCGCGTGTGGGCTATATGGGCACGGAAGCTCGCTACCGATGTGTGGACGCCTGGTTGTGTTCAGCGACAGGTGTTGAGGAGTGTACCTTCGAGAAAACGAGGAGATCACTTTTGTTCAAAAAAGGCGCGCGGAGAAACGGACGTGACGGGAGAAGTGGTCGAGAAAGGCGACGTGATGATCACCAACCACTACTAGGATGTCACTCTTGACTCTTCTCCGTGCCTAAAGAAACTGTTGCGAATAGATGTTTGGGTTCTACTATCTAGGTACAGAAGTTGGATACTGATGGGTCTGAGTGCACTCGTTGTATTCAGCCAAAAGATATCCAAATGTATGTACCTCCAGGAAAAAGCACGTACGGATCAGTTTCTAATAAAAAAAACACGATATCTGGACGAGTTGTCTCGTCTGGAAGAAGCTTTTGTATACAGAAACTAATCAAGGTGCGATGGATCCATTTGCCGCGGGCGCACACGTAACTGGATCAAACTTGTCCTCAATCCTACCTTGCCGTCAAGTACATGCACCGACCTAGGTATATACAAGGCTGCTCTACTGCATGCAGCATTGCAGCCTGCTTCTTCCTCTTTCTTTCTTTCTAGAGGGGAGCTGTGACGTCCGGCTGCTTGGTTCCGGCCGGCTCTGCCGCTGGCGGTGGTGCTACTGCATGTTTCAAGTCTTGTTATGATATTCTATTCAGTAGTTGTCGAATATATATATTGTAACACAATCAACCACAAATTCTACGGTTTTTCTAGGGCGCGCGGCTGCATAACAACCACGAATTCTACGGTTTTTCCAGGGCGGCTGCGCGCGCGCATACTTTCTCTAGAATGTCAAAGCTGTGACAACAGCTAGGTGTCGTGGCTGCCACTGTTTGGGCAATCCGTAAAGCTAGGAATGTTTTCTGATCTTCCAACCAGAGCCGCCATTGTGTGCATTAGGGCAGCAGCGACGGATGGCGACGCCTGAACCTCCCACGCCCAGAATCGCCACGGACAGTTCAGGTGCCCCTTCTGGATAAAACTTGGGGCAACGTTCAGTTTTAGCCACCCAGCATCAGGTTCAGTCCCGAGACATGCACATGGGCTGCGTGCGTGTCTTCATCTAGCCACACGCTTCATTGTTAACTCGCATGTTCAAGGGCAACTCATCGCATGATCTGTCAACACATCGGCATGCTCGCTCGCTCTGGCCGATGAGCCGGTCGTTGTTCAGGTAGCGTCTCTGGCAGACCACGTCCACCAAGTCCGTGTAGCTTCTCCGAAGCCGGGTGCACGATCTTCAGACCTCGTGCCTCGCGGTACACGTACCGTACATGTTCTGTTTTACAAACAAGAGAAATCAAAAGGTCACATCAACAAATTGTATTACGTATTCTAGTAGATGCAATTACTGGTACTAGTATATGAATCTGTGTCATGTATTGCAAGTGTTGATAATCCTCCATGACAGTGCCCCAGCTCTTTCTACCACTCTTGTCTTTTACAGACTCTCTATGTCTGACATTGGGATGGACTTACAGGCCGTCGTCAACTCTAGGCTCCCGAGTGGCTCAAGCAGGCATCGTCTCATGGCATTTGAATGGAATAGCAGAGTACTGTCGAGACCACACACACAAAAAGAACAAAAGGATGAAATAAAGCAGTAATATATCCTTTAAAGCAACCATCTCGTGTCCTTCCCCTCTATTCTTCTGAGCTTTGTCAAAATCGATTTTACAAAATTGAGCATAATGACCCAGGTGCTCATAATCCAACAGAGTTCACAAACTTCTTTGACAAACCACCCTTAACTTTCCATCATCCGTCTTTACCACTAGTAGAAAACAGGCCTTATGTCTGGAGTTGCCCGAAGCTTTAACATCGGTTGGGCTACGAACCCAGACTAAAGGGTGCATTACCACCGGTTCGAGAGGCCAGGGCTTTAGCACCGGTTCGTGCGGGACCGTTAGCACCGGTTCGTGGCACGATCCAATGTTCACCTTTTTTAGCTTTGTAAAATACAAAAGAAAATGATAAAAAAAATCAAAAAATAAAATCTTTTCAGATTCCTGTATGTTATGCAACCTACTATTACAGAAAATTTTAAAAAATTGAATTTTGACTTATTTTTGCCAAAAATGTTTAGAAAAAAAGTAGTAAAACGGTTTTTCTGGTTGCATACGATGTCGGAAAAAAAGTATAATATATCAAAATGATCGTGGGAAAAAGTTAGATCCGAATTCACCCTCTGCCGTTGTGCGAGAACCAGACCCTGACCCTCCGTAACTAGCTAGGAATAGATATCCGAACTAGAAGGACCTAGCATGCTTTGCCGCGCAGCCAACTACACATGCAGATATGAAGTCTTCGGAATTGGCCAACCAAATGTGTAGATTTTGGGATTCGCATGACCAAATTTGGTAGGAATGTCAGCTGAAATTTGGCCGAGAGCACATTAGCAGAAAGAGGTGAAGTGTTCTGCAATGTGCTCCATGCCTGTCTGGCCTCCATGGCTAGATTAAAAGAATGCAAATCGCTAAACCCCAATTCACGTTCTTTCTTTGGCTTACATAGCTTCTCCTATGAAACCCAATGATTGTTTCTATGCTTATCCATGTGACTCTTAGCAGTAGCTCCCTATTATAGAGCTGAGATCATCACAGAGCGATTTTGTGATGAGAATTATTTTGCCTTTCCAGCCTTGTATCTTCTTCCACACCTTCTCTTTTTATATATTCAAATATCTTTGTTTTTTATATACCCCCCCCCCCCCCCCCCCCGCCCCTCTCGATATTTAGAAGATAACCCTTCAGCAGAGATACATAAAATGCTTCTCATCTTGTCCTTATTAAGTGGGATCATAATGGCGAAGGTGAGAGAGTTAACAATGCATACATCAATATTTGAGAGACGAAACAACCATGTTTCTTGGTCAGTTTTCATCCGATTTTTATTGGATTCCTGCGAAGCCTTGGCCTGGCCTCCCTATTTTTTGTGTGGTAGCTAACAAACTGAAAAGGAGGGAGTAGGGTTTTAAGTTGTACTATATTAGGTTTGCATGCATGGATGAGTGCACGGTTTGTAGAAGAGATTTTTAAATTATCATTCCATTGGTAATTAATTCCATCCAAACCCAAAGCAATGTTCTGCGTAGCAAATTAGAGGAAATGCCAATGTTTGATCCTTGCTATTTAATGTGTGCCTAAGATCAGAAAGTCCAATTTATTATGAGGTGCCTAACAGAATGAAAAGAAGGGAGTACCACTAGCTTTTTTCATCTCTTAGTCTATAAGATACATGTGTGTATTGCTATATTATTCTATTATCTCTTGATTACAAACTAAATGTGTAGCCTGTAGTCGAGTTACAGTGTTTGAAAGAGCAAAAGTATTGGTTTATTTTACTTTCTGTTATATGCAAACAGAGCTAAACAGAATCAGCAAACAGAGCTTTGCTCTAATGGTTAGATCCCTTGTGGCCGTCAACAGCGAGGCGCCAGTGGTGACTTTGTCAACCTCAAGATATGCCGGCTCAGTCCCTCGGAGGTGCTCATAGGGGTAGGGTGTGCGTGCGTTCATAGGGGTGTTTGTGAGCGTCTGCGTTGTACTTTGTTCTCAAAAAAAGAGTTCAACAGAATCATGTAGGGTGGACTTATTAGAACAATAATTCATTTTCTTTTTTGCTTATATAAAAATACTTGCAGGAATGGCAAAGGAAAGAGGTTTACGAAGTAATGCAAAGGCGTGTAAGTGTCGATGTGGCACAGTGAACCATCCAAAGAAGTGTCGATTCTCTGATGTGCCGAGTAGGGAGTGTCGTGGCTGTAAAAGGGAGATTCGTATATTTTCATATCTTTCCCTTGTTCTTTTCGTTTTAATTTGAGCATTGGTGATCTCTAGTCTCCAGATGGCCATTATTGCAAAGGAAGCAACTAGCGCTGTCATAAGTGTTGATATTTTTTTCTAATAAGCATTTCTTTGGTGTTGAGATGGTCATGGAGCGGGATCCAAAAGAAAGATTTGATTTTCACGGTACATTTGGACTTCCAAATCCATTTGATAATGGGTGTTGTGTGTGTACGCATATAATGATATAAGCCCTGTCTTTTAATGAAATGAGGCATATTTCTTGTTCCGCAACGTGTATTAGCAAATGTAACAAATAACAATACCCAAGATAAACTTGCTGGCTACCAACGAAATACAAAGCCTAATTTAGAATAGAAGTACTCACGATATTTTCCTTGATCCCAAACTTCACCATTCAATGAGCAGTCGTCAATTTCTATTTCTCCTAGACAAAACTTGAACCTACCTTTGAACTGCAAACAGAGGAGAAATAAATAATGGTCAAAACGCAATGCCAATTTAGCAAAAGATGGTGCAGCCATATCAATGTCGATCTCAATGAAGACCTGGTTACTGCAGACATGCTCTCCTCTGTTAAGAGCAACTTTAACAAGCCCTTCTTCATGGAAGCTTTTGCCACCGCCACCTGGGCTATAAGGAAAGCTAGAAATGATAGAAATGCCAATTAGCAAAGTCACCAGAGCAGCCTCCGAGGAGAATACCCCAGTGCAGGTTTGTGGACAGGATGATGAGCAAAAGATGTTCAAAATCCATACAAAGATTTGCCTCGCCAAGTGAGGACAATAATATATTACATATATTGCCGGCATGGAGAATTGAAAGATATCTCAATTACTAGATGGAATAGTACACAATCTATCACCAAATTTATAAAATAATAGATAGAGGAGAAGTTCCTAGGGCCGATGCATTTTGCAGTCATTGCAGCATCAAAACCACCTTAATACTTGAAATCAGTAACGTACATGAAATCCTCATCCACTGCCCACATCCGCTGGACAGCCAGCTCGTTCTGGCAGATAAGCATGTCGTTGTTCAGAAAGCGTTTCCCGCAGATCACCACATCAAACTCACTGCCTCCCCCGTGTAATTTTTCAGAAGCCGGGTGCACGATTTTCAGTCCGTCTGCCTCGCAGTACACGCACCGCACATGCTCTGTTGTACAAAGAAGAACAATAAAAAGGTTGCCTTCACAAATGATATTTCGTAAAAGATGCTGTTATGCTATGTACCACCATTCTTAGTATCTGTCATCTATAGCAAGTGTTGATTACAAATGCGAGTTTCCATCCAAGAGCGGGATACCGTGTCCGTGTGCAACTACAATTTTTCACTTCCGGGCTACCTTCATCCAACAATTGCCACCTCTAATCGAACAAATGCATAAGATAATCCTACATGACATAGCCCCAGCTCCCTCTTGCCTGTCACAGACTCTCCATGTTTTGCCATTGGATGGACTGTGTTTTGGGCATGGTCGACTCTAGGCTGCCAAGTGGCTCAAGAAGGCATGGCCTTGTGGCATTTTGAATGGAATAGCAGAGCACGGTCGAGACAACAACAAAAAAGAACAAAGGAAAAAAAAGGACAGATCCGGTGCACACTTCCTATTGTTTTAATAGGTATGGGATAGTTTAGTAACAACATCACACTGCCTATGTTATGGTTTTAAGGGTGCACCGGTGTAGGACAATAGCCTACATGGTTGATTCTCTATATAATGAGCCTTAGTTCTATGGATTTTTTTTTACTGAAAACACAGCACGCTGTTGATTTTCATTATCTAGAGAAGGAGAGAATCAAGTCTTACAATTGGTCAAAAATAGTGTTTGAAAACAAACTAAGAGCGACAATCTTAGACATCGGTCACCGTAAACTTCTCTGCAATGTGAGTTCGTAAAGGCAATTGTGAGGAAGGGCATCAATGTGAGTTTGTAAAGGCAATTGTGAGGAAGGGCATCAATGTGAGTTCTTTTTACCGGCACCTCACAGTTTATGGTAGTATGGTCATGTTGAACTTCTCTGCTCTAGACCCTTCTCCTTCCCTATGTGATCCATTTTGGTACCTCTGCAAAAACAGTCATGTTCTTTGTAGCAGAATTTTTGCGTGAGTGCAACACAATCTACTTGCACTGTTTCATCCAGTCGTGATATCCTCGTGCGGTTTGCTAAGATGGCCGCATACTGTCTCACGTGCTTGCTAACTAGTAAGGACTCATAATTTACATTGATAGATAAGTAGATGACAAGAAACATACATGGGAACCTTGCAAGAAAGAAGAGCATACCAGCAAATGGTGTTGGCACATCCACCGGACAGCACAGAAGGGGTTCTGGTAGAGACTAGGGTTCTACCGGGTTTAGGGCGGAGGTTGTAAGGGTGGAAGTGAGGGCGGAGAGGTTGGGGAGCTCGGCGCCGGCGGCTGGGCACCGTCGCGGAGGAAGAAGGAGGCGGCTAGGGTTGGTGCGGCGGGGGCTAGGGTTCTCCCGTCTCCCTTCAGGAGACGAGACAGTAATGATACTGAATTATTGTCTGATTAATCTTGAAGGGATACAAGTGTTTATATAGGAGGACGGCCTCCTCGAAACCCTAATTTACTTGGGCTAAGCCCCTAATTTACTTGGGCTAAGCCCATAACTAGCCACTAGTGGACTTCCTACGTGTATAGGTCAGACCGACCATAACATCTCTCCCCGCCTTCTCAAACAGCTCGTCCTCGAGCTGAACTTCTGGAAACTGCTGGCGGAGATCTTCAAGCTTCTCCCAAGTCGCCTCGTCCTCGGGCAGGCCGGTCCAATGCACCAAGACGTGCCAAACACCACGGCGCTGCTGGGCCTTCAACACGCGAGCCACACTCGCCGGGGCAGGCTCTAGACGCCCATCCGAAGTAGGTGGAAGAGCTGGTGGTGCAGAAGGAGGGTCGCCCCGGTAGGCCTTCAGGAGGCCGACGTTGAAGACGTCGTGGAGGCGCGAGCCTGCAGGCAACTCAAGGCGGTAGGCGAGCGTGCCGATGCGCTCCAGCACACGGAAAGGACCAGCGTAACGAGGTCCCAACTTGCGCCTGGAGCGTGGGTCCAAGGACTGGGTCGTCCGGTGAAGAAGGCGTAGCCAGACCCAATCGCCCACCGCGAACTCCGCCTCGCGATGGTGTGCATCATAGTATTTCCTGGCCAGCTGCTGAGCCTGAAGAAGTCGCTGGCGCGCCTCAGCCAGTATCTCGTCGCGGGTACGCAGCAGGTCATCCGCCGTCTCAGTACGGGCCGTGCCAGCCGTATAGGGAAGCATCGCCGGTGGTGGCCTCCCGTAGACCACCTCAAAGGGAGTAGCGTGCAGCGCGGAGTGGTAGGACGTGTTGTAGCAGTACTCGGCCCACGCCAGCCAGTCCACCCAAGCTCGTGGACGATCCCCGGTGATGCAGCGCAGGTACATGGCGATGATCTTGTTGACGACCTCGGACTGGCCGTCCGTCTGAGGATGAAACGCCGTACTCATGCGGAGCTTCACGCCCGCCAACCCAAAAAGGTCCCTCCAGACGTGACCCGTGAACACAGGATCACGATCACTGACGATGGAGGATGGAAACCCGTGGAGGCGAACGATGCCGTCGAAGAAAGCGCGTGCCACGGACGCCGCCGTATAGGGATGGCCGAGGGCGATGAAGTGCGCGTACTTGGAGAAGCGGTCAACCACCGTGAGGATGACGGACTTGCCGCCAACCTTCGGCAGCCCCTCAATGAAGTCCATCGAGATGTCCGCCCACACCTAGGACGGCACGTCCAGTGGCTGTAGCAAGCCTGCCGGACGGAGCGTCTCCGTCTTGTTCCGCTGGCATGTGATACACGCCCGCACCCAGTCTCGCACCAGGGCGCCATCCCCTGGAATGTAAAAATCAGCGCGGAGACGGTGCAGGGTCTTCTGGGCGCCCTCGTGACCTGCAGAATGCGCCAAGGACAAGGCCTGGTGGCGCAGGTCTCCATGATCCGGCACGAAGATGCGGCGGCCATGGAGGAGTAGTCCCTCGTCCAGGCGCCAGGGCGCAGCCAGCTCGCCGTCGGCCAGGCGCTGGCGTAGCTGCTGCGCATCCGCAGCCGTGGCAGTAGCGCGGCGAACCTCGTTGATGAAGGCGAAAGATGGCCCGGAGTGGATGCAGAGGGCTGCACCGACTGTGGGTGCGTCCGCAGCATCGTCAACGTCTCGGCGGGACAGGGCGTCGGCGACTGTGTTGAGGCGGCCAGGGCGGTACTCGACGGTGAAGTCGAAGCCGAAGAGCTTGCTGATCCACTGGTGTTGCGGCACGGTGGAAAGGCGCTGATCCAGCAAGAACTTCAGGCTGTAGTGGTCCGTGCGCACACGGAATGTCCGGCCCCAAAGATACGCCCGCCAGTGGCGCACTGCCTGGACCAGCCCGATCAGCTCGCGCTCATATGCGGCGAGCTTGTGGTGGCGCGCGGCGAAGGGGCGACTGAAGAAGGCGAGTGGACCCTCGCCCTGGTGAAGGACGGCGCCGAAGCCGATGCCGGAGGCTTCGCAGTCCACCACGAACGGCTCGTCGAAGTCCGGCATCTGAAGAACGGGACCCGTTGTGAGTGCCCGCTGCAGGGCGGCGAAGGCTGTGGCCGCCTCCTCATCCCAGGAGAAAGCGTCGCGGCGAAGCAGGCGCGTGAGGGGCGCGGCGATGAGACCGAAGTCCTGGATGTAGCGCCGGTAGTATCCGGCGAGGCCCAAAAATCCGCGAAGAGCTCGTGGCGACTGGGGCGTTGGCCAGGCGGCGACGGCAGCGACCTTGTCCGCGTCCATCGCGACACCGTCGGCGGAGATGACGTGGCCCAAGTATGCGACGGAGGTCGTGCCAAACGAGCACTTCGAGCGCTTGAGGTGAAGACGATGCGCTCGAAGCTCGTTGAAGATGATGGCCACGTGCTGCAGGTGCTCCGCCCAGGATGCGCTGTAGATCAAAATATCATCAAAGAAAACAAGCACAAAGCGGCGTAAGTAGGGGCTGAGCACGTCGTTCATCAGAGCCTGGAAGGTCGCCGGCGCATTGGAGAGGCCGAACGGCATCACCAAAAACTCGTAGTGGCCATGGTGAGTGCGGAACGCCGTCTTGGCGATGTCGTCCGGGTGCATGCGCACCTGATGATAGCCCGAGCGCAAGTCGAGCTTGGGGAAAAAGCGCGCGCCATGCAGCTCATCCAGGAGCTCATCCACGACGGGGATGGGGAACTTGTCCTTGGACGTGACGGTGTTGAGGGCGCGGAAGTCGATGCAGAAACGCCACGTGCCGTCGGTCTTGCGCACCAGGAGCACGGGGGCGCAGAATGGTGACGTCGAGATCCGAATGATGCCCTGTGCTAGCATGACCGCCACCTGGCGCTCGAGCTCGTCCTTCTGCAGCTGGGGGTACCGGTACGGCCGCACAGCTACGGGTGCCGTGTTCGGCAGCAGGTGGATGCGGTGGTCACAGGGTCGCGAGGGAGGGAGGCCCTGCGGCTCGTCGAAGAGGTCGCCGTGCTGCTGCAGTAGGGCGGCCAGGAGCGGATGCGCCTCGTCTAGCGCGGCGGCCATCAGGTGTAGCTGCGGGGATGTGCCAGTGCTGCCCACGCCCGTCCAGTGAACACGGCGGCCGCCCTCGCGCCAGAAGATGAGGGACAGCACGTCGAGGTCCCACAGGATGGGGCCTAAGGTGCTCAGGAAGTCGAGGCCGAGGATGAAGTCGTAGCAGCCCAAGTCGATGCCGACGCAGTCGATGGAGAACGGCTCGTCGCCTACGAGCACGGGAACCTGTCGCGCCACGCCCTGGCACGTAAGACGATCCCCGTTGGCGACGGTGACGCTGTACTTCTCCGATCCCGCCGGCTGGAGAGCGAGGTGGCGCATGGCGGTGTTGGACAGGAAGTTGTGCGTGGAGCCCGTGTCCACCAGCGCAGTGAGACGCTCCCCCTTGATCGTCACCGGAAGAAGCATCGTCTTTGCCGTTTTGATTCCCGCCATAGCATGGAGAGACACGACGAAGGCGGACGCGTCGACTGGCGCGTAGGTCGTGACACCGGCCTCCGTGACGGTGGCGGGCGCGAGCTCGGCGGTGAGGGCCTCAACGTCGGCGTCGTCGACGGTCTTCAAGTAGAAGAGGCGGGCGCACGTGTGGCCCGGCGCGTACTTCTCGTCGCAGTTGAAGCACAGCCCCTGGCGGCGCCGCTCAAGCTGCTCCGCAGCCGTCAGCCGTTTGAAGGGGCGAGTTGGCGCAGGAGGGCCTGCGGGCGCAGCGGCCGGTGCGGGGCGTGGCGGGGCGGCGGGCCACGGAGCGGGGCCGGGCGCGGGACGAGCGCTGCCACGCTGCGCGTAGACCTGCTGCATGGCGAGGGCGCGCTGCTCGTAGGCTCGTGCGTAGTACATGGCCGTCTGCAGGTCCGCTGGCTCGCGCATCTCGACGTCGACGCGGATGTAGTCGGGGAGGCCGCCGACGAAGAGATCGGCGCGCTGGCGTGCCGAGACGCCCGGGGCATGGCACGCGAGCGCCTGAAAGCGGTCGGCGAAGTCCTGGACCGTGGTGGTGAAGGCGAGGCGTCCCAGCTCGGCGAGGCGGCTGCCACGGAGGGTCGGCCCAAACCGCTGGAGGCACAGGTCGCGGAAACGCTCCCAAGGCGGCATCCCGCCCTCGTCCTGCTCGAGGGCGTAGTACCAAGTCTGCGCGGCGCCCCGTAGGTGATAGGAGGCGATCCATGTGCGGTCGGTGCTGAGCGTCCGCTGCCCCCGAAAAAACTGCTCACACTGGTTCAGCCAGTTCAGGGGGTCGGTGGCGCCGTCGTAGGTGGCAAAACGGACAGATGAGGCTGTGGACGTACTGCTTCATAGGATGTCTGAGCTGGGTTGCGTCCCCAATGTTATCTCATACAACATAGTTCTCAAGAGGTTATGTGAAGATAGAAGGAGCCAGCAAGCACTTGACCTGCTCCTTACGCTGGCAAGAGAAGGAGGTGGCTGTTCCCCCGACGTGGTGTCATACAGCACGGTCATCCATGGCTTCTTTAGGGAGGGTGAGATAGGCAAAGCATGCAATCTCTTCCATGAAATGGTGCAGCAAGGAGTTGTGCCCAGTGTGGCAACATACAACTCGGTTATTGATGCATTGTGCAAGGCCAAAGCAATGGACAAGGCAGAGCTAATCCTTCGGCAGATGGCCGATAATGGTGTTCGGCCGAATAATGTGACATACAATTGCATAATCCATGGATATTCCACATCAAGGCGGTGGAAAGAGGCAGCTAAAATGTTCAAAGAAATGACAAGCCTGGGTCTTGTACCAAATTTTATTACTTGCAACTCGTTCATGGTCTCCCTTTGCAAGCATGGAAGAAGCAAAGAAGCTGCAGAAATTTTTAATTCCATGGCTGACAAGGGACACAAACCTGATATCATCTCGTACACTATTTTGCTTCATGGATATGCCAGTGAAGGGAGCTTCGCTGATATGATCAATCTCTTTAACTCAATGAAAGACAACGATATTGTACCCAACTGCCATGTTTTCAGCATATTAATTGGTGCATATGCTAGGTGTGGAATGATGGATGAAGCGATGCTCATTTTTGCAGAAATGCAGGAACAAGGAGTGACTCCGAATGTAGTCACCTATTCAACTGTAATAGCAGCACTTTGTAGAATGGGTAGGCTGGCCGATGCTGTTGACAAATTCAATGAGATGATTGCTGTGGGAATACAACCTAACAATGCTGTTTATCAGTCCCTAATTCAGGGTTGTTGTATACATGGTGATCTGGTTAAAGCTAAAGAGTTGGTTTCTCAAATGATGAACAAAGGTATCCCGCCCTAACATCGTGTTCTTCAATTCAGTAATAAACGGTCTATGCAAAGAAGGAAGGGTTGTGGATGCACAAGATATATTTGACTTAGTTATACACATTGGTGAGACGCCGGATGTCATTACTTTTAATTCACTGATTGACGGGTATGGCTTAGTCGGCAAGATGGATACAGCACTTGGAATACTTGATGCCATGGTATCAGCAGGTGTTCAGCCTGATGTTATTACATATAGTACACTTGTGAATGGATATTTTAGAAATGGAAGGGTCGATGATGCTTTGGCTCTATTCGCAGAAATGCTGCATAAGGGAGTTAAACCTACAACTGTCACATATGGCATCATATTGGATGGGTTATTTCGTGCTGGGAGAACTGATGATGCAAAGAAAAGGTTCCGTGAGATGACCCAAAGTGGAATAACTGTCAACATTTCCATATACAATATAATTCTTGGAGGGTTTTGCAGAAATAATTGTGCCGGCGAAGCAATCACGTTGTTCCATAAATTAGGTGAAATGAATGTGAAGTTTGATATCAAAACACTCAATATCATGATCGATGCAATGTACAAGCTTCAGAGAAGAGAAGAAGCTAAAAAATTATTTGCTGCAATATCAAACAGTGGGTTGGTACCTAATGCTTTTACTTATAGCATAGTGATAAAAAATCTTCTAAAAGAAGGATCACTGGAAGAAGCTGACAATATATTTTCATCAATGGAGAAGATTGGTTGTGCTCCGAGCTCCTGTCTTATAAATGATATCATTAGAATGTTGTTGGAAAATGGCAAGATTGCCAAGGCCGGAGATTATTTGTCTAAAGTTGATGGGAAGAGCATCTCACTTGAAGCTTCAACTACTTCATTGATGCTGTCTCTCTTTTCAACGAATGGGAAATATCGGGAGGATATGAAATTGCTCCCTGCAAAGTACCAAATCTTTGATGGACTTGGTTGAGTAGTTGATTGATCGCATATGAGACCACCTCATGACAAATCACATGGATTTTTTTTCCTCACATAAAGCCCTCCTGCCAGCATAAGAAATCCAAATTGTCTGCTTGGACCAACACAAATACACCAAGTTTGCATAGGAGACGGGGTCAAAGCATTTGCATGATGAGAATGTCTTGCTCTTGTACACATGCAGTGTGCATTACTCTTCATTTTTTATATCTGGTACCTGAATTCCACGTCGGTGCTGCTATGCCTCGGTAAGGGTTCCAAAAATCGAAGTTTTGACCTTGACCTTCACCATTCGATCTTCCCACGAAAGTTGTCTGAGATTCGTCAAAATTTGGATGTATCTTGATACACCCAAATTTGTCAAATCTGAGACAAGTTTGATGAGATAGAGGTAGTAAGCAACAACTGTGTTTCAAGTGTAAACTTTCATGTAAATTGATATTTAAAATTTTTTTCTGGCATCATTTGTGATCATGGCCTAGTTTATTAAACCCATTGACATTGATATACATATTAGATATCCATCCGTCGAGACAGCTATGAATAGCATCATGTGAATACTGAAAAAAAGTTATCCGACAGGCTTGTACTTTCGTCACTGTTCTTGCCGTTATAAACTGGTAGAATTGTTTAACTTGACCATGCTTCTTCTTAATAGTTGTGCTCTGTTTGCCATGTCAAGCTTCTCAAAAGAAGCCTGGTGACCGGGTGTATACGTGAGCACGCATCCAAGCTTTTGGCCTAAACTTCTGTTCCAATGACTTGGAAGCATCCGGACTCCAGAGTTCCCAGAAGATTGTCAAATTTTAGCGGTGAGTTTAATTATTTCCTGGAAACCCCCAAACTTATTTTGCAGAACACGTAATAGGTGACTGTACTTTGAGCATATTTCTTGTGCTGATGATGCATAAATATTTCAGAGCTGTCCCTGCACTTACGGATGGAGAAGAGCTTACTGCAAGTGGAACTCACAGTTCTAAAGGAAATCCCCAAATAAAGTTCCCTTTTACTTTCCAAGATCCAGTGAGCGGAGATTCGAACCCGACTCACCTATCTAAACTAAACTGAAGATTTACTGTTGAACGATGCAAATTCAATGAAGACTATCCAGTTGAAATCAACATAGTCGACAAATGAGTGTGTTCCCCAGAAGAAATATCCTTTTTGAACCAGCAGTTGTATCTTCTCACTTGTACTGACAGCAAAGACTTGTTGGATGCCAAAGCAAAAATACTGCCAAAGCAAAAATACAGAATCAGTCAAGTAAGAGCACAGGCTCCATGGAGTGGGTGTCGGGATTTCTGCAAAGTTGCCAACACTTCCAGACCAGTGTTGGTTTGTGAGCAGGATCTGACCATCCATCCATCCATCCATCCATCCATCGAGGAGTCACTCCTGAGTCCTGCCTTTCATGTCTTGTTCAGAAGTTGATGATGCAAAACCTACCTGAACCCAAATGCTCGGGGAGCCAAACATTTTGTGAAGGAAAATAAAATGTGATGGTGGGATTGCCATACCCATGAAGCTTTTGTGGCACGTGTTTTCTGTACAAGCAGGAACATGATGAACTTCTGATGTTTTTAAAGCTGCAGAACGATCGTGCTGCTGCCATTGCCGATCTGAGCGATGTGCAATTGCGGTTTCATCCTATATATGAGGCCATCCGATTTGATACTAGAGGAGGAGCAACAAGACAGCAGCTCGCAACCGGAAATATGTTATGATCGCAGGAATCAGCCACCAGGTAGGTATGATCATTCGTTCTTCAATTCAATCCGACCGCAAGCAGTTAGTTTCCTGCATCGATTGATGGATCACCTAGACAGAAGATGTACTGCCGTGAAGCAAGACATTGCGAATCCCATCGATCCCCATGATGCACCTGGACCTGGAGTCCTGGACGCACGGTCGCTGCAGTTTTCTTTTTCTTCAAACGAAAGAAAACAAGCCACAAGTCACACGTAGTGCGTGCATGCGTCCAAGACCACTCACAAAATGGATTAATGCCCTACAGAACGGGCGGGTGCTACCATCAATTAATCTTTTTCTTTTCTTTTCCCTGGTTCCGGATCGATCGAGGGAATAAGTGTCGTGATCGGAATCATACAGGGCTCCAAATCAATCTAGACTCGAAATATGTATGCGCAATGTACTGCTAAAAGTTCTGTCTCACTGACAAGGACATAAATTCTTATGCCCCCTCCCTCCGTTCCTAAAAAAAGGCTTCTTTAATTTTTCTAAATATGGCTGTACATGTAGCTAAAATGTGTCTATACACATCCATATATATATCTACACAAAGTTGAGAACGGCCTAGGTTCTATGCCCCATCCTTCTAGAGGCTTAGGCCATCTCCAACGGGGTGACAGCATAGGGGGCAACATCGTGCACCCAGCGTCGACGGAGTTCCACGGCCGTGACAAGGAGTTCGAAGCGGCGGCGCGCGGCGGGACGCAGGTTCAGCAGCTGCACCGGAACGAGGAGATCATCCAGAGAAGCGATCACGATGCGCAGTGCATATACTACGACAGCGACAGGCGAGCAGCGACGGCGATCGAGACCTTCTTTCTATGTGTGAATTCGACGAGTGAATTGCGTATCCACATTTAGTCTAAACCTTAGTGTGGCCGCCAGGTGGAGAGGAAAAGAGCCCACTAGTTCAACACTTTTGTATTTAATAAAGACAGAATATTAGTACTGTATGAGAATGAGTTAGCATGGCTTGGAAATACTCAGAAATCCAACCTCACGGAGTACTCTTTTCCTGAAACTAATCTCGCGTTCAGCATGACTGCAGATAGTAGCAAATATCTAGGTTGCTTATTCAGTTACCATTTCTGAAAATTCAGCATGACTGCAGATAGTAGCAAATATCTAGGTTGCTTATTCAGTTACCATTTTTGAAACTGAGTCTAACTCAGAAACTCAATTCGGCACATGGGAGCATATGCTCCTGCCACCGGAAAAACATTTTGAAATGTCAAAAAAAATTAGAACAAAAATTTCCGCACTTATGTATCGACATTCTACGTACGTACATCAACACCACTCCCTAACTCATGATGCATGACTACTAAGCTAATGTCAAATGGACGATGACTTAAAATAGCGCAGCAATTAGAGCAAAAGGGGAAAAAACACATGTCACCTGACTCATGATGCATAGAGAATGTATGCTATCCGGGAGCTGCCCTGCCCAATCAACAAAAAAAACCATCCATCTCTAAAGCAAATATCATCTCATGCCGCCCAAAATCAACAAACAAAGTGGAAGCATGCAGTCCATCAGGACGAAACATTCTTGGAGCTGAGCAAGTTTGCGCTGCCTCCCTAGAGCTCCTCCGCTGTTAAACCAACACATACACAAGTCACATCAAACTTGACATCCATATTACAGAAGGAAATAATAGAGCGCCATCCAGAAGAAAAATCAAGGAGAATTACCTATGCCATTGCCACCTCGGTTATCATCCCTTTATCAAGAAAACCGAAGAGGCTCAGCAAACAAATATTTGTACTTCATATGGACAACTTCACATTATTATGCATATAATGAGATATACTAAATTCAGGTACCAACAAATTGAACCCGGGAGCATATTGAACCATTCTGAGTTCATAATTCAACCAAGCTACTAGCTTTTGTGCATTGCCACAGATCAAGAATAACTTTCATGCAACAGTAGCCAAGAGTGCTACAGATCCAGACTAACTTTTGTGCATTTTCTACGAACGCACATCTACCAGGACATAGTGAAAATGGGTAATTTGGTAACCAGTGAAATTCCCAGCTTTGGACCAAGTCGATTAGACTGAATGAACCAGGGCCGGTAAATGATCTCGGAGGTATAAAGGGGCATACAGATTATATCAAAGTACCAATTCTCACAGCAGAAAACTAAACAAAACAACCTCATGAGACACCGGAGCATCCTCACAATGACACATGCAAACACTATATGCGGAGAGTTTGTTTTCTTAACGCATTGGGTCACAGCCAGAAATCGGAGGATCACTTAGTTTCTGAATTCCAAAGAATGACACAATGCGCACACGATCCATTCTTGCTCATTGCAAATTAAGGTGAAGCAAACACAAAATTCTGTTTAAGATGCCAACTCAGAATCTTTGCATGCATCTCCAATCAAGTACTCCAATCTCATAGACTTACTACAGTGATACATTTTGTTAAGATGTCCAACTCTGAATATTTGAACGCATCTCCAATCGAGAAATACAATTCTCTGAATTACAGTGCTAAATCTTAGAATGCATCTCCAATTAAGTTGTACAACTCATGAATTACAGTGATACATTTTTGTTAAGATGTCCAACTCTGAATCTTTGAATGCATCTCCAGTCGAGTAACACTGAATTACAGTGTTATTAAACTTTGCTAAGATGTTCAGCTCTAAATCTTTGAATGCATCTACAATCAAGTAATACAATTCACAGAATCACAGTGATAATTTCTGGAAGGATAAAGCTTCGGGGCTTATCTCCTTCCTCTGGTCGACATGGTCGTCCACCTCAAAGAAATGCCAGCTCGTCTCGTTGAACGCACGGGCGAACCCGTCGTCCTCATCCACGTCCCCGGCCTCGTCGACGCGCTCCTCCCACGCGAGCCGCTCCGCCTGGAGGCGCGCGGCGGGGGAGGACTCGAAGCTGCCGACGCCGAGGAGACAAAAGTGAAACCCTCTCAAGAGTCAAGAATCAAGATCGACCTCGAGGCTCGATCGTAGAGGAAGAGCTTCTCGCCATTTTTCTCGACGACTAGCCTGCTCCCCTTGATTCAGTTTGATCGGTCCGTGACAGACTGCACGTTGGTTTCAAGTTTTCAACCGAATCCTCCTCTAGCGTCGGCGGGGCCCGAGCGCCAGCGGGGTCCGCCGTGTCCATTTGGAATACGTATTCCGCGATAAACGCTGCGGGAAGGAAGGAAGCCGCATACAAACTTGCCGGCCAGTCTTCCTCTTTGGCGTACACATCGGGAGGAAAGGAAATGCACGGGAGGAAGCCAATTAATTAATATTAATACGGCGGGATTCTTTACCCGCAAAAAAAAATACGGCGGGATTTTCTTATTTCCTTTCTTTAACCTAAATTAGCTCAGCCACCTTCTATGTGCAATCTTTTCTGCCTGCCTGCCTGCCTGTAGCGTCTCCAAAATATTCCCCACATCCAAAATTAAACTGACATCTGCCACGACACCTCTAAACTTGGAAATTCTCCTTATTTTTTTTCCCATCGGAGACTTGTACACACATCATCTACAACGGAATCCATCCATCCATTCTCTCCATTCTTTCATTTCCAGTCGAAGAAGGAATCTTTATATTTGGCATGATCGACAAGAGCTAAATTTATTGGGTGCTCGGCCATCGGTCGGCTAGATCTGGCCGGTCCGTGTGCCGACGCTCTTGCTTCGGGTTAGTCGGACAGCGGCAAGTCGGTGGCGGCAGCGTCCTCGAGCGTGCGCGTCAGACCCGGGCCAGGCGGGCCTAGGTTTGGGGCTGCTTTGCGGGCCTGATGGGCCCGAGCTCTACGGATGGTGCGCCCGGCGTGCTTGCCTTCCTACTGCTGTTGCGTCCTCCTGCTTGTGCACGTGTGCGCTACTGCTAGACCTGAGTGGTTTGGACCTGGCGGCGTCTTTGGGGTTTCTTGGCCAAGATCCTACGGGTTTGTGTGTTGGGGGAACGGGAGAAATCCCTGCCGCCGTGTCCGGCACCGACGTGGCGCCGCCTGTGGGTGTCGTCCTTCCTCCTTGGAGGGCGTCGTGGTTTCCCCCTCTCCATTCCCCGTCGAGTGCCGGGCGAAACCCTACAACAGCGTCATGATGTCGCATCCCTTCTTGAAGGTGCTACCTTGGTGCTCGAGGATCTGTGGCAAGAAGTGTGGTGGTAGGGCAAGTTCCGAGGACGGCATGATGGTGGGCTATTATCTCGCTTACTCGCTTTCGTTCGTGCAATCTCCGAGTTGTATCTTTTCTTTTTCTGTTGGGCATGTTTTTGCTGCTGGACAGCACTTTTCGTGTGTGTGCTTTTCGTGTGTGTGCTTTTCTTGTATGATCGTTGTTTTATTTACAAACAGGGCGAAAGCCTATTTCGAGATCGGAGCTACATTTATTAAATACCACCAAATGACCCAAACAACGAAAAAAGATAAAGCTCCGCGCTTCATCCAAACGAAACAGGGAACCAAGTCGCTGCACTAATTGCAGCTATGCTCGGCCACACCACCTGAAAACTCTATAATAATCTACTACTCCCTTCATCCCGTGAAAATTTATCAAAAATTTCTTTTTAGTGTCCGAATTTGGACGACTTTCATGAAACGGATGGACTAGTATAAACATACTGAGGCTCACTAAGTAAGATGGTTTCCAAATTAGAGCTCAACTTGCCAATTCAAGCTTGCCACCAATTCTTTAAGAAAAAAAGTGCATCAGTTCAGCTAATTAACCAGCTGCTCCTCAAAACCAAACGTGAATGTCAACCATATGATCTGACTCCAATCACGCGCCATAACCCCATCTTCTTCTCTTATTTTGCCCCAAAGTGCATCGTCACCTACAGAACCAACGGTATTTAGTTGACGCAGATTTGTCTGTACACATGTATCTAGACGTGCTTGCACAACTAAATATTTTGGAGCACCAGTGCTTGGTCTAATTATTAATCAGATAACTAAAGCTTAATTCAGCAGCTTCTAAATCGCAAGGCTCATCCAATCATTCGAAATATTGCAGCTACCATGCGAACTCGCACGCTTGCTATTACAGTACAACAAACTCTGCTCTGCCATCCGGAGCATGAATGAATATTATTATTACACACACAATTCATCGGGCTACTACCACCTCTGGATGATGAATATGACAGCACCAACACAATTACCCAACCGGTCCTAGGCCAGCACGGCAGCGGCTCCGCCTGAGCTAGCCGGCAACACAGTTCTACAATGTCGTCGTTTGGTGCGTCTGCCTTGCCCGCGCTTCACCGTTGGCTTGCCTCGCTGCACCTGCACAAACAAACCGCAGCGAGTTAACCGATTTCTTCTTCTTTAAGAAACCAAAAGCACTAGCTAACTAACAAACTCTTCAAGTTTAATAATCATCAATGGTGTTGAAAAACTTGACATGGCCTTTGCCTCTTTTTGGACATCCAGAGACCACAATTCATATAGCAGAAACAGTTAAAGTGCATATACCAGCACACCTACCTCTAGATGCATTCAAACACGCAGTCCAGCTTGACTAGCATGTTAAATGCTGAGAATATCAACTAGTACCTGCAATGGCACGATTCCAGTACTACCAGAAATCACCCAAAAAATTTCATCAACTTCACCGAATTGTAGCAACAACTCTTCTTATCTGATTGATTGGTGGTAGAAAAACAACAAAATAAAACCCACAGCTTCAATAAAACTCCTTCGACTTGAATACAAACCGCAACAACAACAGTGATATTACTAAACGTTATAAATTATGTTGACACAAAACTGGATACTCCAGCCCAGCAATGGGCATGTGGAGAGGCTACATGGTCAACTACATGCACAAGAGTAAGAAATCACAGAGAGGACCAGAATCATACCTAAACACATGGGGTCACACCAAGGCGACCGCTCTCATTGTTTAGCCCTCCTAGTTATCCTCGAGCAAGAACAAAGCATGGTTAGGTAAAAAAAACACTTATATTTATAGAAGGATCCAAATAACAGCCACTAATAAACGCACATGTACCCAACTTAAGCATCCAACAATCGACAATTAAGAACCTATTGTTCCCAACTTAGGCATAACTGGAATCACGCTACACCATTTGCATGCAACAAAATAATAAGGGGATGAGATACTGTAAGCAAAAGTTCAATTATGACCGAACCATTTGAGATTTAGGGAACCATTTGAGATTTACGGGACCATTTGAACTATTGTCCAACCAATATAGAACCAATTCAATCGTTAAATCCAGAAGAACAAGTGGAAGCTCCGTACACTAAAACAATCGCAATCAGTAGACTAGTCCATTCACAACCACCTGAGCGCCTCCACGATGCACTATTTGATGTCGCAGATGGTGTTCGCCACCACACCTCCTCCTCCCGGTTCCACTGCGACGCCGGTTCTCGCCCTTCAGATCCTCCTCCGACATGCTTTCAACCTGAAAAATATGCATGATTTTCAGCAGTGCCTATGCATATCAAACATCAAGCAAACAATTGAACACATACTATTTCCTACACATCTACTGCCAAATTGCCAACGCACAACAATTTTTCCTTGACTGAACCAAGTTGCCATCTATACATGCAAGCACATTCGATTAAACTCAAAAAATGAAACAATTGTTAGCAACAACAGATTGCAGGAGGGTAAGAGGGAGCTCACCGGCAGTAGCTTGTTGGGGAGGTGGTCGTTAGAGCCATGTCGGAGTCATGGCAGCCCACGGAGTTGTACAATGTCATCAATTTTCTGCGGCTGACAGCCCACTCTTCCCTGTTGGCTGGCTGTATCTGTTGTCCTTGCACAGCTCAAATGCATCTTCCTGTACGACTGCCTGCATAAAGCAAGATACTTCAAATGTTCAAATTAAGAACCGAAATTTAACATATCATATAACATGGCATGAACATGAATAGCTTCCGATATTTGACAACTGAGAACTTAAGGTTCTCCACTTTGCACATAAAGGTATGACGCTCTTTCTAATCAAAGCAGATGGATACAACGATGATGAGTACAAAGTATCAGCCAAGTATACCTTGACAGGATAAGCATCTGCGAGTGAACTTGAATGGATCTCGGTGTTTTGAAGCTGTCCAACAAAATCAATAACATGCAGCAGCTCGACCTATCTGAAAAGGCAGAAAAAAGGAAGTTAAGTACATGTTGAGGGAAGTATTGAAGTATGAAATCTTAATAGCGCAACACCAACAGCCATTTCTGTCAAAAGAAAGTTCAGAGTAAAATCAAGATGGCTCCTACCATAAATAAGCAGGAATGTGCATCACCAGAGTTTAATCATAAGCAGGAAGTTGGGTCCCAGAACAACAATGACTCAGCAATGTGCATCACCAGAGTAAATTGTGTTTATCCCATTTTAAAATAAAAGAAGAAAAAGAGTATAGTACTGAATGTTATGGCCAGAGCAACGACACTTGCAGAAACATAAAAATTTATCAAGTTTCAATGCTTAATCATGAAAATGGAGAGATGCTCACCTCTACAAATTTCTGCACTATATGTAAGAAACAATTGCACTAATTTGCATTTCAACAAATACAATAAGTGGCCACACAGAGTCATTAAGCTGAATAGGAAAGCAGGTCAAACACCCTATTTTTATATGCAATGAATGGGCAAAGCAAAGGTATGGCGACAAGTGAATGAAGCTCTATATCTTACAGAATATATCGACGTGTTGCACCATACAACAACGATTTGCACAATACCTCTACACCAATTGAAATAATCACTTCCAAACGCCTAGGCGGCCAAAGAGAAAATTTTGACCTTTGTTGCTGATGTCGATGATCTCCGGAACAGCGTCCAGGTAGCCGCAGTGGGCCTTCGGGCATGCTCCTGCACACCGTGGACGCCTGATCTCGAGCCAGCCACCCTCCTTCAGTTCCTGGCAATGACATCATCAGCCACGGGCAGACTCCCAGCAACCTGGAAATTAAAATGAGGCTAGATATCAGGACCATAATAAAATAGAGCTCATAATTCTCATGGCAAGGCACTGAAAATTGACATCATCAACACTGCTAATGCAGCTACTTTTTAATTTTTCGTGCATCATGATTTAATTACCGAACAGTAATGTAGCTACTTTTTCTTTTTGCATGCATCATGGTTTAATTACCGAACACTACACAGGCCTAATGCTGCTAAATACAGAGGACTCTACTAGAGCCCCTAAGCTGACATACAGAAGAACAAAATTCGACCTTTGATTCTCCACGCAGACGGAGGAAACAGGAGCAGCTGCTGCCGGAATGGCGGGCCTGGGGAGACCACCGAACAGCGCGGTTCCCCTCCTCCGAGGAGACGCCCTCCTTGCAGCGCGTGGAGGACGACGGCCTTCCGCAGCTCGCGACTTGGCGGCCGGCGCGTCCTGGTGGCCGGAGACACCTCGCCGGCGTGGAACACTGCAGCACTGCATCGGCCAAGCTGCGACGGAGTCCGGCCAGCTCGACGGAGCCGCGCGCATAGGGTGCACGCGCGCGCCGGCGAGCAGGCAGGCCGCGACGCCATGGTCCTGGCTGCGCCGGCTCTCTCGTTGCCGGCGCTGGGGGCGGGAGCGGATGACGGGAGGAAGTGGGGTCGTAGGGGGAGGAGGCTCGAGATGGGGTGGCGGCGCAGGGGCGCAGCCGGCGACGGCGAGGGAGGAGCGGCGGCGGAGAGGAGAATGGGGATTAGGGTTCTGGCCAGGACTAAACTAAAAATGCAGCCTTGATTACCCAAACAATTTGGCCCAATTTGATAATGGACTCCGACCCACGATAACTGGAGTATTTTATTTTATTTTACTGCAGCCTTGATTACCCAAACAATTCGGCCCAATTTGATAATGGACCCACGATAACTGGAGTATTTTATTTTACCTCTTCCCGCCCATTTCCGTAAGCCTCCGGTCGTTTGTGCTAACTAGTAATATTGCACGTGCAATGCACGTGTTTCTAAAATACCCCATTCACATATCTCATGACTTTCAGTATACATCCTAAAACAATAAAGGTTATGAATCCCAAAGAAATAGATTAACAATTATTATCATCCATACCATTCAAGTTCACTGAGATATAATAATAGGCTATTTATAGCACAAATGAAATTTCTCTTGAATTAGTGCACTGCAGTCCATCTAATCCTAAAGAAAAGAGGTATTTGGACACGACCATGGCCCCGAACATATAATTTGGTACAACAATTTTTTGCATGTGCTAGTACATCAAAATTATATTATTATGGTAAAATGAAATTATTTTTCATGACAATATAACCAATTGGAATTTCCCGGTGAGATAATCTTGGTACTCATTTGTAAGATATGAACCAAATTTGACTTCACACTATCTAATCTTCCATCTGCTTAACAAATGTGCAATACGGCAATACCTGGTAGCATTGGGCTCCTGCATTACGACTGTATGGGCACAACAAAATATTCACGCAAGAAGTAACGGCGCCAAGAAGAGCCATCTCTCCCTCCTAAGAATTCCATACAACTAACCTGAATATATTGTAGGCCATCTCTGAAACTGCTCCCTCCTAAGCATTCCAAACACAATCCTGAATATATATGATATCTCATATGTGAAACTGCTTAATCCAGTCTCATGAGCAAGTCAATCCAACTGAATCGAGACAGGCTGCATGTGATAAGAGAATATAACACTGAATTGAAATAAACTGCATCATCATTAGTACTAAATTCTTGTACAAGAGGAGGTGCATAGAACTGAACAACCCATCGAGGCGGCGTGTGATCTGTGTATAAAATAAAAATATATGTCGGCGTTTGTGACCTGCATCAAACACAAACATCGGGATCAACAACTCAACAACGGCGTCGTTCCCATCCCTCGAGTCCACGTTTGATCTCATCCGGAGAAGCAACGCCCCGCGCCTCCATTATCCTGAGTCCGCCCACCTCACCTTAAATATATTCATGATTTTTCAGAAGCGAAGCTGGATGCCCTGATCGAGCAGGACAGGGCGAGGTCGTGCCGGCGAGATCGGCCATGGAAGTGCGCCGGCAGCTCGCGGCGCGGGGGTCGGCGTGTAACATCCCAAAAATTTCAAAACAAACAAAATGAATTTCCCTAGTTCCAAATTTTGGAACCAACAAAAACCTTTATTAAAATAAGATTGATACATATAGATCTGGTTTAAATCTTGTGTTTTGCCATGATGAGTGTTGTTATGCTTATGTGCTAAACCCTAAAACCCTAATGTGATCAAGTGAAGGTCACCAACCCAATAAAATAAAAGAGAAAGAAATCAAATAAGAAAAACCTTAAACCCTAATCTTCTCCAGAAATCATTTTGGATCTATTTTGAGAAATCCAAAATAAAATAAAAGACATATGGGGGCATCTAGCCCTAATAGGTAAATCTTGAACCCTACCTTTATTATTTATGCTAAATGGTGGTGAACCATTGTGAACCCCACTAAACCCTAAACCTCACCCCTCTTTTCACCACCCTAGTTAAATTAAAATAAAAGGGAATTAAATAAGAAAGAGGCATATGTGCCTAGGGCTATAATTATAAAACTTTACCCTAAGCCTTTCCACTTTGCTTAGAGGTTTGGAAAACCTTCATATACCTTACCTAGTACTTATCAAACCAAATCCAAGTGGTTTCCAAAGAAAATAAAAAGGAAACTAAAAATGCCATAGAGGCATATGAAAGTAAAATAGCAAATATGTGAATTTAAGAATCTTGACCCTAATACATGTGGTGAATGGTTGGATCACTTCCATATACCATTTCAACACTCAACAACACCATTTTGGGTCAAGCAAAGTCAAAGTAAAACACAAATGCAACATATGCATAGAGGCATATGTGACACATAGCCATAATATCCAATTTTTGCCCTATGACTTTAAAACTTGACCAAATGTTGGGAAACCATCTCTCAACCTCATATAATACTAAATTGACCCTAACCCATGCCCAAGTAAAGCAAGGTGAACAATTTACAAAAATAATAAACTTTAACACATCACCTCTTATGTGTTATGGCCAATTTTGCAACTCTTTGAGCAAGACCATTTGAATTGGTTTCAATGGTTGGAAAATGTTTCTAAACTAATAAGAACCACTTTAGAGTCAACAAAAGTCAACTCAAATGGAGAGAAATCAAATAGGGAGAAAATCCCATTTTTACTCACATACACATTTAGCCATTTTTGCAAATCTTCACCCAAGGCCACTTTGGCTTGTGCCATTGCTTGTAAAACCCTTATATATGATAACGGCGTGCCGTCGCTGACGACAAACGGGGGAGGAGTGCAGGGGCATGCGGGCTGCCAAGAGTGACGGCTGAAGACGATGCTATTGGCGGCGGAGGCGTGGACATGGACACAGGGTGCGGTTGCTTGATGAGATTATCGTGGGGCAAAACAGTTTGCATGACATGCGATTTGCGGGGCGTCTGACACTGTTTTTCCGCAAATCACGGGGCTAATTTTTTAGCGTTGATGCAAGGTTGTGCGGTCAGGATGTATTGGATCTGCCTCCTCTCGCTCTTTTTATATTGGTATAGATATATGAAGCTAAACTAGTACTAGCCACACATGGTACTACAAAATTTTGGGCTAACTATGTTGAGTTCGGACGTATAATTATCTTGGATTTTCTAGACAAGTTCCAAGTAAAACTCAAATCCAGTATAAATCAGGTCGGAATTATTTTAAATTTGAAAAGGAAAACGATAGAATAACTCTGAAATAATTCATGAGGTTTCCTTGATTTTGGAGGGTCATGGAATTTTTCTAGAAACAAATCTCAAAACCATAGTTCTTGTTATATGTACGCCCACCATTAGAAACTGATAGAGCCATTCGCCCGCGTCCGAGATCACCTAGCATTCCATGTGCCCTCACACACCATTATTTTATGTTAGGGGTCAGAGATCACCTATCATTTCATGTGTCGGGGTGGTAGTGGTTAGGGTAGGTGGGGCCGCTGAGGTGGAATAAAAGTGTCGGTGGCAAGGAGATAGTCAGACGGGGCCAGGCCGGATGGCAATGGTGGTGGCAATGGTTATTATAAATGGTACAGGCATGACTGTGGCGACGACAACGGCCAATGATGTCTAGATTTTCTATAGGCATGACCCTTGTAGAATAGTAGCGAACTTGACCGTGAGGACACTAGCACGCTTAACTTTCGAGTTCCTTCCGTCTAGCTTCCATGTACTTTGTACACACCTTATTGATACTACTATCATATCAATCCTATTAACCTCTTGGTCACGATATCACACTTCTTTATTTTTTGAATTCCAATTAGTTATTTTAATAAATAAAAGTAATGAAGTAATAATCATATTGAATAAATATATAAATAAATAATATGTTTTTTGGCAAAACATAAAATCTAAAAAAAAATCATATTTCCATTTGGTAGTTTGAGATTCTAAAAAAAATGTCAACTGGGCTTAGTCGGTGAAATCGGATGTAACTTTTTGCGTAGATAGATTTCCATATATTAAACATTTTTTCGAGTTCGCATGCAAAAGTTATTGCCATCTCACCCAAAATACAATTTTTTTTTGCAAAATAAGTCAAAATTCATGTCTGGTATTTTTCATAATAACTAGATCACCTAACCTACCTACATCTAAAATGTTTTTTATTTTTAAATTCTCTATCATTTTCTTTTGTATTTACAAAATTTAAAAAAGTGATCCACCAGGGGGTTGTGTGTGGAGCAAAAAAAATCTGGAAAGTCTTTAGTCCCGGTTGGTGTCTCCAACCGCGAATAAATTAAGGTAGACCCTTTAGTCCAGGTTGGTATCTCCAACCGAGACTAAAGGTTTCGTTTGAACCGGGACTTAAATCGTGCGACATCCTAGCCGTTTGAACCGGGGCTAATGCTCCCTTAGTCCCGGTTCCAAACGCGACCAGGACTAATGCTCCGGGCAGCTTCGAACAAAAGACTATTTTTCTACTAGTAATGTATAGACGGGACATTGTCCCTGCAAAGGGGCAACACCTAGGAGGGTGGGAAGTGGTCAAGGTGAAGATTGGTGGATATGACATCTAGGTAGCTTGTTACTTGTATGGGTAGTAGTAATAGACTTGGGCACATATGTATGTACCACCAGAGTCCAAATGCATCGAGAGACCAAATAGAGTAGTCATGCTGAACTTAGCGTGTGCTTCTTGTCGGAGTACAACAACAAGGTCCTTGTTCTGCACAGCGCGTGGATCAGTACTTGCCAATGGTCCATATTCTAGGTTGTGTCCTAGCGCTCTTGTGCAAAAGAAATAAGATTAGAACTCTGGCTCATGCGTAAGAGGGGAGGAACATATTTAGTGGTGCTCTTTAGAATGTTGATCTATATAGGTGTATCGTCGTCGTTCGGCATTGTCCATGTCGTCGTCCCCAATATATATGTTGCGTGGGTGAACATAAGTTGGCATTGCTAAACCACCAACAAAGCCCTTCTCCACACGCAAACTCTTGATCTACTGGTAAACAGGTTAGATGGTTGTTACTACAATGGGCGCGCGATAGACCCGCCGTGCCCGGCGGACGAGCCCACAACTTTGTTATGGATCTACTATCTTCTCACAAGTCACAGTAGACCCCTCGACTATGACCTAGTGGTAATAAACCTGGTAATACTATGGATCACCGCTTGCCACACACCACTATGGATCTTTGTGTGATCTCATCGTTCTAAGGATCATTAGATTATGTGCTAGCCATGCATTGCCTAGCCTGTGGCCTCGGTAAGGGGTCACCATCGATACATGTTGCCACTGGTTGCTGGAGGTGCCATCAACCAGCCGCAACACACCCACACATAGCACACGAGTGCTATGTCTATTAGGGAAACAACCTATGTCATGCCTCAAGCTTCATCATCCTGAACGTAGGAGTTGGCAGCGTGTCACGACCTATGACCACTGTGCACGAGTATAGCTTCCACGGCCGGACGAGGTAGTTGGTCATGGCAAAGGTCGTATTGCCGGAGAGCTCCAGCGTGACAACGATGGAGCAACCCTGCATGGTGGTGACCATGTTCTAGATCGAGTAGGTGCATCCCTACACCATCACGGTGTTGCTCTAGCTAGCCATTTGGAGCTGGCTATGGAGGGTGCAGTCTAGGAAGATGATGGAGGTGATGCCGAAGATGTAGTCGACATCACCGTAGATGTCGCATGCCCGGTAGAAACTTATAGAACCATCCGTGTGTGTTTGAGGTCACCTAGCATTCCATGTTTCATCACACACCCTTATTTTATGCTAGGGGTTCGAGATCAACTAGCATTACATGTGCCGGGTGGTGGCGGTTAGGGTGGTTGGGGCGGTGAGGTGGAATAGAAGTACCGATGGCAAGAAGACAGTTAGGCTTGATGACAATGGTGGTGCCAGCTGTAAGTATAAATGGTACAAGCATGATTGTGGTGATGGCATAAGCCGAGGATGTCTAGGTTTTCTCTAGAATGACGATTGTAGAATAATAGCGGAATTGAACATGAGGGAACTAGATTCCAACACGGACGACCCCCACTTGTTATCCCAAATAATTATTTGGTTCTTACAATAATTACACTATACTAATTATTATATTTGCGAGAGTTGATATAAAAGTTAACTAAAATTTATTATCCAAAAATTATGCCCTCTATTAGTTCATTTGCAATACATTGTAATAAAAATTAATTAATATTACACTCCCTATTTGAGTAAGCATTGTTTGCACGATCCGAAGTCAATCCGGTCGGAGATGGGTTTATTTGTTCGGCAATGGGCTCATAGCAACATATTTGGATCAAACACATGAAGACAATGATGAAGAGAGATTTTACTATTGGTATGATCACAAGATTGTACAAGACTTAGATGTTGAACTCCATGGTATTACAGATGCACCCGATGAGGTTTATAGATTGGTTCTAGGGTTCATGCTTATGGAGTCAACGACGGTGATTTGGTGTAGTGGTTTGACCTCATTTCCATGACGAATGTGCTTTTGTATATATAGGCGCAAGTGGTAGGAGTCTCCATGTTGCACTCGTGCCCATATATGCTTTTCCCTAACAAATCCTTGTGATCACCTCAAATAAGGATACACATGCATTTTCATCTTGTTTTACTATTTTTGGCAAATACATGAACAATTTAAATATTTTATTCCCAATCTTTTCAATTTCACAAATGAATACATAAAATATGAGACATTTAGTTTTGACATCAACATTCCATGAAGGATGACCAACACCATTATTATACATGAACCAACAACGCCCCACCGCATTGTCCCCTCCGACAAAGGACATGGACATGGTATGTTAGGAGAATATGCATGCCATCATCTCAAAGACACGATGATAATGATGAAAGTTTATCTCAAACTTTATTATAAGTATGATCACAAGATTTTACAAGACTTACAAGATGAACTCAACGGGCTTATAGATGCACCTGACGAGATTTATAGATTGGTTCTAGGGTTCATTGCTATGGAGTCTACGATTGTGATTTTGTGTAGTGGCTCGACCTCCTTTCCATGACGAATGTGCTTTTGTATATACGGAGGTCGGTGATAGAATTCTCCATGTTGCACTCATGCCCATATACTTTGTCCCTATCTAATTCTTGTGATCACCTCAAACAAGGATACACATGCATTTTCATCTTGTTTTACTATTTTTGGCAAGTACATGAACAATTTAAATGTTCTTTTTGTTCCTAATCTTTTCAACTTCACAAATAAATACATAAAAATGAGACATTTAATTTTAACATCAACAGACATTTATTCCCATGAAGGTTATGTTGACGATACATGCCCATTATTATACATGAACCAACGATGCCCAGCCGCATTATACCCTTGGACAAAGGACATGGACACGGTATGTCAGGAGAATATACACGCCACCTCGCCACCCCTACACAGTGGAATCAATGGGACGGAACTCGCCGATGCGTAGCTCTCGGTTGCCCGTGTCCACTGACCTGTCACGTCATTCTCACCACGGGATACTACATCAGATGAGTTCAATTCCTTGTTCCATGATTTATTGTTGGAGCACCGCCCGCCACACCACTATGGATTTACTCGTGATTTCATCATTCTAGTGATCATTAGACTATGTGCTAGCCATGTATTGTGTAGCATGCCCCCCTCCCCCATTGGTAATGGTTGCCACCCGTTGATGGCGCTTCCATCGACAAGCCGCATCATGCCCATACATTGCACATAACTGCTATGTCTCCGGTTTCCTCATGCTCATGTAGTAGGAGGTGGCTAGGGGTGTGCAAAACTAAAACCGGTGGAAACAGTTTCAAACCGGTTGGTGGAAGTAGTTTATTTTTCTTTCATAAATCAAATCTTCACTTCTACTTTAGTGATTTTTTTAACTAAACTAAAACTGGCCAAACTGTTGAATCGGTTTTACCCACCCCTATAGGTGGCAGCCATTCGTAAAAAGACCGAGCCATCAAGCCTGATTATTCAATTTGGAGATATACACGTGTGGTGTGCACTGCAGCTAGGTAATCCGACTATATTCAGATGAGCTAACTCAATTTAGAGCAGCCTAGCTAGCTAGCTGAATTACTCGTGTGCAAAAGAAAAGAAAAAAAAGAAAGGATGAACGATTGGTGGCTAATGTGGTTAGGGCATCTCCAGCGGCGCGACGCATTTTAGCGTCCGCGTGCGTCGGCCCTTTTGGTCGAAAACGACCGCGCGTCCGTTTGCGTCGGGGGTGGCTCCAGCGGCACGACGCATTTTTTTAGGACGAATCATTTTTTTAAACTGAAACATAATTTACAAAAACTGAAACATAACTTACATACTTGAAAACATAAAAAAAAAACCTAAAACGCCTACTGCTGCGCATCGTCGCCGTGCTGCTCCTCGTCGCTGTCGAGCAAGATGATCTCCGGTACGTCCCACGGCCAGCAGCCATCCAGGGGAGCGTACGCCGGGCGCGATCGCAGTGCTCGAGGTTGAGGAGGCTGCGGGCCGAGGCGGCGGTGGAGGCGCCCAGGGCTGCGGCTGTGGCGGCGGATGAGGAGCCCAGCCATAAGGCTGTGGCGGCGGTGGGGGAGGCGCCCAGACATAAGGCTGTGGCGGCGGTGGGGGAGGCGCCCAAGGCTGTGGCGGCGGTGGAGGAGGCGCCGCCGAGTCCAGGAGCGCCTGTCGAAGGGCTTCATCGGCGGACAGGCCAGGCGGCATGACAGCGGTGGCGTAGCGGGGCAACGGCGGCTGCACCGGCGCGTCGTACTCGGAGACGAGGAGGCCGAGCTTGGCCATCTCGTCGTCCGTCATGTTGTCGGGGAACTCGAAGTTCCGGCCCTCCGCCATGGCCTGCTGCCATTCGTGGAAGACGAGGCCGACGTAGTCCTCGCTGTCGTCCCTCACCTCCTCGCTATGGTACGCGAGCGCCTCGATGTAGTCGTCGTCGTCGTCGTAGACGGCGTGAGCTTCGTCGTCGTCGTCCTCGTCCTCGCGGTCGTTGTGCTGCTGCTGCTCACGTCGCGTCGGCACTGGCCGACGACGCGTCGGCGCTGGCGACGACGAGCCGGCGGTGCAGGGCCGAAGGGATAATCCACATCGCCCATGAAGCCAGCCCGTCGTCTCGCTGTCCGTCTCCGTGGACAGGTACGTGCGCCAACTCCCCGAGTCGATAGCGTACGCCGGATCGGCGCGGAGGTCCTCCGGCGGATATCGCCTCTGCGCCGGATCTCCTTGGTCCGCTCGGGCTCGCGCGCAGTGCCAAGGGATGGGCACCCGGCGGCGGTGAGCCGCCGGCCGCCCGGCAGCCGCACGCCGGACCAGGCGTCGCACGGCACCCATTTGCCGTGCATGAGCCTCCCCACCGTGACGGGGAGCGCCACCTTCTTGCTGCCGCTGCGGAGGCCTCGAAGTCCTTCTTCTTTCCCATGGCGCGGCGGCGGTTGTGGTGCGAGTGGAGCTGTGGGCGAAGGAGCAACGCGGCCGCTGGACTTTTAAGGGCGGCCGCGCACAGGATACGATGCCATTGAAGGCGGCGCAGAAGCCCAGCCGCCGCCCGCCAGTGCACGGCAGAACAGGAAGCTGCGGCATTCATGGCGGAGGCAGCGGCACAGACGCGGAGGCGCTGACCGCGGAAGCGATGGCCGCGGAAGTGATGCCCTCCATGCGAGCTCGCTGCCGGGCGGGCCCGGTGGAGACCGCAGCGGACACTTTGCGCGTCGCGCAGCGTCCGCCGAGACGCAACCTGGCGCACATTTGGGCCAGGTTTGCGTCTCCGCGAGCGGCCGGTCACTTTGCGTCGTGCCGCTGGAGAGGGTGACAGATGCATTTACGACCAAAGCGGACGCAAACGGTCGCTCAGGCGCCGCTGGAGATGCCCTTATGCGTTGAGGGATGGAGAAGAGTCGAAGACCAGTCGGTCATGTAGGCATGCTAGCTAGCTCGATTGCTTCAAAAACGCCAGCCCTTCTTTTTCCAACGGAACGAGTGATGCATTCGATTGATATGCTGCATATCACGGGCAGAAGAAACTATCGGTGATTAGTTATGTCAAGGTGGCGCCAAACCAAAATGTTAGGATCGCCAAAGTTTCGCTTATTTTGGAGTAATAAAATTGGGCTGACTGATTTGGCGCTGTTTCTGCCTGGAATTGTGGAGGCAGTTTAAATGGACTGCCAAATTTAGGTTGAGTGTCCTCCATATCTCGCCTGATGGGATCAGCCCGATTCAGATCGCATCTCGCCGCCGATTCATTTTTCTGTAAATTTTCTTCCTAGTAGGGATCAGCCCGATTCCTATCTCGCCGCCGCCGGCGCCACCCAGCTCAGCCTCGCTGCTCGCCGGCTACCCCCACGCAGCCTCCTTCTCACAGGCCGATTCCCCTACAGCCGCCGCACTCCCACGCCCGCCCCGGTCGCACCCACGCCAAAACCCTAGCGCTCCACTACCGGCCGGCGTCGGCAACGAAGCAGGACGCCCTCGTCTGGCTTCTGCTCCTTCTCCGACCACCACGCGCGACATGGACCCCCTCGTCGGTGGTCCGGTCCGGTGCTCTCCTCCACGGCTCCGACCCATCCGCGCCGAGCTCACCCGGCCGTGCCCGCTGTAAGCTCCCGATGTGAACCCCTTTCCCTGTCCACGCCTAAAAACACAAGATTTCAGGCCGTGACGCTTAAAAGATGAGATTGTTAATGGACCACGGTCTTGCCGGCCACACAACTGTTTTGGATACATGTACCATCTATCACCATCAAGTCCAAACGATGTGAAACTGCCACATGTTCACAGATGCTAGTTTATTTTTCCACACACTAGGACAAATACCTAATCTACATGTGCTTGTCTGAAAATTTGACTGAACAAAAGCACGGGAAGGGTTTCTGATGCTTGTATATAAGTACGAGTTGATCGTATTGTTGAATTCATCTCTTGAAATTTTGACTCTTCACTGCCTTTTTGTGTGTTAATCCAGTGGACCTGAATGTTTTGATCGCAGGGGGATGTTCACCTGGAAATTCATGTACTGAATATCAACCAAGGATGGGCAGCGGCATGGCGGCTAGACCACTGTGGAGCTGATGCGGCCAGCCAACGAGCCATGGCTGCAGGACCCTGACGGTCGGTCGGATGCCGGTGTCCTTGGGGCCTCGATCATCTGCAAGTGCAAGGAGTTCAACCGGAAACAAGGTAAAATGCCTCTGCATACCGTTGGTGATATATACATGATTTTCCAGCAGTTCAATCGGAAACTAGGTGACAAGTTTTATTGCACTATCTATGTGGCTTGAGTGGAGTAGCTCTGGAGTCCATATCTTCTTTATATAAGAAATTACAGGCTTTCTAATATGTGTTCAGCTTCAGGTAATTTGGGGAATTTCCCCGCAAAAAAGGTAATTTGGGGAAATGGATAACATATGTTGTTCAAGAATGTTGTACTCTCATACACTTCTAGTGTGCACATTTGACAACAACATGTGAATTCAAAGAACCATGTCTCGTTGGATCTGTAACTAAAACTGAGTGGTCCTCAGGCATGACACATCCACAAGAACTTTTATCGTTACTGATTCATATGGTTCAACTTAGTTACAACTCTATGTATTATTAGGGTGTTAGCTTTACATGAATTTTCATCTGCTTGGAGAATCTCCGTTATGTGTGTTTTGATAATTGTCAAAAAGAATTTGGCAAACATCTTCCCCTTTCATTAAACATAGTAACAAGTACAAGAGAGGTATATACAGTCTTTTATTACAAAGCTCGGAACGAGATACAAAAGTTCCTAGAACCCACAATTGTCTATGGTAAATTGCTTGACGTTGAAGTGTTCCCAGACAAATTGTAGTCTTCTAGCTATTTTTTAATGTGCTTTATTGCTAAATTTTGCTACATTTTTATGGTATTGTGTTGGTGGTGCAATTTATTATTATGCTGCCGAATTAATCACCTCCTTCACGAAACGCAGCTTGGGGTTGCCTCCATCCAGTGGCGACAGGGCACCCTCCTCCCCACGTTCTCCTCCTCCGCAGCAGGTTTTCACAATGCACTGGCTTCGTCCTCGACAGTAACAAGGCCATGAAAACAGTGAGACATCTACTATTCTCTCTATCCCTACAACAAACCGAGTTGCAGGGAGCCGACTGTTTGTAAAATGATACGATCTTGCGCAGCTTTTAGTGTTGTACGATTGGAACCTGTGAGCTTCTGTTTGTAGACCTTGTTTTAGTTAAAACGGGATATTGGATGCACAAACTAGAACACAACTATAATATGTAATATAATTAATGAAGATTTTCAAAAAACCTGAACAAATTCAAGTTATTCGAAGTAGAGGCTTATTCGGAAGCAAATATTTGTTACTCCATGGCCTATTTAAATGGACGTTCCTGAACATGGAGGATTTGTGAGCATTTCAATGCATAGTAGAAAAGGAGTATTGGAAAACTCGGGTATATTGTGCCCTCCTTTGATCTTTAGTCCAGGAAGGAACTATGCATTTTCAGGCATTGAGTTCACATTTTAATGCATAGTTTCTATATATATTATCTTGGTCTAAAATTGCAAAGAGATATTTTTGTTGTTCACTCAAAATAATTGATGAGTTTTTTTAACTATTTGTAGAAAGATGGGCTTGTTCTACTTGTTGCCCTCTTACATGTATTTAGATTTTAATGGTTTATCACATTTTCTTCTGTAGCTGATGCGCGCAATTTACTTTTATCTTGACTCCGCGTTGTTGTGTCGTATGGCAACGGTCGCAATTTATAGCCTTCTCGTCATCAACAAGTCTGGTCACTTATATAGTACAAAAGGTACCTTTGTGTAATCATCCTCCTCTTCTACATTACAAAAATGAAGTCTAAACAACCTGCGTATCTCTCAAGGACTATGGGTTGGCCTGGAGAATGGACACCAACGGCAGTCTACAATTTGCAAGCCACTGGCATTTGATGCATGCTATCTCGCATCAGTTGTCCCCTACCATTGGTTGTAACGGCATTGATATCCTAGGCCTGCAGCTTCGACCTCTAGTACTTCTTCCAATCTCTCGAAGGTATTTACTTATGTCATGTTTCTTGTAACTTGCTTGACAATTAGTGTCTGCATGGGTAGTTTCAGTATTTCTTTTAGTTGGAGAGGATTCCATATTAGTGGACTCGTGAATTATAGAAAAAATCCTGTGCTCCCTAGCTATCCATTTTACTCCTTATCAGTGTTAAGGTTATGTTTTGAACACCAATTATGATAGTTAATCTACAGTTATGGCAGTATTAATTACTAAAGCATCTTCTATGAATTGCTCGCGATTAACTTCGGTCTTACAGAGGTGCAGGAAGAGAAAGGTTTGATCTTTGGCGTCCATGGCCACAACATAGCAACCGACTGGAACACGTAGAGCAGAGCTGATGTGGTCAGCCGACAAGCCGTGGCCCTTGGACCCTCACCAACTCAGCCATCCTCGGGCCCTGAACTATCTGCGAGCGTTAGGATTTCAATTGCAAACTAGGTGAATCGCCCCTTCCTATGTTGCACGGTTATATTTTTTTTCCAGCTGTTCAATCGGAAACAAGGTGCCAAATTGGTATGTTTCTGTGGGTTAAGTCCAGTAACTATGGAGTCCATAACTTTATATAAGAAATTCAAGACTTCGTATGTCAGCTTCATGAAATTTGGGGAAATGGATTATAGCGTCGACGCCACACCACGCCCTCTCCTACTCAGGCCTCCCCGCAGCCTGAGCCGAGAGTCGGGAGGCATTCAAAGCACCCCTGCCCCGTAGTAGGTCTGCTTGTTTGTTTTTCTTCCTTTAGCGGGACTGGACACAACCATGTACATCTTTATTTCTGTTTTACAAACATACTCGTGGCCATGCTTATTTTTGTCCGATGTAGCTGCCCAACAAGCTGCGGCACTAGGACCCTCGCCGGCTCCCTTGGAGCCTACACCATCCGCAAGCGCACCCGACTGTTGTGGATGTCTCCGGCTCCGGCCGCATTACCCGTCTCCAAGTTGGCACCCATCACCAACTGTAGATTGTATGGGTAATCTGTTGGTGGGAGACACATAGATTGAGCAGGAACAGCTCATCAGCTGGTGCCGACCACAACCATGCTCTTGCCTCCGCACCATGTGCCCTCCTTGTCGCAACCCTGCGTGGTGCTCCTAGTTGATGATTTATTGCTGGGCTTACACTAGACAATGTTGTTCAAGCAACAAGTCCGTCTGAAGGTGATGGACTTACTTCTGCTTACTTCTGTTGCATGTTTGAAAATTGTCCCTTAAAACTGGTACTAATAGGCAGGGCATACTGTAGTAGGATACATGGTATCTTGTGTTAGTTTATTAGAGGTTTTCATAGACGTGGACAAGTTTGTGGTCTTGGTGTGAAACAACACTATGTGGATTTTTAAAGTATTACGTGTCATGTCTTTGGTGGGTTGACATTTTTAAACTATAATGTGCAGATTTTACTTCCACGGTATTTTCTAGTGTAAGTCTGCCTGCACTTTGAAGTGGGTTGTCTAAAAATTTGCAGCTGGAATATTTGATTCTTTTATTTATGGCATGTTAATTGGCCTGCAGCTGTTTTGTATGCACTATTCGTAGTAGATTTGTCAAAAGTTCATGTTCGTATTATTGTCTATTTATTTATTTATTTTGCTTAATTTGTTGCAGGCTTGCAGCCATCGGACCTGGAGAAATACTCAGCTAGGTCTGGGGCATAGCTATAGCAGTCCGTCCTGAACATCAGCAGTTTCAGCACTTCTCTGATGACCACTCCAAATATCTTCTGCAGCGGCGTCAGCGGTGATACAGGTGCATATCTCAGTTCACGAGTCTGTTGTACATCAGTTTGGAGACAATCAGACAACAATAATAACTTGCATGGGGATAATATTGTAACACTAGAAATTGAGCCCGTGATGTTTGGAAGTAGGCACCCAAAGTTTGTTGACCTATATGGTGACCAGCTTCCATCCAGGAAGTGTAGTTGATCATTATTGGAGCTCTAGTCCTACAAATAATCTGCCAATGTATGTCACTCAGTTCTAACTTAACTATCACTACATACCCATAGTATATAGAGTTCTAGTGTATTCATGTTACCTTTAGCTTAAAGTTTCTTCATGTGATATATGGCCCTCCACTTGCACATGATCTATATTCATGCATGCTGCCCAAGTGGTTTGAGTCATTTATGTCCTGAAATAGGAACTAGCTTTCTTTTGCCTTACCTTTTTTTTATGAAATTAATCATCAATTAGCGTGCCTTGAAACTCCTTGTTTCAGTAATATATGACAATGTTTATTTTGGCTTCCTTTTGAGAGTGCTCCCAGCCAACCATATTTTTGTAGTTGGTTACTTATCTTTGTAGTTGATTACCCAGATTATGCAATTATTTCTTTATGCAGATCTGGGATGTTTCTAAAACTTTCACTAGCTACAAAGTACCCTCTATGCCTGTTATGAGGAATATGAGTAGCACTATTAGGATTTATGTGATCGTCTGATGGAATCCCTTGAAACAAAAGCTCCATTCGTAGTAGAACACCCATCAGACTTTATCACAAATGTTGTCCCAAAGGCTCATGGTCGTGCTATGTTATAACTTTGTTCTTCACTTACTTTTCTCAGATGCATACAGTAACAAAACATAATATGTATGTGTGTAGTTCTATGCTTTTTTGTACCTGATGGTTCATTCTATGCAGTATGATTTTTTATTCTTTTCAATACCATGTTAGCCACCTGGCAAGGCTGTTGCTTGGTGATTCGTGCATGGGTTTAACCACTATCCCTCCATTACTTACTTTGAAATGAACTTTGTTAAACTTGGTGCGATCCAGGACCTATAGTTGTCTGTTAGAGTTGATTCGTTCTTATGCATTTACAAAAGTTTGGAATATGTCCTAATTCTTTTTATTCTCATGGAGTAGCAGAACCTTTGTGGTGTTGAAATCGCCCATAAATACAAAAAGTATGTGTACCAAGGTTCATAAATAGGAATGCCTTCTTTCTTCTTTCTATTTTCATATCAACATTCTAATTTTGTTATAATTAGGTACATTCCGTCACACCTATTGACCTATATATATTGACATCGTTGTAAAATACTGACCATGCTAAAAGTCCACACTTCTATCACTCGAAATCGAAATGAACTCGGGTAAACTTGATAATATCGTGTTCCTTAGAAACAAAATATTTCTAAACTAGACGGCGTTCTAGATTTGCAGTTAATAACAAATTAAACAACACTTGTAAGAATTTCCTAGATATGACTTTATTCTATAAATACCTTATACACCAAATACCCTTAGACAAGTTTTAGTCCATTCAAATGTTATGTAATGTAATAGTAGCCTATAAGTTTGAATTACAAATAGTGTTCTATATTGTATCATAATCCATGAGGCTAGTTTGACTCAGTGGTTGTTAACTGTTGTTTGTTGTTGTCTGTTGCAGGCCGTACTATACTGTCTGAATTACAAATAGTGTTCTATATTGTATCATAATCCACGTGAATGTGTTACTTGTTAAGATAGAATCATCTCGTTTATGCTTTATAGTGGCTTTGACTAGCTAGTTGCACACGACCTGTAATAAAAATGTAATTTTGTCTCTACTGATAGTTTCTTGTCCATCATGTTATATACTAGTAGCTCAAGTGACACAGGGCTTGATTGTAACGAGTACCCCATGAAGTGATAGTTTCATCTTGTTTTATCTTCCTTTTATTGGTCACAAAACCAACTAATGGAGAACCATTAATGCTGGTGTATTAGCGAGCTGATAACTGGCTAGATGCATAGTTTATATTTTTGTATGGAAGCATGATGTGTGAAACTGTTGATGGGGTTAATCTTAAATTCCCAAGCTATATTTGCCACCGTATTTATGCATGGTTGATGATTAAGAGTTCCCTGAGGGGATCGATGTTATTCGAGTTGGTGATTTTCCGTGTTAGTTATGTTAAACTTTGTAGGCTCCTTATCTAAAACATCAATTATATTGTCCTGGTAGATGCATAAGAATTACCTAGGGATCGATGTTATTGGAGGTGGAGATAATTTTTCCCCTTATCTGGCCAGGGGTGCGTGGGGTTGTCAAGGACAAGGGGACCTACTGCAAGAGGTAAATGGTTAGTTGCAGCAGCAACTGCGGTCTCGGCCTCGGCTACAAATCCCTGCTGGTGAACCCCGGTAGACCTAGATCTGTTGTCGACGTCTTCCGATGACCACATCCCGAAGAAATTGCTATGAGTAACTAACAAAGGTTGGTAATGTAATCAATATTAAATCCACCATATTTTAAGTCCGTGTCAGCATGCTGGTTTGATATACTCAACTAGCATGTGTGTAGTGTCTGATGTTAGTAAAAACAGTGAACTAGTCATTGATGTCCTCTGTTTATATTACTACTTACAAAATTAGTGGTTGTATTGTATAAGTATTTTCGGTATAGTGAACTAGTGATTGATGTATTTTACTTGACTAGTAATATCTTGTCTAGTTATGCTTCTCCTATAGTGTATCTCTTATATCGGTGTCACTTGATCTCTCCTTATGTATATAGAACATGGAAAACATAATATACTTTTATGCTAGGCCAAATAGCAAACAAGAAGCAGAAAATCCGAGGTCTGAATTATGTAGGTAATTTGTTGCTATTACACATGCAGATGCTTTTTTCACTTATTGTATGTATTTGAGTATGAATCAGATGTCTTAGCGACAAATACAAGATAGATTATATATCTTGTTTGAATTGTCCACCACCAATCCGAGTTACAAACTGAGTTGTTGTTTGCATTACTCTTCTACTGTGATCATGTACAAGTTGTTGGGATACTGTCTATTATCTAAAATATTCCCCATATGAAAACACTCTGGTGCAAAATAGGTTGTATTCCCTTGCTGTTCTGTAGTCCCCGTATGTCCATAAAATTGAATAATCATGTAGTTCTTCCTATCAAGGATTAAGAGTCGAGGAGTCGAGCCGAGTCGTTGGGGTACCTACTCATAGACTAGTCGTGACTAGTCTAGACTAGTGCTCGACTAGTCGATATGTACCACAGCAGTAGCTAGTACAAAATACTATCGTATATAGTAACTAGATAGGAGATTTAGTAACTAAATCGACATTAGTTCAACACAAGTTACATAACATAATAATGCTAGAACCTAGAAGTTCATGGCATAGGCCTCAAATTATCTTGTCTAGATGATGAAACAATGTCTTTGAGCTTCAGCTTCATCCTCCACGTCTAAATATTGCTCCATAACTCTAAACTTCCTTGTATGAAGTTGTGGATTTCATTCTTAATTTCCACCAACGCCTAGTCGAATACCACGACTAGTCTAGACTAGTCCATAACTAGTCGCTTGACCGCTCGAATCTTCAAACTAGTCGTGCCGAACAAGCGAGTCGACAGTCAAGTTATGATTCATAGACTAGTCGCACGACTAGCCTAGACTAGTCGTTACTCATAATCCATGGTACCTATCATCTTTAAAAACGGATATGTGTTATCATGCTTTAGACAATCATGTTTTCAGATTTCCACTACTTTGTTGTCATGTGTTTCACCTTGTGTCCTATGGAAATCTAAGGAATCACCATTTTCTCTTCTGAAATTATGCTCGAGCTATGTGCATTTTTTCACACTTATTTATCATAGGTATGTTTGGATGAGCGAAATGTTTCTTTCAAAAGTTTTGTTGTTTGCTCTGATGAGTTTATTTTATAGTCTTCTCTAATTATAGTAGTATTGTTCCGCGTTTCCTCCTGTGTATGTGTTGTGCAACAGTGAATTGGTTTCCTTTGCACATTTGTAGTAGTGCTCTGCAAAGACCATGCTGAATTGTTTTGAATGTGGAACTGGCCTTGTAAAAGCGATAAGCTGGATTACTAGATGTGGCTATGAGTAGGAGAAAAATGTGCAGCGAGTAGTGCTACGAATATATTGGATAGCTGCTTTGGTGTATTCTAGTTGAGAATTTTCCATTGATATCAGCAGCAGGTAGTTTTGACAGACACACAGTGGATTTGTTGTTGTGTGTATACCACTTACAACTAGAATTTTCCGTTGAAAGAAACCTTTATTCTTGCTGATATATTTTTTGCAGAATCACTTGCTGGTGCTTATGGTGCTGGTAATATACATAACACCTCCTTGTCATTGATAATCAGGATTAACTATGGATAAAGCATGAATGTTTGCGTGTCATTTTAGGAAATTTTATCTGAATTATAGTGGAAGAATGTAGTGCATGTTTGGGTGTCATTCTGCTGCTTCAGCTACAATTTGTATATTGGGCTAATAAGTTATCTCACTTCTCTTTTGGAATATGTAAATCAAGTTTGAATACAACATGCTTGTATTGCTCAGTATTTTTTTTACATGTAGCAGTACTTAATGCAATGGCAAGTTTTATTTTGTATTGCTGATTTGACTTTACTATGGACATGATTTATCTTGTGATTTGGATTTATCTTTGTTTCTTTAGTTTGGTTCAAGGGCTTACTTTCAATTTGGTTTTCCTATGAGGTGGAGTATTGACTCATCAGCTATTTTAAATATATATATGTGTGTAAATTTGATGTGCTTATATGAGTGTGACGTTGGTGAACTTGCAGGTGTAGCCGAATGCACAAAAATTGTGGAGCGCTGCAGGAAGTACGAAAAGTTATGGTAGATGGAAGAAAAGAAATTTGAGTGTGACCGGCTTCATCGTACTAAAATTCCAACTCCTGGTAGGAGCTTTGTAAGCTTACAATTTTCATGGTTAGATTTGAATTGATGTCATGCGCTTTCGGCAGTCCTATCATAAGAAGACCAAGAAGGAGAAATTGTCATTCCGCTCATCTAGAGATGCATCTTCCAGGGGCTTCTCAGAGGCACGCCAGGTCGAATAACTGGCTTCGCTCGAGGAATAGGTGGTGGTATGCCTGGAGCTGGAGGTGCTCCTGGTACTATTGGTATGCATGTCATCGTGAATGTAAGCACTTGGACACTGCATATCTTTGTTTGTGCAACTAATTGAATCTTTTCTTTGTTGTACAAGACCTTGACCTCATGACAACATTTGGTGACTCTGAGGTCATGTCGGCTCTTCAAGACGGTATGGGTTCCCTCAAGTAGTTCCCTTGTTATTGTTAATAATGTGATGTCCTGGATGTTGGGTGCCCTCTTTATAGTTCGAACTATCCCTGGTCATGAGCCCCGCTCCACCTGGAGTTGTTGTTGGCGTCTTGTGACGACCATGTCCTCAAGCAATTGCTATGAGTAATTGAAAAAGGTTGGTAATGGAATCCTTAAATTCACTATATTTTAACTTCATGTTAGTATGGCAGTTTGATAAACTCAACTAGTATGGGTGAAGTGTCTGATGATGGTAAATAAAGTGAACTAGTGATTGATGTCCTCTGTCTATATTGCTACTTGCAGAATCAATGGTTGTGTTCAAGTAATTTGTATATCGTGCTGATAAGTTTATCTCATTTATTTTTGAATATGTAAATCAAGTTTGAATGCAACATGCTAAATGTGTTGATAGTATAGCAGTCCTTCCTAAATGTGTTGTTTGTTTTAGAGAACATAAGAAGTTGTTAATATGATGTGCTTGGCTGGTTATTGATTGCCCTTTTGTAGTTATAACTTTTGACATGTGGCATAGTTATCTCAGTACTTGATGCATTGCCAAGTTCCATTTTTATGGCTGATTTGGCTTTATTTGTGGGCATGATTTAGCACGTCATTTGGCTTTATCTTGGTTGCTTTATTCTGGTTTTCTTACATTCAATTCGGTTTTATGTTGATTCAGTAGTTATGAAGATCGAATATTGATTCAGTAGCTATGTTAAATCTCTATGTATGTAAATTGCATGGTTTATATGATAGTGATGTTGGTGATCTTGTAGGTGTAGCCGAATCCACAAAAGATTGTGGAGCTCCACAGGAAGTACGAAAGGTTATGGTAGACGGAAGAAGAGAAATTTGAGCATGACCGCTTCGTCGGCATGTCGAGCCAAAGGTTATTTTCGTGTCAAAATTCCCACTCCTGTTAGGAGCATTCTAGGTGTACCGTTTTTCATGGCCAGATCTGAATTCATGTCATGTGCTTTCAACAACCTAATTATAAGAATGCCAAGAAGAAGCAATTGTCGAGCCGCTCATCTAGAGACGCATCTTCCAGGGGCTTCTCATGAGGCACGCTGGGTGGAATGGCTAGCTTCGTTGGAGGAATGGTTGGTGGTATGCCTCGGGGAATGGGTGGTGGTATGCCTGGAGGGGCTCCCGATCCCGATGTTAGCATTTGGTGACCGTGTGGTCACATCAGCTCTTCAAGTGGCTACAGTTTCCCTGAAATAGTTCCTCCGCTTCCTTTATGCAATTCCCTTGTTATTTTAACTAATATACTATGTGCTGGCTGTTGGGTCCCACCTTTATGCAACTTGGATGATATGTTTGCTACTTGTGCCTTGTTGCTTTTTTATGCAGCAGAAGCATACTGCATATCCTTTGGGTGCTTGAACAGACGTCGAGTTGTTCGAGGAAAGGAAACCTAAAATTGATATCATGTAGGTGTGGATGGGATATTTCCACTAAATACTTGACAGCGGCAGCAATCCCAGTTGAGTTTAGTTTCTTACTTTACCAAGTATTAGGCTTCCACTGTTAGGAGAAACTATGGAGTCGATGTGATCTATTAGAACTATCTGTTTGTACCTTGGAAGAGAAGAATTTATGAAAAGCATCAGGCTTCGCTCTTAGGTAGAAGCCTAGAACTAGTGTTACCATCCTGCTGTTTCATTACATGTCCAGTTGCCATCTTTGCTTAAGCATGGGCTCCTTTTGAATGTACCATATGATTGTTTAGTTGCATATGGTTTTCCTTTTAGATATGGGCATTTTCATGTAGATGGTTGCTCTGACATGTACCTCCGATGTGGCTATAAAATTATATGTACATGTTATAGCTTTTGCTTGTCGTTCTTGGCTAGGTTTCCACTTTCACCTATTTCGATCTTGCCATCTTTTCTTATGCCTGTCCAGTTGCCTTATGTACAGGTGTTACTTGCTCTGGTCCGTTGTCATGCTGGTGCCGAAGGAGGTGTCCTTGTTAAACCGGGGGCTTGTGGAGGCGATGGAGCGGCGGGTTGGCGTGTCGCTTGTGAAGGTGCGAAGTGGTCTTTGCGTTGGAACCGCCGACATGCTTTCTTCTATGATATTTCTTGTAGTTGGTTAGGTCAAATGCTGGGCTCGAGCATCTTTTAGTTTTGCCGTTGGATGTTTGTTTCCTAGAGACATGAGCTAGCTTATTGATGTCGTGGACCTGGTGCGTTGGCTCCACTTTAGGTTTATAAGCTACATGTAGATATGTTTATTCTGTGCTTTGGCAAGACAGACTTGTCATGGCCCATGAGTTGTATTGATACAAAATTTTAATTGAAATACAAGTTCTTGACGGTGTTTCAAGTTAATTTGTGTTGGATGCACAGTGTTTCTTACTTAAGGTGGCAGACATGGTCCTTGATGCACTCCGGTGTTTCACAATGAGCAAAATTGTGTACGGTACATGCATCGGCCATCAATTATACTTCCTCTCTGTTCCCTAATATAAGACTTTTTGGAATAGTAATTTAAAACTTTTTATAATAGGCAACAGGGGAGGAGTAGAAAAAATATGGCATATCATAGGAAACAAAAAATAGAAAGATAAGGCATCTCCCTTTGGTTGCCGTGTATCACAGGAAACAAAGCATGCATGTTAGATCCATCGATGCGCCCAGAACAACGAGGTAAAATAATAAAAGAGTTATGTGTCACAAATGACGGCCTTCCAATTAATGCTGTTGTTAGTTTGAGAGGCGATTAATTGTCCGCTTCCGTGATTTGTTTTGCTTCTCCTGGCGAGGGTCGGAGGAAACCGAAAATAGCGGCAAATAAACCAGCCAATATAAGGCATCTCCTTTTCTCCGGGGTGTATGCCTTGGGACAGAGGGAAACAAAGCATGTGAGATCCATCGTAGGCTCCTGATTTCATGCGTCTTTAACAACCACCCAGGTAAAATAAAATAGAAAGAATATTGTATCCCAAATCATAGCCTCCCAATTAAGGCAGTTCCTAGTTTAGAGGAGGGTTAATTGTCCGGTCCCGTCTGTATTTATTTCTCTCATGATGAAATTGAGTGTCACCGGCGGCAAGACAATCATTACTAGGAGGGGATGAAAAATAAGTGGTGCCAAATACCAAAAATTCGAACAAAAACGAACCCGTGGCTTCTAGTTTATGAATAGGGAGAGGGGTGGAACCATCGCGTGCGGCTGGCGCGTGCGACCGACTTAGTCACGGGTTATGGAGAGGAGAGGAGAGGCATGGCTATATGGAGATGCCCACGTGCAGAGGAGAGGAATTAGTAAATCTGACTAGCCTATGTTTTTTAACTTTCGAATTGGCGGGAGGAGGGGGGGGTTGGGGGTTGCGGCTGGCCAACGGTGCCCTCCTATTTAGGGGTTATGTGCGACACCCCATACGGTCAGGCGCGGGACACCGTATGGCGGTCACGAGTGGAGATGCTCTTATCAAAGTCACAACTCTAGATCTGAATTTTATGGTGTTTGTGTGTTGAACCCTTTTTGGTATGTTGTCGTGCATATGATGGACGGATGGGCCGGTCATCTTCGACCAATGGCATCTGCTTGTGACGGTGCAGCAATATAGAGAGCAGCAGGCTGCCGTGGCGCGCCCTCTAGTGGAGATGGACATCGGCGGAGATGGAGCTGTCTAGGAGGTAGTGAGGGAGGCATGGTCCGAATGGCTGACAGAACAGAAGATGCTTTATTTGTTAACTTCTTCAAGTAATGTTGTAGTTGGTGAGGTACTAGTAAGATGAAGGTTCAATGCTGCGGTCATCTTCAACTGATCTTCATTATTTATCTCGAGTGTTGGTAGAGCTATATATGTACGAGGTTTAACTTTGAAATAGATGTAGTCCTCTCGTTTGGGGAAAATGAAAAGCAATGCCTCACTCATGTGTTGACATTGATGTTTCAAAGGAGAAATGCTATATTTATACGAGGAATCACCCGAGAATTTGTGACTATTAGATGCCATTTTTTGGAATGCAAATACATGTGTCTTTTTGTCCGGTTCACAACTTTTGTTGTACCCAAGTCCAAAGCCACGATATGGTGGCTGGCCATGCCGCAGTAGGCAACCAAGCCGCCGCTGATACTTGTTGTGCCGATCTCGCCGGATTCGTCTCGCCTGTCTCCGGCCACGGCCTCCACCCAGGAATGCCGCTGCAACTGGTTCCATGGAATCTGAGATAATAACTACACAACAGAAAATTCATAATTAGTGGGATTCTTTTGACCAATTCTCAAACCATCGTAACCATGCATGTCAAGGAGATGCAAATATGTTTTATATTATAGATTTTCGATTTTTTCCTAAATATTTACTTAAAAGGTACAAAGTTTGACTTTGACTATTGTGAAAGGAGGGAGTACCCGTTCTTCAAAGAATTTATAGAAATATGTCTGCTTTAACACCCACGAAATACTAGCAGGTGTACTAATTTTACAGTGATGTTATCTCTATGTATGCGAATTGAAGTGATAAACATGTACATTTCCCTCAAATAGAGAAGAATAATTTGGTACATGAACTGCGACTTTAGAGTCGCGGAAAGTCCCTGGTTTTTAATTAGGTACTTCCTTCCGTTTGCTCCCTCGGTTGCTATGTAAACGGCGTAAAAATTCAGCCGCTAGGATTAAGGAGATCCAGGCACGTAAGTTTATTTCCAAACCCACCCGTACCTAATTGGTTATCCTTCCTGGTATTTCACCAATTTAACTCCCCTCAGAGCACACAGCCGGACTCCTAGTTTTTCTCCCGGTAACTACTCCACGATTTAGTAGGGGTAAATAGTTCTTAACTCTCCTCATTACTCCATTACAGACCAATAGATAGATACTGCTGCCTCCGAATACCAAATTATTCTCATTAAATAGGCAACAAATCCTCCGAATTAAAATCTGGCACAGTAGCGAAGATTGGCCAGGTAGTAGTATATATATAGCCTTTAATTAGTCCAATTAGCTCTCTCTCCAAAAATTCCGTAACGACCTTGTTTAAGGTGGCAATTAATTAGGTCATGCGAAGAGATGGAGTAGGCCCACGAATTTGCATGACCGCACAATTTTTAATCTCCAATTTATCCTCTTTGTTCGCCATGATCAACTACTTGGTAGCTCACTCGCTACACCGCCACTCTGAAAACTTGGTCAACGTGTTGGAGCGCCTCGCTCTGCGCGTGATCCAGGAAATCATGAGCCACCAGTACTCGCCGTCAGGACCAGCTCTCGGGACGCATCAAGGAGAGTTGCCACTCCAGTCCCGTCCACCGCTGCCATATGCGTTGGCAGCACCAGCGGAAGTGCCGGCTACACCGGCATTCGTCGTCTACAAGATTGGTGGTGACCCTAGTGACTACCAGTTCTTGGCTGAGGCGCCTAAGGAGATCCCTCAAGGATACGCGTGCACGTATGTGCCCAGTTGTAACAGCGGGCACCCTCAAACCAGGCCACAACATCGGGGACTCCGGCGAAGACAGGAGGAACGTCAGACAGAAGCTTGAGAAGCTGCGTGGCTGACTAAGTATGCCACCCCGACGAAACTCCAGAGCCCAGCTCCTGCAGTTGGCTCAGAGCTGGAAAAGCAAACATGGCTGGCTAAGTATGCCACCCCGGCGAATCTTCAGAGTGCAACTCCTACAGCCAGCACAGCGGATCAGATCAGTACCATACTGAGAGACCAGTTCGGGCATGGTGCGAAAAGAAGGGCAATCGGCTATTCCAAGCCGTACCCCGACGAGTACGAGATGATCCCGCTGCCACCTAAATATCGGCTCCCGACTTCTCCAAATTCGGTGGATCGGATGGCTCCAGCTCCATCGAGCACGTCAGGCGATATTTGGCGCAACTAGGACCGGCTTCGGTGTCGGATCAGCTACGCGTGAGGCTCTTTTCCACGGTCCCTCACGGGATCGGCTTTGGATGGTACACCTCTTTGCCGGCAAACTCCATCCGAGTCTTGGAAGAAATTGGAAGAACAATTCCATACGCAATACCATTCGAAGCTTCCGAGTCTAGCATTGCCGATCTAGCACAACTACGTCGAAGCGCGGAGAAACGGTGACGAGTACATCCAGCGCTTGGGAATCTTAGGAACCGATGTTATTCGGTTCGTATAAGCGAAAAGGAAGCGATCGAGTTGGCGATGCTGGCCTTGCAACACAGCTCAAGGACATGGCCTCCCAAGCGATTATCCCTCGCTGGCGCACATGGTTCGAAACTATCAGCATACGAACAGCGCCACCCGGACTGTACCAAGACAAGTTCAAGCGTGCGATAGTCCTGGTCGATGCGAGAGGAAGACGAAGCTCTGCGGGAGACCAAGAAGTAGCGGTGGGCTGAGTGGACTCGGGGAGGAGCCCCGTGTCCTGCAAATGGGTAAAGCCACCGGGGCCGCCCCAGGATTTGATTTTGACGTGACCAAGACTGAACAAATCTTCGACCTCTGCTCAAGGAGAAACAGATTGACGATTCCTGAAGGTCTCAAGTTCCCCACGGCGCAAGAGCTAAACGGAAAGCCGTCTTGCAAATTCCACAACTCGCTCTCCCATGCCACCAACGACCGCGGGGTGTGGCATCGGCACATCCAAGCGGCGATAGAGAAGGGCGTTTAATTTTCAACCAGTACGCCATGAAGGTCGACACCCAACCCTTCCCCGCCGTTAACATGGTGGAAGTCACCTACCCTGAGGATTGCCAGCCAGGTCCCTCGTTCAGTATCAACATGGTAGGACCTGGAAACCACTCTGGCAAAGATGGAGATGAGGGCAGCTGCTCTCATAGCAAAGACACAAAGGAGGCCGCTCCACGCGATCGGCTCCATCATGATGGCAAGCGCTACGTCACAAAGGGAGAGGTGAAGAACATAAGATATCAACGACCTCTTTCTGATCACCTCCTCAACAAATATGTGAGTCAGTATGACCAACGCCGACGGTCCAACTATGATGATGAAGGAGATCGTCTGGTTAGAGAAGCCAGAAGACATCGTCGGCAGGATCGCGATGAGGAGGAGTGCGAGCGCCGTGCCACGGACAGGTCAAGGGAGCAAGATGACGACGCCAGACACTGGGACTGCCCTTTCTTCAGACACTGCTGGGATTCAGGAATGGGCCGATTGCCCACAATCGGCAATTGCCCAGAATGCAACAAGAAGAAGAAGGAGGCAGCCAACGTGTCTGTGTTCGAGCGATTAGGGCCTCTCCCGCCACAGAGCAAACGTGCTGAGTCACCTCGTTGGGCAAATCTTGAGGATTCCGAAGACGAGGGACTAGAAGAAGAAGAAGACAGGTACCACCGTCCAAGGTGGTGCCCTGACGGACTCAGCCGTTCACAAAAACGCAGGGTTCAGCGGTTGCGCGGCCTGGAGGAAGCCGAAAGGTTATACCTGCATACGTTAAGGAAGGCACGGCCTGATGCGCTGCAAAGGTTCAGCGAGCCCTGGATGAAGAGGGTCGTCCACGGAGAATGGAGTGGCGTCCCAAGCAAAAGAAAGCCGATGATGAAACATCGGTGGCACAAACATGGTGCTCGTCTTGCCGACAGAGCTTAGCGCTCCACGAGTCTACGATGCACTCAAGGTGGACGACAGCAGGCGCATCAAGTCAGAGGTTGGGTTGGTTTTATCCAGCCTGACCGAGTAGTAAGATTAAACCAATGAGCAAACCGTGCGAGGCTGATCCTTGTGATCGGCCCCAAATATTTTTATGGAGGAACATTACAAAACCTTCATCGAACAAGCAATGTGGAGGCCGATTCCAGCAATCGGCCAAAATTATCCTCTGCACATATTCTGCTTGTGTTCAGCAACGATCCACTGGGCGGCGGTCACGTCGGCGGATGAAAGTCAGCATGAATCTTTGCGAAGCCGACGTGCAAGAGGAGTGCACGACTAACCATGAAGCCGATATCTGCAATCATTTGGCAAATATCGGCTCGGGGGGCATATAGTCAGATGAACATGTGCAGATAAACATGTGCAAACTTGCGTGCAGTGGAACATTGGGGGCCGATTAAGGAAAAATCGGCCAAATAAAAAAAAAATTCGCACGAAGCGAAGCCGATGCGCAGCCATCGACTAGTACAGTCACACAAGACCAAGACCGGCTGGTTATATGCTCAAAGTTCACATCGACATCAACGGTCGGTGCGGGGAAGGAGCCGACCTGGCACGCAAGGCGCGAAAAAGTTGACTGAAGAAGCTCGGGGGCAGCTCACCACGAAGGTTCTCTGCTTTGGGAGCCGATTTTGTTGAAATCGGCTAACTCTGCATAGGCGGCACATTCGGCTGATCCATTACCGGTCTTGCCTCGACTGAGACTCGGGGGGCAGCTGGCTTGGTGGCTGCTTTGTTTTGGAGAGCCGATTGAAGTCGCATCAACTGGCCCTGCATTATGATCTCCTCTGGATCGGGTTAGGAGGCCGTCGGCTTTTTGCAAGTTGGACCGTCACAGCCATTTGCAAAAGGAAGAAAGGAACTAGATTCTCAAAATAGCCGATGAGTAGTCATCGGCTAAGGGATTGCGAAAAATTGTGGTCGTATACCAAATCGCAGCCTGAAATTGAGAAGTTCTTGGCCTACGAGCTAACTGACATGGGGTCCGGCTTCATGGGCGTCCAAAAGAAGAGAAATCCGATACGCTACTATCGGTCTTGGCATGACAGGCGGGAGGAATGAAATTGGAATAATTGAAGGCTGAATCAAAAGACCGATTTCATTAATTCGGAGGAGCGGCTTTACAAGAAAGAGCCGATGGCTCTCAAAAGAGGGATCTAGTGCCTAGTACTGCTGCTACTACTAGTCCTATTCTACTAGTCGTCGCTGTCCTCGTCATCACCGCCGTCGATGTCGTCGGCGCTGCTCCCAGGGAGCTCCTCGTCGCTGCTGCCCCAGCCCGTGGCCGAAGCCTCTTCCTCCTCGTCATCATCATCATCCTCGCTGTCCGCCCAGGAGCGGAAGCGCTTGGTTGGCGGGTACCCGGCGGAAGAGGAAGGTTCATCTTCCTCCTCTTCTTCTCCTTCTTCCTCGTCATCTTCGTCCTCGCTGTCCGCCCACATACGCGAGCGCTTCTTCGGCGGGAGCTTGGTGGAGGGGGAGGTCTTGGCCTTCGCTACTTCTCCTTTTTTCTTCTCATTATCGGAGGAGAGGGGGTTCACCTCGGAATGAGGCTTGTCCTCGTTCTTCTTCTTCGGCGAAAATTGGGGGAAGAGGTTTGAGAAGGAGGAGGAAGAGGAAGACATGGCTGAGGGAGAAGAGGGTTTTTTGGGTGCCGATGGCTGGAACAAAGGAAGGGGATGAAGAAAGCTAATCGGTCGGCACAGTTAAATAATGAGGAGCCTGGTGGAAATTTAATGTCATTACAGTTTCCAAGGAGATGAAGCCAGAGCTATCGAATTTTGCAGAGAAGCTGAGGAGACAGGGCGTAATGATAACGGATACTGCAACAGCTCTGCTCTGCCACGACATGACCCGACGAAGGAAGGCATAATGATTTTGGAAAAATTATTTCCAAAACCAGGGGGGCATGTGTTATCACCAGATTTTGGACAAATCCAGAGGTGGGCCGTAAGAGAGATGGGCTTGGGAGACTACACGTGGAAGATCTCTGAAGCGGCCTTGCACGGAGAATTTGGGCTAGTTTGCCCGTGTATCTGTAATTTATTAGATCGTATCTTAAGTTAGAAGTTAGAGTTTTACTCGTGCACGGTTAGGTGCACGTCCGAATTAGAAAGTCCCCTGGACTATAAATATGTATCTAGGGTTTATGAAATAAACAACAACTCACGTTCAACCCAAAACAAACCAATCTCGGCGCATCGCCAACTCCTTCGTCTCGAGGGTTTCTATCAGGTAAGCGACATGCTGCCTAGATCGCATCTTGCGATCTAGGCAGCACAAGCCCCACGTTGTTCATGCGTTGCTCGTACTGAAGCGTCTTTGATGGCGAGCAACGTAGTTATCATAGATGTGTTAGGGTTAGCATAGTTCTTCGTATAACATGCTTACGTAGTGCAACCCTTGCATGTCTAGCCGCCCTCACACCTATCTCAGGTGTGGGGGCGGCACCCCGCTTGATCTTTATTTAGTAGATCTGATCCGTTACGATTGCTCCTTGTTCTGCAAGGATTAGTTTAATATCTGCAATAGTTAGGCCTTACAAAGGGGTGGAGGATCCAGCGGCACGTAGGGTGGCGTTCGCAAGTCCTAAACAGGATGTTCCGAGGATCAACTTCATGTTGGTTTTTAGGCCTTGTTTAGGATCGGCTTACGATCACTGTGCGTGGCCGCGAGGCCCAACCTAGAGTAGGATGATCCGATTATGCGGTGAAAACCCTAAATCGTCGTAGATCTCATTAGCTTTATCTTGATCAAGCAGGACCACCATATGTTCGTGCACCCCGTACGAACCATGGGTGGATCGGCTCTTTGAGCCGATTCACAGGATAACCTGAGAGCCGATCGAGGCTCGGATTTAATGTTTACGTGTATGCCCTGCAGGAAACTAAGCGAGGCATCCCCATCACCTTCCTGACCAGGTATAGGTCAGGTGGCACGCCCTTGCACTTCGCATCGCCGCGTGTGACCAGAAGAGCATTGCGGGCCGTCGCTCGGAGGGGTCTCAGCCAGCCGCAGCTCTAGGCTCTTCCCGGCTCTACGGTGTTGACAGGCCGCTGCCCGCCGGTGGGTTTTGGCAGTCAACAGAGAGTACATAAATTATTTAGATTCATAACTTGAAAATATACACCCTTTGCCTCGCAACGGTGTCTCAGATTTTGTCTAAATTTAAATGTATTAAGACATTATTTAATGTTTAGATACATCTAAATTTAGATAAATCTAAAATATCTTTTTTGTACAGAGGGAGTCGAAAATACACATCAGAATCTAGGTTTCACGGAACCCAGTGTACTGTGCCGGGCTAAAATCCAAATATTTTTTGTGTGTAGAGGATGGTTTACTCCAACCATTTTTCTTTTGCGTGTAGAGGATCGTTCTATGCCAAGTGACTGAGCTACTCTTCAGTTGTGCGACTCCAAGCTCCCACCGCGTACGAGCAGGCCGCCGGCGCCTCTGCTCCTCCACGCCTCGCCTAGCCTCTGCTCCAGCACGCCGCCGGCGATCCTCCTCCACCCTGCCGATTTCCCGAATCCACCTCCGCCACTCCTCCTACAGACCTCCACGCGCCGCCACTTTCCCGATTCCGCCACTACACCACAACGCCGATGTCGCGCCTCTGCCCCCTCCGTCGCATCTCCTCCTCCACTTCCACCTCGTCGCCATCACGTTCCTGGTCACCTCACGCTGCCTTTGCGGCGGCCACGGACCGTGCCCGCGCCGGAACGCTCAGCCAGGAGGATGCACACAGCCTGTTTGACGAATTGCTGCGCCAAGCCACCCCGGTCCCCGAGCGCTCCCTCAACGACTTCCTTGCTGCACTCGCCCGTGCTCCGTCCTACGACGACCGCAGAAGCGGCCCCGCTCTTGCCGTCGCTCTCTTCAACCGCGTGTGCCGAGAAGATGCCGGCCTGCAGGTGGCGCCGCCCACAGTCTGCACCTTTGCCATCCTCATGGACTGCTGCTGCCGCGCACGTCGACCGGACCTTGGGCTTGCCTTCTTCGGCTGCCTCCTCAAAAAAGGTCTGAAAACAAACCAGATCATCGCCAACACCTTCCTCAAGTGCTTCTGCGATGCAAAACGGACAGATGAGGCTGTGGACGTACTGCTTCATAGGATGTCTGAGCTGGGTTGCGTCCCCAATGTTATCTCATACAACATAGTTCTCAAGAGGTTATGTGAAGATAGAAGGAGCCAGCAAGCACTTGACCTGCTCCTTACGCTGGCAAGAGAAGGAGGTGGCTGTTCCCCCGACGTGGTGTCATACAGCACGGTCATCCATGGCTTCTTTAGGGAGGGTGAGATAGGCAAAGCATGCAATCTCTTCCATGAAATGGTGCAGCAAGGAGTTGTGCCCAGTGTGGCAACATACAACTCGGTTATTGATGCATTGTGCAAGGCCAAAGCAATGGACAAGGCAGAGCTAATCCTTCGGCAGATGGCCGATAATGGTGTTCGGCCGAATAATGTGACATACAATTGCATAATCCATGGATATTCCACATCAAGGCGGTGGAAAGAGGCAGCTAAAATGTTCAAAGAAATGACAAGCCTGGGTCTTGTACCAAATTTTATTACTTGCAACTCGTTCATGGTCTCCCTTTGCAAGCATGGAAGAAGCAAAGAAGCTGCAGAAATTTTTAATTCCATGGCTGACAAGGGACACAAACCTGATATCATCTCGTACACTATTTTGCTTCATGGATATGCCAGTGAAGGGAGCTTCGCTGATATGATCAATCTCTTTAACTCAATGAAAGACAACGATATTGTACCCAACTGCCATGTTTTCAGCATATTAATTGGTGCATATGCTAGGTGTGGAATGATGGATGAAGCGATGCTCATTTTTGCAGAAATGCAGGAACAAGGAGTGACTCGAATGTAGTCACCTATTCAACTGTAATAGCAGCACTTTGTAGAATGGGTAGGCTGGCCGATGCTGTTGACAAATTCAATGAGATGATTGCTGTGGGAATACAACCTAACAATGCTGTTTATCAGTCCCTAATTCAGGGTTGTTGTATACATGGTGATCTGGTTAAAGCTAAAGAGTTGGTTTCTCAAATGATGAACAAAGGTATCCCCCGCCCTAACATCGTGTTCTTCAATTCAGTAATAAACGGTCTATGCAAAGAAGGAAGGGTTGTGGATGCACAAGATATATTTGACTTAGTTATACACATTGGTGAGACGCCGGATGTCATTACTTTTAATTCACTGATTGACGGGTATGGCTTAGTCGGCAAGATGGATACAGCACTTGGAATACTTGATGCCATGGTATCAGCAGGTGTTCAGCCTGATGTTATTACATATAGTACACTTGTGAATGGATATTTTAGAAATGGAAGGGTCGATGATGCTTTGGCTCTATTCGCAGAAATGCTGCATAAGGGAGTTAAACCTACAACTGTCACATATGGCATCATATTGGATGGGTTATTTCGTGCTGGGAGAACTGATGATGCAAAGAAAAGGTTCCGTGAGATGACCCAAAGTGGAATAACTGTCAACATTTCCATATACAATATAATTCTTGGAGGGTTTTGCAGAAATAATTGTGCCGGCGAAGCAATCACGTTGTTCCATAAATTAGGTGAAATGAATGTGAAGTTTGATATCAAAACACTCAATATCATGATCGATGCAATGTACAAGCTTCAGAGAAGAGAAGAAGCTAAAAAATTATTTGCTGCAATATCAAACAGTGGGTTGGTACCTAATGCTTTTACTTATAGCATAGTGATAAAAAATCTTCTAAAAGAAGGATCACTGGAAGAAGCTGACAATATATTTTCATCAATGGAGAAGATTGGTTGTGCTCCGAGCTCCTGTCTTATAAATGATATCATTAGAATGTTGTTGGAAAATGGCAAGATTGCCAAGGCCGGAGATTATTTGTCTAAAGTTGATGGGAAGAGCATCTCACTTGAAGCTTCAACTACTTCATTGATGCTGTCTCTCTTTTCAACGAATGGGAAATATCGGGAGGATATGAAATTGCTCCCTGCAAAGTACCAAATCTTTGATGGACTTGGTTGAGTAGTTGATTGATCGCATATGAGACCACCTCATGACAAATCACATGGAGTTTTTTTTCCTCACATAAAGCCCTCCTGCCAGCATAAGAAATCCAAATTGTCTGCTTGGACCAACACAAATACACCAAGTTTGCATAGGAGACGGGGTCAAAGCATTTGCATGATGAGAATGTCTTGCTCTTGTACACATGCAGTGTGCATTACTCTTCATTTTTTATATCTGGTACCTGAATTCCACGTCGGTGCTGCTATGCCTCGGTAAGGGTTCCAAAAATCGAAGTTTTGACCTTGACCTTCACCATTCGATCTTCCCACGAAAGTTGTCTGAGATTCGTCAAAATTTGGATGTATCTTGATACACCCAAATTTGTCAAATCTGAGACAAGTTTGATGAGATAGAGGTAGTAAGCAACAACTGTGTTTCAAGTGTAAACTTTCATGTAAATTGATATTTAAAATTTTTTTCTGGCATCATTTGTGATCATGGCCTAGTTTATTAAACCCATTGACATTGATATACATATTAGATATCCATCCGTCGAGACAGCTATGAATAGCATCATGTGAATACTGAAAAAAAGTTATCCGACAGGCTTGTACTTTCGTCACTGTTCTTGCCGTTATAAACTGGTAGAATTGTTTAACTTGACCATGCTTCTTCTTAATAGTTGTGCTCTGTTTGCCATGTCAAGCTTCTCAAAAGAAGCCTGGTGACCGGGTGTATACGTGAGCACGCATCCAAGCTTTTGGCCTAAACTTCTGTTCCAATGACTTGGAAGCATCCGGACTCCAGAGTTCCCAGAAGATTGTCAAATTTTAGCGGTGAGTTTAATTATTTCCTGGAAACCCCCAAACTTATTTTGCAGAACACGTAATAGGTGACTGTACTTTGAGCATATTTCTTGTGCTGATGATGCATAAATATTTCAGAGCTGTCCCTGCACTTACGGATGGAGAAGAGCTTACTGCAAGTGGAACTCACAGTTCTAAAGGAAATCCCCAAATAAAGTTCCCTTTTACTTTCCAAGATCCAGTGAGCGGAGATTCGAACCCGACTCACCTATCTAAACTAAACTGAAGATTTACTGTTGAACGATGCAAATTCAATGAAGACTATCCAGTTGAAATCAACATAGTCGACAAATGAGTGTGTTCCCCAGAAGAAATATCCTTTTTGAACCAGCAGTTGTATCTTCTCACTTGTACTGACAGCAAAGACTTGTTGGATGCCAAAGCAAAAATACTGCCAAAGCAAAAATACAGAATCAGTCAAGTAAGAGCACAGGCTCCATGGAGTGGGTGTCGGGATTTCTGCAAAGTTGCCAACACTTCCAGACCAGTGTTGGTTTGTGAGCAGGATCTGACCATCCATCCATCCATCCATCCATCCATCGAGGAGTCACTCCTGAGTCCTGCCTTTCATGTCTTGTTCAGAAGTTGATGATGCAAAACCTACCTGAACCCAAATGCTCGGGGAGCCAAACATTTTGTGAAGGAAAATAAAATGTGATGGTGGGATTGCCATACCCATGAAGCTTTTGTGGCACGTGTTTTCTGTACAAGCAGGAACATGATGAACTTCTGATGTTTTTAAAGCTGCAGAACGATCGTGCTGCTGCCATTGCCGATCTGAGCGATGTGCAATTGCGGTTTCATCCTATATATGAGGCCATCCGATTTGATACTAGAGGAGGAGCAACAAGACAGCAGCTCGCAACCGGAAATATGTTATGATCGCAGGAATCAGCCACCAGGTAGGTATGATCATTCGTTCTTCAATTCAATCCGACCGCAAGCAGTTAGTTTCCTGCATCGATTGATGGATCACCTAGACAGAAGATGTACTGCCGTGAAGCAAGACATTGCGAATCCCATCGATCCCCATGATGCACCTGGACCTGGAGTCCTGGACGCACGGTCGCTGCAGTTTTCTTTTTCTTCAAACGAAAGAAAACAAGCCACAAGTCACACGTAGTGCGTGCATGCGTCCAAGACCACTCACAAAATGGATTAATGCCCTACAGAACGGGCGGGTGCTACCATCAATTAATCTTTTTCTTTTCTTTTCCCTGGTTCCGGATCGATCGAGGGAATAAGTGTCGTGATCGGAATCATACAGGGCTCCAAATCAATCTAGACTCGAAATATGTATGCGCAATGTTGGTTATGCCTAAAAATGTACTAACTGTATCACTGTACTGCTAAAAGTTCTGTCTCACTGACAAGGACATAAATTCTTATGCCCCCTCCCTCCGTTCCTAAAAAAAGGCTTCTTTAATTTTTCTAAATATGGCTGTACATGTAGCTAAAATGTGTCTATACACATCCATATATATATCTACACAAAGTTGAGAACGGCCTAGGTTCTATGCCCCATCCTTCTAGAGGCTTAGGCCATCTCCAACGGGGTGACAGCATAGGGGGCAACATCGTGCACCCAGCGTCGACGGAGTTCCACGGCCGTGACAAGGAGTTCGAAGCGGCGGCGCGCGGCGGGACGCAGGTTCAGCAGCTGCACCGGAACGAGGAGATCATCCAGAGAAGCGATCACGATGCGCAGTGCATATACTACGACAGCGACGGGGCGAGCAGCGACGGCGATCGAGACCTTCTTTCTATGTGTGAATTCGACGAGTGAATTGCGTATCCACATTTAGTCTAAACCTTAGTGTGGCCGCCAGGTGGAGAGGAAAAGAGCCCACTAGTTCAACACTTTTGTATTTAATAAAGACAGAATATTAGTACTGTATGAGAATGAGTTAGCATGGCTTGGAAATACTCAGAAATCCAACCTCACGGAGTACTCTTTTCCTGAAACTAATCTCGCGTTCAGCATGACTGCAGATAGTAGCAAATATCTAGGTTGCTTATTCAGTTACCATTTCTGAAAATTCAGCATGACTGCAGATAGTAGCAAATATCTAGGTTGCTTATTCAGTTACCATTTTTGAAACTGAGTCTAACTCAGAAACTCAATTCGGCACATGGGAGCATATGCTCCTGCCACCGGAAAAACATTTTGAAATGTCAAAAAAAATTAGAACAAAAATTTCCGCACTTATGTATCGACATTCTACGTACGTACATCAACACCACTCCCTAACTCATGATGCATGACTACTAAGCTAATGTCAAATGGACGATGACTTAAAATAGCGCAGCAATTAGAGCAAAAGGGGAAAAAACACATGTCACCTGACTCATGATGCATAGAGAATGTATGCTATCCGGGAGCTGCCCTGCCCAATCAACAAAAAAAACCATCCATCTCTAAAGCAAATATCATCTCATGCCGCCCAAAATCAACAAACAAAGTGGAAGCATGCAGTCCATCAGGACGAAACATTCTTGGAGCTGAGCAAGTTTGCGCTGCCTCCCTAGAGCTCCTCCGCTGTTAAACCAACACATACACAAGTCACATCAAACTTGACATCCATATTACAGAAGGAAATAATAGAGCGCCATCCAGAAGAAAAATCAAGGAGAATTACCTATGCCATTGCCACCTCGGTTATCATCCCTTTATCAAGAAAACCGAAGAGGCTCAGCAAACAAATATTTGTACTTCATATGGACAACTTCACATTATTATGCATATAATGAGATATACTAAATTCAGGTACCAACAAATTGAACCCGGGAGCATATTGAACCATTCTGAGTTCATAATTCAACCAAGCTACTAGCTTTTGTGCATTGCCACAGATCAAGAATAACTTTCATGCAACAGTAGCCAAGAGTGCTACAGATCCAGACTAACTTTTGTGCATTTTCTACGAACGCACATCTACCAGGACATAGTGAAAATGGGTAATTTGGTAACCAGTGAAATTCCCAGCTTTGGACCAAGTCGATTAGACTGAATGAACCAGGGCCGGTAAATGATCTCGGAGGTATAAAGGGGCATACAGATTATATCAAAGTACCAATTCTCACAGCAGAAAACTAAACAAAACAACCTCATGAGACACCGGAGCATCCTCACAATGACACATGCAAACACTATATGCGGAGAGTTTGTTTTCTTAACGCATTGGGTCACAGCCAGAAATCGGAGGATCACTTAGTTTCTGAATTCCAAAGAATGACACAATGCGCACACGATCCATTCTTGCTCATTGCAAATTAAGGTGAAGCAAACACAAAATTCTGTTTAAGATGCCAACTCAGAATCTTTGCATGCATCTCCAATCAAGTACTCCAATCTCATAGACTTACTACAGTGATACATTTTGTTAAGATGTCCAACTCTGAATATTTGAACGCATCTCCAATCGAGAAATACAATTCTCTGAATTACAGTGCTAAATCTTAGAATGCATCTCCAATTAAGTTGTACAACTCATGAATTACAGTGATACATTTTTGTTAAGATGTCCAACTCTGAATCTTTGAATGCATCTCCAGTCGAGTAACACTGAATTACAGTGTTATTAAACTTTGCTAAGATGTTCAGCTCTAAATCTTTGAATGCATCTACAATCAAGTAATACAATTCACAGAATCACAGTGATAATTTCTGGAAGGATAAAGCTTCGGGGCTTATCTCCTTCCTCTGGTCGACATGGTCGTCCACCTCAAAGAAATGCCAGCTCGTCTCGTTGAACGCACGGGCGAACCCGTCGTCCTCATCCACGTCCCCGGCCTCGTCGACGCGCTCCTCCCACGCGAGCCGCTCCGCCTGGAGGCGCGCGGCGGGGGAGGACTCGAAGCTGCCGACGCCGAGGAGACAAAAGTGAAACCCTCTCAAGAGTCAAGAATCAAGATCGACCTCGAGGCTCGATCGTAGAGGAAGAGCTTCTCGCCATTTTTCTCGACGACTAGCCTGCTCCCCTTGATTCAGTTTGATCGGTCCGTGACAGACTGCACGTTGGTTTCAAGTTTTCAACCGAATCCTCCTCTAGCGTCGGCGGGGCCCGAGCGCCAGCGGGGTCCGCCGTGTCCATTTGGAATACGTATTCCGCGATAAACGCTGCGGGAAGGAAGGAAGCCGCATACAAACTTGCCGGCCAGTCTTCCTCTTTGGCGTACACATCGGGAGGAAAGGAAATGCACGGGAGGAAGCCAATTAATTAATATTAATACGGCGGGATTCTTTACCCGCAAAAAAATACGGCGGGATTTTCTTATTTCCTTTCTTTAACCTAAATTAGCTCAGCCACCTTCTATGTGCAATCTTTTTCTGCTGCTGCCTGCCTGTAGCGTCTCCAAAATATTCCCCACATCCAAAATTAAACTGACATCTGCCACGACACCTCTAAACTTGGAAATTCTCCTTATTTTTTTTCCCATCGGAGACTTGTACACACATCATCTACAACGGAATCCATCCATCCATTCTCTCCATTCTTTCATTTCCGATCGAAGAAGGAATCTTTATATTTGGCATGATCGACAAGAGCTAAATTTATTGGGTGCTCGGCCATCGGTCGGCTAGATCTGGCCGGTCCGTGTGCCGACGCTCTTGCTTCGGGTTAGTCGGACAGCGGCAAGTCGGTGGCGGCAGCGTCCTCGAGCGTGCGCGTCAGACCCGGGCCAGGCGGGCCTAGGTTTGGGGCTGCTTTGCGGGCCTGATGGGCCCGAGCTCTACGGATGGTGCGCCCGGCGTGCTTGCCTTCCTACTGCTGTTGCGTCCTCCTGCTTGTGCACGTGTGCGCTACTGCTAGACCTGAGTGGTTTGGACCTGGCGGCGTCTTTGGGGTTTCTTGGCCAAGATCCTACGGGTTTGTGTGTTGGGGGAACGGGAGAAATCCCTGCCGCCGTGTCCGGCACCGACGTGGCGCCGCCTGTGGGTGTCGTCCTTCCTCCTTGGAGGGCGTCGTGGTTTCCCCCTCTCCATTCCCCGTCGAGTGCCGGGCGAAACCCTACAACAGCGTCATGATGTCGCATCCCTTCTTGAAGGTGCTACCTTGGTGCTCGAGGATCTGTGGCAAGAAGTGTGGTGGTAGGGCAAGTTCCGAGGACGGCATGATGGTGGGCTATTATCTCGCTTACTCGCTTTCGTTCGTGCAATCTCCGAGTTGTATCTTTTCTTTTTCTGTTGGGCATGTTTTTGCTGCTGGACAGCACTTTTCGTGTGTGTGCTTTTCGTGTGTGTGCTTTTCTTGTATGATCGTTGTTTTATTTACAAACAGGGCGAAAGCCTATTTCGAGATCGGAGCTACATTTATTAAATACCACCAAATGACCCAAACAACGAAAAAAGATAAAGCTCCGCGCTTCATCCAAACGAAACAGGGAACCAAGTCGCTGCACTAATTGCAGCTATGCTCGGCCACACCACCTGAAAACTCTATAATAATCTACTACTCCCTTCATCCCATGAAAATTTATCAAAAATTTCTTTTTAGTGTCCGAATTTGGACGACTTTCATGAAACGGATGGACTAGTATAAACATACTGAGGCTCACTAAGTAAGATGGTTTCCAAATTAGAGCTCAACTTGCCAATTCAAGCTTGCCACCAATTCTTTAAGAAAAAAAGTGCATCAGTTCAGCTAATTAACCAGCTGCTCCTCAAAACCAAACGTGAATGTCAACCATATGATCTGACTCCAATCACGCGCCATAACCCCATCTTCTTCTCTTATTTTGCCCCAAAGTGCATCGTCACCTACAGAACCAACGGTATTTAGTTGACGCAGATTTGTCTGTACACATGTATCTAGACGTGCTTGCACAACTAAATATTTTGGAGCACCAGTGCTTGGTCTAATTATTAATCAGATAACTAAAGCTTAATTCAGCAGCTTCTAAATCGCAAGGCTCATCCAATCATTCGAAATATTGCAGCTACCATGCGAACTCGCACGCTTGCTATTACAGTACAACAAACTCTGCTCTGCCATCCGGAGCATGAATGAATATTATTATTACACACACAATTCATCGGGCTACTACCACCTCTGGATGATGAATATGACAGCACCAACACAATTACCCAACCGGTCCTAGGCCAGCACGGCAGCGGCTCCGCCTGAGCTAGCCGGCAACACAGTTCTACAATGTCGCTGTTTGGTGCGTCTGCCTTGCCCGCGCTTCACCGTTGGCTTGCCTCGCTGCACCTGCACAAACAAACCGCAGCGAGTTAACCGATTTCTTCTTCTTTAAGAAACCAAAAGCACTAGCTAACTAACAAACTCTTCAAGTTTAATAATCATCAATGGTGTTGAAAAACTTGACATGGCCTTTGCCTCTTTTTGGACATCCAGAGACCACAATTCATATAGCAGAAACAGTTAAAGTGCATATACCAGCACACCTACCTCTAGATGCATTCAAACACGCAGTCCAGCTTGACTAGCATGTTAAATGCTGAGAATATCAACTAGTACCTGCAATGGCACGATTCCAGTACTACCAGAAATCACCCAAAAAATTTCATCAACTTCACCGAATTGTAGCAACAACTCTTCTTATCTGATTGATTGGTGGTAGAAAAACAACAAAATAAAACCCACAGCTTCAATAAAACTCCTTCGACTTGAATACAAACCGCAACAACAACAGTGATATTACTAAACGTTATAAATTATGTTGACACAAAACTGGATACTCCAGCCCAGCAATGGGCATGTGGAGAGGCTACATGGTCAACTACATGCACAAGAGTAAGAAATCACAGAGAGGACCAGAATCATACCTAAACACATGGGGTCACACCAAGGCGACCGCTCTCATTGTTTAGCCCTCCTAGTTATCCTCGAGCAAGAACAAAGCATGGTTAGGTAAAATTTACACTTATATTTATAGAAGGATCCAAATAACAGCCACTAATAAACGCACATGTACCCAACTTAAGCATCCAACAATCGACAATTAAGAACCTATTGTTCCCAACTTAGGCATAACTGGAATCACGCTACACCATTTGCATGCAACAAAATAATAAGGGGATGAGATACTGTAAGCAAAAGTTCAATTATGACCGAACCATTTGAGATTTAGGGAACCATTTGAGATTTACGGGACCATTTGAACTATTGTCCAACCAATATAGAACCAATTCAATCGTTAAATCCAGAAGAACAAGTGGAAGCTCCGTACACTAAAACAATCGCAATCAGTAGACTAGTCCATTCACAACCACCTGAGCGCCTCCACGATGCACTATTTGATGTCGCAGATGGTGTTCGCCACCACACCTCCTCCTCCCGGTTCCACTGCGACGCCGGTTCTCGCCCTTCAGATCCTCCTCCGACATGCTTTCAACCTGAAAAATATGCATGATTTTCAGCAGTGCCTATGCATATCAAACATCAAGCAAACAATTGAACACATACTATTTCCTACACATCTACTGCCAAATTGCCAACGCACAACAATTTTTCCTTGACTGAACCAAGTTGCCATCTATACATGCAAGCACATTCGATTAAACTCAAAAAATGAAACAATTGTTAGCAACAACAGATTGCAGGAGGGTAAGAGGGAGCTCACCGGCAGTAGCTTGTTGGGGAGGTGGTCGTTAGAGCCATGTCGGAGTCATGGCAGCCCACGGAGTTGTACAATGTCATCAATTTTCTGCGGCTGACAGCCCACTCTTCCCTGTTGGCTGGCTGTATCTGTTGTCCTTGCACAGCTCAAATGCATCTTCCTGTACGACTGCCTGCATAAAGCAAGATACTTCAAATGTTCAAATTAAGAACCGAAATTTAACATATCATATAACATGGCATGAACATGAATAGCTTCCGATATTTGACAACTGAGAACTTAAGGTTCTCCACTTTGCACATAAAGGTATGACGCTCTTTCTAATCAAAGCAGATGGATACAACGATGATGAGTACAAAGTATCAGCCAAGTATACCTTGACAGGATAAGCATCTGCGAGTGAACTTGAATGGATCTCGGTGTTTTGAAGCTGTCCAACAAAATCAATAACATGCAGCAGCTCGACCTATCTGAAAAGGCAGAAAAAAAGGAAGTTAAGTACATGTTGAGGGAAGTATTGAAGTATGAAATCTTAATAGCGCAACACCAACAGCCATTTCTGTCAAAAGAAAGTTCAGAGTAAAATCAAGATGGCTCCTACCATAAATAAGCAGGAATGTGCATCACCAGAGTTTAATCATAAGCAGGAAGTTGGGTCCCAGAACAACAATGACTCAGCAATGTGCATCACCAGAGTAAATTGTGTTTATCCCATTTTAAAATAAAAGAAGAAAAAGAGTATAGTACTGAATGTTATGGCCAGAGCAACGACACTTGCAGAAACATAAAAATTTATCAAGTTTCAATGCTTAATCATGAAAATGGAGAGATGCTCACCTCTACAAATTTCTGCACTATATGTAAGAAACAATTGCACTAATTTGCATTTCAACAAATACAATAAGTGGCCACACAGAGTCATTAAGCTGAATAGGAAAGCAGGTCAAACACCCTATTTTTATATGCAATGAATGGGCAAAGCAAAGGTATGGCGACAAGTGAATGAAGCTCTATATCTTACAGAATATATCGACGTGTTGCACCATACAACAACGATTTGCACAATACCTCTACACCAATTGAAATAATCACTTCCAAACGCCTAGGCGGCCAAAGAGAAAATTTTGACCTTTGTTGCTGATGTCGATGATCTCCGGAACAGCGTCCAGGTAGCCGCAGTGGGCCTTCGGGCATGCTCCTGCACACCGTGGACGCCTGATCTCGAGCCAGCCACCCTCCTTCAGTTCCTGGCAATGACATCATCAGCCACGGGCAGACTCCCAGCAACCTGGAAATTAAAATGAGGCTAGATATCAGGACCATAATAAAATAGAGCTCATAATTCTCATGGCAAGGCACTGAAAATTGACATCATCAACACTGCTAATGCAGCTACTTTTAATTTTTCGTGCATCATGATTTAATTACCGAACAGTAATGTAGCTACTTTTTCTTTTTGCATGCATCATGGTTTAATTACCGAACACTACACAGGCCTAATGCTGCTAAATACAGAGGACTCTACTAGAGCCCCTAAGCTGACATACAGAAGAACAAAATTCGACCTTTGATTCTCCACGCAGACGGAGGAAACAGGAGCAGCTGCTGCCGGAATGGCGGGCCTGGGGAGACCACCGAACAGCGCGGTTCCCCTCCTCCGAGGAGACGCCCTCCTTGCAGCGCGTGGAGGACGACGGCCTTCCGCAGCTCGCGACTTGGCGGCCGGCGCGTCCTGGTGGCCGGAGACACCTCGCCGGCGTGGAACACTGCAGCACTGCATCGGCCAAGCTGCGACGGAGTCCGGCCAGCTCGACGGAGCCGCGCGCATAGGGTGCACGCGCGCGCCGGCGAGCAGGCAGGCCGCGACGCCATGGTCCTGGCTGCGCCGGCTCTCTCGTTGCCGGCGCTGGGGGCGGGAGCGGATGACGGGAGGAAGTGGGGTCGTAGGGGGAGGAGGCTCGAGATGGGGTGGCGGCGCAGGGGCGCAGCCGGCGACGGCGAGGGAGGAGCGGCGGCGGAGAGGAGAATGGGGATTAGGGTTCTGGCCAGGACTAAACTAAAAATGCAGCCTTGATTACCCAAACAATTTGGCCCAATTTGATAATGGACTCCGACCCACGATAACTGGAGTATTTTATTTTATTTTACTGCAGCCTTGATTACCCAAACAATTCGGCCCAATTTGATAATGGACCCACGATAACTGGAGTATTTTATTTTACCTCTTCCCGCCCATTTCCGTAAGCCTCCGGTCGTTTGTGCTAACTAGTAATATTGCACGTGCAATGCACGTGTTTCTAAAATACCCCATTCACATATCTCATGACTTTCAGTATACATCCTAAAACAATAAAGGTTATGAATCCCAAAGAAATAGATTAACAATTATTATCATCCATACCATTCAAGTTCACCGAGATATAATAATAGGCTATTTATAGCACAAATGAAATTTCTCTTGAATTAGTGCACTGCAGTCCATCTAATCCTAAAGAAAAGAGGTATTTGGACACGACCATGGCCCCGAACATATAATTTGGTACAACAATTTTTTGCATGTGCTAGTACATCAAAATTATATTATTATGGTAAAATGAAATTATTTTTCATGACAATATAACCAATTGGAATTTCCCGGTGAGATAATCTTGGTACTCATTTGTAAGATATGAACCAAATTTGACTTCACACTATCTAATCTTCCATCTGCTTAACAAATGTGCAATACGGCAATACCTGGTAGCATTGGGCTCTGCATTACGACTGTATGGGCACAACAAAATATTCACGCAAGAAGTAACGGCGCCAAGAAGAGCCATCTCTCCCTCCTAAGAATTCCATACAACTAACCTGAATATATTGTAGGCCATCTCTGAAACTGCTCCCTCCTAAGCATTCCAAACACAATCCTGAATATATATGATATCTCATATGTGAAACTGCTTAATCCAGTCTCATGAGCAAGTCAATCCAACTGAATCGAGACAAATTTGCATGTGATAAGAGAATATAACACTGAATTGAAATAAACTGCATCATCATTAGTACTAAATTCTTGTACAAGAGGAGGTGCATAGAACTGAACAACCCATCAGGGCAGGCGTGTGATCTGTGTATAAAATAAAAATATATGTCGGCGTTTGTGACCTGCATCAAACACAAACATCAGGATCAACAACTCAACAGCAGCGTCGTTCCCATCCCTCGAGTCCACGTTTGATCTCATCTGGAGAAGCAACGCCCCGCGCCTCCATTATCCTGAGTCCGCCCACCTCACCTTAAATATATTCATGATTTTTCAGAAGCGAAGCTGGATGCCCTGATCGAGCAGGACAGGGCGAGGTCGTGCCGGCGAGATCGGCCATGGAAGTGCGCCGGCAGCTCGCGGCGCGGGGGTCGGCGTGTAACATCCCAAAAATTTCAAAACAAACAAAATGAATTTCCCTAGTTCCAAATTTTGGAACCAACAAAAACCTTTATTAAAATAAGATTGATACATATAGATCTGGTTTAAATCTTGTGTTTTGCCATGATGAGTGTTGTTATGCTTATGTGCTAAACCCTAAAACCCTAATGTGATCAAGTGAAGGTCACCAACCCAATAAAATAAAAGAGAAAGAAATCAAATAAGAAAAACCTTAAACCCTAATCTTCTCCAGAAATCATTTTGGATCTATTTTGAGAAATCCAAAATAAAATAAAAGACATATGGGGGCATCTAGCCCTAATAGGTAAATCTTGAACCCTACCTTTATTATTTATGCTAAATGGTGGTGAACCATTGTGAACCCCACTAAACCCTAAACCTCACCCCTCTTTTCACCACCCTAGTTAAATTAAAATAAAAGGGAATTAAATAAGAAAGAGGCATATGTGCCTAGGGCTATAATTATAAAACTTTACCCTAAGCCTTTCCACTTTGCTTAGAGGTTTGGAAAACCTTCATATACCTTACCTAGTACTTATCAAACCAAATCCAAGTGGTTTCCAAAGAAAATAAAAAGGAAACTAAAAATGCCATAGAGGCATATGAAAGTAAAATAGCAAATATGTGAATTTAAGAATCTTGACCCTAATACATGTGGTGAATGGTTGGATCACTTCCATATACCATTTCAACACTCAACAACACCATTTTGGGTCAAGCAAAGTCAAAGTAAAACACAAATGCAACATATGCATAGAGGCATATGTGACACATAGCCATAATATCCAATTTTTGCCCTATGACTTTAAAACTTGACCAAATGTTGGGAAACCATCTCTCAACCTCATATAATACTAAATTGACCCTAACCCATGCCCAAGTAAAGCAAGGTGAACAATTTACAAAAATAATAAACTTTAACACATCACCTCTTATGTGTTATGGCCAATTTTGCAACTCTTTGAGCAAGACCATTTGAATTGGTTTCAATGGTTGGAAAATGTTTCTAAACTAATAAGAACCACTTTAGAGTCAACAAAAGTCAACTCAAATGGAGAGAAATCAAATAGGGAGAAAATCCCATTTTTACTCACATACACATTTAGCCATTTTTGCAAATCTTCACCCAAGGCCACTTTGGCTTGTGCCATTGCTTGTAAAACCCTTATATATGATAACGGCGTGCCGTCGCTGACGACAAACGGGGGAGGAGTGCAGGGGCATGCGGGCTGCCAAGAGTGACGGCTGAAGACGATGCTATTGGCGGCGGAGGCGTGGACATGGACACAGGGTGCGGTTGCTTGATGAGATTATCGTGGGGCAAAACAGTTTGCATGACATGCGATTTGCGGGGCGTCTGACACTGTTTTTCCGCAAATCACGGGGCTAATTTTTTAGCGTTGATGCAAGGTTGTGCGGTCAGGATGTATTGGATCTGCCTCCTCTCGCTCTTTTTATATTGGTATAGATATATGAAGCTAAACTAGTACTAGCCACACATGGTACTACAAAATTTTGGGCTAACTATGTTGAGTTCGGACGTATAATTATCTTGGATTTTCTAGACAAGTTCCAAGTAAAACTCAAATCCAGTATAAATCAGGTCGGAATTATTTTAAATTTGAAAAGGAAAACGATAGAATAACTCTGAAATAATTCATGAGGTTTCCTTGATTTTGGAGGGTCATGGAATTTTTCTAGAAACAAATCTCAAAACCATAGTTCTTGTTATATGTACGCCCACCATTAGAAACTGATAGAGCCATTCGCCCGCGTCCGAGATCACCTAGCATTCCATGTGCCCTCACACACCATTATTTTATGTTAGGGGTCAGAGATCACCTATCATTTCATGTGTCGGGGTGGTAGTGGTTAGGGTAGGTGGGGCCGCTGAGGTGGAATAAAAGTGTCGGTGGCAAGGAGATAGTCAGACGGGGCCAGCCGGATGGCAATGGTGGTGGCAATGGTTATTATAAATGGTACGAGCATGATCGTGGCGACGACAACGGCCAATGATGTCTAGATTTTCTATAGGCATGACCCTTGTAGAATAGTAGCGAACTTGACCGTGAGGACACTAGCACGCTTAACTTTCGAGTTCCTTCCGTCTAGCTTCCATGTACTTTGTACACACCTTATTGATACTACTATCATATCAATCCTATTAACCTCTTGGTCACGATATCACACTTCTTTATTTTTTGAATTCCAATTAGTTATTTTAATAAATAAAAGTAATGAAGTAATAATCATATTGAATAAATATATAAATAAATAATATGTTTTTTGGCAAAACATAAAATCTAAAAAAAAAATCATATTTCCATTTGGTAGTTTGAGATTCTAAAAAAAATGTCAACTGGGCTTAGTCGGTGAAATCGGATGTAACTTTTTGCGTAGATAGATTTCCATATATTAAACATTTTTTCGAGTTCGCATGCAAAAGTTATTGCCATCTCACCCAAAATACAATTTTTTTTTGCAAAATAAGTCAAAATTCATGTCTGGTATTTTTCATAATAACTAGATCACCTAACCTACCTACATCTAAAATGTTTTTTATTTTTAAATTCTCTATCATTTTCTTTTGTATTTACAAAATTTAAAAAAGTGATCCACCAGGGGGTTGTGTGTGGAGCAAAAAAAATCTGGAAAGTCTTTAGTCCCGGTTGGTGTCTCCAACCGCGAATAAATTAAGGTAGACCCTTTAGTCCAGGTTGGTATCTCCAACCGAGACTAAAGGTTTCGTTTGAACCGGGACTTAAATCGTGCGACATCCTAGCCGTTTGAACCGGGGCTAATGCTCCCTTAGTCCCGGTTCCAAACGCGACCAGGACTAATGCTCCGGGCAGCTTCGAACAAAAGACTATTTTTCTACTAGTAATGTATAGACGGGACATTGTCCCTGCAAAAGGGGCAACACCTAGGAGGGTGGGAAGTGGTCAAGGTGAAGATTGGTGGATATGACATCTAGGTAGCTTGTTACTTGTATGGGTAGTAGTAATAGACTTGGGCACATATGTATGTACCACCAGAGTCCAAATGCATCGAGAGACCAAATAGAGTAGTCATGCTGAACTTAGCGTGTGCTTCTTGTCGGAGTACAACAACAAGGTCCTTGTTCTGCACAGCGCGTGGATCAGTACTTGCCAATGGTCCATATTCTAGGTTGTGTCCTAGCGCTCTTGTGCAAAAGAAATAAGATTAGAACTCTGGCTCATGCGTAAGAGGGGAGGAACATATTTAGTGGTGCTCTTTAGAATGTTGATCTATATAGGTGTATCGTCGTCGTTCGGCATTGTCCATGTCGTCGTCCCCAATATATATGTTGCGTGGGTGAACATAAGTTGGCATTGCTAAACCACCAACAAAGCCCTTCTCCACACGCAAACTCTTGATCTACTGGTAAACAGGTTAGATGGTTGTTACTACAATGGGCGCGCGATAGACCCGCCGTGCCCGGCGGACGAGCCCACAACTTTGTTATGGATCTACTATCTTCTCACAAGTCACAGTAGACCCCTCGACTATGACCTAGTGGTAATAAACCTGGTAATACTATGGATCACCGCTTGCCACACACCACTATGGATCTTTGTGTGATCTCATCGTTCTAAGGATCATTAGATTATGTGCTAGCCATGCATTGCCTAGCCTGTGGCCTCGGTAAGGGGTCACCATCGATACATGTTGCCACTGGTTGCTGGAGGTGCCATCAACCAGCCGCAACACACCCACACATAGCACACGAGTGCTATGTCTATTAGGGAAACAACCTATGTCATGCCTCAAGCTTCATCATCCTGAACGTAGGAGTTGGCAGCGTGTCACGACCTATGACCACTGTGCACGAGTATAGCTTCCACGGCCGGACGAGGTAGTTGGTCATGGCAAAGGTCGTATTGCCGGAGAGCTCCAGCGTGACCACGATGGAGCAACCCTGCATGGTGGTGACCATGTTCTAGATCGAGTAGGTGCATCCCTACACCATCACGGTGTTGCTCTAGCTAGCCATTTGGAGCTGGCTATGGAGGGTGCAGTCTAGGAAGATGATGGAGGTGATGCCGAAGATGTAGTCGACATCACCGTAGATGTCGCATGCCCGGTAGAAACTTATAGAACCATCCGTGTGTGTTTGAGGTCACCTAGCATTCCATGTTTCATCACACACCCTTATTTTATGCTAGGGGTTCGAGATCAACTAGCATTACATGTGCCGGGTGGTGGCGGTTAGGGTGGTTGGGGCGGTGAGGTGGAATAGAAGTACCGATGGCAAGAAGACAGTTAGGCTTGATGACAATGGTGGTGCCAGCTGTAAGTATAAATGGTACAAGCATGATTGTGGTGATGGCATAAGCCGAGGATGTCTAGGTTTTCTCTAGAATGACGATTGTAGAATAATAGCGGAATTGAACATGAGGGAACTAGATTCCAACACGGACGACCCCCACTTGTTATCCCAAATAATTATTTGGTTCTTACAATAATTACACTATACTAATTATTATATTTGCGAGAGTTGATATAAAAGTTAACTAAAATTTATTATCCAAAAATTATGCCCTCTATTAGTTCATTTGCAATACATTGTAATAAAAATTAATTAATATTACACTCCCTATTTGAGTAAGCATTGTTTGCACGATCCGAAGTCAATCCGGTCGGAGATGGGTTTATTTGTTCGGCAATGGGCTCATAGCAACATATTTGGATCAAACACATGAAGACAATGATGAAGAGAGATTTTACTATTGGTATGATCACAAGATTGTACAAGACTTAGATGTTGAACTCCATGGTATTACAGATGCACCCGATGAGGTTTATAGATTGGTTCTAGGGTTCATGCTTATGGAGTCAACGACGGTGATTTGGTGTAGTGGTTTGACCTCATTTCCATGACGAATGTGCTTTTGTATATATAGGCGCAAGTGGTAGGAGTCTCCATGTTGCACTCGTGCCCATATATGCTTTTCCCTAACAAATCCTTGTGATCACCTCAAATAAGGATACACATGCATTTTTCATCTTCTTTTACTCTTTTTGGCAAATACATGAACAATTTAAATATTTTATTCCCAATCTTTTCAATTTCACAAATGAATACATAAAATATGAGACATTTAGTTTTGACATCAACATTCCATGAAGGATGACCAACACCATTATTATACATGAACCAACAACGCCCCACCGCATTGTCCCCTCCGACAAAGGACATGGACATGGTATGTTAGGAGAATATGCATGCCATCATCTCAAAGACACGATGATAATGATGAAAGTTTATCTCAAACTTTATTATAAGTATGATCACAAGATTTTACAAGACTTACAAGATGAACTCAACGGGCTTATAGATGCACCTGACGAGATTTATAGATTGGTTCTAGGGTTCATTGCTATGGAGTCTACGATTGTGATTTTGTGTAGTGGCTCGACCTCCTTTCCATGACGAATGTGCTTTTGTATATACGGAGGTCGGTGATAGAATTCTCCATGTTGCACTCATGCCCATATACTTTGTCCCTATCTAATTCTTGTGATCACCTCAAACAAGGATACACATGCATTTTCATCTTGTTTTACTATTTTTGGCAAGTACATGAACAATTTAAATGTTCTTTTTGTTCCTAATCTTTTCAACTTCACAAATAAATACATAAAAATGAGACATTTAATTTTAACATCAACAGACATTTATTCCCATGAAGGTTATGTTGACGATACATGCCCATTATTATACATGAACCAACGATGCCCAGCCGCATTATACCCTTGGACAAAGGACATGGACACGGTATGTCAGGAGAATATACACGCCACCTCGCCACCCCTACACAGTGGAATCAATGGGACGGAACTCGCCGATGCGTAGCTCTCGGTTGCCCGTGTCCACTGACCTGTCACGTCATTCTCACCACGGGATACTACATCAGATGAGTTCAATTCCTTGTTCCATGATTTATTGTTGGAGCACCGCCCGCCACACCACTATGGATTTACTCGTGATTTCATCATTCTAGTGATCATTAGACTATGTGCTAGCCATGTATTGTGTAGCATGCCCCCCTCCCCCATTGGTAATGGTTGCCACCCGTTGATGGCGCTTCCATCGACAAGCCGCATCATGCCCATACATTGCACATAACTGCTATGTCTCCGGTTTCCTCATGCTCATGTAGTAGGAGGTGGCTAGGGGTGTGCAAAACTAAAACCGGTGGAAACAGTTTCAAACCGGTTGGTGGAAGTAGTTTATTTTTCTTTCATAAATCAAATCTTCACTTCTACTTTAGTGATTTTTTTAACTAAACTAAAACTGGCCAAACTGTTGAATCGGTTTTACCCACCCCTATAGGTGGCAGCCATTCGTAAAAAGACCGAGCCATCAAGCCTGATTATTCAATTTGGAGATATACACGTGTGGTGTGCACTGCAGCTAGGTAATCCGACTATATTCAGATGAGCTAACTCAATTTAGAGCAGCCTAGCTAGCTAGCTGAATTACTCGTGTGCAAAAGAAAAGAAAAAAAAGAAAGGATGAACGATTGGTGGCTAATGTGGTTAGGGCATCTCCAGCGGCGCGACGCATTTTAGCGTCCGCGTGCGTCGGCCCTTTTGGTCGAAAACGACCGCGCGTCCGTTTGCGTCGGGGGTGGCTCCAGCGGCACGACGCATTTTTTTAGGACGAATCATTTTTTTAAACTGAAACATAATTTACAAAAACTGAAACATAACTTACATACTTGAAAACATAAAAAAAAAACCTAAAACGCCTACTGCTGCGCATCGTCGCCGTGCTGCTCCTCGTCGCTGTCGAGCAAGATGATCTCCGGTACGTCCCACGGCCAGCAGCCATCCAGGGGAGCGTACGCCGGGCGCGATCGCAGTGCTCGAGGTTGAGGAGGCTGCGGCTGAGGCGGCGGTGGAGGCGCCGGTGGCTGCGGGCCGTGGCGGCGGATGAGGAGCCCAGCCATAAGGCTGTGGCGGCGGTGGGGAGGCGCCCAGACATAAGGCTGTGGCGGCGGTGGGGGAGGCGCCCAAGGCTGTGGCGGCGGTGGAGGAGGCGCCGCCGAGTCCAGGAGCGCCTGTCGAAGGGCTTCATCGGCGGACAGGCCAGGCGGCATGACAGCGGTGGCGTAGCGGGGCAACGGCGGCTGCACCGGCGCGTCGTACTCGGAGACGAGGAGGCCGAGCTTGGCCATCTCGTCGTCCGTCATGTTGTCGGGGAACTCGAAGTTCCGGCCCTCCGCCATGGCCTGCTGCCATTCGTGGAAGACGAGGCCGACGTAGTCCTCGCTGTCGTCCCTCACCTCCTCGCTATGGTACGCGAGCGCCTCGATGTAGTCGTCGTCGTCGTCGTAGACGGCGTAGGCTTCGTCGTCGTCGTCCTCGTCCTCGCGGTCGTTGTGCTGCGGCTGCTCACGTCGCGTCGGCACCTGCTGACGACGCGTCGGCGCCTGCTGACGACGAGCCGGCGGTGCAGGGCCGAAGGGATAATCCCTGTCGCCCATGAAGCCAGCCCGTCGTCTGCTGTCCGTCTCCGTGGACAGGTACGTACGCCAACTCCCCGAGTCGATAGCGTACGCCGGATCGGCGCGGAGGTCCTCCGGCAGATATCGCCTCCTGCGCCGGATCTCCTTGGTCCGCTCAGGCTCGCGCGCAGGTACTGAAGGGATGGGCACCCGGCGGCAGGGCGAGCCGCCGGCCGCCGAGCAGCTACGCCGGACCAGGCGTCGCACGGCACCCATTTGCCGTGCATGAGCCTCCCCACCGTGACGGGGAGCGCCACCTTCTTGCTGCCGCTGCCGGAGGCCTCGAAGTCGTTCTTCTTTCCCATGGCGCAGCGGCGGTTGTGGTGCGAGTGGAGCTGTGGGCGAAGGAGCAACGCGGCCGCTGGACTTTTAAGGGCGGCCGCGCACAGGATACGATGCCATTGAAGGCGGCGCAGAAGCCCAGCCGCCGCCCGCCAGTGCACGCGCAGAACAGGAAGCTGCGGCATTCATGGCGGAGGCAGCGGCACAGACGCGGAGGCGCTGACCGCGGAAGCGATGGCCGCGGAAGTGATGCCCTCCATGCAGGCTCGCTGCCAGGCGGGCCCGGTGGAGACCGCAGCGGACACTTTGCGCGTCCGCGCAGCGTCCGCCGAGACGCAACCTGGCGCACATTTGGGCCAGGTTTGCGTCTCCGCGGACGGCCCGGTCACTTTGCGTCGTGCCGCTGGAGAGGGTGACAGATGCATTTACGACCAAAGCGGACGCAAACGGTCGCTCAGGCGCCGCTGGAGATGCCCTTATGCGTTGAGGGATGGAGAAGAGTCGAAGACCAGTCGGTCATGTAGGCATGCTAGCTAGCTCGATTGCTTCAAAAACGCCAGCCCTTCTTTTTCCAACGGAACGAGTGATGCATTCGATTGATATGCTGCATATCACGGGCAGAAGAAACTATCGGTGATTAGTTATGTCAAGGTGGCGCCAAACCAAAATGTTAGGATCGCCAAAGTTTCGCTTATTTTGGAGTAATAAAATTGGGCTGACTGATTTGGCGCTGTTTCTGCCTGGAATTGTGGAGGCAGTTTAAATGGACTGCCAAATTTAGGTTGAGTGTCCTCCATATCTCGCCTGATGGGATCAGCCCGATTCAGATCGCATCTCGCCGCCGATTCATTTTTCTGTAAATTTTCTTCCTAGTAGGGATCAGCCCGATTCCTATCTCGCCGCCGCCGGCGCCACCCAGCTCAGCCTCGCTGCTCGCCGGCTACCCCCACGCAGCCTCCTTCTCACAGGCCGATTCCCCTACAGCCGCCGCACTCCCACGCCCGCCCCCGGTCGCACCCACGCCAAAACCCTAGCGCTCCACTACCGGCCGGCGTCGGCAACGAAGCAGGACGCCCTCGTCTGGCTTCTGCTCCTTCTCCGACCACCACGCGCGACATGGACCCCCTCGTCGGTGGTCCGGTCCGGTGCTCTCCTCCACGGCTCCGACCCATCCGCGCCGAGCTCACCCGGCCGTGCCCGCTGTAAGCTCCCGATGTGAACCCCTTTCCCTGTCCACGCCTAAAAACACAAGATTTCAGGCCGTGACGCTTAAAAGATGAGATTGTTAATGGACCACGGTCTTGCCGGCCACACAACTGTTTTGGATACATGTACCATCTATCACCATCAAGTCCAAACGATGTGAAACTGCCACATGTTCACAGATGCTAGTTTATTTTTCCACACACTAGGACAAATACCTAATCTACATGTGCTTGTCTGAAAATTTGACTGAACAAAAGCACGGGAAGGGTTTCTGATGCTTGTATATAAGTACGAGTTGATCGTATTGTTGAATTCATCTCTTGAAATTTTGACTCTTCACTGCCTTTTTGTGTGTTAATCCAGTGGACCTGAATGTTTTGATCGCAGGGGGATGTTCACCTGGAAATTCATGTACTGAATATCAACCAAGGATGGGCAGCGGCATGGCGGCTAGACCACGGTGGAGCTGATGCGGCCAGCCAACGAGCCATGGCTCTGGGACCCTGACGGTCGGTCGGATGCCGGTGTCCTTGGGGCCTCGATCATCTGCAAGTGCAAGGAGTTCAACCGGAAACAAGGTAAAATGCCCCTGCATACCGTTGGTGATATATACATGATTTTCCAGCAGTTCAATCGGAAACTAGGTGACAAGTTTTATTGCACTATCTATGTGGCTTGAGTGGAGTAGCTCTGGAGTCCATATCTTCTTTATATAAGAAATTACAGGCTTTCTAATATGTGTTCAGCTTCAGGTAATTTGGGGAATTTCCCCGCAAAAAAGGTAATTTGGGGAAATGGATAACATATGTTGTTCAAGAATGTTGTACTCTCATACACTTCTAGTGTGCACATTTGACAACAACATGTGAATTCAAAGAACCATGTCTCGTTGGATCTGTAACTAAAACTGAGTGGTCCTCAGGCGTGACACATCCACAAGAACTTTTATCGTTACTGATTCATATGGTTCAACTTAGTTACAACTCTATGTATTATTAGGGTGTTAGCTTTACATGAATTTTCATCTGCTTGGAGAATCTCCGTTATGTGTGTTTTGATAATTGTCAAAAAGAATTTGGCAAACATCTTCCCCTTTCATTAAACATAGTAACAAGTACAAGAGAGGTATATACAGTCTTTTATTACAAAGCTCGGAACGAGATACAAAAGTTCCTAGAACCCACAATTGTCTATGGTAAATTGCTTGACGTTGAAGTGTTCCCAAACAAATTGTAGTCTTCTAGCTATTTTTTAATGTGCTTTATTGCTAAATTTTGCTACATTTTTATGGTATTGTGTTGGTGGTGCAATTTATTATTATGCTGCCGAATTAATCACCTCCTTCACGAAACGCAGCTTGGGGTTGCCTCCATCCAGTGGCGACAGGGCACCCTCCTCCCCACGTTCTCCTCCTCCGCAGCAGGTTTTCACAATGCACTGGCTTCGTCCTCGACAGTAACAAGGCCATGAAAACGGTGAGACATCTACTATTCTCTCTATCCCTACAACAAACCGAGTTGCAGGAAGCCGACTGTTTGTAAAATGATACGATCTTGCGCAGCTTTTAGTGTTGTACGATTGGAACCTGTGAGCTTCGTTTGTAGACCTTGTTTTAGTTAAAACGGGATATTGGATGCACAAACTAGAACACAACTATAATATGTAATATAATTAATGAAGATTTTCAAAAACACTGAACAAATTCAAGTTATTCGAAGTAGAGGCTTATTCGGAAGCAAATATTTGTTACTCCATGGCCTATTTAAATGGACGTTCCTGAACATGGAGGATTTGTGAGCATTTCAATGCATAGTAGTAAAGGAGTATTGGAAAACTCGGGTATATTGTGCCCTCCTTTGATCTTTAGTCCAGGAAGGAACTATGCATTTTCAGGCATTGAGTTCACATTTTAATGCATAGTTTCTATATATATTATCTTGGTCTAAAATTGCAAAGAGATATTTTTGTTGTTCACTCAAAATAATTGATGAGTTTTTTTAACTATTTGTAGAAAGATGGGCTTGTTCTACTTGTTGCCCTCTTACATGTATTTAGATTTTAATGGTTTATCACATTTTCTTCTGTAGCTGATGCGCGCAATTTACTTTTATCTTGACTCCGCGTTGTTGTGTCGTATGGCAACAGTCGCAATTTATAGCCTTCTCGTCATCAACAAGTCTGGTCACTTATATAGTACAAAAGGTACCTTTGTGTAATCATCCTCCTCTTCTACATTACAAAAATGAAGTCTAAACAACCTGCGTATCTCTCAAGGACTATGGGTTGGCCTGGAGAATGGACACCAACGGCAGTCTACAATTTGCAAGCCACTGGCATTTGATGCATGCTATCTCGCATCAGTTGTCCCCTACCATTGGTTGTAACGGCATTGATATCCTAGGCCTGCAGCTTCGACCTCTAGTACTTCTTCCAATCTCTCGAAGGTATTTACTTATGTCATGTTTCTTGTAACTTGCTTGACAATTAGTGTCTGCATGGGTAGTTTCAGTATTTCTTTTAGTTGGAGAGGATTCCATATTAGTGGACTCGTGAATTATAGAAAAAATCCTGTGCTCCCTAGCTATCCATTTACTCCTTATCAGTGTTAAGGTTATGTTTTGAACACCAATTATGATAGTTAATCTACAGTTATGGCAGTATTAATTACTAAAGCATCTTCTATGAATTGCTCGCGATTAACTTCGGTCTTACAGAGGTGCAGGAAGAGAAAGGTTTGATCTTTGGCGTCCATGGCCACAACATAGCAACCGACTGGAACACGTAGAGCAGAGCTGATGTGGTCAGCCGACAAGCCGTGGCCCTTGGACCCTCACCAACTCAGCCATCCTCGGGCCCTTCCTATGTTGCACGGTTATATTTTTTTTCCAGCTGTTCAATCGGAAACAAGGTGCCAAATTGGTATGTTTCTGTGGGTTAAGTCCAGTAACTATGGAGTCCATAACTTTATATAAGAAATTCAAGACTTCGTATGTCAGCTTCATGAAATTTGGGGAAATGGATTATAGCGTCGACGCCACACCACGCCCTCTCCTACTCAGGCCTCCCCGCAGCCTGAGCCGAGAGTCGGGAGGCATTCAAAGCACCCCTGCCCCGTAGTAGGTCTGCTTGTTTGTTTTTCTTCCTTTAGCGGGACTGGACACAACCATGTACATCTTTATTTCTGTTTTACAAACATACTCGTGGCCATGCTTATTTTTGTCCGATGTAGCTGCCCAACAAGCTGCGGCACTAGGACCCTCGCCGGCTCCCTTGGAGCCTACACCATCATAAGCGCACCCGACTGTTGTGGATGTCTCCGGCTCCGGCCGCATTACCCGTCTCCAAGTTGGCACCCATCACCAACTGTAGATTGTATGGGTAATCTGTTGGTGGGAGACACATAGATTGAGCAGAACAGCTCATCGGTGGTGCCGACCACAACCATGCTCTTGCCTCCGCACCATGTGCCCTCCTTGTCGCAACCCTGCGTGGTGCTCCTAGTTGATGATTTATTGCTGGGCTTACACTAGACAATGTTGTTCAAGCAACAAGTCCGTCTGAAGGTGATGGACTTACTTCTGCTTACTTCTGTTGCATGTTTGAAAATTGTCCCTTAAAACTGGTACTAATAGGCAGGGCATACTGTAGTAGGATACATGGTATCTTGTGTTAGTTTATTAGAGGTTTTCATAGACGTGGACAAGTTTGTGGTCTTGGTGTGAAACAACACTATGTGGATTTTTAAAGTATTACGTGTCATGTCTTTGGTGGGTTGACATTTTTAAACTATAATGTGCAGATTTTACTTCACAGTATTTTCTAGTGTAAGTCTGCCTGCACTTTGAAGTGGGTTGTCTAAAAATTTGCAGCTGGAATATTTGATTCTTTTATTTATGGCATGTTAATTGGCCTGCAGCTGTTTTGTATGCACTATTCGTAGTAGATTTGTCAAAAGTTCATGTTCGTATTATTGTCTATTTATTTATTTATTTTGCTTAATTTGTTGCAGGCTTGCAGCCATCGGACCTGGAGAAATACTCAGCTAGGTCTGGGGCATAGCTATAGCAGTCCGTCCTGAACATCAGCAGTTTCAGCACTTCTCTGATGACCACTCCAAATATCTTCTGCAGCGGCGTCAGCGGTGATACAGGTGCATATCTCAGTTCACGAGTCTGTTGTACATCAGTTTGGAGACAATCAGACAACAATAATAACTTGCATGGGGATAATATTGTAACACTAGCAATTGAGCCCGCGATGTTTGGAAGTAGGCACCCAAAGTTTGTTGACCTATATGGTGACCAGCTTCCATCCAGGAAGTGTAGTTGATCATTATTGGAGCTCTAGTCCTACAAATAATCTGCCAATGTATGTCACTCAGTTCTAACTTAACTATCACTACATACCCATAGTATATAGAGTTCTAGTGTATTCATGTTACCTTTAGCTTAAAGTTTCTTCATGTGATATATGGCCCTCCACTTGCACATGATCTATATTCATGCATGCTGCCCAAGTGGTTTGAGTCATTTATGTCCTGAAATAGGAACTAGCTTTCTTTTGCCTTACCTTTTTTTTATGAAATTAATCATCAATTAGCGTGCCTTGAAACTCCTTGTTTCAGTAATATATGACAATGTTTATTTTGGCTTCCTTTTGAGAGTGCTCCCAGCCAACCATATTTTTGTAGTTGGTTACTTATCTTTGTAGTTGATTACCCAGATTATGCAATTATTTCTTTATGCAGATCTGGGATGTTTCTAAAACTTTCACTAGCTACAAAGTACCCTCTATGCCTGTTATGAGGAATATGAGTAGCACTATTAGGATTTATGTGATCGTCTGATGGAATCCCTTGAAACAAAAGCTCCATTCGTAGTAGAACACCCATCAGACTTTATCACAAATGTTGTCCCAAAGGTTCATGGTCGTGCTATGTTATAACTTTGTTCTTCACTTACTTTTCTCAGATGCATACAGTAACAAAACATAATATGTATGTGTGTAGTTCTATGCTTTTTTGTACCTGATGGTTCATTCTATTCAGTATGATTTTTTATTCTTTTCAATACCATGTTAGCCACCTGACAAGGCTGGTGCTTGGTGATTCGTGCATGGGTTTAACCACTATCCCTCCATTACTTACTTTGAAATGAACTTTGTTAAACTTGACTGCGATCCAGACCTATAGTTGTCTGTTAGAGTTGATTCGTTCTTATGCATTTACAAAAGTTTGGAATATGTCCTAATTCTTTTTATTCTCATGGAGTAGCAGAACCTTTGTGGTGTTGAAATCGCCCATAAATACAAAAAGTATGTGTACCAAGGTTCATAAATAGGAATGCCTTCTTTCTTCTTTCTATTTTCATATCAACATTCTAATTTTGTTATAATTAGGTACATTCCGTCACACCTATTGACCTATATATATTGACATCGTTGTAAAATACTGACCATGCTAAAAGTCCACACTTCTATCACTCGAAATCGAAATGAACTCGGGTAAACTTGATAATATCGTGTTCCTTAGAAACAAAATATTTCTAAACTAGACGGCGTTCTAGATTTGCAGTTAATAACAAATTAAACAACACTTGTAAGAATTTCCTAGATATGACTTTATTCTATAAATACCTTATACACCAAATACCCTTAGACAAGTTTTAGTCCATTCAAATGTTATGTAATGTAATAGTAGCCTATAAGTTTGAATTACAAATAGTGTTCTATATTGTATCATAATCCATGAGGCTAGTTTGACTCAGTGGTTGTTAACTGTTGTTTGTTGTTGTCTGTTGCAGGCCGTACTATACTGTCTGAATTACAAATAGTGTTCTATATTGTATCATAATCCACGTGAATGTGTTACTTGTTAAGATAGAATCATCTCGTTTATGCTTTATAGTGGCTTTGACTAGCTAGTTGCACACGACCTGTAATAAAAATGTAATTTTGTCTCTACTGATAGTTTCTTGTCCATCATGTTATATACTAGTAGCTCAAGTGACACAGGGCTTGATTGTAACGAGTACCCCATGAAGTGATAGTTTCATCTTGTTTTATCTTCCTTTTATTGGTCACAAAACCAACTAATGGAGAACCATTAATGCTGGTGTATTAGCGAGCTGATAACTGGCTAGATGCATAGTTTATATTTTTGTATGGAAGCATGATGTGTGAAACTGTTGATGGGGTTAATCTTAAATTCCCAAGCTATATTTGCCACCGTATTTATGCATGGTTGATGATTAAGAGTTCCCTGAGGGGATCGATGTTATTCGAGTTGGTGATTTTCCGTGTTAGTTATGTTAAACTTTGTAGGCTCCTTATCTAAAACATCAATTATATTGTCCTGGTAGATGCATAAGAATTACCTAGGGATCGATGTTATTGGAGGTGGAGATAATTTTTCCCCTTATCTGGCCAGGGGTGCGTGGGGTTGTCAAGGACAAGGGGACCTACTGCAAGAGGTAAATGGTTAGTTGCAGCAGCAACTGCGGTCTCGGCCTCGGCTACAAATCCCTGCTGGTGAACCCCGGTAGACCTAGATCTGTTGTCGACGTCTTCCGATGACCACATCCCGAAGAAATTGCTATGAGTAACTAACAAAGGTTGGTAATGTAATCAATATTAAATCCACCATATTTTAAGTCCGTGTCAGCATGCTGGTTTGATATACTCAACTAGCATGTGTGAAGTGTCTGATGATAGTAAAAACAGTGAACTAGTCATTGATGTCCTCTGTTTATATTACTACTTACAAAATTAGTGGTTGTATTGTATAAGTATTTTCGGTATAGTGAACTAGTGATTGATGTATTTTACTTGACTAGTAATATCTTGTCTAGTTATGCTTCTCCTATAGTGTATCTCTTATATCGGTGTCACTTGATCTCTCCTTATGTATATAGAACATGGAAAACATAATATACTTTTATGCTAGGCCAAATAGCAAACAAGAAGCAGAAAATCCGAGGTCTGAATTATGTAGGTAATTTGTTGCTATTACACATGCAGATGCTTTTTTCACTTATTGTATGTATTTGAGTATGAATCAGATGTCTTAGCGACAAATACAAGATAGATTATATATCTTGTTTGAATTGTCCACCACCAATCCGAGTTACAAACTGAGTTGTTGTTTGCATTACTCTTCTACTGTGATCATGTACAAGTTGTTGGGATACTGTCTATTATCTAAAATATTCCCCATATGAAAACACTCTGGTGCAAAATAGGTTGTATTCCCTTGCTGTTCTGTAGTCCCCGTATGTCCATAAAATTGAATAATCATGTAGTTCTTCCTATCAAGGATTACGAGTCGAGGAGTCGAGCCGAGTCGTTGGGGTACCTACTCATAGACTAGTCGTGACTAGTCTAGACTAGTGCTCGACTAGTCGATATGTACCACAATGGCTAGTACAAAATACTATCGTATATAGTAACTAGATAGGAGATTTAGTAACTAAATCGACATTAGTTCAACACAAGTTACATAACATAATAATGCTAGAACCTAGAAGTTCATGGCATAGGCCTCAAATTATCTTGTCTAGATGATGAAACAATGTCTTTGAGCTTCAGCTTCATCCTCCACGTCTAAATATTGCTCCATAACTCTAAACTTCCTTGTATGAAGTTGTGGATTTCATTCTTAATTTCCACCAACGCCTAGTCGAATACCACGACTAGTCTAGACTAGTCCATAACTAGTCGCTTGACCGCTCGAATCTTCAAACTAGTCGTGCCGAACAAGCGAGTCGACAGTCAAGTTATGATTCATAGACTAGTCGCACGACTAGCCTAGACTAGTCGTTACTCATAATCCATGGTACCTATCATCTTTAAAAACGGATATGTGTTATCATGCTTTAGACAATCATGTTTTCAGATTTCCACTACTTTGTTGTCATGTGTTTCACCTTGTGTCCTATGGAAATCTAAGGAATCACCATTTTCTCTTCTGAAATTATGCTCGAGCTATGTGCATTTTTTCACACTTATTTATCATAGGTATGTTTGGATGAGCGAAATGTTTCTTTCAAAAGTTTTGTTGTTTGCTCTGATGAGTTTATTTTATAGTCTTCTCTAATTATAGTAGTATTGTTCCGCGTTTCCTCCTGTGTATGTGTTGTGCAACAGTGAATTGGTTTCCTTTGCACATTTGTAGTAGTGCTCTGCAAAGACCATGCTGAATTGTTTTGAATGTGGAACTGGCCTTGTAAAAGCGATAAGCTGGATTACTAGATGTGGCTTTGAGTAGGAGAAAAATGTCCAGCGAGTAGTGCTACGAATATATTGGATAGCTGCTTTGGTGTATTCTAGTTGAGAATTTTCCATTGATATCAGCAGCAGGTAGTTTTGACAGACACACAGTGGATTTGTTGTTGTGTGTATACCACTTACAACTAGAATTTTCCGTTGAAAGAAACCTTTATTCTTGCTGATATATTTTTTGCAGAATCACTTGCTGGTGCTTATGGTGCTGGTAATATACATAACACCTCCTTGTCATTGATAATCAGGATTAACTATGGATAAAGCATGAATGTTTGCGTGTCATTTTAGGAAATTTTATCTGAATTATAGTGGAAGAATGTAGTGCATGTTTGGGTGTCATTCTGCTGCTTCAGCTACAATTTGTATATTGGGCTAATAAGTTATCTCACTTCTCTTTTGGAATATGTAAATCAAGTTTGAATACAACATGCTTGTATTGCTCAGTATTTTTTTTACATGTAGCAGTACTTAATGCAATGGCAAGTTTTATTTTGTATTGCTGATTTGACTTTACTATGGACATGATTTATCTTGTGATTTGGATTTATCTTTGTTTCTTTAGTTTGGTTCAAGGGCTTACTTTCAATTTGGTTTTCCTATGAGGTGGAGTATTGACTCATCAGCTATTTTAAATATATATATGTGTGTAAATTTGATGTGCTTATATGAGTGTGACGTTGGTGAACTTGCAGGTGTAGCCGAATGCACAAAAATTGTGGAGCGCTGCAGGAAGTACGAAAAGTTATGGTAGATGGAAGAAAAGAAATTTGAGTGTGACCGGCTTCATCGTACTAAAATTCCAACTCCTGGTAGGAGCTTTGTAAGCTTACAATTTTCATGGTTAGATTTGAATTGATGTCATGCGCTTTCGGCAGTCCTATCATAAGAAGACCAAGAAGGAGAAATTGTCATTCCGCTCATTTAGAGATGCATCTTCCAGGGGCTTCTCAGAGGCACGCCAGGTCGAATAACTGGCTTCGCTCGAGGAATAGGTGGTGGTATGCCTGGAGCTGGAGGTGCTCCTGGTACTATTGGTATGCATGTCATCGTGAATGTAAGCACTTGGACACTGCATATCTTTGTTTGTGCAACTAATTGAATCTTTTCTTTGTTGTACAAGACCTTGACCTCATGACAACATTTGGTGACTCTGAGGTCATGTCGGCTCTTCAAGACGGTATGGGTTCCCTCAAGTAGTTCCCTTGTTATTGTTAATAATGTGATGTCCTGGATGTTGGGTGCCCTCTTTATAGTTCGAACTATCCCTGGTCATGAGCCCCGCTCCACCTGGAGCTGTTGTTGGCGTCTTGTGACGACCATGTCCTCAAGCAATTGCTATGAGTAATTGAAAAAGGTTGGTAATGGAATCCTTAAATTCACTATATTTTAACTTCATGTCAGTATGGCAGTTTGATAAACTCAACTAGTATGGGTGAAGTGTCTGATGATGGTAAATAAAGTGAACTAGTGATTGATGTCCTCTGTTTATATTGCTACTTGCAGAATCAATGGTTGTGTTCAAGTAATTTGTATATCGTGCTGATAAGTTTATCTCATTTATTTTTGAATATGTAAATCAAGTTTGAATGCAACATGCTAAATGTGTTGATAGTATAGCAGTCCTTCCTAAATGTGTTGTTTGTTTTAGAGAACATAAGAAGTTGTTAATATGATGTGCTTGGCTGGTTATTGATTGCCCTTTTGTAGTTATAACTTTTGACATGTGGCATAGTTATCTCAGTACTTGATGCATTGCCAAGTTCCATTTTTATGGCTGATTTGGCTTTATTTGTGGGCATGATTTAGCACGTCATTTGGCTTTATCTTGGTTGCTTTATTCTGGTTTTCTTACATTCAATTCGGTTTTATGTTGATTCAGTAGTTATGAAGATCGAATATTGATTCAGTAGCTATGTTAAATCTCTATGTATGTAAATTGCATGGTTTATATGATAGTGATGTTGGTGATCTTGTAGGTGTAGCCGAATCCACAAAAGATTGTGGAGCTCCACAGGAAGTACAAAAGGTTATGGTAGACGGAAGAAGAGAAATTTGAGCATGACCGCTTCGTCGGCATGTCGAGCCAAAGGTTATTTTCGTGTCAAAATTCCCACTCCTGTTAGGAGCATTCTAGGTGTACCGTTTTTCATGGCCAGATCTGAATTCATGTCATGTGCTTTCAACAACCTAATTATAAGAATGCCAAGAAGAAGCAATTGTCGAGCCGCTCATCTAGAGACGCATCTTCCAGGGGCTTCTCATGAGGCACGCTGGGTGGAATGGCTAGCTTCGTTGGAGGAATGGGTGGTGGTATGCCTCGGGGAATGGGTGGTGGTATGCCTCGGGGAATGGGTGGTGGTATGCCTGGAGGGGCTCCCGATCCCGATGTTAGCATTTGGTGACCGTGTGGTCACATCAGCTCTTCAAGTGGCTACAGTTTCCCTGAAATAGTTCCTCCGCTTCCTTTATGCAATTCCCTTGTTATTTTAACTAATATACTATGTGCTGGCTGTTGGGTCCCACCTTTATGCAACTTGGATGATATGTTTGCTACTTGTGCCTTGTTGCTTTTTTATGCAGCAGAAGCATACTGCATATCCTTTGGGTGCTTGAACAGACGTCGAGTTGTTCGAGGAAAGGAAACCTAAAATTGATATCATGTAGGTGTGGATGGGATATTTCCACTAAATACTTGACAGCGGCAGCAATCCCAGTTGAGTTTAGTTTCTTACTTTACCAAGTATTAGGCTTCCACTGTTAGGAGAAACTATGGAGTCGATGTGATCTATTAGAACTATCTGTTTGTACCTTGGAAGAGAAGAATTTATGAAAAGCATCAGGCTTCGCTCTTAGGTAGAAGCCTAGAACTAGTGTTACCATCCTGCTGTTTCATTACATGTCCAGTTGCCATCTTTGCTTAAGCATGGGCTCCTTTTGAATGTACCATATGATTGTTTAGTTGCATATGGTTTTCCTTTTAGATATGGGCATTTTCATGTAGATGGTTGCTCTGACATGTACCTCCGATGTGGCTATAAAATTATATGTACATGTTATAGCTTTTGCTTGTCGTTCTTGGCTAGGTTTCCACTTTCCTGCTATTTCAGTCTGCCATCTTTTCTTATGCATGTCCAGTTGCCTTATGTTCAGGTGTTACTTTCTCTGGTCCGTTGTCATGCAGGTGACGAAGGAGGTGTCCTTGTTAAACCGGTGGCTTGTGGAGGCGATGGAGCAGCAGGTTGGCGTGTCGCTTGTGAAGGTGCGAAGTGGTGCTGTACGTTGGAACCGCCTGGCCGACATGCTTTCTTCTATGATATTTCTTGTAGTTGGTTAGGTCAAATGCTGGGCTCGAGCATCTTTTAGTTTTGCCGTTGGATGTTTGTTTCCTAGAGACATGAGCTAGCTTATTGATGTCGTGGACCTGGTGCGTTGGCTCCACTTTAGGTTTATAAGCTACATGTAGATATGTTTATTCTGTGCTTTGGCAAGACAGACTTGTCATGGCCCATGAGTTGTATTGATACAAAATTTTAATTGAAATACAAGTTCTTGACGGTGTTTCAAGTTAATTTGTGTTGGATGCCTGGTGTTTCTTACTTAAGGTGGCAGACATGGTCCTTGATGCACTCCAGGTGTTTCCCCATGAACAAAATTGTGTACGGTACATGCATCGGCCATCAATTATACTTCCTCTCTGTTCCCTAATATAAGACTTTTTGGAATAGTAATTTAAAACTTTTTATAATAGGCAACAGGGGAGGAGTAGAAAAAATATGGCATATCATAGGAAACAAAAAATAGAAAGATAAGGCATCTCCCTTTGGTTGCCGTGTATCACAGGAAACAAAGCATGCATGTTAGATCCATCGATGCGCCCAGAACAACGAGGTAAAATAATAAAAGAGTTATGTGTCACAAATGACGGCCTTCCAATTAATGCTGTTGTTAGTTTGAGAGGCGATTAATTGTCCGCTTCCGTGATTTGTTTTGCTTCTCCTGAAACTGAGGGTCAGAGAAACCGAAAATAGCGGCAAATAAACCAGCCAATATAAGGCATCTCCTTTTCTCCGGGGTGTATGCCTTGGGACAGAGGAAACAAAGCATGTGAGATCCATCGTAGGCTCCTGATTTCATGCGTCTTTAACAACCACCCAGGTAAAATAAAATAGAAAGAATATTGTATCCCAAATCATAGCCTCCCAATTAAGGCAGTTCCTAGTTTAGAGGAGGGTTAATTGTCCGGTCCCGTCTGTATTTATTTCTCTCATGATGAAATTGAGTGTCACCGGCGGCAAGACAATCATTACTAGGAGGGGATGAAAAATAAGTGGTGCCAAATACCAAAAATTCGAACAAAAACGAACCCGTGGCTTCTAGTTTATGAATAGGGAGAGGGGTGGAACCATCGCGTGCGGCTGGCGCGTGCGACCGACTTAGTCACGGGTTATGGAGAGGAGAGGAGAGGCATGGCTATATGGAGATGCCCACGTGCAGAGGAGAGGAATTAGTAAATCTGACTAGCCTATGTTTTTTTAACTTTCGAATTGGCAGGAGGAGGGGGTGGGGGGGGTTAGGGGTTGCGGCTGGCCAACGGTGCCCTCCTATTTAGGGGTTATGTGCTGACACCCCATACGGTCAGGCGCGGGACACCGTATGGCGGTCACGAGTGGAGATGCTCTTATCAAAGTCACAACTCTAGATCTGAATTTTATGGTGTTTGTGTGTTGAACCCTTTTTGGTATGTTGTCGTGCATATGATGGACGGATGGGCCGGTCATCTTCGACCAATGGCATCTGCTTGTGACGGTGCAGCAATATAGAGAGCAGCAGGCTGCCGTGGCGCGCCCTCTAGTGGAGATGGACATCGGCGGAGATGGAGCTGTCTAGGAGGTAGTGAGGGAGGCATGGTCCGAATGGCTGACAGAACAGAAGATGCTTTATTTGTTAACTTCTTCAAGTAATGTTGTAGTTGGTGAGGTACTAGTAAGATGAAGGTTCAATGCTGCGGTCATCTTCAACTGATCTTCATTATTTATCTCGAGTGTTGGTAGAGCTATATATGTACGAGGTTTAACTTTGAAATAGATGTAGTCCTCTCGTTTGGGGAAAATGAAAAGCAATGCCTCACTCATGTGTTGACATTGATGTTTCAAAGGAGAAATGCTATATTTATACGAGGAATCACCCGAGAATTTGTGACTATTAGATGCCATTTTTTGGAATGCAAATACATGTGTCTTTTTGTCCGGTTCACAACTTTTGTTGTACCCAAGTCCAAAGCCACGATATGGTGGCTGGCCATGCCGCAGTAGGCAACCAAGCCGCCGCTGATACTTGTTGTGCCGATCTCGCCGGATTCGTCTCGCCTGTCTCCGGCCACGGCCTCCACCCAGGAATGCCGCTGCAACTGGTTCCATGGAATCTGAGATAATAACTACACAACAGAAAATTCATAATTAGTGGGATTCTTTTGACCAATTCTCAAACCATCGTAACCATGCATGTCAAGGAGATGCAAATATGTTTTATATTATAGATTTTCGATTTTTTCCTAAATATTTACTTAAAAGGTACAAAGTTTGACTTTGACTATTGTGAAAGGAGGGAGTACCCGTTCTTCAAAGAATTTATAGAAATATGTCTGCTTTAACACCCACGAAATACTAGCAGGTGTACTAATTTTACAGTGATGTTATCTCTATGTATGCGAATTGAAGTGATAAACATGTACATTTCCCTCAAATAGAGAAGAATAATTTGGTACATGAACTGCGACTTTAGAGTCGCGGAAAGTCCCTGGTTTTTAATTAGGTACTTCCTTCCGTTTGCTCCCTCGGTTGCTATGTAAACGGCGTAAAAATTCAGCCGCTAGGATTAAGGAGATCCAGGCACGTAAGTTTATTTCCAAACCCACCCGTACCTAATTGGTTATCCTTCCTGGTATTTCACCAATTTAACTCCCCTCAGAGCACACAGCCGGACTCCTAGTTTTTCTCCCGGTAACTACTCCACGATTTAGTAGGGGTAAATAGTTCTTAACTCTCCTCATTACTCCATTACAGACCAATAGATAGATACTGCTGCCTCCGAATACCAAATTATTCTCATTAAATAGGCAACAAATCCTCCGAATTAAAATCTGGCCTGGTAAGCGAAGATTGGCCAGGTAGTAGTATATATATAGCCTTTAATTAGTCCAATTAGCTCTCTCTCCAAAAATTCCGTAACGACCTTGTTTAAGGTGGCAATTAATTAGGTCATGCGAAGAGATGGAGTAGGCCCACGAATTTGCATGACCGCACAATTTTTAATCTCCAATTTATCCTCTTTGTTCGCCATGATCAACTACTTGGTAGCTCACTCGCTACACCGCCACTCTGAAAACTTGGTCAACGTGTTGGAGCGCCTCGCTCTGCGCGTGATCCAGGAAATCATGAGCCACCAGTACTCGCCGTCAGGACCAGCTCTCGGGACGCATCAAGGAGAGTTGCCACTCCAGTCCCGTCCACCGCTGCCATATGCGTTGGCAGCACCAGCGGAAGTGCCGGCTACACCGGCATTCGTCGTCTACAAGATTGGTGGTGACCCTAGTGACTACCAGTTCTTGGCTGAGGCGCCTAAGGAGATCCCTCAAGGATACGCGTGCACGTATGTGCCAGATTGTGGCAACTGGGCACCCTCAAACCAGGCCACAACATCAGGGACTCCGGCGAAGACAGGAGGAACGTCAGCGACAGAGCTTGAGAAGCAGACGTGGCTGACTAAGTATGCCACCCCGACGAAACTCCAGAGCCCAGCTCCTGCAGTTGGCTCAGAGCTGGAAAAGCAAACATGGCTGGCTAAGTATGCCACCCCGGCGAATCTTCAGAGTGCAACTCCTACAGCCAGCACAGCGGATCAGATCAGTACCATACTGAGAGACCAGTTCGGCATGGTGCCGAAAAGAAGGGCAATCGGCTATTCCAAGCCGTACCCCGACGAGTACGAGATGATCCCGCTGCCACCTAAATATCGGCTCCCTGACTTCTCCAAATTCAGTGGATCAGATGGCTCCAGCTCCATCGAGCACGTCGGCCCGATATTTGGCGCAACTAGGGACCGGCTTCGGTGTCGGATCAGCTACGCGTGAGGCTCTTTTCACAGTCCCTCACGGGATCGGCTTTGGATGGTACACCTCTTTGCCAAAGAACTCCATCCGGTCTTGGAAGAAATTGGAAGAACAATTCCATACGCAATACCATTCAGAAGCTTCCGAGTCTAGCATTGCCGATCTAGCACAACTACGTCAGAAGCGCGGAGAAACGGTGACAGAGTACATCCAGCGCTTCAGGAATCTTAGGAACCGATGTTATTCGGTTCGTATAACTGAAAAGGAAGCAGTCGAGTTGGCAGTAGCTGGCCTTGCAACACAGCTCAAGGACATGGCCTCCCAAGCAGATTATCCCTCGCTGGCGCACATGGTTCAGAAACTATCAGCATACGAACAGCGCCACCCGGACCTGTACCAAGACAAGTTCAAGCGTGCAGTAGTCCTGGTCGATGCAGAGGAAGACGAAGCTCCTGCGGGAGACCAAGAAGTAGCAGTGGCTGAGTGGACTCGGGGAGGAGCCCCCGTGTCCTGCAAATGGGTAAAGCCACCAGGGCCGCCCAGGGGATTTGATTTTGACGTGACCAAGACTGAACAAATCTTCGACCTCCTGCTCAAGGAGAAACAGTTGACGATTCCTGAAGGTCTCAAGTTCCCCACGGCGCAAGAGCTAAACGGAAAGCCGTACTGCAAATTCCACAACTCGCTCTCCCATGCCACCAACGACTGCAGGGTGTGGCATCAGCACATCCAAGCGGCGATAGAGAAGGGGCGTTTAATTTTCAACCAGTACGCCATGAAGGTCGACACCCAACCCTTCCCCGCCGTTAACATGGTGGAAGTCACCTACCCTGAGGATTGCCAGCCAGGTCCCTCGTTCAGTATCAACATGGTAGGACCTGGAAACCACTCTGGCAAAGATGGAGATGAGGGCAGCTGCTCTCATAGCAAAGACACAAAGGAGGCCGCTCCACGCGATCGGCTCCATCATGATGGCAAGCGCTACGTCACAAAGGGAGAGGTGAAGAACATAAGATATCAACGACCTCTTTCTGATCACCTCCTCAACAAATATGTGAGTCAGTATGACCAACGCCGACGGTCCAACTATGATGATGAAGGAGATCGTCTGGTTAGAGAAGCCAGAAGACATCGTCGGCAGGATCGCGATGAGGAGGAGTGCGAGCGCCGTGCCACGGACAGGTCAAGGGAGCAAGATGACGACGCCAGACACTGGGACTGCCCTTTCTTCAGACACTGCTGGGATTCAGGAATGGGCCGATTGCCCACAATCGGCAATTGCCCAGAATGCAACAAGAAGAAGAAGGAGGCAGCCAACGTGTCTGTGTTCGAGCGATTAGGGCCTCTCCCGCCACAGAGCAAACGTGCTGAGTCACCTCGTTGGGCAAATCTTGAGGATTCCGAAGACGAGGGACTAGAAGAAGAAGAAGACAGGTACCACCGTCCAAGGTGGTGCCCTGACGGACTCAGCCGTTCACAAAAACGCAGGGTTCAGCGGTTGCGCGGCCTGGAGGAAGCCGAAAGGTTATACCTGCATACGTTAAGGAAGGCACGGCCTGATCTGGCTGCAAAGGTTCAGCGAGCCCTGGATGAAGAGGGTCGTCCACGGAGAATGGAGTGGCGTCCCAAGCAAAAGAAAGCCGATGATGAAACATCGGCTGGCACAAACATGGTGCTCGTCTTGCCGACAGAGCTTAGCGCTCCACGAGTCTACGATGCACTCAAGGTGGACGACAGCAGGCGCATCAAGTCAGAGGTTGGGTTGGTTTTATCCAGCCTGACCGAGTAGTAAGATTAAACCAATGAGCAAACCGTGCGAGGCTGATCCTTGTGATCGGCCCCAAAAATTTTTATGGAGGAACATTACAAAACCTTCATCGAACAAGCAATGTGGAGGCCGATTCCAGCAATCGGCCAAAATTATCCTCTGCACATATTCTGCTTGTGTTCAGCAACGATCCACTGGGCGGCGGTCACGTCGGCAGATGAAAGTCAGCATGAATCTTTGCGAAGCCGACGTGCAAGAGGAGTGCCCTGACTAACCATGAAGCCGATATCTGCAATCATTTGGCAAATATCGGCTCGGGGGGCATATAGTCAGATGAACATGTGCAGATAAACATGTGCAAACTTGCGTGCAGTGGAACATTGGGGGCCGATTAAGGAAAAATCGGCCAAATAAAAAAAAAATTCGCACGAAGCGAAGCCGATGCGCAGCCATCGACTAGTACAGTCACACAAGACCAAGACCGGCTGGTTATATGCTCAAAGTTCACATCGACATCAACGGTCAGTGCAGGGAAGGAGCCGACCTGGCCTGCAAGGCGCGAAAAGTTGACTGAAGAAGCTCGGGGGGCAGCTCACCCTGAAGGTTCTCTGCTTTGGGGAGCCGATTTTGTTGAAATCGGCTAACTCTGCATAGGCGGCACATTCGGCTGATCCATTACCGGTCTTGCCTCGACTGAGACTCGGGGGGCAGCTGGCTTGGTGGCTGCTTTGTTTTGGAGAGCCGATTGAAGTCGCATCAACTGGCCCTGCATTATGATCTCCTCTGGATCGGGTTAGGAGGCCGTCGGCTTTTTGCAAGTTGGACCGTCCTGTCGCTGCAAAAGGAAGAAAGGAACTAGATTCTCAAAATAGCCGATGAGTAGTCATCGGCTAAGGGATTGCGAAAAATTGTGGTCGTATACCAAATCGCAGCCTGAAATTGAGAAGTTCTTGGCCTACGAGCTAACTGACATGGGGTCCGGCTTCATGGGCGTCCAAAAGAAGAGAAATCCGATACGCTACTATCGGTCTTGGCATGACAGGCGGGAGGAATGAAATTGGAATAATTGAAGGCTGAATCAAAAGACCGATTTCATTAATTCAGAGGAGCGGCTTTACAAGAAAGAGCCGATGGCTCTCAAAAGAGGGATCTAGTGCCTAGTACACTGCTACTACTAGTCCTATTCTACTAGTCGTCGCTGTCCTCGTCATCACCGCCGTCGATGTCGTCGGCGCTGCTCCCAGGGAGCTCCTCGTCGCTGCTGCCCCAGCCCGTGGCCGAAGCCTCTTCCTCCTCGTCATCATCATCATCCTCGCTGTCCGCCCAGGAGCGGAAGCGCTTGGTTGGCGGGTACCCGGCGGAAGAGGAAGGTTCATCTTCCTCCTCTTCTTCTCCTTCTTCCTCGTCATCTTCGTCCTCGCTGTCCGCCCACATACGCGAGCGCTTCTTCGGCGGGAGCTTGGTGGAGGGGGAGGTCTTGGCCTTCGCTACTTCTCCTTTTTTCTTCTCATTATCGGAGGAGAGGGGGTTCACCTCGGAATGAGGCTTGTCCTCGTTCTTCTTCTTCGGCGAAAATTGGGGGAAGAGGTTTGAGAAGGAGGAGGAAGAGGAAGACATGGCTGAGGGAGAAGAGGGTTTTTTGGGTGCCGATGGCTGGAACAAAGGAAGGGGATGAAGAAAGCTAATCGGTCGGCACAGTTAAATAATGAGGAGCCTGGTGGAAATTTAATGTCATTACAGTTTCCAAGGAGATGAAGCCAGAGCTATCGAATTTTGCAGAGAAGCTGAGGAGACAGGGCGTAATGATAACGGATACTGCAACAGCTCTGCTCTGCCACGACATGACCCGACGAAGGAAGGCATAATGATTTTGGAAAAATTATTTCCAAAACCAGGGGGGCATGTGTTATCACCAGATTTTGGACAAATCCAGAGGTGGGCCGTAAGAGAGATGGGCTTGGGAGACTACACGTGGAAGATCTCTGAAGCGGCCTTGCACGGAGAATTTGGGCTAGTTTGCCCGTGTATCTGTAATTTATTAGATCGTATCTTAAGTTAGAAGTTAGAGTTTTACTCGTGCACGGTTAGGTGCACGTCCGAATTAGAAAGTCCCCTGGACTATAAATATGTATCTAGGGTTTATGAAATAAACAACAACTCACGTTCAACCCAAAACAAACCAATCTCGGCGCATCGCCAACTCCTTCGTCTCGAGGGTTTCTATCAGGTAAGCGACATGCTGCCTAGATCGCATCTTGCGATCTAGGCAGCACAAGCCCCACGTTGTTCATGCGTTGCTCGTACTGAAGCGTCTTTGATGGCGAGCAACGTAGTTATCATAGATGTGTTAGGGTTAGCATAGTTCTTCGTATAACATGCTTACGTAGTGCAACCCTTGCATGTCTAGCCGCCCTCACACCTATCTCGGGTGTGGGGCGGCACCCGCTTGATCTTTATTTAGTAGATCTGATCCGTTACGATTGCTCCTTGTTCTGCAAGGATTAGTTTAATATCTGCAATAGTTAGGCCTTACAAAGGGGTGGAGGATCCAGCGGCACGTAGGGTGGCGTTCGCAAGTCCTAAACAGGATGTTCCGAGGATCAACTTCATGTTGGTTTTTAGGCCTTGTTTAGGATCGGCTTACGATCACTGTGCGTGGCCGCGAGGCCCAACCTAGAGTAGGATGATCCGATTATGCGGTGAAAACCCTAAATCGTCGTAGATCTCATTAGCTTTATCTTGATCAAGCAGGACCACCATATGTTCGTGCACCCCGTACGAACCATGGGTGGATCGGCTCTTTGAGCCGATTCACAGGATAACCTGAGAGCCGATCGAGGCTCGGATTTAATGTTTACGTGTATGCCCTGCAGGAAACTAAGCGAGGCATCCCCATCACCTTCCTGACCAGGTATAGGTCAGGTGGCACGCCCTTGCACTTCGCATCGCCGCGTGTGACCAGAAGAGCATTGCGGGCCGTCGCTCGGAGGGGTCTCAGCCAGCCGCAGCTCTAGGCTCTTCCCGGCTCTACGGTGTTGACAGGCCGCTGCCCGCCGGTGGGTTTTGGCAGTCAACAGAGAGTACATAAATTATTTAGATTCATAACTTGAAAATATACACCCTTTGCCTCGCAACGGTGTCTCAGATTTTGTCTAAATTTAAATGTATTAAGACATTATTTAATGTTTAGATACATCTAAATTTAGATAAATCTAAAATATCTTTTTTGTACAGAGGGAGTCGAAAATACACATCAGAATCTAGGTTTCACGGAACCCAGTGTACTGTGCCGGGCTAAAATCCAAATATTTTTTGTGTGTAGAGGATGGTTTACTCCAACCATTTTTCTTTTGCGTGTAGAGGATCGTTCTATGCCAAGTGACTGAGCTACTCTTCAGTTGTGCGACTCCAAGCTCCCACCGCGTACGAGCAGGCCGCCGGCGCCTCTGCTCCTCCACGCCTCGCCTAGCCTCTGCTCCAGCACGCCGCCGGCGATCCTCCTCCACCCTGCCGATTTCCCGAATCCACCTCCGCCACTCCTCCTACAGACCTCCACGCGCCGCCACTTTCCCGATTCCGCCACTACACCACAACGCCGATGTCGCGCCTCTGCCCCCTCCGTCGCATCTCCTCCTCCACTTCCACCTCGTCGCCATCACGTTCCTGGTCACCTCACGCTGCCTTTGCGGCGGCCACGGACCGTGCCCGCGCCGGAACGCTCAGCCAGGAGGATGCACACAGCCTGTTTGACGAATTGCTGCGCCAAGCCACCCCGGTCCCCGAGCGCTCCCTCAACGACTTCCTTGCTGCACTCGCCCGTGCTCCGTCCTACGACGACCGCAGAAGCGGCCCCGCTCTTGCCGTCGCTCTCTTCAACCGCGTGTGCCGAGAAGATGCCGGCCTGCAGGTGGCGCCGCCCACAGTCTGCACCTTTGCCATCCTCATGGACTGCTGCTGCCGCGCACGTCGACCGGACCTTGGGCTTGCCTTCTTCGGCTGCCTCCTCAAAAAAGGTCTGAAAACAAACCAGATCATCGCCAACACCTTCCTCAAGTGCTTCTGCGATGCAAAACGGACAGATGAGGCTGTGGACGTACTGCTTCATAGGATGTCTGAGCTGGGTTGCGTCCCCAATGTTATCTCATACAACATAGTTCTCAAGAGGTTATGTGAAGATAGAAGGAGCCAGCAAGCACTTGACCTGCTCCTTACGCTGGCAAGAGAAGGAGGTGGCTGTTCCCCCGACGTGGTGTCATACAGCACGGTCATCCATGGCTTCTTTAGGGAGGGTGAGATAGGCAAAGCATGCAATCTCTTCCATGAAATGGTGCAGCAAGGAGTTGTGCCCAGTGTGGCAACATACAACTCGGTTATTGATGCATTGTGCAAGGCCAAAGCAATGGACAAGGCAGAGCTAATCCTTCGGCAGATGGCCGATAATGGTGTTCGGCCGAATAATGTGACATACAATTGCATAATCCATGGATATTCCACATCAAGGCGGTGGAAAGAGGCAGCTAAAATGTTCAAAGAAATGACAAGCCTGGGTCTTGTACCAAATTTTATTACTTGCAACTCGTTCATGGTCTCCCTTTGCAAGCATGGAAGAAGCAAAGAAGCTGCAGAAATTTTTAATTCCATGGCTGACAAGGGACACAAACCTGATATCATCTCGTACACTATTTTGCTTCATGGATATGCCAGTGAAGGGAGCTTCGCTGATATGATCAATCTCTTTAACTCAATGAAAGACAACGATATTGTACCCAACTGCCATGTTTTCAGCATATTAATTGGTGCATATGCTAGGTGTGGAATGATGGATGAAGCGATGCTCATTTTTGCAGAAATGCAGGAACAAGGAGTGACTCCGAATGTAGTCACCTATTCAACTGTAATAGCAGCACTTTGTAGAATGGGTAGGCTGGCCGATGCTGTTGACAAATTCAATGAGATGATTGCTGTGGGAATACAACCTAACAATGCTGTTTATCAGTCCCTAATTCAGGGTTGTTGTATACATGGTGATCTGGTTAAAGCTAAAGAGTTGGTTTCTCAAATGATGAACAAAGGTATCCCCGCCCTAACATCGTGTTCTTCAATTCAGTAATAAACGGTCTATGCAAAGAAGGAAGGGTTGTGGATGCACAAGATATATTTGACTTAGTTATACACATTGGTGAGACGCCGGATGTCATTACTTTTAATTCACTGATTGACGGGTATGGCTTAGTCGGCAAGATGGATACAGCACTTGGAATACTTGATGCCATGGTATCAGCAGGTGTTCAGCCTGATGTTATTACATATAGTACACTTGTGAATGGATATTTTAGAAATGGAAGGGTCGATGATGCTTTGGCTCTATTCGCAGAAATGCTGCATAAGGGAGTTAAACCTACAACTGTCACATATGGCATCATATTGGATGGGTTATTTCGTGCTGGGAGAACTGATGATGCAAAGAAAAGGTTCCGTGAGATGACCCAAAGTGGAATAACTGTCAACATTTCCATATACAATATAATTCTTGGAGGGTTTTGCAGAAATAATTGTGCCGGCGAAGCAATCACGTTGTTCCATAAATTAGGTGAAATGAATGTGAAGTTTGATATCAAAACACTCAATATCATGATCGATGCAATGTACAAGCTTCAGAGAAGAGAAGAAGCTAAAAAATTATTTGCTGCAATATCAAACAGTGGGTTGGTACCTAATGCTTTTACTTATAGCATAGTGATAAAAAATCTTCTAAAAGAAGGATCACTGGAAGAAGCTGACAATATATTTTCATCAATGGAGAAGATTGGTTGTGCTCCGAGCTCCTGTCTTATAAATGATATCATTAGAATGTTGTTGGAAAATGGCAAGATTGCCAAGGCCGGAGATTATTTGTCTAAAGTTGATGGGAAGAGCATCTCACTTGAAGCTTCAACTACTTCATTGATGCTGTCTCTCTTTTCAACGAATGGGAAATATCGGGAGGATATGAAATTGCTCCCTGCAAAGTACCAAATCTTTGATGGACTTGGTTGAGTAGTTGATTGATCGCATATGAGACCACCTCATGACAAATCACATGGATTTTTTTTTCCTCACATAAAGCCCTCCTGCCAGCATAAGAAATCCAAATTGTCTGCTTGGACCAACACAAATACACCAAGTTTGCATAGGAGACGGGGTCAAAGCATTTGCATGATGAGAATGTCTTGCTCTTGTACACATGCAGTGTGCATTACTCTTCATTTTTTATATCTGGTACCTGAATTCCACGTCGGTGCTGCTATGCCTCGGTAAGGGTTCCAAAAATCGAAGTTTTGACCTTGACCTTCACCATTCGATCTTCCCACGAAAGTTGTCTGAGATTCGTCAAAATTTGGATGTATCTTGATACACCCAAATTTGTCAAATCTGAGACAAGTTTGATGAGATAGAGGTAGTAAGCAACAACTGTGTTTCAAGTGTAAACTTTCATGTAAATTGATATTTAAAATTTTTTTCTGGCATCATTTGTGATCATGGCCTAGTTTATTAAACCCATTGACATTGATATACATATTAGATATCCATCCGTCGAGACAGCTATGAATAGCATCATGTGAATACTGAAAAAAAGTTATCCGACAGGCTTGTACTTTCGTCACTGTTCTTGCCGTTATAAACTGGTAGAATTGTTTAACTTGACCATGCTTCTTCTTAATAGTTGTGCTCTGTTTGCCATGTCAAGCTTCTCAAAAGAAGCCTGGTGACCGGGTGTATACGTGAGCACGCATCCAAGCTTTTGGCCTAAACTTCTGTTCCAATGACTTGGAAGCATCCGGACTCCAGAGTTCCCAGAAGATTGTCAAATTTTAGCGGTGAGTTTAATTATTTCCTGGAAACCCCCAAACTTATTTTGCAGAACACGTAATAGGTGACTGTACTTTGAGCATATTTCTTGTGCTGATGATGCATAAATATTTCAGAGCTGTCCCTGCACTTACGGATGGAGAAGAGCTTACTGCAAGTGGAACTCACAGTTCTAAAGGAAATCCCCAAATAAAGTTCCCTTTTACTTTCCAAGATCCAGTGAGCGGAGATTCGAACCCGACTCACCTATCTAAACTAAACTGAAGATTTACTGTTGAACGATGCAAATTCAATGAAGACTATCCAGTTGAAATCAACATAGTCGACAAATGAGTGTGTTCCCCAGAAGAAATATCCTTTTGAACCAGCAGTTGTATCTTCTCACTTGTACTGACAGCAAAGACTTGTTGGATGCCAAAGCAAAAATACTGCCAAAGCAAAAATACAGAATCAGTCAAGTAAGAGCACAGGCTCCATGGAGTGGGTGTCGGATTTCTGCAAAGTTGCCAACACTTCCAGACCAGTGTTGGTTTGTGAGCAGGATCTGACCATCCATCCATCCATCCATCCATCCATCGAGGAGTCACTCCTGAGTCCTGCCTTTCATGTCTTGTTCAGAAGTTGATGATGCAAAACCTACCTGAACCCAAATGCTCGGGAGCCAAACATTTTGTGAAGGAAAATAAAATGTGATGGTGGGATTGCCATACCCATGAAGCTTTTGTGGCACGTGTTTTCTGTACAAGCAGGAACATGATGAACTTCTGATGTTTTTAAAGCTGCAGAACGATCGTGCTGCTGCCATTGCCGATCTGAGCGATGTGCAATTGCGGTTTCATCCTATATATGAGGCCATCCGATTTGATACTAGAGGAGGAGCAACAAGACAGCAGCTCGCAACCGGAAATATGTTATGATCGCAGGAATCAGCCACCAGGTAGGTATGATCATTCGTTCTTCAATTCAATCCGACCGCAAGCAGTTAGTTTCCTGCATCGATTGATGGATCACCTAGACAGAAGATGTACTGCCGTGAAGCAAGACATTGCGAATCCCATCGATCCCCATGATGCACCTGGACCTGGAGTCCTGGACGCACGGTCGCTGCAGTTTTCTTTTTCTTCAAACGAAAGAAAACAAGCCACAAGTCACACGTAGTGCGTGCATGCGTCCAAGACCACTCACAAAATGGATTAATGCCCTACAGAACGGGCGGGTGCTACCATCAATTAATCTTTTTCTTTTCTTTTCCCTGGTTCCGGATCGATCGAGGGAATAAGTGTCGTGATCGGAATCATACAGGGCTCCAAATCAATCTAGACTCGAAATATGTATGCGCAATGTACTGCTAAAAGTTCTGTCTCACTGACAAGGACATAAATTCTTATGCCCCCTCCCTCCGTTCCTAAAAAAAGGCTTCTTTAATTTTTCTAAATATGGCTGTACATGTAGCTAAAATGTGTCTATACACATCCATATATATATCTACACAAAGTTGAGAACGGCCTAGGTTCTATGCCCCATCCTTCTAGAGGCTTAGGCCATCTCCAACGGGGTGACAGCATAGGGGGCAACATCGTGCACCCAGCGTCGACGGAGTTCCACGGCCGTGACAAGGAGTTCGAAGCGGCGCGCGGCGGGACGCAGGTTCAGCAGCTGCACCGGAACGAGGAGATCATCCAGAGAAGCGATCACGATGCGCAGTGCATATACTACGACAGCGACGGGGCGAGCAGCGACGGCGATCGAGACCTTCTTTCTATGTGTGAATTCGACGAGTGAATTGCGTATCCACATTTAGTCTAAACCTTAGTGTGGCCGCCAGGTGGAGAGGAAAAGAGCCCACTAGTTCAACACTTTTGTATTTAATAAAGACAGAATATTAGTACTGTATGAGAATGAGTTAGCATGGCTTGGAAATACTCAGAAATCCAACCTCACGGAGTACTCTTTTCCTGAAACTAATCTCGTTCAGCATGACTGCAGATAGTAGCAAATATCTAGGTTGCTTATTCAGTTACCATTTCTGAAAATTCAGCATGACTGCAGATAGTAGCAAATATCTAGGTTGCTTATTCAGTTACCATTTTTGAAACTGAGTCTAACTCAGAAACTCAATTCGGCACATGGGAGCATATGCTCCTGCCACCGGAAAAACATTTTGAAATGTCAAAAAAAATTAGAACAAAAATTTCCGCACTTATGTATCGACATTCTACGTACGTACATCAACACCACTCCCTAACTCATGATGCATGACTACTAAGCTAATGTCAAATGGACGATGACTTAAAATAGCGCAGCAATTAGAGCAAAAGGGGAAAAAACACATGTCACCTGACTCATGATGCATAGAGAATGTATGCTATCCGGGAGCTGCCCTGCCCAATCAACAAAACCATCCATCTCTAAAGCAAATATCATCTCATGCCGCCCAAAATCAACAAACAAAGTGGAAGCATGCAGTCCATCAGGACGAAACATTCTTGGAGCTGAGCAAGTTTGCGCTGCCTCCCTAGAGCTCCTCCGCTGTTAAACCAACACATACACAAGTCACATCAAACTTGACATCCATATTACAGAAGGAAATAATAGAGCGCCATCCAGAAGAAAAATCAAGGAGAATTACCTATGCCATTGCCACCTCGGTTATCATCCCTTTATCAAGAAAACCGAAGAGGCTCAGCAAACAAATATTTGTACTTCATATGGACAACTTCACATTATTATGCATATAATGAGATATACTAAATTCAGGTACCAACAAATTGAACCCGGGAGCATATTGAACCATTCTGAGTTCATAATTCAACCAAGCTACTAGCTTTTGTGCATTGCCACAGATCAAGAATAACTTTCATGCAACAGTAGCCAAGAGTGCTACAGATCCAGACTAACTTTTGTGCATTTTCTACGAACGCACATCTACCAGGACATAGTGAAAATGGGTAATTTGGTAACCAGTGAAATTCCCAGCTTTGGACCAAGTCGATTAGACTGAATGAACCAGGGCCGGTAAATGATCTCGGAGGTATAAAGGGGCATACAGATTATATCAAAGTACCAATTCTCACAGCAGAAAACTAAACAAAACAACCTCATGAGACACCGGAGCATCCTCACAATGACACATGCAAACACTATATGCGGAGAGTTTGTTTTCTTAACGCATTGGGTCACAGCCAGAAATCGGAGGATCACTTAGTTTCTGAATTCCAAAGAATGACACAATGCGCACACGATCCATTCTTGCTCATTGCAAATTAAGGTGAAGCAAACACAAAATTCTGTTTAAGATGCCAACTCAGAATCTTTGCATGCATCTCCAATCAAGTACTCCAATCTCATAGACTTACTACAGTGATACATTTTGTTAAGATGTCCAACTCTGAATATTTGAACGCATCTCCAATCGAGAAATACAATTCTCTGAATTACAGTGCTAAATCTTAGAATGCATCTCCAATTAAGTTGTACAACTCATGAATTACAGTGATACATTTTTGTTAAGATGTCCAACTCTGAATCTTTGAATGCATCTCCAGTCGAGTAACACTGAATTACAGTGTTATTAAACTTTGCTAAGATGTTCAGCTCTAAATCTTTGAATGCATCTACAATCAAGTAATACAATTCACAGAATCACAGTGATAATTTCTGGAAGGATAAAGCTTCGGGGCTTATCTCCTTCCTCTGGTCGACATGGTCGTCCACCTCAAAGAAATGCCAGCTCGTCTCGTTGAACGCACGGGCGAACCCGTCGTCCTCATCCACGTCCCCGGCCTCGTCGACGCGCTCCTCCCACGCGAGCCGCTCCGCCTGGAGGCGCGCGGCGGGGGAGGACTCGAAGCTGCCGACGCCGAGGAGACAAAAGTGAAACCCTCTCAAGAGTCAAGAATCAAGATCGACCTCGAGGCTCGATCGTAGAGGAAGAGCTTCTCGCCATTTTTCTCGACGACTAGCCTGCTCCCCTTGATTCAGTTTGATCGGTCCGTGACAGACTGCACGTTGGTTTCAAGTTTTCAACCGAATCCTCCTCTAGCGTCGGCGGGGCCCGAGCGCCAGCGGGGTCCGCCGTGTCCATTTGGAATACGTATTCCGCGATAAACGCTGCGGGAAGGAAGGAAGCCGCATACAAACTTGCCGGCCAGTCTTCCTCTTTGGCGTACACATCGGGAGGAAAGGAAATGCACGGGAGGAAGCCAATTAATTAATATTAATACGGCGGGATTCTTTACCCGCAAAAAAATACGGCGGGATTTTCTTATTTCCTTTCTTTAACCTAAATTAGCTCAGCCACCTTCTATGTGCAATCTTTTCTGCCTGCCTGCCTGCCTGTAGCGTCTCCAAAATATTCCCCACATCCAAAATTAAACTGACATCTGCCACGACACCTCTAAACTTGGAAATTCTCCTTATTTTTTTTCCCATCGGAGACTTGTACACACATCATCTACAACGGAATCCATCCATCCATTCTCTCCATTCTTTCATTTCCAGTCGAAGAAGGAATCTTTATATTTGGCATGATCGACAAGAGCTAAATTTATTGGGTGCTCGGCCATCGGTCGGCTAGATCTGGCCGGTCCGTGTGCCGACGCTCTTGCTTCGGGTTAGTCGGACAGCGGCAAGTCGGTGGCGGCAGCGTCCTCGAGCGTGCGCGTCAGACCCGGGCCAGGCGGGCCTAGGTTTGGGGCTGCTTTGCGGGCCTGATGGGCCCGAGCTCTACGGATGGTGCGCCCGGCGTGCTTGCCTTCCTACTGCTGTTGCGTCCTCCTGCTTGTGCACGTGTGCGCTACTGCTAGACCTGAGTGGTTTGGACCTGGCGGCGTCTTTGGGGTTTCTTGGCCAAGATCCTACGGGTTTGTGTGTTGGGGGAACGGGAGAAATCCCTGCCGCCGTGTCCGGCACCGACGTGGCGCCGCTGTGGGTGTCGTCCTTCCTCCTTGGAGGGCGTCGTGGTTTCCCCTCTCCATTCCCCGTCGAGTGCGGCGAAACCCTACAACGACGTCATGATGTCGCATCCCTTCTTGAAGGTGCTACCTTGGTGCTCGAGGATCTGTGGCAAGAAGTGTGGTGGTAGGGCAAGTTCCGAGGACGGCATGATGGTGGGCTATTATCTCGCTTACTCGCTTTCGTTCGTGCAATCTCCGAGTTGTATCTTTTCTTTTTCTGTTGGGCATGTTTTTGCTGCTGGACAGCACTTTTCGTGTGTGTGCTTTTCGTGTGTGTGCTTTTCTTGTATGATCGTTGTTTTATTTACAAACAGGGCGAAAGCCTATTTCGAGATCGGAGCTACATTTATTAAATACCACCAAATGACCCAAACAACGAAAAAGATAAAGCTCCGCGCTTCATCCAAACGAAACAGGGAACCAAGTCGCTGCACTAATTGCAGCTATGCTCGGCCACACCACCTGAAAACTCTATAATAATCTACTACTCCCTTCATCCCGTGAAAATTTATCAAAAATTTCTTTTTAGTGTCCGAATTTGGACGACTTTCATGAAACGGATGGACTAGTATAAACATACTGAGGCTCACTAAGTAAGATGGTTTCCAAATTAGAGCTCAACTTGCCAATTCAAGCTTGCCACCAATTCTTTAAGAAAAAAAGTGCATCAGTTCAGCTAATTAACCAGCTGCTCCTCAAAACCAAACGTGAATGTCAACCATATGATCTGACTCCAATCACGCGCCATAACCCCATCTTCTTCTCTTATTTTGCCCCAAAGTGCATCGTCACCTACAGAACCAACGGTATTTAGTTGACGCAGATTTGTCTGTACACATGTATCTAGACGTGCTTGCACAACTAAATATTTTGGAGCACCAGTGCTTGGTCTAATTATTAATCAGATAACTAAAGCTTAATTCAGCAGCTTCTAAATCGCAAGGCTCATCCAATCATTCGAAATATTGCAGCTACCATGCGAACTCGCACGCTTGCTATTACAGTACAACAAACTCTGCTCTGCCATCCGGAGCATGAATGAATATTATTATTACACACACAATTCATCGGGCTACTACCACCTCTGGATGATGAATATGACAGCACCAACACAATTACCCAACCGGTCCTAGGCCAGCACGGCAGCGGCTCCGCCTGAGCTAGCCGGCAACACAGTTCTACAATGTCGTCGTTTGGTGCGTCTGCCTTGCCCGCGCTTCACCGTTGGCTTGCCTCGCTGCACCTGCACAAACAAACCGCAGCGAGTTAACCGATTTCTTCTTCTTTAAGAAACCAAAAGCACTAGCTAACTAACAAACTCTTCAAGTTTAATAATCATCAATGGTGTTGAAAAACTTGACATGGCCTTTGCCTCTTTTTGGACATCCAGAGACCACAATTCATATAGCAGAAACAGTTAAAGTGCATATACCAGCACACCTACCTCTAGATGCATTCAAACACGCAGTCCAGCTTGACTAGCATGTTAAATGCTGAGAATATCAACTAGTACCTGCAATGGCACGATTCCAGTACTACCAGAAATCACCCAAAAAATTTCATCAACTTCACCGAATTGTAGCAACAACTCTTCTTATCTGATTGATTGGTGGTAGAAAAACAACAAAATAAAACCCACAGCTTCAATAAAACTCCTTCGACTTGAATACAAACCGCAACAACAACAGTGATATTACTAAACGTTATAAATTATGTTGACACAAAACTGGATACTCCAGCCCAGCAATGGGCATGTGGAGAGGCTACATGGTCAACTACATGCACAAGAGTAAGAAATCACAGAGAGGACCAGAATCATACCTAAACACATGGGGTCACACCAAGGCGACCGCTCTCATTGTTTAGCCCTCCTAGTTATCCTCGAGCAAGAACAAAGCATGGTTAGGTAAAAACACTTATATTTATAGAAGGATCCAAATAACAGCCACTAATAAACGCACATGTACCCAACTTAAGCATCCAACAATCGACAATTAAGAACCTATTGTTCCCAACTTAGGCATAACTGGAATCACGCTACACCATTTGCATGCAACAAAATAATAAGGGGATGAGATACTGTAAGCAAAAGTTCAATTATGACCGAACCATTTGAGATTTAGGGAACCATTTGAGATTTACGGGACCATTTGAACTATTGTCCAACCAATATAGAACCAATTCAATCGTTAAATCCAGAAGAACAAGTGGAAGCTCCGTACACTAAAACAATCGCAATCAGTAGACTAGTCCATTCACAACCACCTGAGCGCCTCCACGATGCACTATTTGATGTCGCAGATGGTGTTCGCCACCACACCTCCTCCTCCCGGTTCCACTGCGACGCCGGTTCTCGCCCTTCAGATCCTCCTCCGACATGCTTTCAACCTGAAAAATATGCATGATTTTCAGCAGTGCCTATGCATATCAAACATCAAGCAAACAATTGAACACATACTATTTCCTACACATCTACTGCCAAATTGCCAACGCACAACAATTTTTCCTTGACTGAACCAAGTTGCCATCTATACATGCAAGCACATTCGATTAAACTCAAAAATGAAACAATTGTTAGCAACAACAGATTGCAGGAGGGTAAGAGGGAGCTCACCGGCAGTAGCTTGTTGGGGAGGTGGTCGTTAGAGCCATGTCGGAGTCATGGCAGCCCATGGAGTTGTACAATGTCATCAATTTTCTGCGGCTGACAGCCCACTCTTCCCTGTTGGCTGGCTGTATCTGTTGTCCTTGCACAGCTCAAATGCATCTTCCTGTACGACTGCCTGCATAAAGCAAGATACTTCAAATGTTCAAATTAAGAACCGAAATTTAACATATCATATAACATGGCATGAACATGAATAGCTTCCGATATTTGACAACTGAGAACTTAAGGTTCTCCACTTTGCACATAAAGGTATGACGCTCTTTCTAATCAAAGCAGATGGATACAACGATGATGAGTACAAAGTATCAGCCAAGTATACCTTGACAGGATAAGCATCTGCGAGTGAACTTGAATGGATCTCGGTGTTTTGAAGCTGTCCAACAAAATCAATAACATGCAGCAGCTCGACCTATCTGAAAAGGCAGAAAAAAAGGAAGTTAAGTACATGTTGAGGGAAGTATTGAAGTATGAAATCTTAATAGCGCAACACCAACAGCCATTTCTGTCAAAAGAAAGTTCAGAGTAAAATCAAGATGGCTCCTACCATAAATAAGCAGGAATGTGCATCACCAGAGTTTAATCATAAGCAGGAAGTTGGGTCCCAGAACAACAATGACTCAGCAATGTGCATCACCAGAGTAAATTGTGTTTATCCCATTTTAAAATAAAAGAAGAAAAAGAGTATAGTACTGAATGTTATGGCCAGAGCAACGACACTTGCAGAAACATAAAAATTTATCAAGTTTCAATGCTTAATCATGAAAATGGAGAGATGCTCACCTCTACAAATTTCTGCACTATATGTAAGAAACAATTGCACTAATTTGCATTTCAACAAATACAATAAGTGGCCACACAGAGTCATTAAGCTGAATAGGAAAGCAGGTCAAACACCCTATTTTTATATGCAATGAATGGGCAAAGCAAAGGTATGGCGACAAGTGAATGAAGCTCTATATCTTACAGAATATATCGACGTGTTGCACCATACAACAACGATTTGCACAATACCTCTACACCAATTGAAATAATCACTTCCAAACGCCTAGGCGGCCAAAGAGAAAATTTTGACCTTTGTTGCTGATGTCGATGATCTCCGGAACAGCGTCCAGGTAGCCGCAGTGGGCCTTCGGGCATGCTCCTGCACACCGTGGACGCCTGATCTCGAGCCAGCCACCCTCCTTCAGTTCCTGGCAATGACATCATCAGCCACGGGCAGACTCCCAGCAACCTGGAAATTAAAATGAGGCTAGATATCAGGACCATAATAAAATAGAGCTCATAATTCTCATGGCAAGGCACTGAAAATTGACATCATCAACACTGCTAATGCAGCTACTTTTTAATTTTTCGTGCATCATGATTTAATTACCGAACAGTAATGTAGCTACTTTTTCTTTTTGCATGCATCATGGTTTAATTACCGAACACTACACAGGCCTAATGCTGCTAAATACAGAGGACTCTACTAGAGCCCCTAAGCTGACATACAGAAGAACAAAATTCGACCTTTGATTCTCCACGCAGACGGAGGAAACAGGAGCAGCTGCTGCCGGAATGGCGGGCCTGGGGGAGACCACCGAACAGCGCGGTTCCCCTCCTCCGAGGAGACGCCCTCCTTGCAGCGCGTGGAGGACGACGGCCTTCCGCAGCTCGCGACTTGGCGGCCGGCGCGTCCTGGTGGCCGGAGACACCTCGCCGGCGTGGAACACTGCAGCACTGCATCGGCCAAGCTGCGACGGAGTCCGGCCAGCTCGACGGAGCCGCGCGCATAGGGTGCACGCGCGCGCCGGCGAGCAGGCAGGCCGCGACGCCATGGTCCTGGCTGCGCCGGCTCTCTCGTTGCCGGCGCTGGGGGCGGGAGCGGATGACGGGAGGAAGTGGGGTCGTAGGGGGAGGAGGCTCGAGATGGGGTGGCGGCGCAGGGGCGCAGCCGGCGACGGCGAGGGAGGAGCGGCGGCGGAGAGGAGAATGGGGATTAGGGTTCTGGCCAGGACTAAACTAAAAATGCAGCCTTGATTACCCAAACAATTTGGCCCAATTTGATAATGGACTCCGACCCACGATAACTGGAGTATTTTATTTTATTTTACTGCAGCCTTGATTACCCAAACAATTCGGCCCAATTTGATAATGGACCCACGATAACTGGAGTATTTTATTTTACCTCTTCCCGCCCATTTCCGTAAGCCTCCGGTCGTTTGTGCTAACTAGTAATATTGCACGTGCAATGCACGTGTTTCTAAAATACCCCATTCACATATCTCATGACTTTCAAAGATACATCCTCAAACAATAAAGGTTATGAATCCCAAAGAAATAGATTAACAATTATTATCATCCATACCATTCAAGTTCACTGAGATATAATAATAGGCTATTTATAGCACAAATGAAATTTCTCTTGAATTAGTGCACTGCAGTCCATCTAATCCTAAAGAAAAGAGGTATTTGGACACGACCATGGCCCCGAACATATAATTTGGTACAACAATTTTTTGCATGTGCTAGTACATCAAAATTATATTATTATGGTAAAATGAAATTATTTTTCATGACAATATAACCAATTGGAATTTCCCGGTGAGATAATCTTGGTACTCATTTGTAAGATATGAACCAAATTTGACTTCACACTATCTAATCTTCCATCTGCTTAACAAATGTGCAATACGGCAATACCTGGTAGCATTGGGCTCCTGCATTACGACTGTATGGGCACAACAAAATATTCACGCAAGAAGTAACGGCGCCAAGAAGAGCCATCTCTCCCTCCTAAGAATTCCATACAACTAACCTGAATATATTGTAGGCCATCTCTCAAACTGCTCCCTCCTAAGCATTCCAAACACAATCCTGAATATATATGATATCTCATATGTGAAACTGCTTAATCCAGTCTCATGAGCAAGTCAATCCAACTGAATCGAGACAGGCTGCATGTGATAAGAGAATATAACACTGAATTGAAATAAACTGCATCATCATTAGTACTAAATTCTTGTACAAGAGGAGGTGCATAGAACTGAACAACCCATCAGGGCAGGCGTGTGATCTGTGTATAAAATAAAAATATATGTCGGCGTTTGTGACCTGCATCAAACACAAACATCAGGATCAACAACTCAACAGCAGCGTCGTTCCCATCCCTCGAGTCCACGTTTGATCTCATCTGGAGAAGCAACGCCCCGCGCCTCCATTATCCTGAGTCCGCCCACCTCACCTTAAATATATTCATGATTTTTCAGAAGCGAAGCTGGATGCCCTGATCGAGCAGGACAGGGCGAGGTCGTGCCGGCGAGATCGGCCATGGAAGTGCGCCGGCAGCTCGCGGCGCGGGGGTCGGCGTGTAACATCCCAAAAATTTCAAAACAAACAAAATGAATTTCCCTAGTTCCAAATTTTGGAACCAACAAAAACCTTTATTAAAATAAGATTGATACATATAGATCTGGTTTAAATCTTGTGTTTTGCCATGATGAGTGTTGTTATGCTTATGTGCTAAACCCTAAAACCCTAATGTGATCAAGTGAAGGTCACCAACCCAATAAAATAAAAGAGAAAGAAATCAAATAAGAAAAACCTTAAACCCTAATCTTCTCCAGAAATCATTTTGGATCTATTTTGAGAAATCCAAAATAAAATAAAAGACATATGGGGGCATCTAGCCCTAATAGGTAAATCTTGAACCCTACCTTTATTATTTATGCTAAATGGTGGTGAACCATTGTGAACCCCACTAAACCCTAAACCTCACCCCTCTTTTCACCACCCTAGTTAAATTAAAATAAAAGGGAATTAAATAAGAAAGAGGCATATGTGCCTAGGGCTATAATTATAAAACTTTACCCTAAGCCTTTCCACTTTGCTTAGAGGTTTGGAAAACCTTCATATACCTTACCTAGTACTTATCAAACCAAATCCAAGTGGTTTCCAAAGAAAATAAAAAGGAAACTAAAAATGCCATAGAGGCATATGAAAGTAAAATAGCAAATATGTGAATTTAAGAATCTTGACCCTAATACATGTGGTGAATGGTTGGATCACTTCCATATACCATTTCAACACTCAACAACACCATTTTGGGTCAAGCAAAGTCAAAGTAAAACACAAATGCAACATATGCATAGAGGCATATGTGACACATAGCCATAATATCCAATTTTTGCCCTATGACTTTAAAACTTGACCAAATGTTGGGAAACCATCTCTCAACCTCATATAATACTAAATTGACCCTAACCCATGCCCAAGTAAAGCAAGGTGAACAATTTACAAAAATAATAAACTTTAACACATCACCTCTTATGTGTTATGGCCAATTTTGCAACTCTTTGAGCAAGACCATTTGAATTGGTTTCAATGGTTGGAAAATGTTTCTAAACTAATAAGAACCACTTTAGAGTCAACAAAAGTCAACTCAAATGGAGAGAAATCAAATAGGGAGAAAATCCCATTTTTACTCACATACACATTTAGCCATTTTTGCAAATCTTCACCCAAGGCCACTTTGGCTTGTGCCATTGCTTGTAAAACCCTTATATATGATAACGGCGTGCCGTCGCTGACGACAAACGGGGGAGGAGTGCAGGGGCATGCGGGCTGCCAAGAGTGACGGCTGAAGACGATGCTATTGGCGGCGGAGGCGTGGACATGGACACAGGGTGCGGTTGCTTGATGAGATTATTGAAGGAGATATGCCCTAGAGGCAATAATAAAGTGGTTATTATTTATATCTTTATGTTTATGATAAATGTTTATATATCATGCTAGAATTGTATTAACCGAAACATTAGTACATGTGTGATATGTAGACAACAAGAAGTCCCTAGTATGCCTCTTAAACTAGCTTGTTGATTAATGGATGATTAGTTTCATAATCATGAACATTGGATGTTATTAATAACAAGGTTATATCATTATATGAATGATGTAATGGACACACCCAATTAAGCGTAGCATAAGATCTCGTCATTAAGTTATTTGCTATAAGCTTTCGATACATAGTTACCTAGTCCTTATGACCATGAGATCATGTAAATCACTTATACCGGAAAGGTACTTTGATTACATCAAACGCCACTGCGTAAATGGGTGGCTATAAAGGTGGGATTAAGTATCCAGAAAGTATGAGTTGAGGCATATGGATCAACAGTGGGATTTGTCCATCCCGATGACGGATAGATATATTCTGGGCCCTCTCGGTGGAATGTCGTCTAATGTCTTGCAAGCATATGAATGAGTTCATAAGAGACCACATACCACGGTACGAGTAAAGAGTACTTGTCAGGAGACGAGGTTGAACAAGGTATAGAGTGATACCGAAGATCAAACCTCGGACAAGTAAAATATCGCGAGACAAAGGGAATTGGTAATATATGTGAATGGTTCATTCGATCACTAAAGTCATCGTTGAATATGTGGGAGCCATTATGGATCTCCAGATCCCGCTATTGGTTATTGGTCGGAGTGAGTACTCAACCATGTCCGCATAGTTCTCGAACCGTAGGGTGACACACTTAAAGTTGGATGTTGAAATGGTAGCACTTGAATTATGGAATGGAGTTCGAATATTTGTTCGGAGTCCCGGATGAGATCCCGGACATCACGAGGAGTTCCGGAATGGTCCGGAGAATAAGATTCATATATAGGATGTCATTTTATGAAATAAAATGTCGCGGAAGGTTCTATGGAAGGTTCTAGAAGGTTCCAAATGATTCAAAAATCAAATGACTCCAAAAATCCATTTGCATGGAGTTCCTTCATGCGTTCCTTTCTAACATGACCTAAATGGCGGTTCCACAAATAAGTGGAATTCAAATCATTTGCCTTATGGCATTTTAGCGTCAGTGTTATGTATGTGTGTTTCACCATTAAGATTTATAATAACTTATCCATCGTACATGGAGTAATGTCATAATTTAAACAACTCATTGTTTTATTTGACCAGAGCAAAATAACAATTTATTAAGCTCTTTATTATAAATTCTAAGGGCTAGATAGAATGCCAACGACGAACATAATAACACTTTATTTTTGTTTCTGACGTGCATTCCTATCATATTCCTTGTCAGTCACTTAGGCCATTGTATTCTTGTATTGCGTTGTTTTGTATGACACTTCATACCAACCAATATAGTACTAATACCCAAGAATTTCATAGTGTGACTTAACTAGAAATACAACCATAACATGTATATCATTTATATACACCTGAGCTAGACTTTCTAGTCTTTTCCTTTTTTTTTTCTTTTTGCCAAAATATCTTTTGCAGTTTCTCTTTTAGCTTTCCTCATTATATCAACTTCAATAACTTCTTGGTTTGTTGGTCGAATACCAATAACCTTGAGGTTCTTACTTTGAAGTTGATCATCATATGACAAGTGTTCCAGATTTCACTATTAGTAACTTTGTAATATGATGAACAATTTCACTCATAATTTTATCCATCATATCATGACGACTTTCCGAGACCATGTCTGTACATGCTAGGCTCGTAAAGTTTTAACCTTGGTATTTGCATGTGCAAATCTAGCTTGCACCCGTTGTATGCACTCGTAGAATCTATCACACCCGATCATCACGTGATGCTTCGAAACGACGAGTCTTAATAACGGTGCATATTAAGGATGGTCACTTCATGGATATGCGAATATTGTTAGTGCCCCAATAGTTGGAGGATTGTGACGCCTGGCGTCATCAACCTTCATACATTCCCATAAAACTTATGAGTTTATGTAGTCTCACCAAATTATATTCTATTATCTTGTAATAAGGTCTTAGATATCACATATATCTCATACCTTGATTATTTCTGAAAACTAAATTTTCAGCTCCTTACTTTTCAAACAAATTTGAACTTCAAGTTTGACGGAGACAAGATAACTTTAGGTACTAATTGAAAACATAGCTCTTTGAATCAACAATGTGAGGTTTACTAAAAGTTTGCAATAGGACTTAATCAATTCTTGATTCTTTAACAATACGGTACCAATCCGTAAAGTTTCTTGTCAGATTTTAACAGTATTTCTATCTCAATAACAAGACTAGCGCATAGTAGAAAACGGATGCCAATTCTACAAAATTAATTCAAAATACTACTCAGACTATGTTTATGATAATTAGTTCATGTTTTAATCTAATTACTAATGAACTCCCACTTAATACAACATCCCTCATAGTTGTTAAGTGGTACACGATCCAAATCCACTACACCAAAACCGATCATCACGTGAGATGATGTAGCTTCAATGGTGAACATCAACATGTTGATCATATCATCCATATGACTCGTGTTCAACCTTTCGGTTTCCGTTGTCCCGAGGCCATGTTCGTACATGCTAGGCTCGTCAAGCAAACCCAAGTATTCCGCGTGTGCAACATGGCTTACACCCGTTGTATGTGAATCGTTGAATCTATCACATCCGATCATCACGAGATGCTTCAAACGACGAACTATTACAACGGTGCATACGAGGAGAACACTTTATTATCTTGATATTAATGTGAGGGATCATCTTATAATGCTACCGTCGCGATCTAAGCAAAATAAGATGCATAAAGGATTAACATCACATGCAGTTCATATGTGATATGATATGGCCCTTTTGTCTTTGCGCCTTTGATCTTCATCTCCAAAGCACGGACATGATCTCCATCATCAACGGGCATGATCTCCATCATTGTCGGCGTAGCGTCAAGGTTCATGGCGCCGTCTTCATGGTTGTTCACCTCATGTAGCAACTATTACAACTACTTTGAAATACTACTCAACATGAAATTTAAAGACAACCATAAGGCTCCTGCCGGTTGCCACAATACAATAATGATCATCTCATACATATTCATCATCACATTATGGCCATATCACATCACCAAACCCTGCAAAAACAAGTTAGACGTCTCTAATTTGGTTTGCATATTTTACGTGGTTTAGGGTTTTCGTGTAAGATCTAATCTACCTACGAACATGAACCACAACGGTGATACTAGTGTTGTCAATAGAAGAGTAAGTTGAATCTTCACTATAGTAGGAGAGACAGACACCCGCAAAGCCTCTTATGCAATACAAGTTGCATGTCGAACGAGGAACAAGTCTCATGAACGCGGTCATGTAAAGTTAGTCCGAGCCGCTTCATCCCACTATGCCACAAAGATGCAAAGTACTCAAACTAAAGATAACAAGAGCATCAACGCCCACAAACCATTGTGTTCTACTCGTGCAACCATCTATGCATAAACCTGGCTCTGATACCACTGTAGGATAACGTTGCATAGAAAACAAAAAATTTCCTACCGCGAACACGCAATCCAAGCCAAGATGCAATCTAGAAGACGGTAGCAACGAGGGGGTATCGAGTCTCACCCTTGAAGAGATTCCAAAGCCTACAAGAGGAGGCTCTTGTTGCTGCGGTAGACGATCACTTGCCGCTTGCAAAAGCGCGTAGAAGATCTTGATCACGATCGGTTCCGGCGCCACGAACGGGCAGCACCTCCGTACTCGGTCACACGTTCGGTTGTTGATGAAGACGACGTCCACCTCCCCGTTCCAGCGGGCAGCGGAAGTAGTAGCTCCTCTTGAATCCGACAGCACGACGGCGTGGTGTCGGTGGCGGTGTAGAAGTCCGGCGGAGCTTCGCTAAGCTATGCGGGCAATATGGAGTGGAGGAGCAAAGCTAGGGTTTGGGAGGGGGTGGCCGGCCACTCAAGGGGGGCGGCCAGCTTATGGTCTTAGGGTGGCCGGCCCCCTCCCTTGGCCCCTCATTATATAGGTGGATCCCAAGTGTTGGTGTCCAAGTCTTCGAATAAGACCCGAAACCAAAACCTTCCATAGGAGGGGGGAAACCTAGCCCAACTAGGACTCCCACCCAAAGGTGGGATTCCCACCTCCCATGTGGGGGGTGGCCGGCCCCCTATGGTGGAGTCCACTTGGGACTCCACCCCATCTAGGGCTGGCCGGCCATGGAGGTGGAGTCCCTTGTGGACTCCACCTTCCTTGGTGGTTTCTTCCGGACTTTTCTAGAACCTTCTAGAACCTTCCATAGAACCTTCCGCGACATTTTATTTCACATAAAATGACATCCTATATATGAATCTTATTCTCCTGACCATTCCGAACTCCTCGTGATGTCCGGATCTCATCCGGGACTCCGAACAAATATTCGAACTCCATTCCATAATTCAAGTGCTACCATTTCAACATCCAACTTTAAGTGTGTCACCCTACGGTTCGAGAACTATGCGGACATGGTTGAGTACTCACTCCGACCAATAACCAATAGCGGGATCCGAGATCCATAATGGTTCCCACATATTCAACGATGACTTTAGTGATCGAATGAACCATTCACATATATTACCAATTCCCTTTGTCTCGCGATATTTTACTTGTCCGAGGTTTGATCTTCGGTATCACTCTATACCTTGTTCAACCTCGTCTCCTGACAAGTACTCTTTACTCGTACCGTGGTATGTGGTCTCTTATGAACTTATTCATATGCTTGCAAGACATTAGACGACATTCCACCGAGAGGGCCTGTGAGTATATCTATCCGTCATCGGGATGGACAAATCCCACTGTTGATCCATATGCCTCAACTCATACTTTCCGGATACTTAATCCCACTTTTATAGCCACCCATTTACGCAGTGGTGTTTGGTGTAATCAAAGTACCTTTCCGGTATAAGTGATTTACATGATCTCATGGTCATAAGGACTAGGTAACTATGTATCGAAAGCTTATAGCAAATAACTTAATGACGAGATCTTATGCTACGCTTAATTGGGTGTGTCCATTACATCATTCACACAAGAAGGAGATATGATTTCACATTGAAGGAGATATGCCCTAGAGGCAATAATAAAGTGGTTATTATTTATATCTTTATGTTTATGATAAATGTTTATATATCATGCTAGAATTGTATTAACCGAAACATTAGTACATGTGTGATATGTAGACAAACAAGAAGTCCCTAGTATGCCTCTTAAACTAGCTTGTTGATTAATGGATGATTAGTTTCATAATCATGAACATTGGATGTTATTAATAACAAGGTTATGTCATTGTGTGAATGATATAATGGACACACCCAATTAAGCGTAGCATAAGATCTCGTCATTAAGTTATTTGCTATAAGCTTTCGATACATAGTTACCTAGTCCTTATGACCATGAGATCATGTAAATCACTTATACCGGAAAGGTACTTTGATTACACCAAACACCACTGCGTAAATGGGTGGCTATAAAGGTGGGATTAAGTATCCGGAAAGTATGAGTTGAGGCATATGGATCAACAGTGGGATTTGTCCATCCCGATGACGGATAGATATACTCTGGGCCCTCTCGGTGGAATGTCGTCTAATGTCTTGCAAGCATATGAATGAGTTCATAAGAGACCACATACCACGGTACGAGTAAAGAGTACTTGTCAGGAGACGAGGTTGAACAAGGTATAGAGTGATACCGAAGATCAAACCTCGGACAAGTAAAATATCGCGAGACAAAGGGAATTGGTAATATATGTGTATGGTTCATTCGATCACTAAAGTCATCGTTGAATATGTGGGAGCCATTATGGATCTCCAGATCCCGCTAGTGGTTATTGGTCGGAGTGAGTACTCAACCATGTCCGCATAGTTCTCGAACCGTAGGGTGACACACTTAAAGTTGGATGTTGAAATGGTAGCACTTGAATTATGGAATGGAGTTCGAATATTTGTTCGGAGTCCCGGATGAGATCCCGGACATCACGAGGAGTTCCGGAATGGTCCGGAGAATAAGATTCATATATAGGATGTCATTTTATGTGAAATAAAATGTCGCGGAAGGTTCTATGGAAGGTTCTAGAAGGTTCTAGAAAAGTCCGGAAGAAACCACCAAGGAAGGTGGAGTCCACAAGGGACTCCACCTCCATGGCCGGCCAGCCCTAGTGGGGGTGGAGTCCCAAGTGGACTCCACCATAGGGGGCCGGCCACCCCCACATGGGAGGTGGGAATCCCACCTTTTGGGTGGGAGTCCTAGTTGGGCTAGGTTTCCCCCCTCCTATGGAAGGTTTTGGTTTCAGGTCTTATTCGAAGACTTGGACACCAACACTTGGGATCCACCTATATAATGAGGGGCCAAGGGAGGGGGCCGGCCACCCCAAGACCATAAGCTGGCCGCCCCCTTGAGTGGCCGGCCACCCCCTCCCAAACCCTAGCTTTGCTCCTCCACTCCATATTGCCCGCGTAGCTTAGCGAAGCTCCGCCGACTTCTACACCGCCACCGACACCACGCCGTCGTGCTGTCGGATTCAAGAGGAGCTACTACTTCCGCTGCCCGCCGGAACGGGGAGGTGGACGTCGTCTTCATCAACAACCGAACGTGTGACCGAGCACGGAGGTGCTGCCCGTTCGTGGCGCCGAACCGATCGTGATCAAGATCTTCTACGCGCTTTTGCAAGCGGCAAGTGATCGTCTACCGCAGCAACAAGAGCCTCATCTTGTAGGCTTTGGAATCTCTTCAAGGGTGAGACTCGATACCCCTCGTTGCTACCGTCTTCTAGATTGCATCTTGGCTTGGATTGCGTGTTCGCCGTAGGAAAATTTTTGTTTTCTATGCAACGTTATCCTACAAAGGGTATCGTAGCCGTGTCTATGCATAGATGGTTGCACGAGTAGAACACAATGGTTTGTGGGCGTTGATGCTCTTGTTATCTTTAGTTTGAGTACTTTGCATCTTTATGGCATAGTGGGATGAAGCGGCTCGGACTAACTTTACATGACCGCGTTCATGAGACTTGTTCCTCGTTCGACATGCAACTTGTATTGCATAAGAGGCTTTATGCGTGTCTGTCTCTCCTACTATAGTAAAGATTCAATTTACTCTTCTATTGAAAACATTAGTATCAACGTTGTGGTTCATGTTCGTAGGTAGATTAGATCTCTCTCGAAAACCCTAAACCACGTAAAATATGCAAACCAAATTAGAGACGTCTAACTTGTTTTTGCAGGGGTTTGGTGATGTGATATGGCCATAATGTGATGATGAATATGTATGAGATGATCATTATTGTATTGTGGCAATCCGGCAGGAGCCTTATGGTTGTCTTTAAATTTCATGTTGAGTAGTATTTCAAAGTAGTTGTAATAGTTGCTACATGGAGGACAATCATGAAGACGGCGCCATTGACCTTGACGCTACGCCGATGATGATGGAGATCATGCCCGAAGATGATGGAGATCATATCCGTGCTTTGGAGATGAAGATCAAAGGCGCAAGAACAAAAGGGCCATATCATATCACATATGAACTGCATGTGATGTTAATCCTTTTTATGCATCTTATTTTGCTTAGATCGCGACGGTAGCATTATAAGATGATCCCTCACTAAAATCTCAAGATAATAAAGTGTTCATCCTTAGTAGCACCGTTGCCAAGTCTTGTCGTTTCGAAGCACCTCGTGATGATCGGGTGTGATAGATTCAATAAGTACATATGACGGGTGCAAGACAGTTTTGCACATGCGGATACTAAGGTGGCCTTGACGAGCCTAGCATGTACGTACATGGTCTCGTAACACGTGATACCGAAAGGTAGAGCATGAATCATATGGTTGATATGATGAACACTTTGAGTGTTCGCCATTGAAATCACACCTTTTCTCGTGATGATCGGGTTTAGGTGCGGTGGATTTGGTTCGTGTGATCACTAAGACAATGCGAGGGATATTGTTTTGAGTGGGAGTTCACTTAGGTTTTTAATTATGTTGAATTAAAATTTGAACTCAATTTGTCATAAACTTAGTCTAAACTATTGCAAATATATGTTGTAGAGATGGCGTCCCCAATCAATTTTAATCAGTTCCTAGAGAAAGAGAAACTTAAGAGCAACGGTAGCAACTTCACCGACTGGTTCCGTCATGTGAGGATCTTCCTCTCTGGCGGAAATCTGCAATTTGTGCTTGATGCACCGCTAGGTGACCCTCCTGCAGAAGATGAATCCGATGAAGTAAAAGCTGTTTACGCGACTCGGAAAACTCGGTACTCTCAAGTTCAGTGTGCCATCCTGTGCAGTCTGGAATCCGATCTTCAAAAACGTTTTGAGCACCATGATCCTCATGAGTTGATGAATGAGCTGAAAGCTATATTCGAGACTCATGCGGCCGTGGAATGCTATGAAGCATCGAAACATTTCTTCACTGTATGATGGAAGAAGGCAGCTCCGTTAGTGAGCACATGCTCGCCATGACCGGGCATGCGAAGAAACTCGATGACTTGGGAATAGTGATTCCTAACAGATCGGGATTAATCGTGTCCTTCAATCACCGCCACCAAGTTACAAGAACTTTGTGATGAACTACAATATGCGTAACATGAACAAGGAGTTACCTGAACTCTTTGGCATGCTAAAAGCTGCTGAGATTGAGATCAAGAAAGAGCACCAAGTGTTGATGGTCAACAAGACCACCAGTTTCAAGAAACAGGGCAAGTCTAAGGGAAAATTCAAGAAGGGTGGCAAGAAAGCTGCCACGCCTCCTATGAAACCTAAGAACGGCCCTAAGCCTGATGCTGAGTGCTATTATCGCAAGGAGAAGGGACACCGGAAGCGTAATTGCTCCAAGTATCTCGGCTGATCTGAAGAGCGGCCTTGTCAAGAAGAAGAAAGAAGGTATATTTGATATACATGTTATAGATGTTCATTTCACCGGTTCTCGTTCTAGTACACTGGTATTTGATAATCGGTTCGGTTGCTCATATTTGTAACTCGAAACAGGAACTAAAGAATAAACGACAACCGCTGAAATGATGAAGTGACGATGCGCGTTGGAAACGGATCCAAGGTCAATGTGATCGCAGTCGGCACACTTCCTCTACATCTACCTTCGGGATTAGTTTTAAGCCTAAATAATTGCTATTATGTACCTGCGTTGAGCATGAACATTATATCTGGATCTTGTTTAATACAAGATGGTTATTCATTCAAGTCTGAGAATAATGGTTGTTCTATTTTTATGAATAATATCTTTTATGGTCGAGCACCACAAAAGAATGGCTTATTTCTATTAGATCTCGATAGTAGTGATACGCATATACATAACATTGATGCTAAGCGAATTAAACTTAATGATAATTCTACTTATATGTGGCACTGTCGTCTTGGTCATATTGGAGTGAAACGCATGAAGAAACTCCATACTGATGGATTACTTGAATCACTTGACTTTGAGTCACTTGATAGATGCGAAGCATGTCTAATGGGTAAAATGACAAAGACTCCATTTTCTGGTATGATGGAGCGAGCCATCGACTTATTGGAAATCATACATACGTATGTATGTGGACCAATGAGCGTAGCATCGCGCGGTGGTTATCGTTATGTTCTAACCTTCACAGATGATCTGAGTAGATATGGGTATATCTATTTCATGAAACATAAATCCGAAACTTTCGAGAAGTTTAAGGAATTTCAAAGTGAAGTAGAAAATCAACGTAACAAGAAGATCAAATTTCTACGATCTGATCGTGGAGGTGAATATCTAAGTTATGAGTTTGGCATGCATTTAAAGAAATGCGAATACTTTCACAATTGACACCGCCGGGAACACCTCAACGAAACGGTGTGTCCGAACGTCGTAATCGAACTCTCTTAGATATGGTTCGTAGTATGATGTCTCTTACTGATTTGCCGTTATCATTTTGGAGTTATGCATTAGAGACAGCCGCATTCACTTTAAATAGAGCACCATCAAAATCCGTAGAAACGACACCGTATGAATTATGGTTTAATAAGAAACCTAAGTCGTCGTTCCTGAAAGTTTGGGGTTGCGAAGCCTATGTAAAGAAGTTACAACCGGACAAGCTAGAACCCAAAGCGGAGAAATGCGTCTTCATAGGATACCCTAAGGAAACTATAGGGTACACTTTCTATCATAGATCCGAAGGCAAAATATTTGTTGCTAAGAACGGAACCTTTCTTGAGAAAGAATTTCTCACTAAAGAAGTGACTGGAAGAAAAGTAGAACTCGATGAGATTGATGAATCTATACTCGTTGATCGTAGTAGCGCGATCTGGGAAGTTGTACCTGCACCGCCTACACCGGCAACGAGAGGAAGCTAATGATAATGATCATGAAACTTCGAACGAGGAAACTACGAACCTCGCAGATCGACAAGGGAACGTGCCACTCCTGATTGGTATGATCCTTGTCTAAATGTCATGATTGTGGATAACAATGATGAGGACCCTGCGACGTATGAAGAAGCGATGATGAGCCCAGATTCCAACAAATGGCAAGAAGCCATGAAATCCGAAATGGGATCCATGTATGATAACAAAGTATGGACTTTGGTAGACTTACCTGATAGCCGTAAGGCTGTCGAGAATAAATGGATCTTCAAGAGAAAAACAGATGCTGATGGTAATATTATCGTCTATAAAGCTCGACTTGTCGCAAAGGGTTTCCGACAAATTCAAGGAGTTGACTACGATGAGACATTCTCACCTGTAGCGAAGCTAAAATCTGTGAGGATTTTGTTAGCAATAGCTGCATTTTTCGATTATGAGATTTGGCAGATGGATGTCAAAACGGCGTTCCTTAATGGAGACATTGAGGAAGAGTTGTATATGGTACAACCCAAAGGTTTTGTCGATCCTAAAAATGCTGACAAAGTATGCAAACTTCAGCGTTCAATCTATGGACTAAAGCAAGCATCAAGAAGTTGGAACCGACGATTTGATAAGGTGATCAAAGACTTCGGGTTTATACAAAGGTCATGGAGAGGCCTGTATTTACAAGAAAGTGAGTGGGAGCTCCGTAGCATTCCCGATATTATATGTAGATGACATATTATTGATCGGGAATGATATAGAACTATTAAGCGTTGTTAAGGGTTATTTGAATAATAGTTTTTCAATGAAAGACCTTGGTGAAGCATCGTATATATTAGGCATCAAGATTTATAGAGATAGATCAAGACGCCTAATAGGGCTATCACAGAGTACATATCTGGACAAGATTCTAAAGAAGTTTAGAATGGACGAAAGTAAGAAAGGGTTCTTACCTATGTTACTGTGCAAGGTATTGAGTAAAAATCAAGGACCGGCTACGGCGAGAAGAAAGAGAAAGGATGTGTAACATCCCCTATGCCTCGGCGATGGGATCTATCATGTATGCCATGCTATGTACTAGACCGGATATAGCACATGCCGTTAGTTTGACTAGCAGATATCAAAGTGATCCAGGAATGGAACAACTGGACAGCGGTCAAGAATATCCTGAAGTACTTGAAAAGAACTAAGGATATGTTTCTTTGTTATGGAGGTGACCAAGAGCTCGTTGTAAACGGTTACACCGATGCAAGTTGGAACACCGATCCCGATGACTCTAAGTCACAATCTGGGTATGTGTTTATATTGAATGGTGCTGCGATGGTGGGCAAGCTCGAAGCAGTGCACGGTGGCGAAGTCTTCAACGAGAATCGAGTACATAGCGGCTTCCGAGGCTTCATCGGAAGCGGTATGGATGAAGAGGTTCATTGTAGAGCTCGGTGTGGTTCCTAGTGCATTGGACCCATTAATCATTTATCGTGATAACATGGGTGCCATCGCCAATGCACAAGAGCCAAGGTCACACAAGAGGCTAAAGCATATCAAGCTGCGTTACCACTCGATTCGCGAGTACATCGAAGATGGAGAAGTAAAGATTTGCAAAGTACACACCGATCTGAATGTAGCAGATCCGTTGACTAAAGCTCTCCCTAGGACAAAGCATGACCAACACCCGAATGCCATGGGTGTTAGGTATATTACAATGTAATCTAGATTATTGACTCTAGTGCAAGTGGGAGACTCAAGGAGATATGCCCTAGAGGCAATAATAAAGTGGTTATTATTTATATCTTTATGTTTATGATAAATGTTTATATATCATGCTAGAATTGTATTAACCGAAACATTAGTACATGTGTGATATGTAGACAAACAAGAAGTCCCTAGTATGCCTCTTAAACTAGCTTGTTGATTAATGGATGATTAGTTTCATAATCATGAACATTGGATGTTATTAATAACAAGGTTATGTCATTGTGTGAATGATATAATGGACACACCCAATTAAGCGTAGCATAAGATCTCGTCATTAAGTTATTTGCTATAAGCTTTCGATACATAGTTACCTAGTCCTTATGACCATGAGATCATGTAAATCACTTATACCGGAAAGGTACTTTGATTACACCAAACACCACTGCGTAAATGGGTGGCTATAAAGGTGGGATTAAGTATCCTAAAGTATGAGTTGAGGCATATGGATCAACAGTGGGATTTGTCCATCCCGATGACGGATAGATATACTCTGGGCCCTCTCGGTGGAATGTCGTCTAATGTCTTGCAAGCATATGAATGAGTTCATAAGAGACCACATACCACGGTACGAGTAAAGAGTACTTGTCAGGAGACGAGGTTGAACAAGGTATAGAGTGATACCGAAGATCAAACCTCGGACAAGTAAAATATCGCGAGACAAAGGGAATTGGTAATATATGTGTATGGTTCATTCGATCACTAAAGTCATCGTTGAATATGTGGGAGCCATTATGGATCTCCAGATCCCGCTATTGGTTATTGGTCGGAGTGAGTACTCAACCATGTCCGCATAGTTCTCGAACCGTAGGGTGACACACTTAAAGTTGGATGTTGAAATGGTAGCACTTGAATTATGGAATGGAGTTCGAATATTTGTTCGGAGTCCCGGATGAGATCCCGGACATCACGAGGAGTTCAGGAATGGTCCTGAGAATAAGATTCATATATAGGATGTCATTTTATGTGAAATAAAATGTCGCGGAAGGTTCTATGGAAGGTTCTAGAAGGTTCTAGAAAAGTCCGGAAGAAACCACCAAGGAAGGTGGAGTCCACAAGGGACTCCACCTCCATGGCCGGCCAGCCCTAGTGGGGGTGGAGTCCCAAGTGGACTCCACCATAGGGGGCCGGCCACCCCCCACATGGGAGGTGGGAATCCCACCTTTTGGGTGGGAGTCCTAGTTGGGCTAGGTTTCCCCCCTCCTATGGAAGGTTTTGGTTTCAGGTCTTATTCGAAGACTTGGACACCAACACTTGGGATCCACCTATATAATGAGGGGCCAAGGGAGGGGGCCGGCCACCCCAAGACCATAAGCTGGCCGCCCCCCTTGAGTGGCCGGCCACCCCCTCCCAAACCCTAGCTTTGCTCCTCCACTCCATATTGCCCGCGTAGCTTAGCGAAGCTCCGCCGACTTCTACACCGCCACCGACACCACGCCGTCGTGCTGTCGGATTCAAGAGGAGCTACTACTTCCGCTGCCCGCTGGAACGGGAGGTGGACGTCGTCTTCATCAACAACCGAACGTGTGACCGAGTACGGAGGTGCTGCCCGTTCGTGGCGCCGGAACCGATCGTGATCAAGATCTTCTACGCGCTTTTGCAAGCGGCAAGTGATCGTCTACCGCAGCAACAAGAGCCTCATCTTGTAGGCTTTGGAATCTCTTCAAGGGTGAGACTCGATACCCCCTCGTTGCTACCGTCTTCTAGATTGCATCTTGGCTTGGATTGCGTGTTCGCCGTAGGAAAATTTTTGTTTTCTATGCAACGTTATCCTACGTAATCAAGGAGATATGCCCTAGAGGCAATAATAAAGTGGTTATTATTTATATCTTTATGTTTATGATAAATGTTTATATATCATGCTAGAATTGTATTAACCGAAACATTAGTACATGTGTGATATGTAGACAAACAAGAAGTCCCTAGTATGCCTCTTAAACTAGCTTGTTGATTAATGGATGATTAGTTTCATAATCATGAACATTGGATGTTATTAATAACAAGGTTATGTCATTGTGTGAATGATATAATGGACACACCCAATTAAGCGTAGCATAAGATCTCGTCATTAAGTTATTTGCTATAAGCTTTCGATACATAGTTACCTAGTCCTTATGACCATGAGATCATGTAAATCACTTATACCGGAAAGGTACTTTGATTACACCAAACACCACTGCGTAAATGGGTGGCTATAAAGGTGGGATTAAGTATCCGGAAAGTATGAGTTGAGGCATATGGATCAACAGTGGGATTTGTCCATCCCGATGACGGATAGATATACTGGGCCCTCTCGGTGGAATGTCGTCTAATGTCTTGCAAGCATATGAATGAGTTCATAAGAGACCACATACCACGGTACGAGTAAAGAGTACTTGTCAGAGACGAGGTTGAACAAGGTATAGAGTGATACCGAAGATCAAACCTCGGACAAGTAAAATATCGCGAGACAAAGGGAATTGGTAATATATGTGTATGGTTCATTCGATCACTAAAGTCATCGTTGAATATGTGGGAGCCATTATGGATCTCCAGATCCCGCTATTGGTTATTGGTCGGAGTGAGTACTCAACCATGTCCGCATAGTTCTCGAACCGTAGGGTGACACACTTAAAGTTGGATGTTGAAATGGTAGCACTTGAATTATGGAATGGAGTTCGAATATTTGTTCGGAGTCCCGGATGAGATCCCGGACATCACGAGGAGTTCCGGAATGGTCCGGAGAATAAGATTCATATATAGGATGTCATTTTATGTGAAATAAAATGTCGCGGAAGGTTCTATGGAAGGTTCTAGAAGGTTCTAGAAAAGTCCGGAAGAAACCACCAAGGAAGGTGGAGTCCACAAGGGACTCCACCTCCATGGCCGGCCAGCCCTAGTGGGGGTGGAGTCCCAAGTGGACTCCACCATAGGGGGCCGGCCACCCCCCACATGGGAGGTGGGAATCCCACCTTTTGGGTGGGAGTCCTAGTTGGGCTAGGTTTCCCCCCTCCTATGGAAGGTTTTGGTTTCAGGTCTTATTCGAAGACTTGGACACCAACACTTGGGATCCACCTATATAATGAGGGGCCAAGGGAGGGGGCCGGCCACCCCAAGACCATAAGCTGGCCGCCCCCCTTGAGTGGCCGGCCACCCCCTCCCAAACCCTAGCTTTGCTCCTCCACTCCATATTGCCCGCGTAGCTTAGCGAAGCTCCGCCGGACTTCTACACCGCCACCGACACCACGCCGTCGTGCTGTCGGATTCAAGAGGAGCTACTACTTCCGCTGCCCGCTGGAACGGGGAGGTGGACGTCGTCTTCATCAACAACCGAACGTGTGACCGAGTACGGAGGTGCTGCCCGTTCGTGGCGCCGGAACCGATCGTGATCAAGATCTTCTACGCGCTTTTGCAAGCGGCAAGTGATCGTCTACCGCAGCAACAAGAGCCTCATCTTGTAGGCTTTGGAATCTCTTCAAGGGTGAGACTCGATACCCCCTCGTTGCTACCGTCTTCTAGATTGCATCTTGGCTTGGATTGCGTGTTCGCCGTAGGAAAATTTTTGTTTTCTATGCAACGTTATCCTACAGAACTGAAGGAGATATGCCCTAGAGGCAATAATAAAGTGGTTATTATTTATATCTTTATGTTTATGATAAATGTTTATATATCATGCTAGAATTGTATTAACCGAAACATTAGTACATGTGTGATATGTAGACAAACAAGAAGTCCCTAGTATGCCTCTTAAACTAGCTTGTTGATTAATGGATGATTAGTTTCATAATCATGAACATTGGATGTTATTAATAACAAGGTTATGTCATTGTGTGAATGATATAATGGACACACCCAATTAAGCGTAGCATAAGATCTCGTCATTAAGTTATTTGCTATAAGCTTTCGATACATAGTTACCTAGTCCTTATGACCATGAGATCATGTAAATCACTTATACCGGAAAGGTACTTTGATTACACCAAACACCACTGCGTAAATGGGTGGCTATAAAGGTGGGATTAAGTATCCGGAAAGTATGAGTTGAGGCATATGGATCAACAGTGGGATTTGTCCATCCCGATGACGGATAGATATACTCTGGGCCCTCTCGGTGGAATGTCGTCTAATGTCTTGCAAGCATATGAATGAGTTCATAAGAGACCACATACCACGGTACGAGTAAAGAGTACTTGTCAGGAGACGAGGTTGAACAAGGTATAGAGTGATACCGAAGATCAAACCTCGGACAAGTAAAATATCGCGAGACAAAGGGAATTGGTAATATATGTGTATGGTTCATTCGATCACTAAAGTCATCGTTGAATATGTGGGAGCCATTATGGATCTCCAGATCCCGCTATTGGTTATTGGTCGGAGTGAGTACTCAACCATGTCCGCATAGTTCTCGAACCGTAGGGTGACACACTTAAAGTTGGATGTTGAAATGGTAGCACTTGAATTATGGAATGGAGTTCGAATATTTGTTCGGAGTCCCGGATGAGATCCCGGACATCACGAGGAGTTCCGGAATGGTCCGGAGAATAAGATTCATATATAGGATGTCATTTTATGTGAAATAAAATGTCGCGGAAGGTTCTATGGAAGGTTCTAGAAGGTTCTAGAAAAGTCCGGAAGAAACCACCAAGGAAGGTGGAGTCCACAAGGGACTCCACCTCCATGGCCGGCCAGCCCTAGTGGGGGTGGAGTCCCAAGTGGACTCCACCATAGGGGGCCGGCCACCCCCCACATGGGAGGTGGGAATCCCACCTTTGGGTGGGAGTCCTAGTTGGGCTAGGTTTCCCCACCATATGGAAGGTTTTTGGTTCGGGTCTTATTCGAAGACTTGGAGACCAACACTTGGGATCCACCTATATAATGAGGGGCCAAGGGAGGGGGCCGGCCACCCCAAGACCACAAGCTGGCCGCCCCCTTGAGTGGCCGGCCACCCCTCCCAAACCCTAGCTTTGCTCCTCCACTCCATATTGCCCGCGTAGCTTAGCGAAGCTCCGCCGGACTTCTACACCGCCACCGACACCACGCCGTCGTGCTGTCGGATTCAAGAGGAGCTACTACTTCCGCTGCCCGCTGGAACGGGAGGTGGACGTCGTCTTCATCAACAACCGAACGTGTGACCGAGTACGGAGGTGCTGCCCGTTCGTGGCGCCGGAACCGATCGTGATCAAGATCTTCTACGCGCTTTTGCAAGCGGCAAGTGATCGTCTACCGCAGCAACAAGAGTCTCATCTTGTAGGCTTTGGAATCTCTTCAAGGGTGAGACTCGATACCCCCTCGTTGCTACCGTCTTCTAGATTGCATCTTGGCTTGGATTGCGTGTTCGCCGTAGGAAAATTTTTGTTTTCTATGCAACGTTATCCTACAAAGTGGTATCGAGCCGTGTCTATGCATAGATGGTTGCACGAGTAGAACACAATGGTTTGTGGGCGTTGATGCTCTTGTTATCTTTAGTTTGAGTACTTTGCATCTTTATGGCATAGTGGGATGAAGCGGCTCGGACTAACTTTACATGACCGCGTTCATGAGACTTGTTCCTCGTTCGACATGCAACTTGTATTGCATAAGAGGCTTTGCGGGTGTCTGTCTCTCCTACTATAGTAAAGATTCAATTTACTCTTCTATTGAAAACATTAGTATCAACGTTGTGGTTCATGTTCGTAGGTAGATTAGATCTCTCTAAAACCCTAAACCACGTAAAATATGCAAACCAAATTAGAGACGTCTAACTTGTTTTTGCAGGGTTTGGTGATGTGATATGGCCATAATGTGATGATGAATATGTATGAGATGATCATTATTGTATTGTGGCAACCGGCAGGAGCCTTATGGTTGTCTTTAAATTTCATGTTGAGTAGTATTTCAAAGTAGTTGTAATAGTTGCTACATGGAGGACAATCATGAAGACGGCGCCATTGACCTTGACGCTACGCCGATGATGATGGAGATCATGCCCGAAGATGATGGAGATCATATCCGTGCTTTGGAGATGAAGATCAAAGGCGCAAGAACAAAAGGGCCATATCATATCACATATGAACTGCATGTGATGTTAATCCTTTTATGCATCTTATTTTGCTTAGATCGCGACGGTAGCATTATAAGATGATCCCTCACTAAAATCTCAAGATAATAAAGTGTTCATCCTTAGTAGCACCGTTGCCAAGTCTTGTCGTTTCAAGCACCTCGTGATGATCGGGTGTGATAGATTCAATAAGTACATATGACGGGTGCAAGACAGTTTTGCACATGCGGATACTAAGGTGGCCTTGACGAGCCTAGCATGTACAGACATGGTCTCGGAACACGTGATACCGAAAGGTAGAGCATGAATCATATGGTTGATATGATGAACACTTTGAGTGTTCGCCATTGAAATCACACCTTTTCTCGTGATGATTGGGTTTAGGTGCGGTGGATTTGGTTCGTGTGATCACTAAGACAATGCGAGGGATATTGTTTTGAGTGGGAGTTCACTTAGGTTTTTAATTATGTTGAATTAAAATTTGAACTCAATTTGTCATAAACTTAGTCTAAACTATTGCAAATATATGTTGTAGAGATGGCGTCCCCAATCAATTTTAATCGGTTCTAGAGAAAGAGAAACTTAAGAGCAACGGTAGCAACTTCACCGACTGGTTCCGTCATGTGAGGATCTTCCTCTCGGCGGAAATCTGCAATTTGTGCTTGATGCACCGCTAGGTGACCCTCCTGCAGAAGATGAATCCGATGAAGTAAAAGCTGTTTACGCGACTCGGAAAACTCGGTACTCTCAAGTTCGGTGTGCCATCCCGTGCGATCTGAATCCGATCTTCAAAAACGTTTTGAGCACCATGATCCTCATGAGTTGATGAATGAGCTGAAAGCTATATTCGAGACTCATGCGGCCGTGGAATGCTATGAAGCATCGAAACATTTCTTCACCGTATGATGGAAGAAGGCAGCTCCGTTAGTGAGCACATGCTCGCCATGACCGGGCATGCGAAGAAACTCGATGACTTGGGAATAGTGATTCCTAACAGATCGGGGATTAATCGTGTCCTTCAATCACTGCCACCAAGTTACAAGAACTTTGTGATGAACTACAATATGCGTAACATGAACAAGGAGTTACCCGAACTCTTTGGCATGCTAAAAGCTCACGAGATTGAGATCAAGAAAGAGCACCAAGTGTTGATGGTCAACAAGACCACCGGTTTCAAGAAACAGGGCAAGTCTAAGGGAAAATTCAAGAAGGGTGGCAAGAAAGCTGCCACGCCTCCTATGAAACCTAAGAACGGCCCTAAGCCCGATGCCGAGTGCTATTATCGCAAGGAGAAGGGACACCGGAAGCGTAATTGCTCCAAGTATCTGGCTGATCTCAAGAAGCGGCCTTGTCAAGAAGAAGAAAGAAGGTATATTTGATATACATGTTATAGATGTTCATTTCACCGGTTCTCGTTCTAGTACAGGTATTTGATACCGGTTCGGTTGCTCATATTTGTAACTCGAAACAGAACTAAAGAATAAACGACAAGCTATTTGAAAGATGAAGTGACGATGCTGCGTTGGAAACGGATCCAAGGTCAATGTGATCGCGATCGGCACACTTCCTCTACATCTACCTTCGGGATTAGTTTTAAGCCTAAATAATTGCTATTATGTACTGCGTTGAGCATGAACATTATATCTGGATCTTGTTTAATGCAAGACGGTTATTCATTCAAGTCTGAGAATAATGGTTGTTCTATTTTTATGAATAATATCTTTTATGGTCGAGCACCACAAAAGAATGGCTTATTTCTATTAGATCTCGATAGTAGTGATACGCATATACATAACATTGATGCTGCGAATTAAACTTAATGATAATTCTACTTATATGTGGCATCGTCTTGGTCATATTGGAGTGAAACGCATGAAGAAACTCCATACCGATGGATTACTTGAATCACTTGACTTTGAGTCACTTGATAGATGCGAAGCATGTCTAATGGGTAAAATGACAAAGACTCCATTTTCTCGTATGATGGAGCGAGCCACCGACTTATTGGAAATCATACATACAGATGTATGTGGACCAATGAGCGTAGCATCGCGCGGTGGTTATCGTTATGTTCTAACCTTCACAGATGATCCGAGTAGATATGGGTATATCTATTTCATGAAACATAAATCCGAAACTTTCGAGAAGTTTAAGGAATTTCAAAGTGAAGTAGAAAATCAACGTAACAAGAAGATCAAATTTCTACGATCTGATCGTGGAGGTGAATATCTAAGTTATGAGTTTGGCATGCATTTAAAGAAATGCGGAATACTTTCACAATTGACACCGCGGGAACACCTCAACGAAACGGTGTCCGAACGTCGTAATCGAACTCTCTAAGATATGGTTCGTAGTATGATGTCTCTTACTGATTTGCCGTTATCATTTTGGAGTTATGCATTAGAGACAAAGCATTCACTTTAAATAGAGCACCATCAAAATCCGTAGAAACGACACCGTATGAATTATGGTTTAATAAGAAACCTAAGTCAGTCGTTCTGAAAGTTTGGGGTTGCGAAGCCTATGTAAAGAAGTTACAACCGGACAAGCTAGAACCCAAAGCGGAGAAATGCGTCTTCATAGGATACCCTAAGGAAACTATAGGGTACACTTTCTATCACAGATCCGAAGGCAAAATATTTGTTGCTAAGAACGGAACCTTTCTTGAGAAAGAATTTCTCACTAAAGAAGTGACTGGAAGAAAAGTAGAACTCGATGAGATTGATGAATCTATACTCGTTGATCGTAGTAGCGCAAAGATCTGGGAAGTTGTACCTGCACCGCCTACACCGGCAACAGAGGAAGCTAATGATAATGATCATGAAACTTCAAACGAGGAAACTATCGAACCTCGCAGATCGACAAGGAACGTGCCACTCCTGATTGGTATGATCCTTGTCTAAATGTCATGATTGTGGATAACAATGATGAGGACCCTGCGACGTATGAAGAAGCGATGATGAGCCCAGATTCCAACAAATGGCAAGAAGCCATGAAATCCGAAATGGGATCCATGTATGATAACAAAGTATGGACTTTGGTAGACTTACCTGATAGCCGTAAGGCTGTCGAGAATAAATGGATCTTCAAAAAAAAAACAGATGTCGATGGTAATATTACTTTGTCTATAAAGCTCGACTTGTCGCAAAGGGTTTCCGACAAATTCAAGGAGTTGACTACGATGAGACATTCTCACCTGTAGCGAAGCTAAAATCAGGAGGATTTTGTTAGCAATAGCTGCATTTTTCGATTATGAGATTTGGCGAGATGGATGTCAAAACGGCGTTCCTTAATGGAGACATTGAGGAAGAGTTGTATATGGTACAACCCAAAGGTTTTGTCGATCCTAAAAATGCTGACAAAGTATGCAAACTTCAGCGTTCAATCTATGGACTAAAGCAAGCATCAAGAAGTTGGAACCGACGATTTGATAAGGTGATCAAAGACTTCGGGTTTATACAGTGTCATGGAGAGGCCTGTATTTACAAGAAAGTGAGTGGGAGCTCGTAGCATTCCCGATATTATATGTAGATGACATATTATTGATCGGGAATGATATAGAACTATTAAGCGATGTTAAGGTTTATTTGAATAATAGTTTTTCAATGAAAGACCTTTGTGAAGCATCGTATATATTAGGCATCAAGATTTATAGAGATAGATCAAGACGCCTAATAGGGCTATCACAGAGTACATATCTGGACAAGATTCTAAAGAAGTTTAGAATGGACGAAAGTAAGAAAGGGTTCTTACCTATGTTAACATGCAAGGTATTGAGTAAAAATCAAGGACCGGCTACGGCAGAAGAAAGAGAAAGGATGTGTAACATCCCCTATGCCTCGGCAGTAGGATCTATCATGTATGCCATGCTATGTACTAGACCGGATATAGCACATGCTGTTAGTTTGACTAGCAGATATCAAAGTGATCCAGAATGGAACATCGGACAGCGATCAAGAATATCCTGAAGTACTTGAAAAGAACTAAGGATATGTTTCTTTGTTATGGAGGTGACCAAGAGCTCGTTGTAAACGGTTACACCGATGCAAGTTGGAACACCGATCCCGATGACTCTAAGTCACAATCTGGGTATGTGTTTATATTGAATGGTGCTGCAAAGAAGCTGGGCAAGCTCGAAGCAAAGGCACGGTGGCGAAGTCTTCAACAGAATCGAGTACATAGCGGCTTCGGAGGCTTCATCGAAGCGGTATGGATGAAGAGGTTCATTGTAGAGCTCGGTGTGGTTCCTAGTGCATTGGACCCATTAATCATTTACTGTGATAACATGGGTGCCATCGCCAATGCACAAGAGCCAAGGTCACACAAGAGGCTAAAGCATATCAAGCTGCGTTACCACTCGATTCGCGAGTACATCGAAGATGGAGAAGTAAAGATTTGCAAAGTACACACCGATCCGAATGTAGCAGATCCGTTGACTAAAGCTCTCCCTAGGGCAAAGCATGACCAACACCGTAATGCCATGGGTGTTAGGTATATTACAATGTAATCTAGATTATTGACTCTAGTGCAAGTGGGAGATCAAGGAGATATGCCCTAGAGGCAATAATAAAGTGGTTATTATTTATATCTTTATGTTTATGATAAATGTTTATATATCATGCTAGAATTGTATTAACCGAAACATTAGTACATGTGTGATATGTAGACAAACAAGAAGTCCCTAGTATGCCTCTTAAACTAGCTTGTTGATTAATGGATGATTAGTTTCATAATCATGAACATTGGATGTTATTAATAACAAGGTTATGTCATTGTGTGAATGATATAATGGACACACCCAATTAAGCGTAGCATAAGATCTCGTCATTAAGTTATTTGCTATAAGCTTTCGATACATAGTTACCTAGTCCTTATGACCATGAGATCATGTAAATCACTTATAGGGGAAATGTAGGTTGATTACACCAATCACCACCGCGTAAATGGGTGGCTATAAAGGTGGGATTAAGTATCCGGAAAGTATGAGTTGAGGCATATGGATCAACAAAGGATTTGTCCATCCCGATGACGGATAGATATACTCTGGGCCCTCTCGGTGGAATGTCGTCTAATGTCTTGCAAGCATATGAATGAGTTCATAAGAGACCACATACCACGGTGCGAGTAAAGAGTACTTGTCGAGACGAGGTTGAACAAGGTATAGAGTGATACCGAAGATCAAACCTCGGACAAGTAAAATATCGCGAGACAAAGGGAATTGGTAATATATGTGTATGGTTCATTCGATCACTAAAGTCATCGTTGAATATGTGGGAGCCATTATGGATCTCAGGATCCCGCTATTGGTTATTGGTCGGAGTGAGTACTCAACCATGTCCGCATAGTTCTCGAACCGTAGGGTGACACACTTAAAGTTGGATGTTGAAATGGTAGCACTTGAATTATGGAATGGAGTTCGAATATTTGTTCGGAGTCCCGGATGAGATCCCGGACATCACGAGGAGTTCCGGAATGGTCCGAGAATAAGATTCATATATAGGATGTCATTTTATGTGAAATAAAATGTCGCGGAAGGTTCTATGGAAGGTTCTAGAAGGTTCTAGAAAAGTCCGGAAGAAACCACCAAGGAAGGTGGAGTCCACAAGGGAATCCACCACAATGCCCGGCCAGCCCTAGTGGGGGTGGAGTCCCAAGTGGACTCCACCATAGGGGCCGGCCACCCCCACATGGGAGGTGGGAATCCCACCTTTGGGTGGGAGTCCTAGTTGGGCTAGGTTTCCCCTCCTATGGAAGGTTTTGGTTTCGGGTCTTATTCGAAGACTTGGACACCAACACTTGGGATCCACCTATATAATGAGGGGCCAAGGGAGGGGGCCGGCCACCCCAAGACCATAAGCCGGCCGCCCCCTTGAGTGGCCGGCCACCTCCCAAACCCTAGCTTTGCTCCTCCACTCCATATTGCCCGCGTAGCTTAGCGAAGCTCCGCCGGACTTCTACACCGCCACCGACACCACGCCGTCGTGCTGTCGGATTCAAGAGGAGCTACTACTTCCGCTGCCCGCTGGAACGGGGAGGTGGACGTCGTCTTCATCAACAACCGAACGTGTGACCGAGTACGGAGGTGCTGCCCGTTCGTGGCGCCGGAACCGATCGTGATCAAGATCTTCTACGCGCTTTTGCAAGCGGCAAGTGATCGTCTACCGCAGCAACAAGAGTCTCATCTTGTAGGCTTTGGAATCTCTTCAAGGGTGAGACTCGATACCCCCTCGTTGCTACCGTCTTCTAGATTGCATCTTGGCTTGGATTGCGTGTTCGCCGTAGGAAAATTTTTGTTTTCTATGCAACGTTATCCTACGTAGCTGCCACGCCTCCTATGAAACCTAAGAACGGCCCTAAGCCTGATGCCGAGTGCTATTCGCAAGGAGAAGGGACACTGGAAGCGTAATTGCTCCAAGTATCTGGCTGATCCGAAGAGCGGCCTTGTCAAGAAGAAGAAAGAAGGTATATTTGATATACATGTTATAGATGTTCATTTCACTGGTTCTCGTTCTAGTACCTGGGTATTTGATACTGGTTCGGTTGCTCATATTTGTAACTCGAAACAGGAACTAAAGAATAAACGACAACTGCTGAAAGATGAAGTGACGATGCGCGTTGGAAACGGATCCAAGGTCAATGTGATCGCAGTCGGCACACTTCCTCTACATCTACCTTCGGGATTAGTTTTAAGCCTAAATAATTGCTATTATGTACCTGCGTTGAGCATGAACATTATATCTGGATCTTGTTTAATGCAAGACGGTTATTCATTCAAGTCTCGAGAATAATGGTTGTTCTATTTTTATGAATAATATCTTTTATGGTCGAGCACCACAAAAGAATGGCTTATTTCTATTAGATCTCGATAGTAGTGATACGCATATACATAACATTGATGCTAAGCGAATTAAACTTAATGATAATTCTACTTATATGTGGCACTGTCGTCTTGGTCATATTGGAGTGAAACGCATGAAGAAACTCCATACTGATGGATTACTTGAATCACTTGACTTTGAGTCACTTGATAGATGCGAAGCATGTCTAATGGGTAAAATGACAAAGACTCCATTTTCAGTATGATGGAGCGAGCTACGACTTATTGGAAATCATACATACAGATGTATGTGGACCAATGAGCGTAGCATCGCGCGGTGGTTATCGTTATGTTCTAACCTTCACGGATGATCTGAGTAGATATGGGTATATCTATTTCATGAAACATAAATCCGAAACTTTCGAGAAGTTTAAGGAATTTCAAAGTGAAGTAGAAAATCAACGTAACAAGAAGATCAAATTTCTACGATCTGATCGTGGAGGTGAATATCTAAGTTATGAGTTTGGCATGCATTTAAAGAAATGCGGAATACTTTCACAATTGACACCGGGAACACCTCAACGAAACGGTGTGTCCGAACGTCGTAATCGAACTCTCTTAGATATGGTTCGTAGTATGATGTCTCTTACTGATTTGCCGTTATCATTTTGGAGTTATGCATTAGAGACAGCCGCATTCACTTTAAATAGAGCACCATCAAAATCCGTAGAAACGACACCGTATGAATTATGGTTTAATAAGAAACCTAAGTCATCGTTCTGAAAGTTTGGGGTTGCGAAGCCTATGTAAAGAAGTTACAACCGGACAAGCTAGAACCCAAAGCGGAGAAATGCGTCTTCATAGGATACCCTAAGGAAACTATAGGGTACACTTTCTATCACAGATCCGAAGGCAAAATATTTGTTGCTAAGAACGGAACCTTTCTTGAGAAAGAATTTCTCACTAAAGAAGTGACTGGAAGAAAAGTAGAACTCGATGAGATTGATGAATCTATACTCGTTGATCGTAGTAGCGCGATCGGAAGTTGTACTGTACCGCCTACACCGGCAACAGAGGAAGCTAATGATAATGATCATGAAACTTCGAACGAGGAAACTACTGAACCTCGCAGATCGACAAGGGAACGTGCCACTCCTGATTGGTATGATCCTTGTCTAAATGTCATGATTGTGGATAACAATGATGAGGACCCTGCGACGTATGAAGAAGCGATGATGAGCCCAGATTCCAACAAATGGCAAGAAGCCATGAAATCCGAAATGGGATCCATGTATGATAACAAAGTATGGACTTTGGTAGACTTACCTGATAGCCGTAAGGCTGTCGAGAATAAATGGATCTTCAAAAAAAAAACAGATGCTGATGGTAATATTACTGTCTATAAAGCTCGACTTGTCGCAAAGGGTTTCCGACAAATTCAAGGAGTTGACTACGATGAGACATTCTCACCTGTAGCGAAGCTAAAATCTGTGAGGATTTTGTTAGCAATAGCTGCATTTTTCGATTATGAGATTTGGCAGATGGATGTCAAAACGGCGTTCCTTAATGGAGACATTGAGGAAGAGTTGTATATGGTACAACCCAAAGGTTTTGTCGATCCTAAAAATGCTGACAAAGTATGCAAACTTCAGCGTTCAATCTATGGACTAAAGCAAGCATCAAGAAGTTGGAACCGACGATTTGATAAGGTGATCAAAGACTTCGGGTTTATACAGTGTCATGGAGAGGCCTGTATTTACAAGAAAGTGAGTGGGAGCTCTGTAGCATTCCTGATATTATATGTAGATGACATATTATTGATCGGGAATGATATAGAACTATTAAGCAGTGTTAAGGGTTATTTGAATAATAGTTTTTCAATGAAAGACCTTGGTGAAGCATCGTATATATTAGGCATCAAGATTTATAGAGATAGATCAAGACGCCTAATAGGGCTATCACAGAGTACATATCTGGACAAGATTCTAAAGAAGTTTAGAATGGACGAAAGTAAGAAAGGGTTCTTACCTATGTTACCAGGCAAGGTATTGAGTAAAAATCAAGGACCGGCTACGGCAGAAGAAAGAGAAAGGATGTGTAACATCCCCTATGCCTCGGCAGTAGGATCTATCATGTATGCCATGCTATGTACTAGACCGGATATAGCACATGCTGTTAGTTTGACTAAGCGAGATATCAAAGTGATCCGGGAATGGAACAACTTTGGACAGCGGTCAAGAATATCCTGAAGTACTTGAAAAGAACTAAGGATATGTTTCTTTGTTATGGAGGTGACCAAGAGCTCGTTGTAAACGGTTACACCGATGCAAGTTGGAACACTGATCCTGATGACTCTAAGTCACAATCTGGGTATGTGTTTATATTGAATGGTGCTGCAGTAAGCTGGGCAAGCTCGAAGCAGTGCACGATGGCGAAGTCTTCAACAGAATCAGAGTACATAGCGGCTTCAGAGGCTTCATCAGAAGCGGTATGGATGAAGAGGTTCATTGTAGAGCTCGGTGTGGTTCCTAGTGCATTGGACCCATTAATCATTTACTGTGATAACATGGGTGCCATCGCCAATGCACAAGAGCCAAGGTCACACAAGAGGCTAAAGCATATCAAGCTGCGTTACCACTCGATTCGCGAGTACATCGAAGATGGAGAAGTAAAGATTTGCAAAGTACACACCGATCCGAATGTAGCAGATCCGTTGACTAAAGCTCTCCCTAGGGCAAAGCATGACCAACACCAGAATGCCATGGGTGTTAGGTATATTACAATGTAATCTAGATTATTGACTCTAGTGCAAGTGGGAGACTGAAGGAGATATGCCCTAGAGGCAATAATAAAGTGGTTATTATTTATATCTTTATGTTTATGATAAATGTTTATATATCATGCTAGAATTGTATTAACCGAAACATTAGTACATGTGTGATATGTAGACAAACAAGAAGTCCCTAGTATGCCTCTTAAACTAGCTTGTTGATTAATGGATGATTAGTTTCATAATCATGAACATTGGATGTTATTAATAACAAGGTTATGTCATTGTGTGAATGATATAATGGACACACCCAATTAAGCGTAGCATAAGATCTCGTCATTAAGTTATTTGCTATAAGCTTTCGATACATAGTTACCTAGTCCTTATGACCATGAGATCATGTAAATCACTTATACCGGAAAGGTACTTTGATTACACCAAACACCACTGCGTAAATGGGTGGCTATAAAGGTGGGATTAAGTATCCGGAAAGTATGAGTTGAGGCATATGGATCAACGGTGGGATTTGTCCATCCCGATGACGGATAGATATACTCTGGGCCCTCTCGGTGGAATGTCGTCTAATGTCTTGCAAGCATATGAATGAGTTCATAAGAGACCACATACCACGGTACGAGTAAAGAGTACTTGTCGAGACGAGGTTGAACAAGGTATAGAGTGATACCGAAGATCAAACCTCGGACAAGTAAAATATCGCGAGACAAAGGGAATTGGTAATATATGTGTATGGTTCATTCGATCACTAAAGTCATCGTTGAATATGTGGGAGCCATTATGGATCTCCAGATCCCGCTATTGGTTATTGGTCGGAGTGAGTACTCAACCATGTCCGCATAGTTCTCGAACCGTAGGGTGACACACTTAAAGTTGGATGTTGAAATGGTAGCACTTGAATTATGGAATGGAGTTCGAATATTTGTTCGGAGTCCCGGATGAGATCCCGGACATCACGAGGAGTTAGGAATGGTCCGGAGAATAAGATTCATATATAGGATGTCATTTTATGTGAAATAAAATGTCGCGGAAGGTTCTATGGAAGGTTCTAGAAGGTTCTAGAAAAGTCCGGAAGAAACCACCAAGGAAGGTGGAGTCCACAAGGGACTCCACCTCCATGGCCGGCCAGCCCTAGATGGGGTGGAGTCCCAAGTGGACTCCACCATAGGGGGCCGGCCACCCCCCACATGGGAGGTGGGAATCCCACCTTTGGGTGGGAGTCCTAGTTGGGCTAGGTTTCCCCCTCCTATGGAAGGTTTTGGTTTCGGGTCTTATTCGAAGACTTGGACACCAACACTTGGGATCCACCTATATAATGAGGGGCCAAGGGAGGGGGCCGGCCAACCCCAAGACCATAAGCTGGCCGCCCCCCTTGAGTGGCCGGCCACCCCCCTCCCAAACCCTAGCTTTGCTCCTCCACTCCATATTGCCCGCGTAGCTTAGCGAAGCTCCGCCGGACTTCTACACCGCCACCGACACCACGCCGTCGTGCTGTCGGATTCAAGAGGAGCTACTACTTCCGCTGCCCGCTGGAACGGGGAGGTGGACGTCGTCTTCATCAACAACCGAACGTGTGACCGAGTACGGAGGTGCTGCCCGTTCGTGGCGCCGGAACCGATCGTGATCAAGATCTTCTACGCGCTTTTGCAAGCGGCAAGTGATCGTCTACCGCAGCAACAAGAGCCTCATCTTGTAGGCTTTGGAATCTCTTCAAGGGTGAGACTCGATACCCCCTCGTTGCTACCGTCTTCTAGATTGCATCTTGGCTTGGATTGCGTGTTCGCCGTAGGAAAATTTTTGTTTTCTATGCAACGTTACTGAAGGAGATATGCCCTAGAGGCAATAATAAAGTGGTTATTATTTATATCTTTATGTTTATGATAAATGTTTATATATCATGCTAGAATTGTATTAACCGAAACATTAGTACATGTGTGATATGTAGACAAACAAGAAGTCCCTAGTATGCCTCTTAAACTAGCTTGTTGATTAATGGATGATTAGTTTCATAATCATGAACATTGGATGTTATTAATAACAAGGTTATGTCATTGTGTGAATGATATAATGGACACACCCAATTAAGCATAGCATAAAGATCTCGTCATTAAGTTATTTGCTATAAGCTTTCGATACATAGTTACCTAGTCCTTATGACCATGAGATCATGTAAATCACTTATACCGGAAAGGTACTTTGATTACACCAAACACCACTGCGTAAATGGGTGGCTATAAAGGTGGGATTAAGTATCCGGAAAGTATGAGTTGAGGCATATGGATCAACAGTGGGATTTGTCCATCCCGATGACGGATAGATATACTCTGGGCCCTCTCGGTGGAATGGCGTCTAATGTCTTGCAAGCATATGAATGAGTTCATAAGAGACCACATACCACGGTACGAGTAAAGAGTACTTGTCAGGAGACGAGGTTGAACAAGGTATAGAGTGATACCGAAGATCAAACCTCGGACAAGTAAAATATCGCGAGACAAAGGGAATTGGTAATATATGTGTATGGTTCATTCGATCACTAAAGTCATCGTTGAATATGTGGGAGCCATTATGGATCTCCATATCCCGCTATTGGTTATTGGTCGGAGTGAGTACTCAACCATGTCCGCATAGTTCTCGAACCGTAGGGTGACACATTTAAAGTTGGATGTTGAAATGGTAGCACTTGAATTATGGAATGGAGTTCGAATATTTGTTCGGAGTCCCGGATGAGATCCCAGACATCACGAGGAGTTCCGGAATGGTCCGGAGAATAAGATTCATATATAGGATGTCATTTTATGTGAAATAAAATGTCGCGGAAGGTTCTATGGAAGGTTCTAGAAGGTTCTAGAAAAGTCCGGAAGAAACCACCAAGGAAGGTGGAGTCCACAAGGGACTCCACCTCCATGGCCGGCCAGCCCTAGTGGGGGTGGAGTCCCAAGTGGACTCCACCATAGGGGCCGGCCACCCCCACATGGGAGGTGGGAATCCCACCTTTGGGTGGGAGTCCTAGTTGGGCTAGGTTTCCCCCTCCTATGGAAGGTTTTGGTTTCGGGTCTTATTCGAAGACTTGGACACCAACACTTGGGATCCACCTATATAATGAGGGGCCAAGGGAGGGGGCCGGCCACCCCAAGACCACAAGCTGGCCGCCCCCCATAGAGTGGCCGGCCACCCCCTCCCAAACCCTAGCTTTGCTCCTCCACTCCATATTGCCCGCGTAGCTTAGCGAAGCTCCGCCGGACTTCTACACCGCCACCGACACCACGCCGTCGTGCTGTCGGATTCAAGAGGAGCTACTACTTCCGCTGCCCGCTGGAACGGGGAGGTGGACGTCGTCTTCATCAACAACCGAACGTGTGACCGAGTACGGAGGTGCTGCCCGTTCGTGGCGCCGGAACCGATCGTGATCAAGATCTTCTACGCGCTTTTGCAAGCGGCAAGTGATCGTCTACCGCAGCAACAAGAGCCTCATCTTGTAGGCTTTGGAATCTCTTCAAGGGTGAGACTCGATACCCCCTCGTTGCTACCGTCTTCTAGATTGCATCTTGGCTTGGATTGCGTGTTCGCCGTAGGAAAATTTTTGTTTTCTATGCAACGTTATCCTTCAGTGGTATCAGAGCCGTGTCTATGCATAGATGGTTGCACGAGTAGAACACAATGGTTTTGTGGGCGTTGATGCTCTTGTTATCTTTAGTTTGAGTACTTTGCATCTTTGTGGCATAGTGGGATGAAGCGGCTCGGACTAACTTTACATGACCGCGTTCATGAGACTTGTTCCTCGTTCGACATGCAACTTGTATTGCATAAGAGGCTTTGCGGGTGTCTGTCTCTCCTACTATAGTGAAGATTCAATTTACTCTTCTATTGACAACATTAGTATCACCATTGTGGTTCATGTTCGTAGGTAGATTAGATCTCTCTCGAAAACCCTAAACCACGTAAAATATGCAAACCAAATTAGAGACGTCTAACTTGTTTTTGCAGGGTTTGGTGATGTGATATGGCCATAATGTGATGATAAATATGTATGAGATGATCATTATTGTATTGTGGCAACCGGCAGGAGCCTTATGGTTGTCTTTAAATTTCATGTTGAGTAGTATTTCAAAGTAGTTGTAATAGTTGCTACATGAGGTGAACAACCATGAAGACGGCGCCATGAACCTTGACGCTACGCCGACGATGATGGAGATCATGCCCGAAGATGATGGAGATCATGTCCATGCTTTGGAGATGAAGATCAAAGGCGCAAAGACAAAAGGGCCATATCATATCACATATGAACTGCATGTGATGTTAATCCTTTTATGCATCTTATTTTGCTTAGATCGCGACGGTAGCATTATAAGATGATCCCTCACATTAATATCAAGATAATAAAGTGTTCTTCCCTCGTATGCACCGTTGTAACAGTTCGTCGTTTCGAAGCATCTCGTGATGATCGGATGTGATAGATTCAACGATTCACATACAATGGGTGTAAGCCATGTGGCACACGCGGAATACTTGGGTTTGCTTGACGAGCCTAGCATGTATAGACATGGCCTCGGGACAACGGAAACCGAAAGGTTGAACACGAGTCATATGGATGATATGATCAACATGTTGATGTTCACCATTGAAGCTACATCATCTCACGTGATGATCGGTTTTGGTGTAGTGGATTTGGATCGTGTACCACTTAACAACTATGAGGGATGTTGTATTAAGTGGGAGTTCATTAGTAATTAGATTAAAACATGAACTAATTATCATAAACATAGTCTGAGTAGTATTTTGAATTAATTTTGTAGTATTGGCATCCGTTTTCTACCATGCGCTAGTCTTGTTATTGAGATAGAAATACTGTTAAAATCTGACAAGTAACTTTACGGATTGGTACCGTATTGTTAAAGAATCAAGAATTGATTAAGTCCTATTGCAAACTTTTAGTAAACCCCACATTGTTGATTCAAAGAGCTAAGGTTTCAATTAGTACCTAAAGTTATCTTGTCTCCGTCAAACTTGAAGTTCAAATTTGTTTGAAAAGTAAGGAGCTGAAAAATTTAGTTTTCAGGAATAATCAAGGTATGAGATATATGTGATATCTAAGACCTTATTGCAAGATGATAGAATATAAATTTGGTGAGACTACATAAACTCATAAGTTTTATGAGAATGTATGAAGGTTGAAGACGCCAGGCGTCACAATCCTCCAACTATTGGGGCACTAATAATATTCGCATATCCATGAAGTTATCATCCTTAGTAAGCACCGTTGCTAAGACTCGTCGTATCGAAGCATCGTGATGATCGGGTGTTATAGATTCTACGTGTGCTTACAACGGGTGCAAACCAGATTTGCACATGCGAATACTAAGGTTAAACTTTATGAGCCTAGCATGTACAGACATGGTCTCAAAAAGTTGTCATGAATTGATGGATAAAAATATGAGTGAAATTGTTCATATTACAAAGTTACTAATAAGTGAAATCTAGAACACTTGTCATATGATGATCAACTTCAAAGTAAGAACCTCAAGGTTATTGGTATTTGACCAACAAACCTAGAAGTTATTGATGTTAAAGTGTTTTTCTGAATAATGAGGAAAGCTAAAAGAGAAGCGCAAAAGATATTTTGGCAAAAGAAAGAAAAGACTAGAAAGTCTAGCTCAGTGTATATAAATAATATACATGTTATGGTTGTATTCCTAGTTAGGTCACACAATGAAATTCTTGGGTATTTGTACCATATTGGTTGGTATGAAGTGTCATACAAAACAACGCAATACAAGAATACAATGGCCTAAGTGATCGACAAGGAATATGATAAGAATGCACGTCTGGAACAAAAATAAAGTGTTATTATGTTTGTCGTTGGCATTCTATCTAGCCCTTAGAATTTATAATAAAGAACTTAATAATTGTTATTTTGCTCTGGTCAAATGAAAACAATGAGTTGTTCAAATTATGACATTACTCCATGTACGATGGATAAGTTATTATAAATCTTAATGGTGAAACACACATACATAACATCGACGCTAAAATGCCATAAGGCAAATGATTTGAATTCCACTTATTTGTGGAACCGCCATTTAGGTCATGTTAGAAAGGAACGCATGAAGGAACTCCATGCAAATGGATTTTTGGAGTCATTTGATTTTTGAATCGTTTGGCGCTTGCAAATCTTTTCTAAAGAGAATGATTAAAATACCGTTCATAGGCCAAAAGTTGAACGGGCAACTAACTTAGTGGAAAAATACATGATGATGTATGTGGTTCATCGGGCATGGTTGTGTGCGGGAGATTCTTCTACTTCATGAAAACTTTCAACAATGAATTGAGTATATATATGTGGATATATTCAATAAGGAAGAAGTTTGAAACATTTGAATGGATTCAAATAAATTTCAGCATGAATTGGAAATCATCGTAATAGAAAAGTCAAATATCTATGATTGAATCATGGTGGAAATATTTGAATTACGAGTTTTAGCGAACATCTAAAAGAGTTATGAAATTGTTCTACAACTCACATTTCTTAGAGTATCATAATGATGATATAGTATCCGAGATATGTATCCAAGCCTTGTTGGATTAATGATGAGATAAAATATTATGACGCCATTATATTTTTGTGGATTATGCTTTAGTGACTACCGCTTTTACACTGAATAGAGCATCATCATGATCCGTAGAAATGACACCATACTAGTTATGGCATGGGTATAAACCCTAATAGTCCTTTCTTTAAATTTTGGTCTAAAAGTTAACAACTGAGAATCGGATGAATGTCTTTGTTGGTTATCCCAGAGAATTGATTGGGAATTCTTCTCACTATGGAGACAAAGACAAAAGTGTTTGTCAATGTTTCTTATTTCCAAGAAATTGTTTCTAGTGAAGTATTTGAGTGGGAGGACAATATAATTTGATAAAGTTTATGAACACGAGCATAATGATCGAGTAGCGCGGCATCGGAATTGGTTTCGTAAGCGGCCACGGCGATCATGGCTCCCATGACTACAAAAGTGTTTTAGCCATGGAGATCGAAGTACATATTGAACCTTGTAGGTATGGTTTACTTTGTGATCAAATAAATGATTTGTGGACAAAGGATTGATTTTGAACAATGATAAACCAACTACAAACAAAGAAGTTATGATGGGCCACGACTCGTTAAAATGGCTATACGCCATGAAATCCAAGATAGATAAATACTTTTTGTTGAAAGTAAATGGATCTATTAAATTGATGGACTTGGATGGAATATCCTTAAAAGAAGCTCGACTTGTCGAAAAATTGTTTACGACAAAGTTCAAAGAGTTGACTACGATAAGATTAGATCTTCCGTAGTAATGCTTATAGTCTATGTGGATTATTCTAGTAATCACTACATATTTCTTTTATGAGATATGTTAGTAGGATGGCAAAATACGCTAGTTAACAGAAGTGTGTATTAAAGGTGTATACTAGATACAACCAAGAGTTTTGCTGATCCATGGAATACTAGATAGGTATACAAACTTCAATTGGATGAAGTGAGTATCGCGGAGTTTGAATCTTCACCAGATGAAATAGTCAAAGAGTTTTTGATTTCATCGTAAATGATGAAGAGGCTTGCATTTGCAAGAAATTAAGTGGGAGCGCTAAGACACATTTATAATACTTTATGTAGGTGACATATAGTTGGTTATAAATGATGTAATTATATACTTGATTAAAAGGATATGGATCGAAACAAATTTAGTGTCAAGATCTATGAAGATAGATTGAAACACATAAATAAGTTTAAGTCAAAGTACATATGATGGATATTGAAGTAGTTCAATATAGAAATATTAAGAAAATGTTCTTGTCATGTGAAGGTTTAACAAGACTTGAGTGTATCTGACACTCGATGAGTAAAAACACATGAGTGATTTTAGATCACGAATAAAATGTACACAATCAGATATCATGTGCTATAAAGTGTTATGAGCATATACCAGAATGATTCATATGATGATCATTGGACGACAGTAAGAATATCCTTGAGTACTTTAGAAGACTAAGGATATATATATATATTTGTATGAAGAAATGACAAACAAATCGCTGTAAGGTGTTACACCGATATTGGTTTTGTCACATATAAAATATAATTTCAATCTCAAATTAGACTAAGTGTTGTTTAAAAGGTAGCATAATGAGCTAGAAGTTGTCTATGCTAGATTTAGAAGAGTTCTAAATATTGTGACGGATTCTACAAAAGAAGGCAGAGTATGTCATTGTTTTTGACAATGACAAAGGATGTTAAGTCAAGAGGTTCTTTGAGAACATGGTGTAGTTCCGACGGAATCAGAACTTTGAAGCTATATTGTGTATGACAATATTAGTGACATATTTCAGACCGCGGAATTAAGGTTCCACCAGAAAACCAAACATATTTAATGCCGACTCATTTGGAAATGAGTGATGCGTTGAGACGCAAATGAATTACAAAATACATACGTTTCTGAGCGTGTCGGATCCGTTGACTAAAAACCTCTCCCGTGAGCAATACATGATAAAACACCGGAAGGCCAAGGTGTTATATCTTTACAAATGTAAACTAGATTATTGACTCTAGTGCAAGTGGGAGATCAAGGAGATATGCCCTAGAGGCAATAATAAAGTGGTTATTATTTATATCTTTATGTTTATGATAAATGTTTATATATCATGCTAGAATTGTATTAACCGAAACATTAGTACATGTGTGATATGTAGACAAACAAGAAGTCCCTAGTATGCCTCTTAAACTAGCTTGTTGATTAATGGATGATTAGTTTCATAATCATGAACATTGGATGTTATTAATAACAAGGTTATGTCATTGTGTGAATGATATAATGGACACACCCAATTAAGCATAGCATAAAGATCTCGTCATTAAGTTATTTGCTATAAGCTTTCGATACATAGTTACCTAGTCCTTATGACCATGAGATCATGTAAATCACTTATACCGGAAAGGTACTTTGATTACACCAAACACCACTTTGCGTAAATGGGTGGCTATAAAGGTGGGATTAAGTATCCGGAAAGTATGAGTTGAGGCATATGGATCAACAGTGGGATTTGTCCATCCCGATGACGGATAGATATACTCTGGGCCCTCTCGGTGGAATGGCGTCTAATGTCTTGCAAGCATATGAATGAGTTCATAAGAGACCACATACCACGGTACGAGTAAAGAGTACTTGTCAGGAGACGAGGTTGAACAAGGTATAGAGTGATACCGAAGATCAAACCTCGGACAAGTAAAATATCGCGAGACAAAGGGAATTAGTAATATATGTGTATGGTTCATTCGATCACTAAAGTCATCGTTGAATATGTGGGAGCCATTATGGATCTCAGGATCCCGCTATTGGTTATTGGTCGGAGTGAGTACTCAACCATGTCCGCATAGTTCTCGAACCGTAGGGTGACACACTTAAAGTTGGATGTTGAAATGGTAGCACTTGAATTATGGAATGGAGTTCGAATATTTGTTCGGAGTCCCGGATGAGATCCCAGACATCACGAGGAGTTCCGGAATGGTCCGGAGAATAAGATTCATATATAGGATGTCATTTTATGTGAAATAAAATGTCGCGGAAGGTTCTATGGAAGGTTCTAGAAGGTTCTAGAAAAGTCCGGAAGAAACCACCAAGGAAGGTGGAGTCCACAAGGGACTCCACCTCCATGGCCGGCCAGCCCTAGTGGGGGTGGAGTCCCAAGTGGACTCCACCATAGGGGGCCGGCCACCCCCCACATGGGAGGTGGGAATCCCACCTTTGGGTGGGAGTCCTAGTTGGGCTAGGTTTCCCCCTCCTATGGAAGGTTTTGGTTTCGGGTCTTATTCGAAGACTTGGACACCAACACTTGGGATCCACCTATATAATGAGGGGCCAAGGGAGGGGGCCGGCCACCCCAAGACCATAAGCTGGCCGCCCCCTTGAGTGGCCGGCCACCCCCTCCCAAACCCTAGCTTTGCTCCTCCACTTCATATTGCCCGCGTAGCTTAAGCGAAGCTCCGCCGGACTTCTACACCGCCACCGACACCACGCCGTCGTGCTGTCGGATTCAAGAGGAGCTACTACTTCCGCTGCCCGCTGGAACGGGAGGTGGACTTCGTTTTCATCAACAACCGAAGGTGTGACCTTGTAGGGTGGTGCTGCCGGTTGGTGGCGCGGAACCGATCGTGATCAAGATCTTCTACGCGCTTTTGCAAGCGGCAAGTGATCGTCTACCGCAGTAACAAGAGCCTCATCTTGTAGGCTTTGGAATCTCTTCAAGGGTGAGACTCGATACCCCCTCGTTGCTACCGTCTTCTAGATTGCATCTTGGCTTGGATTGCGTGTTCGCCGTAGGAAAATTTTTGTTTTCTATGCAACGTTATCCTTCAAAGGGTATCGAGCCGTGTCTATGCATAGATGGTTGCACGAGTAGAACACAATGGTTTGTGGGCGTTGATGCTCTTGTTATCTTTAGTTTGAGTACTTTGCATCTTTATGGCATAGTGGGATGAAGCGGCTCGGACTAACTTTACATGACCGCGTTCATGAGACTTGTTCCTCGTTCGACATGCAACTTGTATTGCATAAGAGGCTTTGCGGGTGTCTGTCTCTCCTACTATAGTAAAGATTCAATTTACTCTTCTATTGAAAACATTAGTATCAACGTTGTGGTTCATGTTCGTAGGTAGATTAGATCTCTCGAAAACCCTAAACCACGTAAAATATGCAAACCAAATTAGAGACGTCTAACTTGTTTTTGCAGGGTTTGGTGATGTGATATGGCCATAATGTGATGATGAATATGTATGAGATGATCATTATTGTATTGTGGCAACCGCAGAGCCTTATGGTTGTCTTTAAATTTCATGTTGAGTAGTATTTCAAAGTAGTTGTAATAGTTGCTACATGGAGGACAATCATGAAGACGGCGCCATTGACCTTGACGCTACGCCGATGATGATGGAGATCATGCCCGAAGATGATGGAGATCATATCCGTGCTTTGGAGATGAAGATCAAAGGCGCAAGAACAAAAGGGCCATATCATATCACATATGAACTGCATGTGATGTTAATCCTTTTTATGCATCTTATTTTGCTTAGATCGCGACGGTAGCATTATAAGATGATCCCTCACTAAAATCTCAAGATAATAAAGTGTTCATCCTTAGTAGCACCGTTGCCAAGTCTTGTCGTTTCAAGCACCTCGTGATGATCGGGTGTGATAGATTCAATAAGTACATATGACGGGTGCAAGACAGTTTTGCACATGCGGATACTAAGGTGGCCTTGACGAGCCTAGCATGTACAGACATGGTCTCGGAACACGTGATACCGAAAGGTAGAGCATGAATCATATGGTTGATATGATGAACACTTTGAGTGTTCGCCATTGAAATCACACCTTTTCTCGTGATGATCGGGTTTAGGTGCGGTGGATTTGGTTCGTGTGATCACTAAGACAATGCGAGGGATATTGTTTTGAGTGGGAGTTCACTTAGGTTTTTAATTATGTTGAATTAAAATTTGAACTCAATTTGTCATAAACTTAGTCTAAACTATTGCAAATATATGTTGTAGAGATGGCGTCCCCAATCAATTTTAATCAGTTCCTAGAGAAAGAGAAACTTAAGAGCAACGGTAGCAACTTCACCGATGGTTCCGTCATGTGAGGATCTTCCTCTCTGGCGGAAATCTGCAATTTGTGCTTGATGCACCGCTAGGTGACCCTCCTGCAGAAGATGAAACCGATGAAGTAAAAGCTGTTTACGCGACTCGGAAAACTCGGTACTCTCAAGTTCAGTGTGCCATCCTGTGCAGTCTGGAATCCGATCTTCAAAAACGTTTTGAGCACCATGATCCTCATGAGTTGATGAATGAGCTGAAAGCTATATTCGAGACTCATGCGGCCGTGGAATGCTATGAAGCATCGAAACATTTCTTCAGCTGTATGATGGAAGAAGGCAGCTCCGTTAGTGAGCACATGCTCGCCATGACCGGGCATGCGAAGAAACTTCATTGACTTGGGAATAGTGATTCCTAACAGATCGGGATTAATCGTGTCCTTCAATCACCGCCACCAAGTTACAAGAACTTTGTGATGAACTACAATATGCAGAACATGAACAAGGAGTTACCTGAACTCTTTGGCATGCTAAAAGCTGCTGAGATTGAGATCAAGAAAGAGCACCAAGTGTTGATGGTCAACAAGACCACCAGTTTCAAGAAACAGGGGCAAGTCTAAGGGAAAATTCAAGAAGGGTGGCAAGAAAGCTGCCACGCCTCCTATGAAACCTAAGAACGGCCCTAAGCACGATGCTGAGTGCTATTATCGCAAGGAGAAGGGACAACGGAAGCGTAATTGCTCCAAGTATCTGGGCTGATCTGAAGAGCGGCCTTGTCAAGAAGAAGAAAGAAGGTATATTTGATATACATGTTATAGATGTTCATTTCACCGGTTCTCGTTCTAGTACCGGGTATTTGATACTGGTTCGGTTGCTCATATTTGTAACTCGAAACAGGAACTAAAGAATAAACGACAACTGCTGAAAGATGAAGTGACGATGCGCGTTGGAAACGGATCCAAGGTCAATGTGATCGCAGTCGGCACACTTCCTCTACATCTACCTTCGGGATTAGTTTTAAGCCTAAATAATTGCTATTATGTACTGCGTTGAGCATGAACATTATATCTGGATCTTGTTTAATGCAAGACGGTTATTCATTCAAGTCTGAGAATAATGGTTGTTCTATTTTTATGAATAATATCTTTTATGGTCGAGCACCACAAAAGAATGGCTTATTTCTATTAGATCTCGATAGTAGTGATACGCATATACATAACATTGATGCTAAGCGAATTAAACTTAATGATAATTCTACTTATATGTGGCACTGTCGTCTTGGTCATATTGGAGTGAAACGCATGAAGAAACTCCATCCAGATGGATAACTTGAATCACTTGACTTTGAGTCACTTGATAGATGCGAAGCATGTCTAATGGGTAAAATGACAAAGACTCCATTTTCTGGTATGATGGAGCGAGCTACTGACTTATTGGAAATCATACATACAGATGTATGTGGACCAATGAGCGTAGCATCGCGCGGTGGTTATCGTTATGTTCTAACCTTCACAGATGATCTGAGTAGATATGGGTATATCTATTTCATGAAACATAAATCCGAAACTTTCGAGAAGTTTAAGGAATTTCAAAGTGAAGTAGAAAATCAACGTAACAAGAAGATCAAATTTCTACGATCTGATCGTGGAGGTGAATATCTAAGTTATGAGTTTGGCATGCATTTAAAGAAATGCGGAATACTTTCACAATTGACACCGCCGGGAACACCTCAACGAAACGGTGTGTCCGAACGTCGTAATCGAACTCTCTAAGATATGGTTCGTAGTATGATGTCTCTTACTGATTTGCCGTTATCATTTTGGAGTTATGCATTAGAGACAGCCGCATTCACTTTAAATAGAGCACCATCAAAATCCGTAGAAACGACACCGTATGAATTATGGTTTAATAAGAAACCTAAGCTGTCGTTCCTGAAAGTTTGGGGTTGCGAAGCCTATGTAAAGAAGTTACAACCGGACAAGCTAGAACCCAAAGCGGAGAAATGCGTCTTCATAGGATACCCTAAGGAAACTATAGGGTACACTTTCTATCACAGATCCGAAGGCAAAATATTTGTTGCTAAGAACGGAACCTTTCTTGAGAAAGAATTTCTCACTAAAGAAGTGACTGGAAGAAAAGTAGAACTTCGATGAGATTGATGAATCTATACTCGTTGATCGAGTAGCGCGATGCGGAAGTTGTACCTGTACCGCCTACACCGGCAACAGAGGAAGCTAATGATAATGATCATGAAACTTCAAACGAGGAAACTACTGAACCTCGCAGATCGACAAGGGAACGTGCCACTCCTGATTGGTATGATCCTTGTCTAAATGTCATGATTGTGGATAACAATGATGAGGACCCTGCGACGTATGAAGAAGCGATGATGAGCCCAGATTCCAACAAATGGCAAGAAGCCATGAAATCCGAAATGGGATCCATGTATGATAACAAAGTATGGACTTTGGTAGACTTACACGATAGCCGTAAGGCTGTCGAGAATAAATGGATCTTCAAGAGAAAAACAGATGCTGATGGTAATATTACTGTCTATAAAGCTCGACTTGTCGCAAAGGGTTTCCGACAAATTCAAGGAGTTGACTACGATGAGACATTCTCACCTGTAGCGAAGCTAAAATCTGTGAGGATTTTGTTAGCAATAGCTGCATTTTTCGATTATGAGATTTGGCAGATGGATGTCAAAACGGCGTTCCTTAATGGAGACATTGAGGAAGAGTTGTATATGGTACAACCCAAAGGTTTTGTCGATCCTAAAAATGCGACAAAGTATGCAAACTTCAGCGTTCAATCTATGGACTAAAGCAAGCATCAAGAAGTTGGAACCGACGATTTTATAAGGTGATCAAATACTTCGGGTTTATACGGTGTCATGGAGAGGCTGTATTTACAAGAAAGTGAGTGGGAGCTCTGTAGCATTCCTGATATTATATGTAGATGACATATTATTGATCGGGAATGATATAGAACTATTAAGCAGTGTTAAGGGTTATTTGAATAATAGTTTTTCAATGAAAGACCTTTGTGAAGCATCGTATATATTAGGCATCAAGATTTATAGAGATAGATCAAGACGCCTAATAGGGCTATCACAGAGTACATATCTGGACAAGATTCTAAAGAAGTTTAGAATGGACGAAAGTAAGAAAGGGTTCTTACCTATGTTACCAGGCAAGGTATTGAGTAAAAATCAAGGACCGGCTACGGCAGAAGAAAGAGAAAGGATGTGTAACATCCCCTATGCCTCGGCGATAGGATCTATCATGTATGCCATGCTATGTACTAGACCGGATATAGCACATGCCGTTAGTTTGACTAGCGAGATATCAAAGTGATCCAGGAATGGAACACTGGACAGCGGTCAAGAATATCCTGAAGTACTTGAAAAGAACTAAGGATATGTTTCTTTGTTATGGAGGTGACCAAGAGCTCGTTGTAAACGGTTACACCGATGCAAGTTGGAACACTGATCCTGATGACTCTAAGTCACAATCTGGGTATGTGTTTATATTGAATGGTGCTGCAGTAAGCTGGGCAAGCTCGAAGCAGTGCACGGTGGCGAAGTCTTCAACAGAATCAGAGTACATAGCGGCTTCAGAGGCTTCATCGAAGCGGTATGGATGAAGAGGTTCATTGTAGAGCTCGGTGTGGTTCCTAGTGCATTGGACCCATTAATCATTTCTTGTGATAACATGGGTGCCATCGCCAATGCACAAGAGCCAAGGTCACACAAGAGGCTAAAGCATATCAAGCTGCGTTACCACTCGATTCGCGAGTACATCGAAGATGGAGAAGTAAAGATTTGCAAAGTACACACTGATCTGAATGTAGCAGATCCGTTGACTAAAGCTCTCCCTAGGGCAAAGCATGACCAACACCGAATGCCATGGGTGTTAGGTATATTACAATGTAATCTAGATTATTGACTCTAGTGCAAGTGGGAGATCAAGGAGATATGCCCTAGAGGCAATAATAAAGTGGTTATTATTTATATCTTTATGTTTATGATAAATGTTTATATATCATGCTAGAATTGTATTAACCGAAACATTAGTACATGTGTGATATGTAGACAAACAAGAAGTCCCTAGTATGCCTCTTAAACTAGCTTGTTGATTAATGGATGATTAGTTTCATAATCATGAACATTGGATGTTATTAATAACAAGGTTATGTCATTGTGTGAATGATATAATGGACACACCCAATTAAGCGTAGCATAAGATCTCGTCATTAAGTTATTTGCTATAAGCTTTCGATACATAGTTACCTAGTCCTTATGACCATGAGATCATGTAAATCACTTATACCGGAAAGGTACTTTGATTACACCAAACACCACTGCGTAAATGGGTGGCTATAAAGGTGGGATTAAGTATCCGGAAAGTATGAGTTGAGGCATATGGATCAACGGTGGGATTTGTCCATCCCGATGACGGATAGATATACTGGGCCCTCTCGGTGGAATGTCGTCTAATGTCTTGCAAGCATATGAATGAGTTCATAAGAGACCACATACCACGGTACGAGTAAAGAGTACTTGTCGGAGACGAGGTTGAACAAGGTATAGAGTGATACCGAAGATCAAACCTCGGACAAGTAAAATATCGCGAGACAAAGGGAATTGGTAATATATGTGTATGGTTCATTCGATCACTAAAGTCATCGTTGAATATGTGGGAGCCATTATGGATCTCCAGATCCCGCTATTGGTTATTGGTCGGAGTGAGTACTCAACCATGTCCGCATAGTTCTCGAACCGTAGGGTGACACACTTAAAGTTGGATGTTGAAATGGTAGCACTTGAATTATGGAATGGAGTTCGAATATTTGTTCGGAGTCCCGGATGAGATCCCGGACATCACGAGGAGTTCCGGAATGGTCCGGAGAATAAGATTCATATATAGGATGTCATTTTATGTGAAATAAAATGTCGCGGAAGGTTCTATGGAAGGTTCTAGAAGGTTCTAGAAAAGTCCGGAAGAAACCACCAAGGAAGGTGGAGTCCACAAGGGACTCCACCTCCATGGCCGGCCAGCCCTAGTGGGGGTGGAGTCCCAAGTGGACTCCACCATAGGGGGCCGGCCACCCCCCACATGGGAGGTGGGAATCCCACCTTTGGGTGGGAGTCCTAGTTGGGCTAGGTTTCCCCCTCCTATGGAAGGTTTTGGTTTCGGGTCTTATTCGAAGACTTGGACACCAACACTTGGGATCCACCTATATAATGAGGGGCCAAGGGAGGGGGCCGGCCACCCCAAGACCATAAGCTGGCCGCCCCCCTTGAGTGGCCGGCCACCCCCTCCCAAACCCTAGCTTTGCTCCTCCACTCCATATTGCCCGCGTAGCTTAGCGAAGCTCCGCCGGACTTCTACACCGCCACCGACACCACGCCGTCGTGCTGTCGGATTCAAGAGGAGCTACTACTTCCGCTGCCCGCTGGAACGGGGAGGTGGACGTCGTCTTCATCAACAACCGAACGTGTGACCGAGTACGGAGGTGCTGCCCGTTCGTGGCGCCGGAACCGATCGTGATCAAGATCTTCTACGCGCTTTTGCAAGCGGCAAGTGATCGTCTACCGCAGCAACAAGAGTCTCATCTTGTAGGCTTTGGAATCTCTTCAAGGGTGAGACTCGATACCCCCTCGTTGCTACCGTCTTCTAGATTGCATCTTGGCTTGGATTGCGTGTTCGCCGTAGGAAAATTTTTGTTTTCTATGCAACGTTATCCTACAGAGCTGCCACGCCTCCTATGAAACCTAAGAACGGCCCTAAGCCTGATGCTGAGTGCTATTACTGCAAGGAGAAGGGACACTGGAAGCGTAATTGCTCCAAGTATCTGGCTGATCTGAAGAGCGGCCTTGTCAAGAAGAAGAAAGAAGGTATATTTGATATACATGTTATAGATGTTCATTTCACTGGTTCTCGTTCTAGTACCTGGGTATTTGATACTGGTTCGGTTGCTCATATTTGTAACTCGAAACAGGAACTAAAGAATAAACGACAAGCTATTTGAAAGATGAAGTGACGATGCGCGTTGGAAACGGATCCAAGGTCAATGTGATCGCAGTCGGCACACTTCCTCTACATCTACCTTCGGGATTAGTTTTAAGCCTAAATAATTGCTATTATGTACCTGCGTTGAGCATGAACATTATATCTGGATCTTGTTTAATGCAAGACGGTTATTCATTCAAGTCTGAGAATAATGGTTGTTCTATTTTTATGAATAATATCTTTTATGGTCGAGCACCACAAAAGAATGGCTTATTTCTATTAGATCTCGATAGTAGTGATACGCATATACATAACATTGATGCTAAGCGAATTAAACTTAATGATAATTCTACTTATATGTGGCACTGTCGTCTTGGTCATATTGGAGTGAAACGCATGAAGAAACTCCATACTGATGGATTACTTGAATCACTTGACTTTGAGTCACTTGATAGATGCGAAGCATGTCTAATGGGTAAAATGACAAAGACTCCATTTTCTGGTATGATGGAGCGAGCTCATCGACTTATTGGAAATCATACATACAGATGTATGTGGACCAATGAGCGTAGCATCGCGCGGTGGTTATCGTTATGTTCTAACCTTCACAGATGATCTGAGTAGATATGGGTATATCTATTTCATGAAACATAAATCCGAAACTTTCGAGAAGTTTAAGGAATTTCAAAGTGAAGTAGAAAATCAACGTAACAAGAAGATCAAATTTCTACGATCTGATCGTGGAGGTGAATATCTAAGTTATGAGTTTGGCATGCATTTAAAGAAATGCGGAATACTTTCACAATTGACACCGCCGGGAACACCTCAACGAAACGGTGTGTCCGAACGTCGTAATCGAACTCTCTTAGATATGGTTCGTAGTATGATGTCTCTTACTGATTTGCCGTTATCATTTTGGAGTTATGCATTAGAGACAGCCGCATTCACTTTAAATAGAGCACCATCAAAATCCGTAGAAATGACACCGTATGAATTAAGTTTTAATAAGAAAACAAAGCTGTCGTTCCTGAAAGTTTGGGGTTGCGAAGCCTATGTAAAGAAGTTACAACCGGACAAGCTAGAACCCAAAGCGGAGAAATGCGTCTTCATAGGATACCCTAAGGAAACTATAGGGTACACTTTCTATCACAGATCCGAAGGCAAAATATTTGTTGCTAAGAACGGAACCTTTCTTGAGAAAGAATTTCTCACTAAAGAAGTGACTGGAAGAAAAGTAGAACTCGATGAGATTGATGAATCTATACTCGTTGATCAGAGTAGCGCAGTACCGGAAGTTGTACCTGTACACCGGCAACAGAGGAAGCTAATGATAATGATCATGAAACTTCGAACGAGGAAACTACTGAACCTCGCAGATCGACAAGGGAACGTGCCACTCCTGATTGGTATGATCCTTGTCTAAATGTCATGATTGTGGATAACAATGATGAGGACCCTGCGACGTATGAAGAAGCGATGATGAGCCCAGATTCCAACAAATGGCAAGAAGCCATGAAATCCGAAATGGGATCCATGTATGATAACAAAGTATGGACTTTGGTAGACTTACCTGATAGCCGTAAGGCTGTCGAGAATAAATGGATCTTCAAGAGAAAAACAGATGCTGATGGTAATATTACTGTCTATAAAGCTCGACTTGTCGCAAAGGGTTTCCGACAAATTCAAGGAGTTGACTACGATGAGACATTCTCACCTGTAGCGAAGCTAAAATCTGTGAGGATTTTGTTAGCAATAGCTGCATTTTTCGATTATGAGATTTGGCAGATGGATGTCAAAACGGCGTTCCTTAATGGAGACATTGAGGAAGAGTTGTATATGGTACAACCCAAAGGTTTTGTCGATCCTAAAAATGCTGACAAAGTATGCAAACTTCAGCGTTCAATCTATGGACTAAAGCAAGCATCAAGAAGTTGGAACCGACGATTTGATAAGGTGATCAAAGACTTCGGGTTTATACAGTGTCATGGAGAGGCCTGTATTTACAAGAAAGTGAGTGGGAGCTCTGTAGCATTCCTGATATTATATGTAGATGACATATTATTGATCGGGAATGATATAGAACTATTAAGCAGTGTTAAGGGTTATTTGAATAATAGTTTTTCAATGAAAGACCTTGGTGAAGCATCGTATATATTAGGCATCAAGATTTATAGAGATAGATCAAGACGCCTAATAGGGCTATCACAGAGTACATATCTGGACAAGATTCTAAAGAAGTTTAGAATGGACGAAAGTAAGAAAGGGTTCTTACCTATGTTACCGGGCAAGGTATTGAGTAAAAATCAAGGACCGGCTACGGCGGAAGAAAGAGAAAGGATGTGTAACATCCCCTATGCCTCGGCGATGGGATCTATCATGTATGCCATGCTATGTACTAGACCGGATATAGCACATGCTGTTAGTTTGACTAGCAGATATCAAAGTGATCCAGGAATGGAACACTGGACAGCGGTCAAGAATATCCTGAAGTACTTGAAAAGAACTAAGGATATGTTTCTTTGTTATGGAGGTGACCAAGAGCTCGTTGTAAACGGTTACACCGATGCAAGTTGGAACACTGATCCTGATGACTCTAAGTCACAATCTGGGTATGTGTTTATATTGAATGGTGCTGCGATGGTGGGCAAGCTCGAAGCGGTGCACGGTGGCGAAGTCTTCAACGAATCGAGTACATAGCGGCTTCGGAGGCTTCATCGGAAGCGGTATCGATGACGAGGTGCATTGTAGCGCTCGGTGAGGTTCCTAGTGCATTGGACCCATTAATCATTTCTTTGTGATAACATGGGTGCCATCGCCAATGCACAAGAGCCAAGGTCACACAAGAGGCTAAAGCATATCAAGCTGCGTTACCACTCGATTCGCGAGTACATCGAAGATGGAGAAGTAAAGATTTGCAAAGTACACACTGATCTGAATGTAGCAGATCCGTTGACTAAAGCTCTCCCTAGGGCAAAGCATGACCAACACCAGAATGCCATGGGTGTTAGGTATATTACAATGTAATCTAGATTATTGACTCTAGTGCAAGTGGGAGACTGAAGGAGATATGCCCTAGAGGCAATAATAAAGTGGTTATTATTTATATCTTTATGTTTATGATAAATGTTTATATATCATGCTAGAATTGTATTAACCGAAACATTAGTACATGTGTGATATGTAGACAAACAAGAAGTCCCTAGTATGCCTCTTAAACTAGCTTGTTGATTAATGGATGATTAGTTTCATAATCATGAACATTGGATGTTATTAATAACAAGGTTATGTCATTGTGTGAATGATATAATGGACACACCCAATTAAGCGTAGCATAAGATCTCGTCATTAAGTTATTTGCTATAAGCTTTCGATACATAGTTACCTAGTCCTTATGACCATGAGATCATGTAAATCACTTATACCGGAAAGGTACTTTGATTACACCAAACACCACTGCGTAAATGGGTGGCTATAAAGGTGGGATTAAGTATCCGGAAAGTATGAGTTGAGGCATATGGATCAACGGTGGGATTTGTCCATCCCGATGACGGATAGATATACTACAGGCCCTCTCGGTGGAATGTCGTCTAATGTCTTGCAAGCATATGAATGAGTTCATAAGAGACCACATACCACGGTACGAGTAAAGAGTACTTGTCAGGAGACGAGGTTGAACAAGGTATAGAGTGATACCGAAGATCAAACCTCGGACAAGTAAAATATCGCGAGACAAAGGGAATTGGTAATATATGTGTATGGTTCATTCGATCACTAAAGTCATCGTTGAATATGTGGGAGCCATTATGGATCTCCAGATCCCGCTATTGGTTATTGGTCGGAGTGAGTACTCAACCATGTCCGCATAGTTCTCGAACCGTAGGGTGACACACTTAAAGTTGGATGTTGAAATGGTAGCACTTGAATTATGGAATGGAGTTCGAATATTTGTTCGGAGTCCCGGATGAGATCCCGGACATCACGAGGAGTTCCGGAATGGTCCGGAGAATAAGATTCATATATAGGATGTCATTTTATGTGAAATAAAATGTCGCGGAAGGTTCTATGGAAGGTTCTAGAAGGTTCTAGAAAAGTCCGGAAGAAACCACCAAGGAAGGTGGAGTCCACAAGGGACTCCACCTCCATGGCCGGCCAGCCCTAGATGGGGTGGAGTCCCAAGTGGACTCCACCATAGGGGGCCGGCCACCCCCCACATGGGAGGTGGGAATCCCACCTTTGGGTGGGAGTCCTAGTTGGGCTAGGTTTCCCCCTCCTATGGAAGGTTTTGGTTTCGGGTCTTATTCGAAGACTTGGACACCAACACTTGGGATCCACCTATATAATGAGGGGCCAAGGGAGGGGGCCGGCCAACCCCAAGACCATAAGCTGGCCGCCCCCCTTGAGTGGCCGGCCACCCCCCTCCCAAACCCTAGCTTTGCTCCTCCACTCCATATTGCCCGCGTAGCTTAGCGAAGCTCCGCCGGACTTCTACACCGCCACCGACACCACGCCGTCGTGCTGTCGGATTCAAGAGGAGCTACTACTTCCGCTGCCCGCTGGAACGGGGAGGTGGACGTCGTCTTCATCAACAACCGAACGTGTGACCGAGTACGGAGGTGCTGCCCGTTCGTGGCGCCGGAACCGATCGTGATCAAGATCTTCTACGCGCTTTTGCAAGCGGCAAGTGATCGTCTACCGCAGCAACAAGAGCCTCATCTTGTAGGCTTTGGAATCTCTTCAAGGGTGAGACTCGATACCCCCTCGTTGCTACCGTCTTCTAGATTGCATCTTGGCTTGGATTGCGTGTTCGCCGTAGGAAAATTTTTGTTTTCTATGCAACGTTACTGAAGGAGATATGCCCTAGAGGCAATAATAAAGTGGTTATTATTTATATCTTTATGTTTATGATAAATGTTTATATATCATGCTAGAATTGTATTAACCGAAACATTAGTACATGTGTGATATGTAGACAAACAAGAAGTCCCTAGTATGCCTCTTAAACTAGCTTGTTGATTAATGGATGATTAGTTTCATAATCATGAACATTGGATGTTATTAATAACAAGGTTATGTCATTGTGTGAATGATATAATGGACACACCCAATTAAGCATAGCATAAAGATCTCGTCATTAAGTTATTTGCTATAAGCTTTCGATACATAGTTACCTAGTCCTTATGACCATGAGATCATGTAAATCACTTATACCGGAAAGGTACTTTGATTACACCAAACACCACTGCGTAAATGGGTGGCTATAAAGGTGGGATTAAGTATCCGGAAAGTATGAGTTGAGGCATATGGATCAACAGTGGGATTTGTCCATCCCGATGACGGATAGATATACTCTGGGCCCTCTCGGTGGAATGGCGTCTAATGTCTTGCAAGCATATGAATGAGTTCATAAGAGACCACATACCACGGTACGAGTAAAGAGTACTTGTCAGGAGACGAGGTTGAACAAGGTATAGAGTGATACCGAAGATCAAACCTCGGACAAGTAAAATATCGCGAGACAAAGGGAATTGGTAATATATGTGTATGGTTCATTCGATCACTAAAGTCATCGTTGAATATGTGGGAGCCATTATGGATCTCCAGATCCCGCTATTGGTTATTGGTCGGAGTGAGTACTCAACCATGTCCGCATAGTTCTCGAACCGTAGGGTGACACATTTAAAGTTGGATGTTGAAATGGTAGCACTTGAATTATGGAATGGAGTTCGAATATTTGTTCGGAGTCCGGATGAGATCCCAGGACATCACGAGGAGTTCCGGAATGGTCCGGAGAATAAGATTCATATATAGGATGTCATTTTATGTGAAATAAAATGTCGCGGAAGGTTCTATGGAAGGTTCTAGAAGGTTCTAGAAAAGTCCGGAAGAAACCACCAAGGAAGGTGGAGTCCACAAGGGACTCCACCTCCATGGCCGGCCAGCCCTAGTGGGGGTGGAGTCCCAAGTGGACTCCACCATAGGGGGCCGGCCACCCCCCACATGGGAGGTGGGAATCCCACCTTTGGGTGGGAGTCCTAGTTGGGCTAGGTTTCCCCCCTCCTATGGAAGGTTTTGGTTTCGGGTCTTATTCGAAGACTTGGACACCAACACTTGGGATCCACCTATATAATGAGGGGCCAAGGGAGGGGGCCGGCCACCCCAAGACCACAAGCTGGCCGCCCCCCATAGAGTGGCCGGCCACCCCCTCCCAAACCCTAGCTTTGCTCCTCCACTCCATATTGCCCGCGTAGCTTAGCGAAGCTCCGCCGGACTTCTACACCGCCACCGACACCACGCCGTCGTGCTTTCGGATTCAAGAGGAGCTACTACTTCCGCTGCCCGCTGGAACGGGGAGGTGGACGTCGTCTTCATCAACAACCGAACGTGTGACCGAGTACGGAGGTGCTGCCCGTTCGTGGCGCCGGAACCGATCGTGATCAAGATCTTCTACGCGCTTTTGCAAGCGGCAAGTGATCGTCTACCGCAGCAACAAGAGCCTCATCTTGTAGGCTTTGGAATCTCTTCAAGGGTGAGACTCGATACCCCCTCGTTGCTACCGTCTTCTAGATTGCATCTTGGCTTGGATTGCGTGTTCGCCGTAGGAAAATTTTTGTTTTCTATGCAACGTTATCCTTCAGTGGTATCAGAGCCGTGTCTATGCATAGATGGTTGCACGAGTAGAACACAATGGTTTTGTGGGCGTTGATGCTCTTGTTATCTTTAGTTTGAGTACTTTGCATCTTTGTGGCATAGTGGGATGAAGCGGCTCGGACTAACTTTACATGACCGCGTTCATGAGACTTGTTCCTCGTTCGACATGCAACTTGTATTGCATAAGAGGCTTTGCGGGTGTCTGTCTCTCCTACTATAGTGAAGATTCAATTTACTCTTCTATTGACAACATTAGTATCACCATTGTGGTTCATGTTCGTAGGTAGATTAGATCTCTCTCGAAAACCCTAAACCACGTAAAATATGCAAACCAAATTAGAGACGTCTAACTTGTTTTTGCAGGGTTTGGTGATGTGATATGGCCATAATGTGATGATAAATATGTATGAGATGATCATTATTGTATTGTGGCAACCGGCAGGAGCCTTATGGTTGTCTTTAAATTTCATGTTGAGTAGTATTTCAAAGTAGTTGTAATAGTTGCTACATGAGGTGAACAACCATGAAGACGGCGCCATGAACCTTGACGCTACGCCGACGATGATGGAGATCATGCCCGAAGATGATGGAGATCATGTCCATGCTTTGGAGATGAAGATCAAAGGCGCAAAGACAAAAGGGCCATATCATATCACATATGAACTGCATGTGATGTTAATCCTTTTATGCATCTTATTTTGCTTAGATCGCGACGGTAGCATTATAAGATGATCCCTCACATTAATATCAAGATAATAAAGTGTTCTTCCCTCGTATGCACCGTTGTAACAGTTCGTCGTTTGAAGCATCTCGTGATGATCGGATGTGATAGATTCAACGATTCACATACAATGGGTGTAAGCCATGTGGCACACGCGGAATACTTGGGTTTGCTTGACGAGCCTAGCATGTATAGACATGGCCTCGGGACAACGGAAACCGAAAGGTTGAACACGAGTCATATGGATGATATGATCAACATGTTGATGTTCACCATTGAAGCTACATCATCTCACGTGATGATCGGTTTTGGTGTAGTGGATTTGGATCGTGTACCACTTAACAACTATGAGGGATGTTGTATTAAGTGGGAGTTCATTAGTAATTAGATTAAAACATGAACTAATTATCATAAACATAGTCTGAGTAGTATTTTGAATTAATTTTGTAGTATTGGCATCCGTTTTCTACCATGCGCTAGTCTTGTTATTGAGATAGAAATCGTTAAAATCGACAAGTAACTACGGATTGGTACCGTATTGTTAAAGAATCAAGAATTGATTAAGTCCTATTGCAAACTTTTAGTAAACCCCACATTGTTGATTCAAAGAGCTAAGGTTTCAATTAGTACCTAAAGTTATCTTGTCTCCGTCAAACTTGAAGTTCAAATTTGTTTGAAAAGTAAGGAGCTGAAAAATTTAGTTTTCAGGAATAATCAAGGTATGAGATATATGTGATATCTAAGACCTTATTGCAAGATGATAGAATATAAATTTGGTGAGACTACATAAACTCATAAGTTTTATGAGAATGTATGAAGGTTGAAGACGCCAGGCGTCACAATCCTCCAACTATTGGGGCACTAATAATATTCGCATATCCATGAAGTTATCATCCTTAGTAAGCACCGTTGCTAAGACTCGTCGTATCGAAGCATCGTGATGATCGGGTGTTATAGATTCTACGTGTGCTTACAACGGGTGCAAACCAGATTTGCACATGCGAATACTAAGGTTAAACTTTATGAGCCTAGCATGTACAGACATGGTCTCAAAAAGTTGTCATGAATTGATGGATAAAAATATGAGTGAAATTGTTCATATTACAAAGTTACTAATAAGTGAAATCTAGAACACTTGTCATATGATGATCAACTTCAAAGTAAGAACCTCAAGGTTATTGGTATTTGACCAACAAACCTAGAAGTTATTGATGTTAAAGTGTTTTTCTGAATAATGAGGAAAGCTAAAAGAGAAACTGCAAAAGATATTTTGGCAAAAAGAAAGAAAAGACTAGAAAGTCTAGCTCAGGTGTATATAAATAATATACATGTTATGGTTGTATTCCTAGTTAGGTCACACAATGAAATTCTTGGGTATTTGTACCATATTGGTTGGTATGAAGTGTCATACAAAACAACGCAATACAAGAATACAATGGCCTAAGTGACTGACAAGGAATATGATAAGAATGCACGTCTGGAACAAAAATAAAGTGTTATTATGTTTGTCGTTGGCATTCTATCTAGCCCTTAGAATTTATAATAAAGAACTTAATAATTGTTATTTTGCTCTGGTCAAATGAAAACAATGAGTTGTTCAAATTATGACATTACTCCATGTACGATGGATAAGTTATTATAAATCTTAATGGTGAAACACACATACATAACACTGACGCTAAAATGCCATAAGGCAAATGATTTGAATTCCACTTATTTGTGGAACCGCCATTTAGGTCATGTTAGAAAGGAACGCATGAAGGAACTCCATGCAAATGGATTTTTGGAGTCATTTGATTTTTGAATCGTTTGGCGCTTGCAAATCTTTTCTAAAGAGAATGATTAAAATACCGTTCATAGGCCAAAAGTTGAACGGGCAACTAACTTAGTGGAAAAATACATGATGATGTATGTGGTTCACTGGGCATGGTTGTGTGCGGGAGATTCTTCTACTTCATGAAAACTTTCAACAATGAATTGAGTATATATATGTGGATATATTCAATAAGGAAGAAGTTTGAAACATTTGAATGGATTCAAATAAATTTCAGCATGAATTGGAAATCATCGTAATAGAAAAGTCAAATATCTATGATTGAATCATGGTGGAAATATTTGAATTACGAGTTTTAGCGAACATCTAAAAGAGTTATGAAATTGTTCTACAACTCACATTTCTTAGAGTATCATAATGATGATATAGTATCCGAGATATGTATCCAAGCCTTGTTGGATTAATGATGAGATAAAATATTATGACGCCATTATATTTTTGTGGATTATGCTTTAGTGACTACCGCTTTTACACTGAATAGAGCATCATCATGATCCGTAGAAATGACACCATACTAGTTATGGCATGGGTATAAACCCTAATAGTCCTTTCTTTAAATTTTGGTCTAAAAGTTAACAACCAGAATCGGATGAATGTCTTTGTTGGTTATCCCAGAGAATTGATTGGGAATTCTTCTCACTATGGAGACAAAGACAAAAGTGTTTGTCAATGTTTCTTATTTCCAAGAAATTGTTTCTAGTGAAGTATTTGAGTGGGAGGACAATATAATTTGATAAAGTTTATGAACACGAGCATAATGATCGAGTAGCGCGGCATCGGAATTGGTTTCAGAAGCGGCCACGACGATCATGGCTCCCATGACTACAAAAGTGTTTTAGCCATGGAGATCGAAGTACATATTGAACCTTGTAGGTATGGTTTACTTTGTGATCAAATAAATGATTTGTGGACAAAGGATTGATTTTGAACAATGATAAACCAACTACAAACAAAGAAGTTATGATGGGCCCTGACTCCGTTAAAATGGCTATACGCCATGAAATCCAAGATAGATAAATACTTTTTGTTGAAAGTAAATGGATCTATTAAATTGATGGACTTGGATGGAATATCCTTAAAAGAAGCTCGACTTGTCGAAAAATTGTTTACGACAAAGTTCAAAGAGTTGACTACGATAAGATTAGATCTTCCGTAGTAATGCTTATAGTCTATGTGGATTATTCTAGTAATCACTACATATTTCTTTTATGAGATATGTTAGTAGGATGGCAAAATACGCTAGTTAACAGAAGTGTGTATTAAAGGTGTATACTAGATACAACCAAGAGTTTTGCTGATCCATGGAATACTAGATAGGTATACAAACTTCAATTGGATGAAGTGAGTATCGCGGAGTTTGAATCTTCACCAGATGAAATAGTCAAAGAGTTTTTGATTTCATCAGAAATGATGAAGAGGCTTGCATTTGCAAGAAATTAAGTGGGAGCGCTAAGACACATTTATAATACTTTATGTAGGTGACATATAGTTGGTTATAAATGATGTAATTATATACTTGATTAAAAGGATATGGACTGAAACAAATTTAGTGTCAAGATCTATGAAGATAGATTGAAACACATAAATAAGTTTAAGTCAAAGTACATATGATGGATATTGAAGTAGTTCAATATAGAAATATTAAGAAAATGTTCTTGTCATGTGAAGGTTTAACAAGACTTGAGTGTATCTGACACTCGATGAGTAAAAACACATGAGTGATTTTAGATCACGAATAAAATGTACACAATCAGATATCATGTGCTATAAAGTGTTATGAGCATATACCAGAATGATTCATATGATGATCATTGGACGACAGTAAGAATATCCTTGAGTACTTTAGAAGACTAAGGATATATATATATATTTGTATGAAGAAATGACAAACAAATCGCTGTAAGGTGTTACACCGATATTGGTTTTGTCACATATAAAATATAATTTCAATCTCAAATTAGACTAAGTGTTGTTTAAAAGGTAGCATAATGAGCTAGAAGTTGTCTATGCTAGATTTAGAAGAGTTCTAAATATTGTGACGGATTCTACAAAAGAAGGCAGAGTATGTCATTGTTTTTGACAATGACAAAGGATGTTAAGTCAAGAGGTTCTTTGAGAACATGGTGTAGTTCCGACGGAATCAGAACTTTGAAGCTATATTGTGTATGACAATATTAGTGACATATTTCAGACCGCGGAATTAAGGTTCCACCAGAAAACCAAACATATTTAATGCCGACTCATTTGGAAATGAGTGATGCGTTGAGACGCAAATGAATTACAAAATACATACGTTTCTGAGCGTGTCAGATCCGTTGACTAAAAACCTCTCCCGTGAGCAATACATGATAAAACACCGGAAGGCCAAGGTGTTATATCTTTACAAATGTAAACTAGATTATTGACTCTAGTGCAAGTGGGAGACTGAAGGAGATATGCCCTAGAGGCAATAATAAAGTGGTTATTATTTATATCTTTATGTTTATGATAAATGTTTATATATCATGCTAGAATTGTATTAACCGAAACATTAGTACATGTGTGATATGTAGACAAACAAGAAGTCCCTAGTATGCCTCTTAAACTAGCTTGTTGATTAATGGATGATTAGTTTCATAATCATGAACATTGGATGTTATTAATAACAAGGTTATGTCATTGTGTGAATGATATAATGGACACACCCAATTAAGCATAGCATAAAGATCTCGTCATTAAGTTATTTGCTATAAGCTTTCGATACATAGTTACCTAGTCCTTATGACCATGAGATCATGTAAATCACTTATACCGGAAAGGTACTTTGATTACACCAAACACCACTGCGTAAATGGGTGGCTATAAAGGTGGGATTAAGTATCCGGAAAGTATGAGTTGAGGCATATGGATCAACAGTGGGATTTGTCCATCCCGATGACGGATAGATATACTCTGGGCCCTCTCGGTGGAATGGCGTCTAATGTCTTGCAAGCATATGAATGAGTTCATAAGAGACCACATACCACGGTACGAGTAAAGAGTACTTGTCAGGAGACGAGGTTGAACAAGGTATAGAGTGATACCGAAGATCAAACCTCGGACAAGTAAAATATCGCGAGACAAAGGGAATTAGTAATATATGTGTATGGTTCATTCGATCACTAAAGTCATCGTTGAATATGTGGGAGCCATTATGGATCTCCAGATCCCGCTATTGGTTATTGGTCGGAGTGAGTACTCAACCATGTCCGCATAGTTCTCGAACCGTAGGGTGACACACTTAAAGTTGGATGTTGAAATGGTAGCACTTGAATTATGGAATGGAGTTCGAATATTTGTTCGGAGTCCCGGATGAGATCCCGGACATCACGAGGAGTTCCGGAATGGTCCGGAGAATAAGATTCATATATAGGATGTCATTTTATGTGAAATAAAATGTCGCGGAAGGTTCTATGGAAGGTTCTAGAAGGTTCTAGAAAAGTCCGGAAGAAACCACCAAGGAAGGTGGAGTCCACAAGGGACTCCACCTCCATGGCCGGCCAGCCCTAGTGGGGGTGGAGTCCCAAGTGGACTCCACCATAGGGGGCCGACCACCCCCACATGGGAGGTGGGAATCCCACCTTTGGGTGGGAGTCCTAGTTGGGCTAGGTTTCCCCCTCCTATGGAAGGTTTTGGTTTCGGGTCTTATTCGAAGACTTGGACACCAACACTTGGGATCCACCTATATAATGAGGGGCCAAGGGAGGGGGCCGGCCACCCCAAGACCATAAGCTGGCCGCCCCCCTTGAGTGGCCGGCCACCCCCTCCCAAACCCTAGCTTTGCTCCTCCACTCCATATTGCCCGCGTAGCTTAGCGAAGCTCCGCCGGACTTCTACACCGCCACCGACACCACGCCGTCGTGCTGTCGGATTCAAGAGGAGCTACTACTTCCGCTGCCCGCTGGAACGGGAGGTGGACGTCGTCTTCATCAACAACCGAACGTGTGACCGAGTACGGAGGTGCTGCCCGTTCGTGGCGCCGGAACCGATCGTGATCAAGATCTTCTACGCGCTTTTGCAAGCGGCAAGTGATCGTCTACCGCAGTAACAAGAGCCTCATCTTGTAGGCTTTGGAATCTCTTCAAGGGTGAGACTCGATACCCCCTCGTTGCTACCGTCTTCTAGATTGCATCTTGGCTTGGATTGCGTGTTCGCCGTAGGAAAATTTTTGTTTTCTATGCAACGTTATCCTTCAGTGGTATCAGAGCCGTGTCTATGCATAGATGGTTGCACGAGTAGAACACAATGGTTTGTGGGCGTTGATGCTCTTGTTATCTTTAGTTTGAGTACTTTGCATCTTTATGGCATAGTGGGATGAAGCGGCTCGGACTAACTTTACATGACCGCGTTCATGAGACTTGTTCCTCGTTCGACATGCAACTTGTATTGCATAAGAGGCTTTGCGGGTGTCTGTCTCTCCTACTATAGTAAAGATTCAATTTACTCTTCTATTGAAAACATTAGTATCAACGTTGTGGTTCATGTTCGTAGGTAGATTAGATCTCTCTCGAAAACCCTAAACCACGTAAAATATGCAAACCAAATTAGAGACGTCTAACTTGTTTTTGCAGGGTTTGGTGATGTGATATGGCCATAATGTGATGATGAATATGTATGAGATGATCATTATTGTATTGTGGCAACCGGCAGGAGCCTTATGGTTGTCTTTAAATTTCATGTTGAGTAGTATTTCAAAGTAGTTGTAATAGTTGCTACATGGAGGACAATCATGAAGACGGCGCCATTGACCTTGGCCTTACGCCGATGATGATGGAGATCATGCCCGAAGATGATGGAGATCATATCCGTGCTTTGGAGATGAAGATCAAAGGCGCAAGAACAAAAGGGCCATATCATATCACATATGAACTGCATGTGATGTTAATCCTTTTTATGCATCTTATTTTGCTTAGATCGCGACGGTAGCATTATAAGATGATCCCTCACTAAAATCTCAAGATAATAAAGTGTTCATCCTTAGTAGCACCGTTGCCAAGTCTTGTCGTTTGAAGCACCTCGTGATGATCGGGTGTGATAGATTCAATAAGTACATATGACGGGTGCAAGACAGTTTTGCACATGCGGATACTAAGGTGGCCTTGACGAGCCTAGCATGTACTGACATGGTCTCTGAACACTTGATACCGAAAGGTAGAGCATGAATCATATGGTTGATATGATGAACACTTTGAGTGTTCGCCATTGAAATCACACCTTTTCTCGTGATGATCGGGTTTAGGTGCGGTGGATTTGGTTCGTGTGATCACTAAGACAATGCGAGGGATATTGTTTTGAGTGGGAGTTCACTTAGGTTTTTAATTATGTTGAATTAAAATTTGAACTCAATTTGTCATAAACTTAGTCTAAACTATTGCAAATATATGTTGTAGAGATGGCGTCCCCAATCAATTTTAATCGGTTCCTAGAGAAAGAGAAACTTAAGAGCAACGGTAGCAACTTCACCGATTGGTTCCGTCATGTGAGGATCTTCCTCTCTCGCGGAAATCTGCAATTGTGCTTGATGCACCGCTAGGTGACCCTCCTGAGAAGATGAATCCGATGAAGTAAAAGCTGTTTACGCGACTCGGAAAACTCGGTACTCTCAAGTTCGGTGTGCCATCCTGTGCGATCTGGAATCCGATCTTCAAAAACGTTTTGAGCACCATGATCCTCATGAGTTGATGAATGAGCTGAAAGCTATATTCGAGACTCATGCGGCCGTGGAATGCTATGAAGCATCGAAACATTTCTTCAGGTGTATGATGGAAGAAGGCAGCTCCGTTAGTGAGCACATGCTCGCCATGACCGGGCATGCGAAGAAACTCGATGACTTGGGAATAGTGATTCCTAACAGATCGGGGATTAATCGTGTCCTTCAATCACTGCCACCAAGTTACAAGAACTTTGTGATGAACTACAATATGCGAACATGAACAAGGAGTTACTGAACTCTTTGGCATGCTAAAAGCTGCTGAGATTGAGATCAAGAAAGAGCACCAAGTGTTGATGGTCAACAAGACCACCAGTTTCAAGAAACAGGGGCAAGTCTAAGGAAAATTCAAGAAGGGTGGCAAGAAAGCTGCCACGCCTCCTATGAAACCTAAGAACGGCCCTAAGCACGATCTTGAGTGCTATTCTGCAAGGAGAAGGGACAACTTTAAGCGTAATTGCTCCAAGTATCTGGCTGATCTGAAGAAGCGGCCTTGTCAAGAAGAAGAAAGAAGGTATATTTGATATACATGTTATAGATGTTCATTTCAACGGTTCTCGTTCTAGTACACGGGTATTTGATCTTGGTTCGGTTGCTCATATTTGTAACTCGAAACAGGAACTAAAGAATAAACGACAAGCTGAAAGATGAAGTGACGATGCGCGTTGGAAACGGATCCAAGGTCAATGTGATCGCAGTCGGCACACTTCCTCTACATCTACCTTCGGGATTAGTTTTAAGCCTAAATAATTGCTATTATGTACTGCGTTGAGCATGAACATTATATCTGGATCTTGTTTAATGCAAGACGGTTATTCATTCAAGTCTGAGAATAATGGTTGTTCTATTTTTATGAATAATATCTTTTATGGTCGAGCACCACAAAAGAATGGCTTATTTCTATTAGATCTCGATAGTAGTGATACGCATATACATAACATTGATGCTAAGCGAATTAAACTTAATGATAATTCTACTTATATGTGGCACTTGTCGTCTTGGTCATATTGGAGTGAAACGCATGAAGAAACTCCATCTTGATGGATTACTTGAATCACTTGACTTTGAGTCACTTGATAAATGCGAAGCATGTCTAATGGGTAAAATGACAAAGACTCCATTTTCTGGTATGATGGAGCGAGCTGCGACTTATTGGAAATCATACATACGAGATGTATGTGGACCAATGAGCGTAGCATCGCGCGGTGGTTATCGTTATGTTCTAACCTTCACGGATGATCTGAGTAGATATGGGTATATCTATTTCATGAAACATAAATCCGAAACTTTCGAGAAGTTTAAGGAATTTCAAAGTGAAGTAGAAAATCAACGTAACAAGAAGATCAAATTTCTACGATCTGATCGTGGAGGTGAATATCTAAGTTATGAGTTTGGCATGCATTTAAAGAAATGCGGAATACTTTCACAATTGACACCGCCGGGAACACCTCAACGAAGCGGTGTGTCCGAACGTCGTAATCGAACTCTCTTAGATATGGTTCGTAGTATGATGTCTCTTACTGATTTGCCGTTATCATTTTGGAGTTATGCATTAGAGACAGCCGCATTCACTTTAAATAGAGCACCATCAAAATCCGTAGAAACGACACCGTATGAATTATGGTTTAATAAGAAACCTAAGCTGTCGTTCCTGAAAGTTTGGGGTTGCGAAGCCTATGTAAAGAAGTTACAACCGGACAAGCTAGAACCCAAAGCGGAGAAATGCGTCTTCATAGGATACCCTAAGGAAACTATAGGGTACACTTTCTATCACAGATCCGAAGGCAAAATATTTGTTGCTAAGAACGGAACCTTTCTTGAGAAAGAATTTCTCACTAAAGAAGTGACTGGAAGAAAAGTAGAACTTCGATGAGATTGATGAATCTATACTCGTTGATCGAGTAGCGCGATCCGGAAGTTGTACACTGTGCCGCCTACACCGGCAACGAGAGGAAGCTAATGATAATGATCATGAAACTTGAACGAGGAAACTACTGAACCTCGCAGATCGACAAGGGAACGTGCCACTCCTGATTGGTATGATCCTTGTCTAAATGTCATGATTGTGGATAACAATGATGAGGACCCTGCGACGTATGAAGAAGCGATGATGAGCCCAGATTCCAACAAATGGCAAGAAGCCATGAAATCCGAAATGGGATCCATGTATGATAACAAAGTATGGACTTTGGTAGACTTACCTGATAGCCGTAAGGCTGTCGAGAATAAATGGATCTTCAAGAGAAAAACAGATGCTGATGGTAATATTACTGTCTATAAAGCTCGACTTGTCGCAAAGGGTTTCCGACAAATTCAAGGAGTTGACTACGATGAGACATTCTCACCTGTAGCGAAGCTAAAATCTGTGAGGATTTTGTTAGCAATAGCTGCATTTTTCGATTATGAGATTTGGCAGATGGATGTCAAAACGGCGTTCCTTAATGGAGACATTGAGGAAGAGTTGTATATGGTACAACCCAAAGGTTTTGTCGATCCTAAAAATGCTGACAAAGTATGCAAACTTCAGCGTTCAATCTATGGACTAAAGCAAGCATCAAGAAGTTGGAACCGACGATTTGATAAGGTGATCAAAGACTTCGGGTTTATACAGTGTCATGGAGAGGCCTGTATTTACAAGAAAGTGAGTGGGAGCTCTGTAGCATTCCTGATATTATATGTAGATGACATATTATTGATCGGGAATGATATAGAACTATTAAGCAGTGTTAAGGGTTATTTGAATAATAGTTTTTCAATGAAAGACCTTGGTGAAGCATCGTATATATTAGGCATCAAGATTTATAGAGATAGATCAAGACGCCTAATAGGGCTATCACAGAGTACATATCTGGACAAGATTCTAAAGAAGTTTAGAATGGACGAAAGTAAGAAAGGGTTCTTACCTATGTTACCAGGCAAGGTATTGAGTAAAAATCAAGGACCGGCTACGGCAGAAGAAAGAGAAAGGATGTGTAACATCCCCTATGCCTCGGCAGTAGGATCTATCATGTATGCCATGCTATGTACTAGACCGGATATAGCACATGCTGTTAGTTTGACTAGCAGATATCAAAGTGATCCAGTAATGGAACACTGGACAGCGGTCAAGAATATCCTGAAGTACTTGAAAAGAACTAAGGATATGTTTCTTTGTTATGGAGGTGACCAAGAGCTCGTTGTAAACGGTTACACCGATGCAAGTTGGAACACTGATCCTGATGACTCTAAGTCACAATCTGGGTATGTGTTTATATTGAATGGTGCTGCGATGGTGGGCAAGCTCGAAGCAGTGCACGATGGCGAAGTCTTCAACAGAATCAGAGTACATAGCGGCTTCAGAGGCTTCATCAGAAGCGGTATGGATGAAGAGGTTCATTGTAGAGCTCGGTATGGTTCCTAGTGCATTGGACCCATTAATCATTTACTGTGATAACATGGGTGCCATCGCCAATGCACAAGAGCCAAGGTCACACAAGAGGCTAAAGCATATCAAGCTGCGTTACCACTCGATTCGCGAGTACATCGAAGATGGAGAAGTAAAGATTTGCAAAGTACACACTGATCTGAATGTAGCAGATCCGTTGACTAAAGCTCTCCCTAGGGCAAAGCATGACCAACACCAGAATGCCATGGGTGTTAGGTATATTACAATGTAATCTAGATTATTGACTCTAGTGCAAGTGGGAGACTGAAGGAGATATGCCCTAGAGGCAATAATAAAGTGGTTATTATTTATATCTTTATGTTTATGATAAATGTTTATATATCATGCTAGAATTGTATTAATCGAAACATTAGTACATGTGTGATATGTAGACAAACAAGAAGTCCCTAGTATGCCTCTTAAACTAGCTTGTTGATTAATGGATGATTAGTTTCATAATCATGAACATTGGATGTTATTAATAACAAGGTTATGTCATTGTGTGAATGATATAATGGACACACCCAATTAAGCGTAGCATAAGATCTCGTCATTAAGTTATTTGCTATAAGCTTTCGATACATAGTTACCTAGTCCTTATGACCATGAGATCATGTAAATCACTTATACCGGAAAGGTACTTTGATTACACCAAACACCACTGCGTAAATGGGTGGCTATAAAGGTGGGATTAAGTATCCGGAAAGTATGAGTTGAGGCATATGGATCAACAGTGGGATTTGTCCATCCCGATGACGGATAGATATACTCTGGGCCCTCTCGGTGGAATGTCGTCTAATGTCTTGCAAGCATATGAATGAGTTCATAAGAGACCACATACCACGGTACGAGTAAAGAGTACTTGTCAGGAGACGAGGTTGAACAAGGTATAGAGTGATACCGAAGATCAAACCTCGGACAAGTAAAATATCGCGAGACAAAGGGAATTGGTAATATATGTGTATGGTTCATTCGATCACTAAAGTCATCGTTGAATATGTGGGAGCCATTATGGATCTCCAGATCCCGCTATTGGTTATTGGTCGGAGTGAGTACTCAACCATGTCCGCATAGTTCTCGAACCGTAGGGTGACACACTTAAAGTTGGATGTTGAAATGGTAGCACTTGAATTATGGAATGGAGTTCGAATATTTGTTCGGAGTCCCGGATGAGATCCCGGACATCACGAGGAGTTCCGGAATGGTCCGGAGAATAAGATTCATATATAGGATGTCATTTTATGTGAAATAAAATGTCGCGGAAGGTTCTATGGAAGGTTCTAGAAGGTTCTAGAAAAGTCCGGAAGAAACCACCAAGGAAGGTGGAGTCCACAAGGGACTCCACCTCCATGGCCGGCCAGCCCTAGTGGGGGTGGAGTCCCAAGTGGACTCCACCATAGGGGGCCGGCCACCCCCACATGGGAGGTGGGAATCCCACCTTTGGGTGGGAGTCCCTAGTTGGGCTAGGTTTCCCCCCTCCTATGGAAGGTTTTGGTTTCGGGTCTTATTCGAAGACTTGGACACCAACACTTGGGATCCACCTATATAATGAGGGGCCAAGGGAGGGGGCCGGCCACCCCAAGACCATAAGCTGGCCGCCCCCCTTGAGTGGCCGGCCACCCCCTCCCAAACCCTAGCTTTGCTCCTCCACTCCATATTGCCCGCGTAGCTTAGCGAAGCTCCGCCGGACTTCTACACCGCCACCGACACCACGCCGTCGTCTTTGTCGGATTCAAGAGGAGCTACTACTTCCGCTGCCCGCTGGAACGGGGAGGTGGACGTCGTCTTCATCAACAACCGAACGTGTGACCGAGTACGGAGGTGCTGCCCGTTCGTGGCGCCGGAACCGATCGTGATCAAGATCTTCTACGCGCTTTTGCAAGCGGCAAGTGATCGTCTACCGCAGCAACAAGAGCCTCATCTTGTAGGCTTTGGAATCTCTTCAAGGGTGAGACTCGATACCCCCTCGTTGCTACCGTCTTCTAGATTGCATCTTGGCTTGGATTGCGTGTTCGCCGTAGGAAAATTTTTGTTTTCTATGCAACGTTCTCCTACAGTGGTATCAGAGCCAGGTTGTATTGCATAAGAGGCTTTGCGTAGCATAAGATCTCGTCATTAAGTTATTTGCTATAAGCTTTCGATACATAGTTACCTAGTCCTTATGACCATGAGATCATGTAAATCACTTATACCGGAAAGGTACTTTGATTACACCAAACACCACTGCGTAAATGGGTGGCTATAAAGGTGGGATTAAGTATCCGGAAAGTATGAGTTGAGGCATATGGATCAACAGTGGGATTTGTCCATCCCGATGACGGATAGATATACTCTGGGCCCTCTCGGTGGAATGTCGTCTAATGTCTTGCAAGCATATGAATGAGTTCATAAGAGACCACATACCACGGTACGAGTAAAGAGTACTTGTCAGGAGACGAGGTTGAACAAGGTATAGAGTGATACCGAAGATCAAACCTCGGACAAGTAAAATATCGCGAGACAAAGGGAATTAGTAATATATGTGTATGGTTCATTCGATCACTAAAGTCATCGTTGAATATGTGGGAGCCATTATGGATCTCCAGATCCCGCTATTGGTTATTGGTCGGAGTGAGTACTCAACCATGTCCGCATAGTTCTCGAACCGTAGGGTGACACACTTAAAGTAAGAACCTCAAGGTTATTGGTATTTGACCAACAAACCTAGAAGTTATTGATGTTAAAGTGTTTTTCTGAATAATGAGGAAAGCTAAAAGAGAAACTGCAAAAGATATTTTGGCAAAAAGAAAGAAAAGACTAGAAAGTCTAGCTCAGGTGTATATAAATAATATACATGTTATGGTTGTATTCCTAGTTAGGTCACACAATGAAATTCTTGGGTATTTGTACCATATTGGTTGGTATGAAGTGTCATACAAAACAACGCAATACAAGAATACAATGGCCTAAGTGACTGACAAGGAATATGATAAGAATGCACGTCTGGAACAAAAATAAAGTGTTATTATGTTTGTCGTTGGCATTCTATCTAGCCCTTAGAATTTATAATAAAGAACTTAATAATTGTTATTTTGCTCTGGTCAAATGAAAACAATGAGTTGTTCAAATTATGACATTACTCCATGTACGATGGATAAGTTATTATAAATCTTAATGGTGAAACACACATACATAACACTGACGCTAAAATGCCATAAGGCAAATGATTTGAATTCCACTTATTTGTGGAACCGCCATTTAGGTCATGTTAGAAAGGAACGCATGAAGGAACTCCATGCAAATGGATTTTGGAGTCATTTGATTTTTGAATCGTTTGGCGCTTGCAAATCTTTTCTAAAGAGAATGATTAAAATACCGTTCATAGGCCAAAAGTTGAACGGGCAACTAACTTAGTGGAAAAATACATGATGATGTATGTGGTTCACTGGGCATGGTTGTGTGCGGGAGATTCTTCTACTTCATGAAAACTTTCAACAATGAATTGAGTATATATATGTGGAAGAAGTTTGAAACATTTGAATGGATTCAAATAAATTTCAGCATGAATTGGAAATCATCGTAATAGAAAAGTCAAATATCTATGATTGAATCATGGTGGAAATATTTGAATTACGAGTTTTAGCGAACATCTAAAAGAGTTATGAAATTGTTCTACAACTCACATTTCTTAGAGTATCATAATGATGATATAGTATCCGAGATATGTATCCAAGCCTTGTTGGATTAATGATGAGATAAAATATTATGACGCCATTATATTTTTGTGGATTATGCTTTAGTGACTACCGCTTTTACCTTTGAATAGAGCATCATCATGATCCGTAGAAATGACACCATACTAGTTATGGCATGGGTATAAACCCTAATAGTCCTTTCTTTAAATTTTGGTCTAAAAGTTAACAACCAGAATCGGATGAATGTCTTTGTTGGTTATCCCAGAGAATTGATTGGGAATTCTTCTCACTATGGAGACAAAGACAAAAGTGTTTGTCAATGTTTCTTATTTCCAAGAAATTGTTTCTAGTGAAGTATTTGAGTGGGAGGACAATATAATTTGATAAAGTTTATGAACCTGAGCATAATGATCAGAGTAGCGCAGCATCGGAATTGGTTTCAGAAGCGGCCACGACGATCATGGCTCCCATGACTACAAAAGTGTTTTAGCCATGGAGATCGAAGTACATATTGAACCTTGTAGGTATGGTTTACTTTGTGATCAAATAAATGATTTGTGGACAAAGGATTGATTTTGAACAATGATAAACCAACTACAAACAAAGAAGTTATGATGGGCCCTGACTCCGTTAAAATGGCTATACGCCATGAAATCCAAGATAGATAAATACTTTTTGTTGAAAGTAAATGGATCTATTAAATTGATGGACTTGGATGGAATATCCTTAAAAGAAGCTCGACTTGTCGAAAAATTGTTTACGACAAAGTTCAAAGAGTTGACTACGACAAGATTAGATCTTCCGTAGCAATGCTTAAAGTCTATATGGATTATTCTAGTAATCACTACATATTTCCTTTATGAAATATGTTAGTAGGATGGCAAAATACATTACTTATCAGAAGTATGTATTAAAGGTGTATACTAGATACAACCAAGAGTTTTGCTGATCCATGGAATACTAGATAGGTATACAAACTTCAATTGGATGAAGTGAGTATCGCGGAGTTTGAATCTTCACCAGATGAAATAGTCAAAGAGTTTTTGATTTCATCAGAAATGATGAAGAGGCTTGCATTTGCAAGAAATTAAGTGGGAGCGCTAAGACACATTTATAATACTTTATGTAGGTGACATATAGTTGGTTATAAATGATGTAATTATATACTTGATTAAAAGGATATGGACTGAAACAAATTTAGTGTCAAGATCTATGAAGATAGATTGAAACACATAAATAAGTTTAAGTCAAAGTACATATGATGGATATTGAAGTAGTTCAATATAGAAATATTAAGAAAATGTTCTTGTCATGTGAAGGTTTAACAAGACTTGAGTGTATCTGACACTCGATGAGTAAAAACACATGAGTGATTTTAGATCACGAATAAAATGTACACAATCAGATATCATGTGCTATAAAGTGTTATGAGCATATACCAGAATGATTCATATGATGATCATTGGACGACAGTAAGAATATCCTTGAGTACTTTAGAAGACTAAGGATATATATATATATTTGTATGAAGAAATGACAAACAAATCGCTGTAAGGTGTTACACCGATATTGGTTTTGTCACATATAAAATATAATTTCAATCTCAAATTAGACTAAGTGTTGTTTAAAATGGTATCAGAGCCGTGTCTATGCATAGATGGTTGCACGAGTAGAACACAATGGTTTGTGGGCGTTGATGCTCTTGTTATCTTTAGTTTGAGTACTTTGCATCTTTGTGGCATAGTGGGATGAAGCGGCTCGGACTAACTTTACATGACCGCGTTCATGAGACTTGTTCCTCGTTCAACATGCAACTTGTATTGCATAAGAGGCTTTGCGGGTGTCTGTCTCTCCAGCTATAGTGAAGATTCAATTTACTCTTCTATTGACAACACTAGTATCACCGTTGTGGTTCATGTTCGTAGGTAGATTAGATCTTACTCGAAAACCCTAAACCACGTAAAATATGCAAACCAAATTAGAGACGTCTAACTTGTTTTTGCAGGGTTTGGTGATGTGATATGGCCATAATGTGATGATGAATATGTATGAGATGATCATTATTGTATTGTGGCAACCGGCAGGAGCCTTATGGTTGTCTTTAAATTTCATGTTGAGTAGTATTTCAAAGTAGTTGTAATAGTTGCTACATGAGGTGAACAACCATGAAGACGGCGCCATGAACCTTGACGCTACGCCGACGATGATGGAGATCATGCCCGAAGATGATGGAGATCATGTCCGTGCTTTGGAGATGAAGATCAAAGGCGCAAAGACAAAAGGGCCATATCATATCACATATGAACTGCATGTGATGTTAATCCTTTTATGCATCTTATTTTGCTTAGATCGCGACGGTAGCATTATAAGATGATCCCTCACATTAATATCAAGATAATAAAGTGTTCTCCCCTCGTATGCACCGTTGTAACAGTTCGTCATTTCGAAGCATCTCGTGATGATCGGATGTGATAGATTCAACGTTCACATACAACGGGTGTAAGCCATGTTGCACACGCGGAATACTTGGGTTTGCTTGACGAGCCTAGCATGTACAGACATGGCCTCGGGACAACGGAAACCGAAAGGTTGAACACGAGTCATATGGATGATATGATCAACATGTTGATGTTCACCATTGAAGCTACATCATCTCACGTGATGATCGGTTTTGGTGTAGTGGATTTGGATCGTGTATCACTTAACAACTATGAGGGATGTTGTATTAAGTGGGAGTTCATTAGTAATTAGATTAAAACATAAACTAATTATCATAAACATAGTCTGAGTAGTATTTTGAATTAATTTTGTAGTATTGGCATCCGTTTACTACTATGCGCTAGTCTTGTAATTGAGATAGAAATACTGTTAAAATCTGATAAGAAACTTTACGGATTGGTACCGTATTGTTAAAGAATCAAGAATTGATTAAGTCCTATTGCAAACTTTTAGTAAACCTCACATTGTTGATTCAAAGAGCTATGATTTCAATTAGTACCTAAAGTTATCAGAGCCGTGTCTATGCATAGATGGTTGCACGAGTAGAACACAATGGTTTGTGGGCGTTGATGCTCTTGTTATCTTTAGTTTGAGTACTTTGCATCTTTATGGCATAGTGGGATGAAGCGGCTCGGACTAACTTTACATGACCGCGTTCATGAGACTTGTTCCTCGTTCGACATGCAACTTGTATTGCATAAGAGGCTTTGCGGGTGTCTGTCTCTCCTACTATAGTAAAGATTCAATTTACTCTTCTATTGAAAACATTAGTATCAACGTTGTGGTTCATGTTCGTAGGTAGATTAGATCTCTCTCGAAAACCCTAAACCACGTAAAATATGCAAACCAAATTAGAGACGTCTAACTTGTTTTTGCAGGGTTTGGTGATGTGATATGGCCATAATGTGATGATGAATATGTATGAGATGATCATTATTGTATTGTGGCAACCGGCAGGAGCCTTATGGTTGTCTTTAAATTTCATGTTGAGTAGTATTTCAAAGTAGTTGTAATAGTTGCTACATGGAGGACAATCATGAAGACGGCGCCATTGACCTTGACGCTACGCCGACGATGATGGAGATCATGCCCGAAGATGATGGAGATCATATCCGTGCTTTGGAGATGAAGATCAAAGGCGCAAGAACAAAAGGGCCATATCATATCACATATGAACTGCATGTGATGTTAATCCTTTTTATGCATCTTATTTTGCTTAGATCGCGACGGTAGCATTATAAGATGATCCCTCACTAAAATCTCAAGATAATAAAGTGTTCATCCTTAGTAGCACCGTTGCCAAGTCTTGTCGTTTGAAGCACCTCGTGATGATCGGGTGTGATAGATTCAATAAGTACATATGACGGGTGCAAGACAGTTTTGCACATGCGGATACTAAGGTGGCCTTGACGAGCCTAGCATGTACAGACATGGTCTCGGAACACGTGATACCGAAAGGTAGAGCATGAATCATATGGTTGATATGATGAACACTTTGAGTGTTCGCCATTGAAATCACACCTTTTCTCGTGATGATCGGGTTTAGGTGCGGTGGATTTGGTTCGTGTGATCACTAAGACAATGCGAGGGATATTGTTTTGAGTGGGAGTTCACTTAGGTTTTTAATTATGTTGAATTAAAATTTGAACTCAATTTGTCATAAACTTAGTCTAAACTATTGCAAATATATGTTGTAGAGATGGCGTCCCCAATCAATTTTAATCAGTTCCTAGAGAAAGAGAAACTTAAGAGCAACGGCAGCAACTTCACCGACTGGTTCCGTCATGTGAGGATCTTCCTCTCTGGCGGAAATCTGCAATTGTGCTTGATGCACCGCTAGGTGACCCTCCTGCGAGAAGATGAATCCGATGAAGTAAAAGCTGTTTACGCGACTCGGAAAACTCGGTACTCTCAAGTTCGGTGTGCCATCCTGTGCGATCTGGAATCCGATCTTCAAAAACGTTTTGAGCACCATGATCCTCATGAGGTGAGGCATGAGCTGAATGCGTTCTTCGAGACTCCTGCGGCCGTGGAATGCTATGAAGCATCGAAACATTTCTTGGTGTATGATGGAAGAAGGCAGCTCCGTTAGTGAGCACATGCTCGCCATGACCGGGCATGCGAAGAAACTCAGTGACTTGGGAATAGTGATTCCTAACAGACTGGGGATTAATCGTGTCCTTCAATCACTGCCACCAAGTTACAAGAACTTTGTGATGAACTACAATATGCAGAACATGAACAAGGAGTTACCTAAACTCTTTGGCATGCTAAAAGCTGCTGAGATTGAGATCAAGAAAGAGCACCAAGTGTTGATGGTCAACAAGACCACCAGTTTCAAGAAACAGGGCAAGTCTAAGGGAAAATTCAAGAAGGGTGGCAAGAAAGCTGCCACGCCTCCTATGAAACCTAAGAACGGCCCTAAGCACGATCTTGAGTGCTATTCTTTGCAAGGAGAAGGGACAACTGGAAGCGTAATTGCTCCAAGTATCTGGCTGATCTGAAGAGCGGCCTTGTCAAGAAGAAGAAAGAAGGTATATTTGATATACATGTTATAGATGTTCATTTCACTGGTTCTCGTTCTAGTACACAGGTATTTGATACTGGTTCGGTTGCTCATATTTGTAACTCGAAACAGGAACTAAAGAATAAACGACAAGCCGCTGAAAGATGAAGTGACGATGCGCGTTGGAAACGGATCCAAGGTCAATGTGATCGCAGTCGGCACACTTCCTCTACATCTACCTTCGGGATTAGTTTTAAGCCTAAATAATTGCTATTATGTACCTGCGTTGAGCATGAACATTATATCTGGATCTTGTTTAATACAAGACGGTTATTCATTCAAGTCTGAGAATAATGGTTGTTCTATTTTTATGAATAATATCTTTTATGGTCGAGCACCACAAAAGAATGGCTTATTTCTATTAGATCTCGATAGTAGTGATACGCATATACATAACATTGATGCTAAGCGAATTAAACTTAATGATAATTCTACTTATATGTGGCACTGTCGTCTTGGTCATATTGGAGTGAAACGCATGAAGAAACTCCATACTGATGGATTACTTGAATCACTTGACTTTGAGTCACTTGATAGATGCGAAGCATGTCTAATGGGTAAAATGACAAAGACTCCATTTTCTGGTATGATGGAGCGAGCTGCGACTTATTGGAAATCAGACATACGGGTGTATGTGGACCCGTGAGCGTAGCCTCGCGGGGTGGTTATCGTTATGTTCTAACCTTCACGAGATGATCTGAGTAGATATGGGTATATCTATTTCATGAAACATAAATCCGAAACTTTCGAGAAGTTTAAGGAATTTCAAAGTGAAGTAGAAAATCAACGTAACAAGAAGATCAAATTTCTACGATCTGATCGTGGAGGTGAATATCTAAGTTATGAGTTTGGCATGCATTTAAAGAAATGCGGAATACTTTCACAATTGACACCGCCGGGAACACCTCAACGAAACGGTGTGTCCGAACGTCGTAATCGAACTCTCTTAGATATGGTTCGTAGTATGATGTCTCTTACTGATTTGCCGTTATCATTTTGGAGTTATGCATTAGAGACAGCCGCATTCACTTTAAATAGAGCACCATCAAAATCCGTAGAAACGACACCGTATGAATTATGGTTTAATAAGAAACCTAAGCTGTCGTTCCTGAAAGTTTGGGGTTGCGAAGCCTATGTAAAGAAGTTACAACCGGACAAGCTAGAACCCAAAGCGGAGAAATGCGTCTTCATAGGATACCCTAAGGAAACTATAGGGTACACTTTCTATCACAGATTCGAAGGCAAAATATTTGTTGCTAAGAACGGAACCTTTCTTGAGAAAGAATTTCTCACTAAAGAAGTGACTGGAAGAAAAGTAGAACTCGATGAGATTGATGAATCTATACTCGTTGATCAGAGTAGCGCGATGCGGAAGTTGTACCTGTACACCGGCAACGAGAGGAAGCTAATGATAATGATCATGAAACTTGAGCGAGGAAACTACGAACCTCGCAGATCGACAAGGGAACGTGCCACTCCTGATTGGTATGATCCTTGTCTAAATGTCATGATTGTGGATAACAATGATGAGGACCCTGCGACGTATGAAGAAGCGATGATGAGCCCAGATTCCAACAAATGGCAAGAAGCCATGAAATCCGAAATGGGATCCATGTATGATAACAAAGTATGGACTTTGGTAGACTTACCTGATAGCCGTAAGGCTGTCGAGAATAAATGGATCTTCAAGAGAAAAACAGATGCTGATGGTAATATTACTGTCTATAAAGCTCGACTTGTCGCAAAGGGTTTCCGACAAATTCAAGGAGTTGACTACGATGAGACATTCTCACCTGTAGCGAAGCTAAAATCTGTGAGGATTTTGTTAGCAATAGCTGCATTTTTCGATTATGAGATTTGGCAGATGGATGTCAAAACGGCGTTCCTTAATGGAGACATTGAGGAAGAGTTGTATATGGTACAACCCAAAGGTTTTGTCGATCCTAAAAATGCTGACAAAGTATGCAAACTTCAGCGTTCAATCTATGGACTAAAGCAAGCATCAAGAAGTTGGAACCGACGATTTGATAAGGTGATCAAAGACTTCGGGTTTATACAGTGTCATGGAGAGGCCTGTATTTACAAGAAAGTGAGTGGGAGCTACTGTAGCATTCGATATTATATGTAGATGACATATTATTGATCGGGAATGATATAGAACTATTAAGCAGTGTTAAGGGTTATTTGAATAATAGTTTTTCAATGAAAGACCTTGGTGAAGCATCGTATATATTAGGCATCAAGATTTATAGAGATAGATCAAGACGCCTAATAGGGCTATCACAGAGTACATATCTGGACAAGATTCTAAAGAAGTTTAGAATGGACGAAAGTAAGAAAGGGTTCTTACCTATGTTACCAGGCAAGGTATTGAGTAAAAATCAAGGACCGGCTACGGCGAAGAAAGAGAAAGGATGTGTAACATCCCCTATGCCTCGGCGATAGGATCTATCATGTATGCCATGCTATGTACTAGACCGGATATAGCACATGCTGTTAGTTTGACTAGCAGATATCAAAGTGATCCGGAATGGAACACACGGCCAGCGGTCAAGAATATCCTGAAGTACTTGAAAAGACCTAAGGATATGTGTCTGTGTTATGGAGGTGACCACGAGCTCGTTGTAACCGGTTACACCGATGCAAGTAGGAACACTGATCCTGATGACTCTAAGTCACAATGCAGGTATGTGTTTATATTGAATGGTGCTGCAGTAAGTCGGGCAAGCTCGAAGCGATTGCACGGTGGCGAAGTCTTCAACGAATCAGAGTACATAGCGGCTTCGGAGGCTTCATCGAAGCGGTATGGATGAAGAGGTTCATTGTAGAGCTCGGTGTGGTTCCTAGTGCATTGGACCCATTAATCATTTACTGTGATAACATGGGTGCCATCGCCAATGCACAAGAGCCAAGGTCACACAAGAGGCTAAAGCATATCAAGCTGCGTTACCACTCGATTCGCGAGTACATCGAAGATGGAGAAGTAAAGATTTGCAAAGTACACACCGATCTGAATGTAGCAGATCCGTTGACTAAAGCTCTCCCTAGGGCAAAGCATGACCAACACCAGAATGCCATGGGTGTTAGGTATATTACAATGTAATCTAGATTATTGACTCTAGTGCAAGTGGGAGACTGAAGGAGATATGCCCTAGAGGCAATAATAAAGTGGTTATTATTTATATCTTTATGTTTATGATAAATGTTTATATATCATGCTAGAATTGTATTAACCGAAACATTAGTACATGTGTGATATGTAGACAAACAAGAAGTCCCTAGTATGCCTCTTAAACTAGCTTGTTGATTAATGGATGATTAGTTTCATAATCATGAACATTGGATGTTATTAATAACAAGGTTATGTCATTGTGTGAATGATATAATGGACACACCCAATTAAGCGTAGCATAAGATCTCGTCATTAAGTTATTTGCTATAAGCTTTCGATACATAGTTACCTAGTCCTTATGACCATGAGATCATGTAAATCACTTATACCGGAAAGGTACTTTGATTACATCAAACGCCACTTTGCGTAAATGGGTGGTTATAAAGGTGGGATTAAGTATCCAGGAAAGTATGAGTTGAGGCATATGGATCAACAGTGGGATTTGTCCATCCCGATGACGGATAGATATACTCTGGGCCCTCTCGGTGGAATGTCGTCTAATGTCTTGCAAGCATATGAATAAGTTCATAAGAGACCACATACCACGGTACGAGTAAAGAGTACTTGTCAAGAGACGAGGTTGAACAAGGTATAGAGTGATACCGAAGATCAAACCTCGGACAAGTAAAATATCGCGAGACAAAGGGAATTGGTAATATATGTGTATGGTTCATTCGATCACTAAAGTCATCGTTGAATATGTGGGAGCCATTATGGATCTCAGAGATCCCGCTATTGGTTATTGGTCGGAGTGAGTACTCAACCATGTCCGCATAGTTCTCGAACCGTAGGGTGACACACTTAAAGTTGGATGTTGAAATGGTAGCACTTGAAATATGGAATGGAGTTCGAATATTTGTTCGGAGTCCCGGATGAGATCCCGGACATCACGAGGAGTTCCGGAATGGTCCGGAGAATAAGATTCATATATAGGATGTCATTTTATGTGAAATAAAATGTCGCGGAAGGTTCTATGGAAGGTTCTAGAAGGTTCTAGAAAAGTCCGGAAGAAACCACCAAGGAAGGTGGAGTCCACAAGGGACTCCACCTCCATGGCCGGCCAGCCCTAGTGGGGGTGGAGTCCCAAGTGGACTCCACCATAGGGGGCCGGCCACCCCCCACATGGGAGGTGGGAATCCCACCTTTGGGTGGGAGTCCTAGTTGGGCTAGGTTTCCCCCCTCCTATGGAAGGTTTTGGTTTCGGGTCTTATTCGAAGACTTGGACACCAACACTTGGGATCCACCTATATAATGAGGGGCCAAGGGAGGGGGCCGGCCACCCCAAGATCATAAGCTGGCCGCCCCCCTTGAGTGGCCGGCCACCCCCTCCCAAACCCTAGCTTTGCTCCTCCACTCCATATTGCCCGCGTAGCTTAGCGAAGCTCCGCCGGACTTCTACACCGCCACCGACACCACGCCGTCGTGCTGTCGGATTCAAGAGGAGCTACTACTTCCGCTGCCCGCTGGAACGGGGAGGTGGACGTCGTCTTCATCAACAACCGAACGTGTGACCGAGTACGGAGGTGCTGCCCGTTCGTGGCGCCGGAACCGATCGTGATCAAGATCTTCTACGCGCTTTTGCAAGCGGCAAGTGATCGTCTACCGCAGCAACAAGAGCCTCATCTTGTAGGCTTTGGAATCTCTTCAAGGGTGAGACTCGATACCCCCTCGTTGCTACCGTCTTCTAGATTGCATCTTGGCTTGGATTGCGTGTTCGCCGTAGGAAAATTTTTGTTTTCTATGCAACGTTATCCTACAGTGGTATCAGAGCCGTGTCTATGCATAGATGGTTGCACGAGTAGAACACAATGGTTTGTGGGCGTTGATGCTCTTGTTATTTTTAGTTTGAGTACTTTGCATCTTTATGGCATAGTGGGATGAAGCGGCTCGGACTAACTTTACATGACCGCGTTCATGAGACTTGTTCCTCGTTCGACATGCAACTTGTATTGCATAAGAGGCTTTGCGGGTGTCTGTCTCTCCTACTATAGTAAAGATTCAATTTACTCTTCTATTGACAACATTAGTATCAACGTTGTGGTTCATGTTCGTAGGTAGATTAGATCTATATCGAAAACCCTAAACCACGTAAAATATGCAAACCAAATTAGAGAGCGTCTAACTTGTTTTTGCAGGGTTTGGTGATGTGATATGGCCATAATGTGATGATGAATATGTATGAGATGATCATTATTGTATTGTGGCAACCGGCAGGAGCCTTATGGTTGTCTTTAATTTTCATGTTGAGTAGTATTTCAAAGTAGTTGTAATAGTTGCTACATGAGGTGAACAACCATGAAGACGGCGCCATGAACCTTGACGCTACGTCGACGATGATGGAGATCATGCCCGTTGATGATGGAGATCATGTCCGTGCTTTAGAGATGAAGATCGAAGGCGCAAAGACAAAAGGGCCATATCATATCACATATGAACTGCATGTGATGTTAATCCTTTATGCATCTTATTTTGCTTAGATCGCGACGGTAGCATTATAAGATGATCCCTCACATTAATATCAAGATAATAAAGTGTTCTCCCCTCGTATGCACCGTTGTAACAGTTAAATGCGTTTGAAGCATCTCGTGATGATCGGATGTGATAGATTCAACGATTCACATACAACGGGTGTAAGCCATGTTGCACACGCGGAATACTTGGGTTTGCTTGACGAGCCTAGCATGTCTGAGACATGGCCTCGGGACAACGGAAACCGAAAGGTTGAACCACGAGTCATATGGATGATATGATCAACATGTTGATGTTCACCATTGAAGCTACATCATCTCACGTGATGATCGGTTTTGGTGTAGTGGATTTGGATCGTGTACCACTTAACAACTATGAGGGATGTTGTATTAAGTGGGAGTTCATTAGTAATTAGATTAAAACATGAACTAATTATCTTAAACATAGTCTGAGTAGTATTTTGAATTAATTTTGTAGTATTGGCATCCGTTTTTCTACCATGCGTTAGTCTTGTAATTGAGATAGAAATACTATTAAAATCTGATAAGAAACTTTACGGATTGGTACCGTATTGTTAATGAATCAAGAATTGATTAAGTCCTATTGCAAACTTTTAGTAAACCTCACATTGTTGATTCAAAGAGCTATGGTTTCAATTAGTACCTAAAGTTATCTTGTCTCCTTGAAACTTGAAGTTCAAATCTGTTTGAAAAGTAAGGAGCTGAAAATTTAGTTTTCAGAAATAATCAAGGTATGAGATATATGTGATATCTAAGACCTTATTGCAAGATGATAGAATATAATTTGGTGAGACTACATAAACTCATAAGTTTTATGGGAATGTATGAAGGTTGAAGACGCCAGGCGTCACAATCCTCCAACTATTGGGGCACTAATAATATTCGCATATCCATGAAGTTATCATCCTTAGTATGCACCGTTGCTAAGACTCGTCGTTTCGAAGCATCACGTGATGATCGGGTGTGATAGATTCTACGTGTGCATACAACGGGTGCAAGACAGATTTGCACATGCAAATACCAAGGTTAAAACTTTATGAGCCTAGCATGTACGGACATGGTCTCGAGAAAGTCATCATGATACAATGGATAAAATTATGAGTGAAATTGTTCATCATATTACAAGGTTACTAATAGTGAAATCCGGAACACTTATCATATGATGATCAACTTCAAAGTAAGAACCTCAAGGTTATTGGTATTTGACCAACAAACCTAGAAGTTAATGATGTTGAAGTGTTTTCTGAATAATGTGGAAAGCTAAAAGAGAAGCGCAAAAGATATTTTGGCAAAAAGAAAAGAAAAGACTAGAAGGTCTAGCTCGGGTGTATATCAATGATATACATGTTATAGATGTATTCCTCGTTTGGTCACACAATGAAATTCTTGGGTATTTGTACCATATTGGTTGGTATGAAGTGTCATACAAAACAACGCAATACAAGAATACAATGGCCTAAGTGACTGACAAGGAATATGATAGGAATGCACGTCTGGAACAAAAATAAAGTGTTATTATGTTCATCGTTGGCATTCTATCTAGCCCTTAGAATTTATAATAAAGAACTTAATAATTGTTATTTTGCTCTTGTCAAATAAAAACAATGAGTTGTTCAAATTATGACATTACTCCATGAAAGATGGATAAGTTATTATAAATTTTAATGGTAAAACACACATACATAACACTGACGCTAAAATGCCGTAAGGCAAATGATTTGAATTCCACTTATTTGTGGAACCGCCATTTAGGTCATGTTGGAAAGGAACGCATGAAGAAACTCCATGCAAATGGATTTTTTGAGTCATTTGATTTTTGAATCATTTGGCGCTTGCAAATCTTTTCTAAAGAGAATGATTAAAATACCGTTCATAGGCCAAAAGTTGAACGGGCAACTAACTTAGTGGAAAAATACATGATGATGTATGTGGTTCACTGAGCATAGTTGTGTGCGGGAGATTCTTCTACTTCATGAAAACTTTCAACAATGAATTGAGTATATATATGTGGATATATTCAATAAGGAAGAAGTTTGAAACATTTGAATGGATTCAAATAAATTTCAGCATGAAGTGGAAATCATCGTAATAGAAAAGTCAAATATCTATGATTGGATCATGGTGGAAATATTTGAATTACGAGTTTTAGCGAACATCTAAGAGAGTTATGAAATTGTTCTACAACTCACATTTCTTGGAGTATCATAATGATGATATAGTATCCAAGATATGTATCCAAACCTTGTTGGATTAATGATGAGATAAAAATATTATGACGCCATTATATTTTTGTGGATTATGCTTTAGTGACTACCGCTTTTTACACTAAATAGAGCATCATCATGATCCGTTGAAATGACACCATACGAGTTATGGCATAGGTAAGAAACCTGATAGTCTTTTCTTAAATTTTGGTATGCATAGCATAAGTAAATAAGTTTACAACCAAAATCGGATGAATATCTTTGTTGGTTATCCCGAGAGATTTGATTGGGAATTCTTCCCACGAGACAAAGACAAAAGTGTTTGTCAATGTTTCTTATTTCCGAGAAATTGTTTCTAGTGAAGTATTTGAGTGGGAGGACAATATAATTTGATAAGGTTTATGAACCTGAGCATAATGATCGAGTAGCGCAGCATCGGAATTTGTTTCGGAAGCGGTCCACGAGGATCATGGCTCTCATGACTACAAAGTGTTTTAGCCATGGAGATCGAAGTACATATTTGAACCTTGTAGGTATGGTTTACTTTGTGATCAAATAAATGATTTGTGGACAAAGGATTGATTTTGAACAATGATAAACCAACTACAAAACAAAGAAGTTATGATGGGCCCTGACTCCGTTAAAATGGCCATACGCCATGAAATCCATAATAGATGAATACTTTTTGAAAGTAAATGGATCTATAGACTTAGATGAAATATCCTTAAAAGAAGCTCGACTTGTCGAAAAATTGTTTACGACAAAGTTCAAAGAGTTGACTACGATAAGATTAGATCTTCCGTAGTAATGCTTATAGTCTATGTGGATTATTCTAGTAATCACTACATATTTCTTTTATGAGATATGCTAGTAGGATGGCAAAATACACTACTTAACAGAAGTATGTATACAAGATACAACCAATTATTTTGCTAGTCCGTAGAATACTAGATAGGAATACGAACTTCAATTGGATGAAGTGAGTATTACGGAGTTGGAATCTTCACCAGATGAAATAGTCAAAGAGTTTTTGATTTTATCAGAAATGATGAAGAGGCTTGCATTTGCAAGAAATTAAGTGGGAGCGCTGAGACATATTTATAATACTTTATGTAGATGACATATAGTTGGTTATAAATAATGTAATTATATACTTGATTAAAATGTTTCATTGAAAATTAACTTCAATGAAAGGATATGGACTAAAACATATTTAGTGTCAAGATCTATGAAGATAGATTGAAACACATGATAAGTTTAAGTCAAAGTACATAGAATGGATATTGAAATAGTTCAATATAGAAATATTAAGAAAATGTTCTTATCATGTGAAGGTTTAACAAAGACTTGAGTGTATCTGACACTCGATGAGTAAAAACACATGAGTGATTTTAGATCACGAATAAAATGTACAAAATCAGATATCTTGTGCTCTAAAATGTTATGAGCATATACCGGAATGATTCATAAGATGATCATGGGACGACAGTAAGAATATCCTTGAGTACTTTAGAAGAACTAAGGATATATATATATATATTTGTATGACGAAATGACAAACAAATCGCTGTAAGGTGTTACACCGATATTGGTTTTGTCACATATAAAATATAATTTCAATCTCAAATTAGACTAAGTGTTGTTTAAAAGGTAGCACAATGAGCTAGAAGTTGTCTATGCTAGATTTAGAAGAGTTCTAAATATTGTGACGGATTCTACAAAAGAAGGCAGAGTATGTCATTGTTTTGACAATGACAAAGGATGTTAAGTCAAGAGGTTCTTTGAGAACATGGTGTAGTTCCGACGGAATCAGAACTTTGAAGCTATATTGTGTATGACAATATTAGTGACATATTTCAGACCGCGGAATTAAGGTTCCACCAGAAGACCAAACATATTTAATGCCGACTCATTTGGAAATGAGTAATGCGTTGAGACGCAAATGAATTACAAAATACATACGTTTCTGAGCGTGTCAGATCCGTTGACTAAAAACCTCTCCCGTGAGCAATACATGATAAAACACCGGAAGGCCAAGGTGTTATATCTTTACAAATGTAATCTAGATTATTGACTCTAGTTCAAGTGGGAGACTGAAGGAGATATGCCCTAGAGGCAATAATAAAGTGGTTATTATTTATATCTTTATGTTTATGATAAATGTTTATATATCATGCTAGAATTGTATTAACCGAAACATTAGTACATGTGTGATATGTAGACAAACAAGAAGTCCCTAGTATGCCTCTTAAACTAGCTTGTTGATTAATGGATGATTAGTTTCATAATCATGAACATTGGATGTTATTAATAACAAGGTTATATCATTATATGAATGATGTAATGGACACACCCAATTAAGCGTAGCATAAGATCTCGTCATTAAGTTATTTGCTATAAGCTTTCGATACATAGTTACCTAGTCCTTATGACCATGAGATCATGTAAATCACTTATACCGGAAAGGTACTTTGATTACACCAAACACCACTGCGTAAATGGGTGGCTATAAAGGTGGGATTAAGTATCCGGAAAGTATGAGTTGAGGCATATGGATCAACAGTGGGATTTGTCCATCCCGATGACGGATAGATATACTCTGGGCCCTCTCGGTGGAATGTCGTCTAATGTCTTGCAAGCATATGAATGAGTTCATAAGAGACCACATACCACGGTACGAGTAAAGAGTACTTGTCAGGAGACGAGGTTGAACAAGGTATAGAGTGATACCGAAGATCAAACCTCGGACAAGTAAAATATCGCGAGACAAAGGGAATTGGTAATATATGTGAATGGTTCATTCGATCACTAAAGTCATCGTTGAATATGTGGGAGCCATTATGGATCTCCAGATCCCGCTATTGGTTATTGGTCGGAGTGAGTACTCAACCATGTCCGCATAGTTCTCGAACCGTAGGGTGACACACTTAAAGTTGGATGTTGAAATGGTAGCACTTGAAATATGGAATGGAGTTCGAATATTTGTTCGGAGTCCCGGATGAGATCCCGGACATCACGAGGAGTTCCGGAATGGTCCGGAGAATAAGATTCATATATAGGATGTCATTTTATGTGAAATAAAATGTCGCGGAAGGTTCTATGGAAGGTTCTAGAAGGTTCTAGAAAAGTCCGGAAGAAACCACCAAGGAAGGTGGAGTCCACAAGGGACTCCACCTCCATGGCCGGCCAGCCCTAGTGGGGGTGGAGTCCCAAGTGGACTCCACCATAGGGGGCCGACCACCCCCACATGGGAGGTGGGAATCCCACCTTTGGGTGGGAGTCCTAGTTGGGCTAGGTTTCCCCCTCCTATGGAAGGTTTTGGTTTCGGGTCTTATTCGAAGACTTGGACACCAACACTTGGGATCCACCTATATAATGAGGGGCCAAGGGAGGGGGCCGGCCACCCCAAGACCATAAGCTGGCCGCCCCCTTGAGTGGCCGGCCACCCCCTCCCAAACCCTAGCTTTGCTCCTCCACTCCATATTGCCCGCGTAGCTTAGCGAAGCTCCGCCGGACTTCTACACCGCCACCGAGCACCACGCCCTCGTGCTGTCGGAGGCAAGAGGAGCTCCTACAGCCGCTGCCCGCGTGAACGGGGAGGTGTACGTCGACTTCATCAACAACCGAACGTGTGACCGAGTACGGAGGTGCTGCCCGTTCGTGGCGCCGGAACCGATCGTGATCAAGATCTTCTACGTGCTTTTGCAAGCGGCAAGTGATCGTCTACCGCAGCAACAAGAGCCTCATCTTGTAGGCTTTGGAATCTCTTCAAGGGTGAGACTCGATACCCCCTCGTTGCTACCGTCTTCTAGATTGCATCTTGGCTTGGATTGCGTGTTCGCCGTAGGAAAATTTTTGTTTTCTATGCAACGTTATCCTACGGTGGTATCGAGCCGTGTCTATGCATAGATGGTTGCACGAGTAGAACACAATGGTTTGTGGGCGTTGATGCTCTTGTTATCTTTAGTTTGAGTACTTTGCATCTTTATGGCATAGTGGGATGAAGCGGCTCGGACTAACTTTACATGACCGCGTTCATGAGACTTGTTCCTCGTTCGACATGCAACTTGTATTGCATAAGAGGCTTTGCGGAGTGTCTGTCTCTCCTACTATAGTAAAGATTCAATTTACTCTTCTATTGAAAACATTAGTATCAACGTTGTGGTTCATGTTCGTAGGTAGATTAGATCTCTCTCGAAAACCCTAAACCACGTAAAATATGCAAACCAAATTAGAGACGTCTAACTTGTTTTTGCGGGGTTTGGTGATGTGATATGGCCATAATGTGATGATGAATATGTATGAGATGATCATTATTGTATTGTGGCAACCGGCGGAGCCTTATGGTTGTCTTTAAATTTCATGTTGAGTAGTATTTCAAAGTAGTTGTAATAGTTGCTACATGGAGGACAATCATGAAGACGGCGCCATTGACCTTGACGCTACGCCGATGATGATGGAGATCATGCCGAAGATGATGGAGATCATATCCGTGCTTTGGAGATGAAGATCAAAGGCGCAAGAACAAAAGGGCCATATCATATCACATATGAACTGCATGTGATGTTAATCCTTTTTATGCATCTTATTTTGCTTAGATCGCGACGGTAGCATTATAAGATGATCCCTCACTAAAATCTCAAGATAATAAAGTGTTCATCCTTAGTAGCACCGTTGCCAAGTCTTGTCGTTTGAAGCACCTCGTGATGATCGGGTGTGATAGATTCAATAAGTACATATGACGGGTGCAAGACAGTTTTGCACATGCGGATACTAAGGTGGCCTTGACGAGCCTAGCATGTACTGAGACATGGTCTCGGAACACGTGATACCGAAAGGTAGAGCATGAATCATATGGTTGATATGATGAACACTTTGAGTGTTCGCCATTGAAATCACACCTTTTCTCGTGATGATCGGGTTTAGGTGCGGTGGATTTGGTTCGTGTGATCACTAAGACAATGCGAGGATATTGTTTTGAGTGGGAGTTCACTTAGGTTTTTAATTATGTTGAATTAAAATTTGAACTCAATTTGTCATAAACTTAGTCTAAACTATTGCAAATATATGTTGTAGAGATGGCGTCCCCAATCAATTTTAATCAGTTCCTAGAGAAAGAGAAACTTAAGAGCAACGGTAGCAACTTCACCCATTTGGTTCCGTCATGTGAGGATCTTCCTCTGCGGAAATCTGCAATTTGTGCTTGATGCACCGCTAGGTGACCCTCCTGAGAAGATGAATCCGATGAAGTAAAAGCTGTTTACGCGACTCGGAAAACTCGGTACTCTCAAGTTCGGTGTGCCATCCTGTGCGATCTGGAATCCGATCTTCAAAAACGTTTTGAGCACCATGATCCTCATGAGTTGATGAATGAGCTGAAAGCTATATTCGAGACTCATGCGGCCGTGGAATGCTATGAAGCATCGAAACATTTCTTCAGCTGTATGATGGAAGAAGGCAGCTCCGTTAGTGAGCACATGCTCGCCATGACCGGGCATGCGAAGAAACTTCGATGACTTGGGAATAGTGATTCCTAACAGATTGGGATTAATCGTGTCCTTCAATCACGCCACCAAGTTACAAGAACTTTGTGATGAACTACAATATGCGAACATGAACAAGGAGTTACCTGAACTCTTTGGCATGCTAAAAGCTGCTGAGATTGAGATCAAGAAAGAGCACCAAGTGTTGATGGTCAACAAGACCACCGGTTTCAAGAAACAGGGCAAGTCTAAGGGAAAATTCAAGAAGGGTGGCAAGAAAGCTGCCACGCCTCCTATGAAACCTAAGAACGGCCCTAAGCACGATCCTGAGTGCTATTCTTTTGCAAGGAGAAGGGACACCGGAAGCGTAATTGCTCCAAGTATCACGGCTGATCTGAAGAGCGGCCTTGTCAAGAAGAAGAAAGAAGGTATATTTGATATACATGTTATAGATGTTCATTTCACTGGTTCTCGTTCTAGTACACAGGTATTTGATCTTTAGTTGAGTTGCTCATATTTGTAACTCGAAAGCGGGAACTAAAGAATAAACGACAACTTGCTGAAAGATGAAGTGACGATGCGCGTTGGAAACGGATCCAAGGTCAATGTGATCGCAGTCGGCACACTTCCTCTACATCTACCTTCGGGATTAGTTTTAAGCCTAAATAATTGCTATTATGTACTGCGTTGAGCATGAACATTATATCTGGATCTTGTTTAATGCAAGACGGTTATTCATTCAAGTCTGAGAATAATGGTTGTTCTATTTTTATGAATAATATCTTTTATGGTCGAGCACCACAAAAGAATGGCTTATTTCTATTAGATCTCGATAGTAGTGATACGCATATACATAACATTGATGCTAAGCGAATTAAACTTAATGATAATTCTACTTATATGTGGCACTTGTCGTCTTGGTCATATTGGAGTGAAACGCATGAAGAAACTCCATCTTGATGGATTACTTGAATCACTTGACTTTGAGTCACTTGATAAATGCGAAGCATGTCTAATGGGTAAAATGACAAAGACTCCATTTTCTGGTATGATGGAGCGAGCTGCTTGACTTATTGGAAATCATACATACGGATGTATGTGGACCAATGAGCGTAGCATCGCGCGATGGTTATCGTTATGTTCTAACCTTCACGGATGATCTGAGTAGATATGGGTATATCTATTTCATGAAACATAAATCCGAAACTTTCGAGAAGTTTAAGGAATTTCAAAGTGAAGTAGAAAATCAACGTAACAAGAAGATCAAATTTCTACGATCTGATCGTGGAGGTGAATATCTAAGTTATGAGTTTGGCATGCATTTAAAGAAATGCGGAATACTTTCACAATTGACACCGCAGGAACACCTCAACGAAACGGTGTGTCGAACGTCGTAATCGAACTCTCTTAGATATGGTTCGTAGTATGATGTCTCTTACTGATTTGCCGTTATCATTTTGGAGTTATGCATTAGAGACAGCCGCATTCACTTTAAATAGAGCACCATCAAAATCCGTAGAAACGACACCGTATGAATTATGGTTTAATAAGAAACCTAAGTGTCGTTCTGAAAGTTTGGGGTTGCGAAGCCTATGTAAAGAAGTTACAACCGGACAAGCTAGAACCCAAAGCGGAGAAATGCGTCTTCATAGGATACCCTAAGGAAACTATAGGGTACACTTTCTATCACAGATCCGAAGGCAAAATATTTGTTGCTAAGAACGGAACCTTTCTTGAGAAAGAATTTCTCACTAAAGAAGTGACTGGAAGAAAAGTAGAACTTCGATGAGATTGATGAATCTATACTCGTTGATCGAGGTAGCGCGATCTGGAAGTTGTACCTGTCATGCCGCCTACACAACGAGAGGAAGCTAATGATAATGATCATGAAACTTGAGCGAGGAAACTACGAACCTCGCAGATCGACAAGGGAACGTGCCACTCCTGATTGGTATGATCCTTGTCTAAATGTCATGATTGTGGATAACAATGATGAGGACCCTGCGACGTATGAAGAAGCGATGATGAGCCCGAGATTCCAACAAATGGCAAGAAGCCATGAAATCCGAAATGGGATCCATGTATGATAACAAAGTATGGACTTTGGTAGACTTACCGATAGCCGTAAGGCTGTCGAGAATAAATGGATCTTCAAGAGAAAACAGATGCTGATGGTAATATTACATCTATAAAGCTCGACTTGTCGCAAAGGGTTTCCGACAAATTCAAGGAGTTGACTACGATGAGACATTCTCACCTGTAGCGAAGCTAAAATCTGTGAGGATTTTGTTAGCAATAGCTGCATTTTTCGATTATGAGATTTGGCAGATGGATGTCAAAACGGCGTTCCTTAATGGAGACATTGAGGAAGAGTTGTATATGGTACAACCCAAAGGTTTTGTCGATCCTAAAAATGCGACAAAGTATGCAAACTTCAGCGTTCAATCTATGGACTAAAGCAAGCATCAAGAAGTTGGAACCGACGATTTGATAAGGTGATCAAAGACTTCGGGTTTATACAGTGTCATGGAGAGGCCTGTATTTACAAGAAAGTGAGTGGGAGCTCTGTAGCATTCACGATATTATATGTAGATGACATATTATTGATCGGGAATGATATAGAACTATTAAGCGATGTTAAGGGTTATTTGAATAATAGTTTTTCAATGAAAGACCTTGGTGAAGCATCGTATATATTAGGCATCAAGATTTATAGAGATAGATCAAGACGCCTAATAGGGCTATCCTGAGTACATATCTGGACAAGATTCTAAAGAAGTTTAGAATGGACGAAAGTAAGAAAGGGTTCTTACCTATGTTACCAGGCAAGGTATTGAGTAAAAATCAAGGACCGGCTACGAGCAGAAGAAAGAGAAAGGATGTGTAACATCCCCTATGCCTCGGCGATGGGATCTATCATGTATGCCATGCTATGTACTAGACCGGATATAGCACATGTTGTTAGTTTGACTAGCAGATATCAAAGTGATCCAGGAATGGAACACTGGACAGCGGTCAAGAATATCCTGAAGTACTTGAAAAGAACTAAGGATATGTTTCTTTGTTATGGAGGTGACCAAGAGCTCGTTGTAAACGGTTACACCGATGCAAGTTGGAACACTGATCCTGATGACTCTAAGTCACAATCTGGGTATGTGTTTATATTGAATGGTGCTGCAGTAAGCTGGGCAAGCTCGAAGCGATTGCACGGTGGCGAAGTCTTCAACGAGAATCGAGTACATAGCGGCTTCAGAGGCTTCATCAGAAGCGGTATGGATGAAGAGGTTCATTGTAGAGCTCGGTATGGTTCCTAGTGCATTGGACCCATTAATCATTTACTGTGATAACATGGGTGCCATCGCCAATGCACAAGAGCCAAGGTCACACAAGAGGCTAAAGCATATCAAGCTGCGTTACCACTCGATTCGCGAGTACATCGAAGATGGAGAAGTAAAGATTTGCAAAGTACACACTGATCTGAATGTAGCAGATCCGTTGACTAAAGCTCTCCCTAGGGCAAAGCATGACCAACACCAGAATGCCATGGGTGTTAGGTATATTACAATGTAATCTAGATTATTGACTCTAGTGCAAGTGGGAGACTGAAGGAGATATGCCCTAGAGGCAATAATAAAGTGGTTATTATTTATATCTTTATGTTTATGATAAATGTTTATATATCATGCTAGAATTGTATTAATCGAAACATTAGTACATGTGTGATATGTAGACAAACAAGAAGTCCCTAGTATGCCTCTTAAACTAGCTTGTTGATTAATGGATGATTAGTTTCATAATCATGAACATTGGATGTTATTAATAACAAGGTTATGTCATTGTGTGAATGATATAATGGACACACCCAATTAAGCGTAGCATAAGATCTCGTCATTAAGTTATTTGCTATAAGCTTTCGATACATAGTTACCTAGTCCTTATGACCATGAGATCATGTAAATCACTTATACCGGAAAGGTACTTTGATTACACCAAACACCCTTTGCGTAAATGGGTGGCTATAAAGGTGGGATTAAGTATCCGGAAAGTATGAGTTGAGGCATATGGATCAACAGTGGGATTTGTCCATCCCGATGACGGATAGATATACTCTGGGCCCTCTCGGTGGAATGTCGTCTAATGTCTTGCAAGCATATGAATGAGTTCATAAGAGACCACATACCACGGTACGAGTAAAGAGTACTTGTCAGGAGACGAGGTTGAACAAGGTATAGAGTGATACCGAAGATCAAACCTCGGACAAGTAAAATATCGCGAGACAAAGGGAATTGGTAATATATGTGTATGGTTCATTCGATCACTAAAGTCATCGTTGAATATGTGGGAGCCATTATGGATCTCCAGATCCCGCTATTGGTTATTGGTCGGAGTGAGTACTCAACCATGTCCGCATAGTTCTCGAACCGTAGGGTGACACACTTAAAGTTGGATGTTGAAATGGTAGCACTTGAATTATGGAATGGAGTTCGAATATTTGTTCGGAGTCCCGGATGAGATCCCGGACATCACGAGGAGTTCCGGAATGGTCCGGAGAATAAGATTCATATATAGGATGTCATTTTATGTGAAATAAAATGTCGCGGAAGGTTCTATGGAAGGTTCTAGAAGGTTCTAGAAAAGTGTGGTGACCCGGCATACCACTGCATGATGTAGTATGCAAGTCTGATACAACACCAATGAAACACCGTTCCACTAGTATTATATCGCTCAGAGTGGTACAACAGAAACATATGCGGGTCCAAGGCATGTCTATAGAATTACCACTCTGACTCTATTACATAAGATCAGCACAGCCTCCTACTTTACAATGAGGTAAATCTGCAAATAAACTCCAAAAGGACGACTCGTAGTCTAATCCTATCACGAACTCTATTTGTAGAGTATTTACCTAGCTATAGAGGCTAAGAATAGATTCTAGCTAAATAGGAGCTAGGTTTAGGAAGCTAGTTCCCTTCTATGGCTAAACTAGGTTTTCTCCTTGTTGGATGTGGTATTTGGCTCCTCTGACAGGGTCCTGTCTCTTGAAATAGTTGTTGACTTCTTGGTCTTCGAGATGCGCTGTAGATCCTCCTTCGATGCCTCCATATCTAAGCAGGGGATTTAAGAGTGGGATGAGTACGAGCGTACTCAACAAGTTCATTATAGGAAAGAGGTGTTTAATGCACTAGCTACAGCATTAGACCAGAAAGTCTAATACCAATGCAAGTTTTCATAACCATTTCTTCAAAAGGTTGCTTTTATTCAGAAGAACTATGTCCGTCAGCCTTCACCGGTTTACTAGAACTTCATGGAGCTCCTTTCCGGCCGCGTTCGCAGTTCCATATCCCGGAACAGGGAGTGACAGGTCACGGTTCTTTACACTCTGCAGAGGTGTGTTGCTTTACCCATAAGAGATCTTAACCTTGGTGCCAACCGAGCCGCGAGCTCGTCCACACTTCCTATGGTGTGAGGCCCGGTATAAGGTCTAGCCAATCATGTTCCTCCGCTACCTCGAACACCCACCCTTTTGTAAGATTGTCCTCCCCTATATCCATGATGAGACCGTTCCGGGCATTCATATGCCTTCCCCTATCATCATGGATAGACCGTTCCGGACACCTTACAAGCCCTAGGTGTTGATGAATCCAACTTTGTTGGGATCCATCGAATATTTACTCCAGCAACTACCTGAAACCATAGTCAACCATAGAAACCCAACCTAATTACCATACTTGTTCTTTATTTAAGAACATGTTCTTCAAAGGTTATTCTTTTGAATTATATAATAAGTAATCATCAACCATGTATTATAGGACTTAAAATTGACAACTGCTCTTTACTGATTATACATCTACTATCCCTGGTTGTGTATGATTGTTACTATTCATTTTGCCACTTGCTTATAATTCTAAAACAACACCACCCTGAATAAAAACCTTGTTTGTGAATCACTCTAAAAGTGCAACACACCCTGGACTAATCATTACAACTCACTGATCCTAAAACATCGGGATTAGGTCACGCTTAGAGCGAATTGCATCTCATTCTTATGCATTATTGCATCCTTGCCAATCTTTTAAACATCGTCCGGTATGCAGAGGTGTGTTGCTTTACCCATAAGAGATCTTAACCTTGGTGCCAACCGAGCCGCGAGCTCGTCCACACTTCCTATGGTGTGAGGCCCGGTATAAGGTCTAGCCAATCATGTTCCTCCGCTACCTCGAACACCCACCCTTTTGTAAGATTGTCCTCCCCTATATCCATGATGAGACCGTTCCGGGCATTCATATGCCTTCCCCTATCATCATGGATAGACCGTTCCGGACACCTTACAATCCCTCATAGACCGCAATACCGTGGGGACTTAAGGCTTCCCCAGCCAACCGCTTGCACTTCAAGCGACAAGTGTCTACGGACTATGCCGTGGGGACTTAAGGCTTCCCCAGCCAACCGCTTGCCCTGACAGATACAAGTGTCTACGGTAAAGCGCATCCGTTGATGAACGAGAGGTGGAAACACTTTTGACTACTCCGTCCCACTCCGGATCTTATGGTTAACACGGGTATTACGGCACAAGAATCACTGGCGACATTTGTTGTTTAATCCTAGATGGATATAAACCCGTGCAATGGAACCTCCACCATATCAACACAATCCATGGTTCCATTGCCCACCACTTAGTCATATTCATAGTTATGAAAGTAGTGGTTTTGATTTTCATGCAATAGTGATAACCATAATATTTTGTAAGTAATTTGATAGAAATACTCAAATGACATGAGCAAGTGATGAACTTGCCTTTCTTGACTGCAAGATTATGCAGGCAAGGTCTTCGATACGCAATAACTCCAAATTCTGAAATTGCATCATCGTCCGGTAAGGACGATGTTTAAAAGATTGGCAAGGATGCAATAATGCATAAGAATGAGATGCAATTCGCTCTAAGCGTGACCTAATCCCGATGATTTAGGATCAGTGAGTTGTAATGATTAGTCCAGGGTGTGTTGCACTTTTAGAGTGATTCACAAACAAGGTTTTTATTCAGGGTGGTGTTGTTTTAGAATTATAAGCAAGTGGCAAAATGAATAGTAACAATCATACACAACCAGGGATAGTAGATGTATAATAAGTAAAGAGCAGTTGTCAATTTTAAGTCCTATAATACATGGTTGATGATTACTTATTATATAATTCAAAAGAATAACCTTTGAAGAACATGTTCTTAAATAAAGAACAAGTATGGTAATTAGGTTGGGTTTCTATGGTTGACTATGGTTTCAGGTAGTTCTTTGGAGTAAATATTCGATGGATCCCAACAAAGTTGGATTCATCAACACCTAGGGCTTGTAAGGTTAAGATAAGCCTAGGTATCCTAAGCAATTCATTATACAGGTTGTTGTCAAGGTTGGTTTATCTTGCTAGTGATAGCTGGTTAGGGTTTATAGGTCCTTATAAGCAGGGTTGGTGGTGATTCCTCATTTTCTTCAAAAGAATAACTTTTGAAGAACATACTTCTTAAATAATAAGGAGTATTGCAATTAAGGTTGAGGTTATCTTGTATTAGCCATTGGATTCACTAAGTAAGGGATGGTGATTTCCTAAATAGGATGTTAATAATTATCTCACACTAATAGGGTTTAGTGTGTATGGGATATGATGTCAATATTAGCATGGTTGCTATTAGAGTTCATCCCAATGGTGTGATGCTAGTTAAGGTTAATTAAAGATGAGATCCTTGTGATAGGAACTAGGTTTGATTAAGATGAACACATGGGATGCTAATTAGTAGTGATAGGGTTCCCATATGTTATGTGGATTTGAATAAGCATTTAGTTGCTAAATATGAATCTATGGTTACTAATGAAGTAACATGATCACATGTTACTTAGGGTTCATGTTTGGGAATAATTTAGGGTTCATATGAAGTAGTGGAGTTAAGGTTCCTAATTGAATTAGGGTTTTAGGGTTTCACATGAAATGATGAGTTCCTAGTTTTCTACCATAAGGAATTAGTGTTGTATAATTACTATTTAGTTCATAAGTTAATAACTTCAATAATAAAGTTGAAGTTATTAATAACTTCAAAATAAAATAATATTCAATTTGTCTTTTTATTATTTTTAATGAATTAATAATGAAGGTAATTATTAATCAGGGTTTAAATCTCTCTAATAATGATTTACAAATAATAAATAAAGAAAATTTACTTTTAATGTTTTCTTTATTTATTTACTGGTTTTTATTTATTTTATACCTTTTTCCTAAATTTTGAATTTTAATTGAATTTAGAATTAATAAATAAGGCTTAAATAACAATTATTAAGTAATTGAACTATTAATAAAAATATAATTTTCATTTTATATTTTTATTGGATAGATTTTTCTTTTATAAGAATTTTGATATCTTATTTGTATTTTTCTAAGTTTTTATGAACTTTCTACAAATTTACAAAGTTTCAGTAATTATATCGGATTTGAAATTAAACAGTGAATTACTAAATGCACCCGGGCTATTCTACTCTCTGTCGCTGATAGGTGGGCCTTGGCCACGTCAACTGCCACGTTGGCGGTTGACTGGGTCAAAATCTTCAACGTGGTAAAGGACATGGTGACCGGCGGGCAGTTGTCGCCGGCGGCAGCGATTTCGGCCACGCCAGGACTAGCGATCGGTATCATTCGAACCAGCGCGGTGCGAGGAAGCGGCGATGGTAGCGCCGCCTCCTAATGGTCGCCGGAGCAAGCTCGTCGGAGAGACCCGAGCGGCGGCGCTCGCAGGTGATCGGTGCTACGGCGATGTTGGGCATGAACGAGAAGGCTAGGATGCGCAGGAAGGTCAGTGACTCACCCAGAACACGAAGAGCTTGTCGGAGAGGCGAGGGGAGGTCGCAATCGCCGGGATTGCTTGATGCCGTCGTCGGAGAAGACGACCTGGCACGGTCGATTGAAGACGCCTCAGCTTAATTCCTTGTACACGGTGATCAAGTCGAGAACGGTGATCACAGTGGTGGTCACGGCTTGGCTTGGGAAGGCCTCCATCGCCGGCGGTAATGGAGTTTAGCGGCGCCAGGGTTTCGGTATTGGGGAAGAATTGGAGCAAGGAGGAAGAAAACGAGCCAGGGTTCGACAGCAAGCTTTTATATGGCGCCTAGACATGCCTCGTCACGACGCCGAACGAGGAGAGCTCGCCAGCGGCAAGGAGAATCGAAGCACGGCTTCGTGCTGGCCGGCATGCGAGAGGAAAGGGATGAGGACGACCTGGTTTGGAGATATTTCGACGAAGGGGTATCTGGGCTAAGTTGGGCTGGTCTTTGTTGGGCCAATTGTTGGGCTGCTTGGTGGGCTATACGGCCGAGGTAAGTCCAGGTAAAGTTTTTCCCCTCTTTTCTATTTTCTATTTTCTGTTTTATATTTTCTATTTGAATCTGATTTAAACTCAAATTTGAATTGCAGGGTTCTTGTTATGTTAATTGAATTGAGATGTAGTGCAAGGACAATTACTTCATTCTTTATTTGAAACAAATATTTTGTATTGGGTTATAATGCATAGTTGTGGGTTGTTCATACTAGCAAATAGGCATGGGTTTCAATTCTTATTTTTTTAATTTCTTTTTCTTGTGAATTAATTCTGTCAGGATTTATGAGAGTTGATAATTGCAACTCAAAATATTTCAGAGGTTATTATTAAGACTTGGTTCCCATTTGAGAAGTGGATGACTTACATTTGATTTTGTGTGATCACCAACTTTTTAAGGTTTAATAGTTTCTATTTTAAACCCCATCTTAGTTTAACACTATTATTATATTTGAAAATGTCTAAAGTAGATCTCTTCCCCATAATGGCTTGGTCTTGGTTACAAGGATAAATAGTTGATCACTACATATATGGTTTGAACCATATAATGTAGCACATGGTTTTTCTTATGTTCAAGAATTGAAGCATAAGAATTGATTAGTGTGCAATACTAGGGTTCTAATGTTATTTACCAAATGACATATGGTTTGGAACTTAGTTGTGGCTTAGGTTTTAGTTATGATCACCCAAGTGATACTCAAACTAGGGTTGAGATTTAATTCTAGGTTATAGAGATGGGATAACACCATATTGCATGTGCTAGGGTTTAATCTCCCCTAACCATGATAAGGGTTTACTTGCTTAATATTTTATGTTCTCCTCTAGTTACTAAGGTATTGAGAATTGGTTTTATCTTTTACCAACAACTTCTATTATTATCCTTAACTTGTTATTAAGATAACTAAAGTAGTTATATTTCTTTTTATAGTTAACTTTGGTTATAATGATGGATGGTTTCTCACTTTGGTTCTTATGGGCTTATATCTTCTACTTCTAGTTCTTAGGGTTTATGATCACTACACAATTTATAATGATCAAAGGTTTAGCTTCCTATGGTATTACTAGAAATATTTAGATATGGTTGTACCAATTACCCCTCTCACTCCACAAGGACTTTAATTATAATCCAGGGTTCTACTCAAGGAATGCTGATGTGATTATCTAAATATATAGTTTTCCTAAGAATTCTACCTTGCTATCTTCTGTAGCTTGTTCTTCAGGAAATCTGATAAACCTGCATCTTGTGGCATGCCTCCACCTCCTAGCTGCTTCATCTTGATCCTAACTATTTTATGGGGTGTCTCAATGTGTTGGTTTTCTTGCATCATGGTGCAAGATGATGGGATGAATGAAGTGTGAGGCTTCCTTTTATAGGCTTGAGCAAGCTCTAATACCATGACACATAGATGGTGACTCTTGTTTTGATTTGGTGAGTAAGGTGCTTGGTTGTCATGCTCTCATCCATAGCAATCCTTTAAGCATGAGGTGGCATAGCTTAGGATTCAAGCTATGTAGATATTTTGATCCTATGTGGCATTGGTATTATCCTCTCATGTGATTTATTTATGGATAGCCAAGTGGCTTTTGTTACTAAACATTTTGGGAATGATTTTATGCTTGTGGTTGAGTCACTATATCATATGTGATTGTATTAATATTATAATTGGGATCAAAATGTCAAGAATAAGAATTATACCCCAATTTTGAATGATGATTTTGATTTCCCCAAGGCATGATCATATAAGTTTCAAAGTACTCATAGTTTATTTTATTCAAATAGTTTGAACTATAATTCGTAATGCAAACGAATTTAGTTTTGTAATATTCCACATATTTAATAAGTTAGGATTGCAATAAGAATGTGTGGCTTTTATGCACTTAGGTCCTTGTGTTTTGCTATATTTGGTATTTATTTTTAAAGTGAATTCAATTGTTCCACAAGGTAGTTACTTAACTTTTAAGTGTTAATAATTTAGAGTTTGCTTCTTTTCTCTTTGATGGTTATATACCTCTCCCATCTCTAGGGTTTAATGATAAGCTTCTGTTGATGTTAAGTTCAAGAGTTTAGTTCAAGAATTACCATGAAGTTCATGGTAGGAATATTTATTTGTTAGAGACATGGAAGAGTCAAGAATGTTTTCTTCATTTTATTGTTAGTTGGTTTGTAATTGAACAGATGTTCTTATGTCATTGCAATGATTACTATATTATGATCTGTTATAAGATCAAGTAGTTGATCATTGAGTAAAGTGTTGTTGTGTTTATTATTAGTTCCATTTGATCTAACCCCTTAGATCAAATCATCTCTTCACAAAACAAAGTTTTAACAAAGTCACATTGAGGTTTATAGTGCTTGACTTGATGAGCTACTTCAATTCCACCAAGGTCAAGTGAAACTTCAGTTACTGTGACTGTTTTACTTTAAAGCGCGAAAATTCCCCAGATTTTCTATGCATGAATGCAATGCACACATCTGATTCCTCTATTTTTGTAACCCCATTACCTGGGATATTACAAAAAGTCCGGAAGAAACCACCAAGGAAGGTGGAGTCCACAAGGGACTCCACCTCCATGGCCGGCCAGCCCTAGTGGGGGTGGAGTCCCAAGTGGACTCCACCATAGGGGGCCGGCCACCCCCCACATGGGAGGTGGGAATCCCACCTTTGGGTGGGAGTCCTAGTTGGGCTAGGTTTCCCCCCTCCTATGGAAGGTTTTGGTTTCGGGTCTTATTCGAAGACTTGGACACCAACACTTGGGATCCACCTATATAATGAGGGGCCAAGGGAGGGGGCCGGCCACCCCAAGACCATAAGCTGGCCGCCCCCCTTGAGTGGCCGGCCACCCCCTCCCAAACCCTAGCTTTGCTCCTCCACTCCATATTGCCCGCGTAGCTTAGCGAAGCTCCGCCGGACTTCTACACCGCCACCGACACCACGCCGTCGTGCTGTCGGATTCAAGAGGAGCTACTACTTCCGCTGCCCGCTGGAACGGGGAGGTGGACGTCGTCTTCATCAACAACCGAACGTGTGACCGAGTACGGAGGTGCTGCCCGTTCGTGGCGCCGGAACCGATCGTGATCAAGATCTTCTACGCGCTTTTGCAAGCGGCAAGTGATCGTCTACCGCAGCAACAAGAGCCTCATCTTGTAGGCTTTGGAATCTCTTCAAGGGTGAGACTCGATACCCCCTCGTTGCTACCGTCTTCTAGATTGCATCTTGGCTTGGATTGCGTGTTCGCCGTAGGAAAATTTTTGTTTTCTATGCAACGTTCTCCTACAGTGGTATCTTATAATGCTACCGTCGCGATCTAAGCAAAATAAGATGCATAAAGGATTAACATCACATGCAGTTCATATGTGATATGATATGGCCCTTTTGTCTTTGCGCCTTCGATCTTCATCTCTAAAGCACGGACATGATCTCCATCATCAACGGGCATGATCTCCATCATCGTCGACGTAGCGTCAAGGTTCATGGCGCCGTCTTCATGGTTGTTCACCTCATGTAGCAACTATTACAACTACTTTGAAATACTACTCAACATGAAAATTAAAGACAACCATAAGGCTCCTGCCGGTTGCCACAATACAATAATGATCATCTCATACATATTCATCATCACATTATGGCCATATCACATCACCAAACCCTGCAAAAACAAGTTAGACGCTCTCTAATTTGGTTTGCATATTTTACGTGGTTTAGGGTTTTCGATATAGATCTAATCTACCTACGAACATGAACCACAACGTTGATACTAATGTTGTCAATAGAAGAGTAAATTGAATCTTTACTATAGTAGGAGAGACAGAGACACCCATAAAGCCTCTTATGCAATACAAGTTGCATGTCGAACGAGGAACAAGTCTCATGAACGCGGTCATGTAAAGTTAGTCCGAGCCGCTTCATCCCACTATGCCATAAAGATGCAAAGTACTCAAACTAAAAATAACAAGAGCATCAACGCCCACAAACCATTGTGTTCTACTCGTGCAACCATCTATGCATAGACACGGCTCTGATACCACTGTAGGATAACGTTGCATAGAAAACAAAAAAATTTCCTACGGCGAACACGCAATCCAAGCCAAGATGCAATCTAGAAGACGGTAGCAACGAGGGTATCGAGTCTCACCCTTGAAGAGATTCCAAAGCCTACAAGATGAGGCTCTTGTTGCTGCGGTAGACGATCACTTGCCGCTTGCAAAAGCGCGTAGAAGATCTTGATCACGATCGGTTCCGGCGCCACGAACGGGCAGCACCTCCGTGCTCGGTCACACGTTCGGTTGTTGATGAAGACGACTTCCACCTCCCGTTCCAGCGGGCAGCGGAAGTAGTAGCTCCTCTTGAATCCGACAGCACGACGGCGTGGTGTCGGTGGCGGTGAAGAAGTCCGGCGGAGCTTCGCTAAGCTACGCGGGAGATATGGAGGAGAAGGGGGCGGCTAGGGTTTGGGAGGGGGTGGCCGGCCACTCTATGGGGGGCGGCCAGCTTGTGGTCTTGGGGTTGGCCGGCCCCCTCCCTTGGCCCCTCATTATATAGGTGGATCCCAAGTGTTGGTGTCCAAGTCTTCGAATAAGACCCGAAACCAAAACCTTCCATCGGAGGGGCAAACCTAGCCCAACTAGGACTCCCACCCAAAGGTGGGATTCCCACCTCCCATGTGGGGGTGGCCGGCCCCCTATGGTGGAGTCCACTTGGGACTCCACCCCCACTAGGGCTGGCCGGCCATGGAGGTGGAGTCCCTTGTGGACTCCACCTTCCTTGGTGGTTTCTTCCGGACTTTTCTAGAACCTTCTAGAACCTTCCATAGAACCTTCCGCGACATTTTATTTCACATAAAATGACATCCTATATATGAATCTTATTCTCCGGACCATTCCGGAACTCCTCGTGATGTCCGGGATCTCATCCGGGACTCCGAACAAATATTCGAACTCCATTCCATATTTCAAGTGCTACCATTTCAACATCCAACTTTAAGTGTGTCACCCTACGGTTCGAGAACTATGCGGACATGGTTGAGTACTCACTCAGAACAATAACCAAAAGCGGGATATGGAGATCAATAATGGCTCCCACATATTCAACGATGACTTTAGTGATCGAATGAACCATTCACATATATTACCAATTCCCTTTGTCTCGCGATATTTTACTTGTCCGAGGTTTGATCTTCGGTATCACTCTATACCTTGTTCAACCTCGTCTCCTGACAAGTACTCTTTACTCGTACCGTGGTATGTGGTCTCTTATGAACTCATTCATATGCTTGCAAGACATTAGACGACATTCCACCGAGAGGGCCCAGAGTATATCTATCCGTCATCGGGATGGACAAATCCCACTGTTGATCCATATGCCTCAACTCATACTTTAGGATACTTAATCCCACCTTTATAGCCACCCATTTACGCAGTGGTGTTTGGTGTAATCAAAGTACCTTTCCGGTATAAGTGATTTACATGATCTCATGGTCATAAGGACTAGGTAACTATGTATCGAAAGCTTATAGCAAATAACTTAATGACGAGATCTTATGCTACGCTTAATTGGGTGTGTCCATTACATCATTCATATAATGATATAACCTTGTTATTAATAACATCCAATGTTCATGATTATGAAACTAATCATCCATTAATCAACAAGCTAGTTTAAGAGGCATACTAGGGACTTCTTGTTTGTCTACATATCACACATGTACTAATGTTTCGGTTAATACAATTCTAGCATGATATATAAACATTTATCATAAACATAAAGATATAAATAATAACCACTTTATTATTGCCTCTAGGGCATATCTCCTTGATCTCCCACTTGAACTAGAGTCAATAATCTAGATTACATTTGTAAAGATATAACACCTTGGCCTTCAGGTGTTTTATCATGTATTGCTCACGGGAGAGGTTTTTAGTCAACGGATCTGACACGCTCAGAAACGTATGTATTTTGTAATTCATTTGCGTCTCAACGCATTACTCATTTCCAAATGAGTCGGCATTAAATATGTTTGGTCTTCTGGTGGAACCTTAATTCCGCGGTCTGAAATATGTCACTAATATTGTCATACACAATATAGCTTCAAAGTTCTGATTCCGTCGGAACTACACCATGTTCTCAAAGAACCTCTTGACTTAACATCCTTTGTCATTGTCAAAACAATGACATACTATTAATTCTTTTGTAGAATCCGTCACAATATTTAGAACTCTTCTAAATCTAGCATAGACAACTTCTAGCTCATTGTGCTACCTTTTAAACAACACTTAGTCTAATTTGAGATTGAAATTATATTTTATATGTGACAAAACCAATATCGGTGTAACACCTTACAGCGATTTGTTTGTCATTTCGTCATACAAATATATATATATATATCCTTAGTTCTTCTAAAGTACTCAAGGATATTCTTCTTTGTCGTCCCATGATCATCTTATGAATCATTCCGGTATATGCTCATAACATTTTAGAGCACAAGATATCTGATTTTGTACATTTTATTCGTGATCTAAAATCACTCATGTGTTTTTACTCATCGAGTGTCAGATACACTCAAGTCTTTGTTAAACCTTCACATGATAAGAACATTTTCTTAATATTTCTATATTGAACTATTTCAATATCCATTCTATGTACTTTGACTTAAACTTATCATGTGTTTCAATCTATCTTCATAGATCTTGACACTAAATATGTTTTAGTCCATATCCTTTCATTGAAGTTAATTTTCAATGAAACATTTTAATCAAGTATATAATTACATTATTTATAACCAACTATATGTCATCTACATAAAGTATTATAAATATGTCTCAGCGCTCCCACTTAATTTCTTGCAAATGCAAGCCTCTTCATCATTTCTGATAAAATCAAAAACTCTTTGACTATTTCATCTGGTGAAGATTCCAACTCCGTAATACTCACTTCATCCAATTGAAGTTCGTATTCCTATCTAGTATTCTACGGACTAGCAAAATAATTGGTTGTATCTTGTATACATACTTCTGTTAAGTAGTGTATTTTGCCATCCTACTAGCATATCTCATAAAAGAAATATGTAGTGATTACTAGAATAATCCACATAGACTATAAGCATTACTACGGAAGATCTAATCTTATCGTAGTCAACTCTTTGAACTTTGTCGTAAACAATTTTTCGACAAGTCGAGCTTCTTTTAAGGATATTTCATCTAAGTCTATAGATCCATTTACTTTCAAAAAGTATTCATCTATTATGGATTTCATGGCGTATGGCCATTTTAACGGAGTCAGGGCCCATCATAACTTCTTTGTTTTGTAGTTGGTTTATCATTGTTCAAAATCAATCCTTTGTCCACAAATCATTTATTTGATCACAAAGTAAACCATACCTACAAGGTTCAAATATGTACTTCGATCTCCATGGCTAAAACACTTTGTAGTCATGAGAGCCATGATCCTCGTGACCGCTTCCGAAACAAATTCCGATGCTGCGCTACTCTGATCATTATGCTCAGGTTCATAAACCTTATCAAATTATATTGTCCTCCCACTCAAATACTTCACTAGAAACAATTTCTCGGAAATAAGAAACATTGACAAACACTTTTGTCTTTGTCTCGTGGGAAGAATTCCCAATCAAATCTACAGGATAACCAACAAAGATATTCATCCGATTTTGGTTGTAAACTTATTTACTTATGCTATGCATACCAAAATTTAAGAAAAGACTATCAGGTTTCTTACCTATGCCATAACTCGTATGGTGTCATTTCAACGGATCATGATGATGCTCTATTTAGTGTAAAAAGCGGTAGTCACTAAAGCATAATCCACAAAAATATAATGGCGTCATAATATTTTTATCTCATCATTAATCCAACAAGGTTTGGATACATATCTTGGATACTATATCATCATTATGATACTCCAAGAAATGTGAGTTGTAGAACAATTTCATAACTCTCTTAGATGTTCGCTAAAACTCGTAATTCAAATATTTCCACCATGATCCAATCATAGATATTTGACTTTTCTATTACGATGATTTCCACTTCATGCTGAAATTTATTTGAATCCATTCAAATGTTTCAAACTTCTTCCTTATTGAATATATCCACATATATATACTCAATTCATTGTTGAAAGTTTTCATGAAGTAGAAGAATCTCCCGCACACAACTATGCTCAATGAACCACATACATCATCATGTATTTTTCCACTAAGTTAGTTGCCCGTTCAACTTTTGGCCTATGAACGGTATTTTAATCATTCTCTTTAGAAAAGATTTGCAAGCGCCAAATGATTCAAAAATCAAATGACTCAAAAAATCCATTTGCATGGAGTTTCTTCATGCGTTCCTTTCCAACATGACCTAAATGGCGGTTCCACAAATAAGTGGAATTCAAATCATTTGCCTTACGGCATTTTAGCGTCGATGTTATGTATGTGTGTTTTACCATTAAAATTTATAATAACTTATCCATCTTTCATGGAGTAATGTCATAATTTGAACAACTCATTGTTTTTATTTGACAAGAGCAAAATAACAATTATTAAGTTCTTTATTATAAATTCTAAGGGCTAGATAGAATGCCAACGATGAACATAATAACACTTTATTTTTGTTCCAGACGTGCATTCCTATCATATTCCTTGTCAGTCACTTAGGCCATTGTATTCTTGTATTGCGTTGTTTTGTATGACACTTCATACCAACCAATATGGTACAAATACCCAAGAATTTCATTGTGTGACCAATCGAGGAATACATCTATAACATGTATATCATTGATATACACCCGAGCTAGACCTTCTAGTCTTTTCTTTTCTTTTTGCCAAAATATCTTTTGCGGTTTCTCCTTTAGCTTTCCACATTATTCAGAACACACTTCACCATCAATAACTTCTAGGTTTGTTGGTCAAATACCAATAACCTTGAGGTTCTTACTTTGAAGTTGATCATCATATGATAAGTGTTCTGGATTTCACTATTAGTAACCTTGTAATATGATGAACAATTTCACTCATAATTTTATCCATTGTATCATGATGACTTTCTGAGACCATGTCTGTACATGCTAGGCTCATAAAGTTTTAACCTTGGTATTTGCATGTGCAAATCTGTCTTGCACCCGTTGTATGCACACGTAGAATCTATCACACCCGATCATCACGTGATGCTTGAAACGACGAGTCTTAGCAACGGTGCATACTAAGGATGATAACTTCATGGATATGCGAATATTATTAGTGCCCCAATAGTTGGAGGATTGTGGCCTTTGGCGTCTTCAACCTTCATACATTCCCATAAAACTTATGAGTTTATGTAGTCTCACCAAATTATATTCTATCATCTTGCAATAAGGTCTTAGATATCACATATATCTCATACCTTGATTATTTCTGAAAACTAAATTTTCAGCTCCTTACTTTTCAAACAGATTTGAACTTCAAGTTTCAAGGAGACAAGATAACTTTAGGTACTAATTGAAACCATAGCTCTTTGAATCAACAATGTGAGGTTTACTAAAAGTTTGCAATAGGACTTAATCAATTCTTGATTCATTAACAATACGGTACCAATCCGTAAAGTTTCTTATCAGATTTTAATAGTATTTCTATCTCAATTACAAGACTAACGCATGGTAGAAAAACGGATGCCAATACTACAAAATTAATTCAAAATACTACTCAGACTATGTTTAAGATAATTAGTTCATGTTTTAATCTAATTACTAATGAACTCCCACTTAATACAACATCCCTCATAGTTGTTAAGTGGTACACGATCCAAATCCACTACACCAAAACCGATCATCACGTGAGATGATGTAGCTTCAATGGTGAACATCAACATGTTGATCATATCATCCATATGACTCGTGTTCAACCTTTCGGTTTCCGTTGTCCCGAGGCCATGTCTGTACATGCTAGGCTCGTCAAGCAAACCCAAGTATTCCGCGTGTGCAACATGGCTTACACCCGTTGTATGTGAATCGTTGAATCTATCACATCCGATCATCACGAGATGCTTGAAGCAATGACTGTTACAACGGTGCATACGAGGGGAGAACACTTTATTATCTTGATATTAATGTGAGGGATCATCTTATAATGCTACCGTCGCGATCTAAGCAAAATAAGATGCATAAAGGATTAACATCACATGCAGTTCATATGTGATATGATATGGCCCTTTTGTCTTTGCGCCTTCGATCTTCATCTCTAAAGCACGGACATGATCTCCATCATCAACGGGCATGATCTCCATCATCGTCGACGTAGCGTCAAGGTTCATGGCGCCGTCTTCATGGTTGTTCACCTCATGTAGCAACTATTACAACTACTTTGAAATACTACTCAACATGAAAATTAAAGACAACCATAAGGCTCCTGCCGGTTGCCACAATACAATAATGATCATCTCATACATATTCATCATCACATTATGGCCATATCACATCACCAAACCCTGCAAAAACAAGTTAGACGCTCTCTAATTTGGTTTGCATATTTTACGTGGTTTAGGGTTTTCGATATAGATCTAATCTACCTACGAACATGAACCACAACGTTGATACTAATGTTGTCAATAGAAGAGTAAATTGAATCTTTACTATAGTAGGAGAGACAGACACCCGCAAAGCCTCTTATGCAATACAAGTTGCATGTCGAACGAGGAACAAGTCTCATGAACGCGGTCATGTAAAGTTAGTCCGAGCCGCTTCATCCCACTATGCCATAAAGATGCAAAGTACTCAAACTAAAAATAACAAGAGCATCAACGCCCACAAACCATTGTGTTCTACTCGTGCAACCATCTATGCATAGACACGGCTCTGATACCACTGTAGGATAACGTTGCATAGAAAACAAAAAAAATTTCCTACGGCGAACACGCAATCCAAGCCAAGATGCAATCTAGAAGACGGTAGCAACGAGGGGTATCGAGTCTCACCCTTGAAGAGATTCCAAAGCCTACAAGATGAGGCTCTTGTTGCTGCGGTAGACGATCACTTGCCGCTTGCAAGCGCGTAGAAGATCTTGATCACGATCGGTTCCGGCGCCACGAACGGGCAGCACCTCCGTACTCGGTCACACGTTCGGTTGTTGATGAAGACGACGTCCACCTCCCCGTTCCAGCGGGCAGCGGAAGTAGTAGCTCCTCTTGAATCCGACAGCACGACGGCGTGGTGTCGGTGGCGGTGAAGAAGTCCGGCGGAGCTTCGCTAAGCTACGCGGGAGATATGGAGGAGAAGGGGGCGGCTAGGGTTTGGGAGGGGGTGGCCGGCCACTCTATGGGGGGCGGCCAGCTTGTGGTCTTGGGGTTGGCCGGCCCCCTCCCTTGGCCCCTCATTATATAGGTGGATCCCAAGTGTTGGTGTCCAAGTCTTCGAATAAGACCCGAAACCAAAACCTTCCATAGGAGGGGGCAAACCTAGCCCAACTAGGACTCCCACCCAAAGGTGGGATTCCCACCTCCCATGTGGGGGGTGGCCGGCCCCCTATGGTGGAGAATCCAACACGGCTCTGAAGGATAAGGTTGCAAAGAAAACAAAAATTTTCCTACCGCGAAGACGCAATCCAAGCCAAGATGCAATCTAGAAGATGGTAGCAACGAGTGGTTTATCGAGTCTCACCCTTGAAGAGATTCCAAAGCCTACAAGAGTAGGCTCTTGTTGCTGCGGTAGACGTTCACTTGCAGCTTGCAAAAGCGCGTAGAAGATCTTGATCACGATCCCTTCCGGCGCCACGAACGGGCAGCACCTCCGTACTCGGTCACACGTTCGGTTGTTGATGAAGACGACGTCCACCTCCCCGTTCCAGCGGGCAGCGGAAGTAGTAGCTCCTCCTTGAATCTGGCAGCACGACGGCGTGGTGGCGGTGGCGGTGGAGATCTCCGGCAGAGCTTCGCTAAGCATATGCGGGAGAAGTGGAGGAGGAGAAGAAGCTAGGGTTTGGGGAGAGAGGGGGGTTGGGCGCCGGCCCTCTAAGGGGTGCGGCCAAGGCTGAGCCAAAGAGTAGCTGCCCCCTCCCTCTCCTCCTCATTATATAGGTGGAAGCCCCAAGCGTTCTCGTCCAAGTCTTCGAATACGACCCCCACACTAAAACCTCCCATATGTGGGAAACCTACTCAAGGAGGGAGTCCCACTCAAGGTGGGATTCCCACCTTTCCTTGAGGTGGGGTGGCCGGCCACCTCTAGGTGGAGCCCACCTGGGACTCCTCCTTTAGGGTTTGGCTGGTCAAGCTTGTGGAGTCCTTCCAGGACTCCACCTTCCATAGTGCGTTTCTTCCGGACTTTTCTAGAACCTTCTAGAACCTGCCATAAATGCACCGGATCATTTCCAAACTTGGAATATGACTTCCTATATATGAATCTTATTCTCCGGACCATTCCGGAACTCCTCGTGATGTCCGGGATCTCATCCGGGACTCCGAACAAATATTCGAACTCCATCATCAACGGGCATGATCACCATCATTGTCGGCGTAGCGTCAAGGTTCATGGCGCCGTCTTCATGGTTGTTCACCTCATGTAGCAACTATTACAACTACTTTGAAATACTACTCAACATGAAATTTAAAGACAACCATAAGGCTCCTGCCGGTTGCCACAATACAATAATGATCATCTCATACATATTCATCATCACATCATGGCCATATCACATCACCAAACCCTGCAAAAACAAGTTAGACGTCTCTAATTTGGTTTGCATATTTTACGTGGTTTAGGGTTTTCGAGTAAGATCTAATCTACCTACGAACATGAACCACAACGGTGATACTAGTGTTGTCAATAGAAGAGTAAATTGAATCTTCACTATAGTAGGAGAGACAGACACCCGCAAAGCCTCTTATGCAATACAAGTTGCATGTCGAACGAGGAGCAAGTCTCATGAACGCGGTCATGTAAAGTTAGCCCGAGCCGCTTCATCCCACTATGCCACAAAGATGCAAAGTACTCAAACTAAAGACAACGAGAGCATCAACGTCCACAAAACCATTGTGTTCTACTCGTGCAACCATCTATGCATAGACACGGCTCTGATACCACTTGCACTTGGCATCCGTTTACTACTATGCGCTAGTCTTGTAATTGAGATAGAAATACTGTTAAAATCTGATAAGAAACTTTACGGATTGGTACCGTATTGTTAAAGAATCAAGAATTGATTAAGTCCTATTGCAAACTTTTAGTAAACCTCACATTGTTGATTCAAAGAGCTATGATTTCAATTAGTACCTAAAGTTATCTTGTCTCCGTGAAACTTGAAGTTCAAATTTGTTTGAAAAGTAAGGAGCTGAAAATTTAGTTTTCAGAAATAATCAAGGTATGAGATATAAGTGATATCTAAGACCTTATTGCAAGATGATAGAATATATTTTGGTGAGACTACATGAACTCATAAGTTTTATGGGAATGTACGAAGGTTGAAGACGCAAGGCGTCACAATCCTCCAACTATTGGGGCACTAACGATATTCACATATCCATGAAGTGACCATCCTTAATATGCACCGTTGCTAAGACTCGTCGTTTCGAAGCATCACGTGATGATCGGGTGTGATAGATTCTACGTGTACATACAACGGGTGCAAGCTAGATTTGCACATGCAAATACCAAGGTTAAAACTTTACGAGCCTAGCATGTACAGACATGGTCTCGGAAAGTCGTCATGATATGATGGATAAAACTATGAGTGAAATTGTTCATCATATTACAAAGTTACTAATAGTGAAATCTGAAACACTTGTCATATGATGATCAACTTCAAAGTAAGAACCTCAAGGTTATTGGTATTTGACCAACAAACCTAGAAGTTAATGATATTGAAATGTTTTTCTGAATAATGAGGAAAGCTAAAAAGAGAAACTACAAAAGATATTTTGGCAGAAAGAAAAGAAAAGACTAGAAAGTCTAGCTCGGGTGTATATCAATGATATACATGTTATGGATGTATTCCTCGTTTGGTCACACAATGAAATTCTTGGGTATTTGTACCATATTGGTTGGTATGAAGTGTCATACAAAACAACGCAATACAAGAATACAATGGCCTAAGTAACTGACAAGGAATATGATAGGAATGCACGTCTGGAACAAAAATAAAGTGTTATTATGTTCATCGTTGGCATTCTATCTAGCCCTTAGAATTTATAATAAAGAACTTAATAATTGTTATTTTGCTCTTGTCAAATAAAAACAATGAGTTGTTCAAATTATGACATTACTCCATGAACGATGGATAAGTTATTATAAATTTTAATGGTAAAACACACATACATAACATTGATGCTAAAATGCCGTAAGGCAAATGATTTGAATTCCACTTATTTGTGGAACCGCCATTTAGGTCATGTTGGAAAGGAACGCATGAAGAAACTCCATGCAAATGGATTTTTTGAGTCATTTGATTTTTGAATCATTTGGCGCTTGCAAATCTTTTCTAAAGAGAATGATTAAAATACCGTTCATAGGCCAAAAGTTGAGCAGACAACTAACTTAGTGGAAAAATACATGATGATGTATGTGGTTCACTGAGCATAGTTGTGCGCGGGAGATTCTTCTACTTCATGAAAACTTTCAACAATGAATTGAGTATATATATGTGGATATATTCAATAAGGAAGAAGTTTGAAACATTTGAATGGATTCAAATAAATTTCAGCATGAAGTGGAAATCATCGTAATAGAAAAGTCAAATATCTATGATTGGATCATGGCAGAAATATTTGAATTACGAGTTTTAGCGAACATCTAAGAGAGTTATGAAATTGTTCTACAACTCACATTTCTTGGAGTATCATAATGATGATATAGTTTCCGAGATATGTATCCAAACCTTGTTGGATTAATGATGAGATAAAATATTATGACGCCATTATATTTTTGTGGATTATGCTTTAGTGACTACACGCTTTTACCTTTTGCATAGAGCATCATCATGATCCGTTGAAATGACACCATACGAGTTATGGCATAGGTATAAACCTTAATAGTCCTTTCTTTAAATTTTGGTCTAAGAGTTTTCAACCAAAATCGGATGAATGTCTTTGTTGGTTATCCCAGAGTTTTAATTGGGAATTCTTCCCATGAGACAAAGACAAAAGTGTTTGTCAATATTTCTAATTTCCAGAAATTGTTTCTAGTGAAGTTATTGAGTGGGAGGACAATATAATTAGATAAGGTTTATGAATCTGAGCATAATGATCGAGTAGCGCAACATCGGAATTGGTTTGGAAGCGGCCACAACGATCATAGCTCCCATGACTACAAAGTGTTTTAGCCATGGAGATCGAAGTACATATTGAACCTTGTAGGTATGGTTTACTTTGTGATCAAATAAGTGATTTGTGAACAAAGGATTGATTTTGAACAATGATAAACCAACTACAAACAAAGAAGTTATGATGGGCCACGACTCCGTTAAAATGGCTATTCGCCATGAAATCCAAGATAGATGAATACTTTTTGAAAGTAAAAGGATCTATAAAATTGATGGACTTGGATGAAATATCCTTGAAGAAGTTCAACTTGTCGAAAAGTTGTTTACGACAAAGTTCAAAGAGTTGACTACGACAAGATTAGATCTTCCGTAGCAATGCTTAAAGTCTATATGGATTATTCTAGTAATCACTACATATTTCCTTTATGAAATATGTTAGTAGGATGGCAAAATACATTACTTATCAAGTATGTATTAAAGGTGTATACAAGATACAACCAAGAGTTTTGCTGGTCTGTGGAATACTAGATAGGTATACAAACTTCAATTGGATGAAGTAAGTATCACGGAGTTGGAATCTTCACCAGATGAAATAGTCAAAGAGTTTTTGATTTCATCAGAAACGATGAAGAGGCTTGCATTTGCAAGAAATTAAGTGGGAGCGCTGAGACATATTTATAATACTTTATGTAGATGACATATAATTGGTTATAAATGATGTAATTATATACTTGATTAAAAAGGTTTCATTGAGAAATTAACTTCAATGAAAGGATATGGACTGAAACAAATTTTGTGTCAAGATCTATGAAGATAGATTGAAACACATAATAAGTTTAAGTCAAAGTACATAGAATGGATATTGAAGTAGTTCAATATAGAAATATTAAGAAAATGTTCTTATCATGTGAAGTTTTAACAAGATTTGAGTGTATCTGACACTCGATGAGTAAAAACACATGAGTGATTTTAGATCATGAATAATATGTACATAATCAGATATCTTGTGCTCTAAAATGTTATGAGCATATACCGGAATGATTCATAAGATGATCATGGGACGACAGTAAGAATATCCTTGAGTACTTTAGAAGAACTAAGGATATATATATATATTTTTGTATGAAGTAATGACAAACAAATCGCTGTAAGGTGTTACACCGATATTGGTTTTGTCACATATGAAAATAAAATTTCAAATCTCAAATTAGACTAAGTATTGTTTTAAAAGGTAGCACAATGAGCTAGAAGTTGTCTATGCTAGATTTAGAAGAGTTCTAAATATCGTGACGGATTCTACAAAAGAAGGCAGAGTATGTCATTGTTTTGACAATGACAAAGGATGTTAAGTCAAGAGGTTCTTTGAGAGCTTGGTGTAGTTCCGACAGAGTCAGAACTTTGAAGCTATATTGTGTGTGACAATATTAGTGACATATTTCAGACCGCGGAATTAAGGTTCCACCAGAAGACCAAACATATTTAATGCCGACTCATTTGGAAATGAGTGATGCGTTAAGACGCAAATGAATTACAAAATACATACGTTTCTGAGCATGTCAGATCCGTTGACTAAAACCTCTCCCATGAGCAATACATGATAAAGCACCATAAGGCCAAGGTGTTATATCTTTACAAATGTAAACTAGATTATTGACTCTAGTGCAAGTGGGAGACTGAAGGAGATATGCCCTAGAGGCAATAATAAAGTGGTTATTATTTATATCTTTATGTTTATGATAAATGTTTATATATCATGCTAGAATTGTATTAACCGAAACATTAGTACATGTGTGATATGTAGACAAACAAGAAGTCCCTAGTATGCCTCTTAAACTAGCTTGTTGATTAATGGATGATTAGTTTCATAATCATGAACATTGGATGTTATTAATAACAAGGTTATGTCATTGTGTGAATGATGTAATGGACACACCCAATTAAGCGTAGCATAAGATCTCATCATTAAGTTATTTGCTATAAGCTTTCGATACATAGTTACCTAGTCCTTATGACCATGAGATCATGTAAAGTTAGTCCGAGCCGCTTCATCCCACTATGCCACAAAGATGCAAAGTACTCAAACTAAAGATAACAAGAGCATCAACGCCCACAAACCATTGTGTTCTACTCGTGCAACCATCTATGCATAGACACGGCTCTGATACCACTGTAGGATAACGTTGCATAGAAAACAAAAATTTTCCTACCGCGAACACGCAATCCAAGCCAAGATGCAATCTAGAGGACGGTAGCAACGAGGGGGTATCGAGTCTCACCCTTGAAGAGATTCCAAAGCCTACAAGAGGAGGCTCTTGTTGCTGCGGTAGACGATCACTTGCCGCTTGCAAAAGCGCGTAGAAGATCTTGATCACGATCGGTTCCGGCGCCACGAACGGGCAGCACCTCCGTACTCGGTCACACGTTCGGTTGTTGATGAAGACGACGTCCACCTCCCCGTTCCAGCGGGCAGCGGAAGTAGTAGCTCCTCTTGAATCCGACAGCACGACGGCGTGGTGTCGGTGGTGGTGGAGAAATCCGGCGGAGCTTCGCTTAAGCGTGCGGGATATGGTGGAGGAGAGAGACCGCTAGGGTTTGGGGAGAGAGGGGGTTTGGGCGCCGGCCCTCTAAGGGGTGCGGCCAAGGCTGAGGCTTGAAGTGGTCAGCCCCCTCTCTATGCCCCTCATTATATAGGTGGAAGCCCCAAGAGTTCTAGTCCAAGTCTTCGAATAAGACCCCAACACTAAAACCTCCCATATGTGGGAAACCTACTCAAGGAGGGAGTCCTACCCAAGGTGGGACTCCCACCTTTCCTTGAGGTGGGCTGGCCGGCCACCCTAGGGGAGTCCACCTTGGACTCCTCCCCTTTAGGGTTGGCTGGTCATGCAAGTGGAGTCTCTTCGGGACTCCACTTTCCAAAGTGCCATTCTTCCGGACTTTTCTAGAACCTTCTAGAACCTGCCATAAATGCACCGGATCATTTCCAAACTTGGAATATGACTTCCTATATATGAATCTTATTCTCCGGACCATTCCGGAACTCCTCGTGATGTCCGGGGTCTCATCCGGGACTCCGAACAAATATTCGAACTCCATTCCATATTCAAGTTCTACCATTTCAACATCCAACTTTAAGTGTGTCACCCTACGGTTCGTGAACTATGCGGACATGGTTGAGTACTTACTCCGACCAATAACCAATAGCGGGATCTGGAGATCCATAATGGCTCCCACATATTCAACGATGACTTTAGTGATCGAATGAACCATTCACATACAATACCAATTCCCTTTGTCACGCGATATTTTACTTGTCCGAGGTTTGATCTTCGGTATCACTCTATACCTTGTTCAACCTCGTCTCCTGACAAGTACTCTTTACTCGTACCGTGGTATGTGGTCTCTTATGAACTCATTCATATGCTTGCAAGACATTAGACGACATTCCACCGAGAGGGCCCCGAGTATATCTATCCGTCATCGGGATGGACAAATCCCACTGTTGATCCATATGCCTCAACTCATACTTTCCGGATACTTAATCCCACCTTTATAGCCACCCATTTACGCAGTGGTGTTTGGTGTAATCAAAGTACCTTTCCGGTATAAGTGATTTACATGATCTCATGGTCATAAGGACTAGGTAACTATGTATCGAAAGCTTATAGCAAATAACTTAATGACGAGATCTTATGCTACGCTTAATTGGGTGTGTCCATTACATCATTCACACAATGACATAACCTTGTTATTAATAACATCCAATGTTCATGATTATGAAACTAATCATCCATTAATCAACAAGCTAGTTTAAGAGGCATACTAGGGACTTCTTGTTTGTCTACATATCACACATGTACTAATGTTTCGGTTAATACAATTCTAGCATGATATATAAACATTTATCATAAACATAAAGATATAAATAATAACCACTTTATTATTGCCTCTAGGGCATATCTCCTTCAGTCTCCCACTTGCACTAGAGTCAATAATCTAGATTACATTTGTAAAGATATAACACCTTGGCCTTCAGGTGTTTTATCATGTATTGCTCACGGGAGAGGTTTTTAGTCAACGGATCTGACACGCTCAGAAACGTATGTATTTTGTAATTCATTTGCGTCTCAACGCATTACTCATTTCCAAATGAGTCGGCATTAAATATGTTTGGTCTTCTGGTGGAACCTTAATTCCGCGGTCTGAAATATGTCACTAATATTGTCATACACAATATAGCTTCAAAGTTCTGATTCCGTCGGAACTACACCATGTTCTCAAAGAACCTCTTGACTTAACATCCTTTGTCATTGTCAAAACAATGACATACTCTGCCTTCTTTTGTAGAATCCGTCACAATATTTAGAACTCTTCTAAATCTAGCATAGACAACTTCTAGCTCATTGTGCTACCTTTTAAACAACACTTAGTCTAATTTGAGATTGAAATTATATTTTATATGTGACAAAACCAATATCGGTGTAACACCTTACAGCGATTTGTTTGTCATTTCGTCATACAAATATATATATATATATCCTTAGTTCTTCTAAAGTACTCAAGGATATTCTTACTGTCGTCCCATGATCATCTTATGAATCATTCCGGTATATGCTCATAACATTTTAGAGCACAAGATATCTGATTTTGTACATTTTATTCGTGATCTAAAATCACTCATGTGTTTTTACTCATCGAGTGTCAGATACACTCAAGTCTTTGTTAAACCTTCACATGATAAGAACATTTTCTTAATATTTCTATATTGAACTATTTCAATATCCATTCTATGTACTTTGACTTAAACTTATCATGTGTTTCAATCTATCTTCATAGATCTTGACACTAAATATGTTTTAGTCCATATCCTTTCATTGAAGTTAATTTTCAATGAAACATTTTAATCAAGTATATAATTACATTATTTATAACCAACTATATGTCATCTACATAAAGTATTATAAATATGTCTCAGCGCTCCCACTTAATTTCTTGCAAATGCAAGTGTAACAACCCACTTTTCAAACCCTGCATATTTTCTAGCTTTAAAATTTTGGGCCAACAAAAACTTTTATTTATCTTGCTACTTGGTGTGCATAGCTTGTAGTTTTGTTTAGATTGTTGGTAGTGAGTGTGTATAAACAACTTCCCACACTAAAACCCCTAGCAACAAGTTTGTGTACCAAAAAATTAAATAGGGGAAAAAACTCCTTTTGACACCAAGTGTAAAACACCCCCACACCCAACTTCTCTCTTTAAAAACAATTTCCCTCTTCATCAAAAATGTGGGTGCATGTGTGCACATGCATTAGCATGACATTCCCCTCTCTTCACTCACCATGACACCCACTCTTTCTCTCTTTTGGAGAAAACCCTAGGAAGGGGGAACACTTCCCCCTCTCTTTTCTTTTATTCTTTTTATCTCCCTCTCTTTTCTTGGCATATGGCCGTGGCCATGGACCCCTCTTATTTTCTCTTTCTTTTTCTCACCACCACTTTGATCTCTCTTTTTGACAAACCCTAGAGGGCAACCACCCCCTCTCTTACCCCTCCCTCTTTTCTTCCCTTGTGCATGGCCGAGTTTGGGAGGCCATGTCTCTCTTATGGCCGGCACTTGGTGCCCACTCCCCACCCCTCAAGCCCACCTCAATCTGGCCCGCACTACACCCCTCCCTGGACTTCCCTTTCCCCTCCAACTCGGCCCAAGGCCAGCCACAAAGCCCACCCGAAACTCTGGCCACGGACGTGCTCAACCTGGACACCCTCCCGCACGCGCGCGATCACCGAGCAGCGACGCCTCGACGCCCGCCCTCGCCTCGGGAAAACGCTCGCCTCCTCGTATCCCTCCCTGACGCCTCGAGAGCCCGCACGCCCCCTCGACTCCCTCCCGCTCGCTGCCACTGTCCCCCTCGCGGGATTGGCCGAAGCCGCCGCCCGTCGCCCGTCCCTTGCCCTCCCTGGCCTATAAAAACCCACCCCCGCACCCACTCCGCCCACACACCACCCCACTCCTTCCCCTCCACCTCCACACTCTCCACCAGAGAGCACCCAGGGCGCTGCTCTGGGCTGCTGCTCGTTGCAGCGGCGGAGCCCTGCCCCGGTGATCACCGCCGTTGGAGAAGACGGGGAGGTGCTGCAAACTCCAACCGCCGCCGTCCTCTCTTCTTTCGCCCAGCCCTCCCTGCCATCTCCTACGTTTGCCCTGACCTTTCCCTTGCCGTGCCAGGACGCTCGGACGCCGCCGCTCCACAACCTGCTGCCGGACGCCGTGAAGAGGACGGTGTTGCCGGAGACCAGGGAGAAGAAGAAGGCGCCGCCCGCCCGTTCTGCGACGCCGCCGACCACCCTCGACCTCGCCGCCGGGAAGCAGACACCGCCGGTGAGCCCCATGGCCGTCCCCGCCCCTTCTCTGCCCAGTCCGGCCGCCCCGGTCGCGTTCCGCGCTCGCGTGGAGGAGACGATGGCCATGGGCCATCGGATCCCCATCCGACGCCTGCATGGGCCATGCAGGCCAGGTGGCCATGCACAGCCTGGCCCACCCCGGGCCCTCCCCTTTTCTTTTTGTTTTTCTTCCTTTTTTCTTCTCTGCCCGCGTGGCAATTCACCTGGGCCGGCCCGTTTCACACACAGCGCGACCCAAGACCTTTCCCGCCCAGATTTTCGTTTGAAAATCGTTTTAAATTTTTCAGTTTTGCATCTAAAAACCAGTGAACCAAATCTCTTATAACCGGAGTTCTACAAATCGAAAACTAGTGAATCCAACTGCGTTAGAAAGATATTTTTAATACCTTTCACATGCCACTGACCCAGTATTTTTAGGATTTTTATACGAATTTTAGTGTATTAAACTTGCTCTATGTATTCTGCATACTCCACTAATTTCCTAAAATCGTAGAATTATTATTTTTGACCGATTCCAATTGTAATGATCTTGTTTTAATGTTGCCCATCTCAGAAAAATACCATTGGTCCCCGTTAAGATTAATTTTGGATCGTTTATAAAAATGTTATGTCACATGAAATGTTGTCCATTTAAGCACTTGTTCTTTTAATTGATTTCCACCTCAACCCTTTTTCCATCATAAATTTGGCCAAATCATGTTTTCACTTTAATACAACATATACCCCTGCATGCTTTGTCTTATTCTCTCAAAAACTTGATTCTTGAGTTATGTGTTGATTGTATGTTGCCCTTTTGTTTCCGCGACGCTAGATACGAACGTGGGAGAAGCCGAAGGAGAGGATTTTGGAGAAGGTGTTGAAGAAGACCAGGGGCTAGCCGGCCAAGGCAAGCCATTTACCTTGACTCCTTGATTATCTATGTTTTTGGTTGAGATCTTTTATTCTTCCCCATCTTGATCCTTTGCGTCTTTCGGTTGGATAATTCTCTTCTTTGACATACTCGCCGCCAAGTATGTATTTATTCCCTCTCGGTAGATTCGCGTACTTACTCTAAGTATGTGGATTAAAACTCACTCATTTGACACCTCCTTATTCTAGTTCAAACTTTGGGTTAACATCATGGTTTTTGCTCCACTTTTTGATTATCTTCATCCATGCTCCATGTAAGTATGGATGTTGTTGACACCTTTATAGTATGAGGGCAACCTTGATACTATTGTACATCTTAGTTCACACATAAACTTTAGGTTGGGAAAACCCTCAAGGTTTTTACCTTGTTGTAAAAGTTTTTGTTAAAACCTTGGGTATAATGTTGTGCCCAAGTGAGAATTTGAGAAAGGAAAGGCTTTGGTAAAAATGTTGGGAATGAGAAAGTGGTGGGGATGTTATGAAAACTTTGGCGCCTAAGTACTCACCCATGACAACAAACTAGCGCAACCACATTACTCCAACATGGGCACGGGGCTTAGCTAGACGTTCGTTCTCTTTAGCATGAGGCACCGCATAACTATACAAGGGTAAGGTTACCCCCGAGTCCGGGTTGTCAAAGTTGGGGCAATAGTATAACGGGAGGCCTTCGGGGCTGACCCGTCCGGAAGACACTATGGGTCTCCTGGCTTGGCGGTGGAGCCACGCTCAAAAGGAGGTGAGCTGCCACGGTGCCGGGGAGGTACATACTCCATAGGGTAGGACCTCTTGCTACTTAGAATGGGCGAAAGGCTTCGACTGGTTATCCGATACCCACATACTTTCGTATGATGGCCCGGGGATGATCCGGCGGATTTATCGAGATCTTGTGGGGAAAGTGCGCACACTCTGCAGAGTTAAATCTATTCGAATAGCCGTGTCCGCGGTCATGGACGGTTGGATTGGCTGTTGCTTAGCCTGATGTGTTTTGTTTATGAAAATGCTTAAGGAAAGAACACGGGATTTGTGTTGGTACGTGGAGTACTGGAAAAATAATGTGGGCCATGATGAGATGGTCGGAAAGGAAATAAAATTTGGGTCTACCCTTCCTAGGTGTTTATGTCGTGAAGAGTCTTCTTAAATTAATTCATGTAGAGATGTCTTAGACGAATCTTTAAGTGTCTCCTTCGCCCATGAAGTTGAGATGCTAACTCCACCAAAACACTTCTTCTCTCCTACATGACATATTCTTAATTGAAATTAGATATTCCCTCTTGATCTCCTAGTTTAGTTCTCGGTACCTTGTTCCCTTTAATATGTTACTTTGTAAATGGTTTGCGAGTACAATTCAAAATGTACTCACGGCTTTGTCCCTGGCTATTTACTTGGCCAGACTATGAGGAGGATTTCGAAGATGATGGTGGTTATCAGGACGACTATGCGACTTAGGACGTTTCCCGGTCAGCTGCCTGTAGGGTTTAAGGCATGACTTGGGCCCGACGAAGTTGATTTGTATCCGCTGCTTTTGGATGTTTGAATTCAGCCCGATGTGGCCATTTGTGTAAGACTTGGTCATAAGACCGTTTGTAAGACTATTTATTATTTCGGTACTATGTAATGGATGTTGTAACTCTGTTTATCAGTTCGGTTATGTGCTCATGTTACACTGATCATGGGATCATGAGTGAATGCATAACGGGTATTTCGGACAGTTGGTCCGGGGTGCCACAGAGCTGGTATCAGAGCCATCCTGACTCTAGGGAAAGCCTTAGTTAGCATGGACGTTAAGGTTAGAATAAAATTATTTTTCAATATCAAAAACGAGATGACTCTAAGCTGAAAGAATGCCTAGTCTCTCCCCTAAATTTTTCCCCTTAGAGATAAACTACTTGCATTAATCTTAACTGTTTTACATTATGTACCTTAAAATTTTGCACACTTGTCATATTACTACTTATATTAACTTTAAAATTTTGTGTAGATGGAGGAAGTTATGTACACCCGGAGCCGTCAGGTGGGAGAGTCGCAGCCCTTGTTCCTCTTCGAGACCGCCCTGATCGACGTTTGTAACACCGTCGGTCGCCTCCGCCCCGAGGTGAAGGGCGGACAGATGAACGATATCGAGAACGAGGACTTGTCCTGGATGATCGTCTGCACCGTCCGGGGCTCCCACGTCAAGCAGCTCCCGGAGTTCGAGATCCAGCTGTTCGAGCGCACTTGGGAGGATGGTTTGGTTCGCGCACTCCAGGCAGCCCTTGCTCACCTCGCGTTCCACCACCGTGCGGAGCTCGAGGAGAGGAACCTCCCTTACGCTCACTTTGGGCGGCGTGACGAGGAGGGCCTTCCCACCATTGTGCCTTATGTTTGCCCCCTCGGTCGTCACGCCGGCCAGATGGAGTTCCTCCTCGGCAAGACTCAGAACAGCCTCGACATCTGCAGGATGGAGAAAGAGATGCTGACGAATGAGTTGGGCGAGGTCAAGCAAGACCTTGAGGAGATGAAGAAGAGGGCTAGCCGCCAGCGGAAGCTCAAGCTCCGGGCAAGAGAGGCCAAGTACATGCTTAAGGTGAAGGTGAAGCACCTTAAGACGGCACTCCGCGAGGCCGAGACCAAGATAGAGGAGCTGGAGGATGATGGCGAGGATCTCCGCAAGGAGAACGCTGCCCTCCTTAGTGACGATGATGATTACATGGATGAGGAAGGGTATGATTGGAACAACCCATCCGAAGAGGAAGATGAGGATGATATGGATTTCATCAATGACGAGCCCGAAGAGCCAGCACCCCCTACCCCTCGCGAGTCGTTCGAGGAAGAAGACCCCGAGGAGCCGCCGTTTGAGGAGCCGCCGACCAAGGATGACACCATCATCCTTGACGACGACTAGTTTGAGCACCGCACTATCGCTAGCTATGTTATGTTATGATGTCCTTGATGTAATCGCGTAGACGATGTTGGTCCTATGGTGACCTTGATGTGTGAACTTTGAGCTTTTGGTGATGCTTATGTTATGATGATGGATGCTTTTGGTTTTCATGCTTTCTTTATCTTTCAAGTTTGTTTTCAACAAGTTTTTATGCATCATGTCACCCTTCCCCTTAGAAAGAACTCGCCTATCAAAGTTGTTCCCTTTTTGTCTTACGCCTTCATCTTATCAGATGGTTGACACTCGCCGAGGCGCGCACAATGACCCTCCACCACCTCCACCTGAACCCAATATGGCTCAAATCCTTCGCATCCTTATGGAAGACCGTCAAGCCGCCCGCGCTGAAAGCCAAGCGAACATTGCGGCTCTGCAGAACATTGCGCAGCTTGCCGCGGGAAACAACAACAATGGAGGAGATGGTGAAGACGGCCCAAGGTCCAAGCTTAGGGACTTCCAGAATACTAATCCACCGGTATTCACCAAGTGCACCGCCCCTCTTGATGCGGATGATTGGCTCCGTACAATCGAGAACAATCTGGAAGTCGCGGCCGTGGGCGAAAATGAGAAGGTGGTCCTTGCAACTCACTTTCTCGCCGGACCCGCAAGAGCTTGGTGGGAGAATATCAAGGCAATGCAAGCTGCTGACCATGTGATCACTTGGGAGGAATTTACCACTAAGTTCCGCAAAGCCCACATCCCTTCTGGACTAATCAAGATCAAGAGAGATGAGTTCTTCAACCTTAAGCGAGAACAATGGTAGTGTGATTGACTACCTGGACAAGTTCAACACCTTGGCTCGATATGCACCTCAGGACACTGATACCGATGAGAAGAAGAGGGACCGCTTCCTTAATGGTCTTCATGAAGAGATTCAGAGTATTCTCGTGGCCGTTCCTTACCCTGATCTGGAAACTCTGGTGGATGCCGCCATCATGGTGGAGTCCAAGCGCAAGGCAGCTTATGAAACCCGCAAGCGCAAGATGCGGCAGCAACAGCAGTGGACCCAGCAATGCTAGGTTCCGCGGCCAGCCTCCACCAAGGCCGGCGCCCCGGCCTCGGCGAGCGCCGGCCACCTTATCGTCCCTCCAACAACAACACCAACCGCCGAATGTGCAGCCTCGTCTGGAGGAGGAAACTTCAACAACAACCCCCGCAACAACCCGAATGCTCGCCCTCAAGGAGAAGGATGTTTCGCTTGTGGACAGCCTGGACATTTCTCTCGTGAATGCCCCTCTAAGATGAACCCGGCTCAACGCCCCAATGCGCCAAGACCAAATCAAGGCCAAGCTCGTGCTGCAACCGGAAGGAAGCCCCCACCTAAGAAGCAGGCTAATACTGTTAGAGGACACCTGAATCATGCCAATGCCGAAGAAGCTGAAGAATCTCCCGACATTGTCTTTGGGTACGTTCCTAGTCCACTCCACCCCCGCCAAAGTTCTTTTTGATTCCGGTGCATCTCATTCCTTTGTTACCGAACCCATTGTCAAGAAAAGCGAAATGACACCCACCCTAATGGATAGACTCATGTTATTTCAAATACCAGGATCCACCGCTAAAACTCGCTTATCTTGTAAACAAGTTCCGGTAGAAATCCTAGGTGTTCCCTTCCAAGCCGACCTCATCGTCCTAGGAGCCCAAGGATTGGAAGTAATTCAGGAATGGATTGGATGACCAAGTACCAAGGCCACATTGACTGTGCCGTAAGTCTATCACCTTAACCAATAAGCGAAGGAATCCAAATAAAATACACCGCCACTATGCCTTCATCTAAAGCCTTACGTAAGCAAAGTGTCGCCGGAACCCCCATCGATCTTGTCCCAATCGTTTGTGAGTATCCGAGATGTTTTCCCCGAGAAGAGTTGCCGGTATGCCCCACGATAGGGATATCGAGTTCATCATCGAACTTATTCCCGGAACAGCACCCATAGCGCAGAGGCCTTATCGCATGAACCCCCAAGAGCTGATAGAACTCAAGAAACAGTTGGACGATATGTTGAGCAAAGGTCTAATCCGACCTAGTGCCTCACCATGGGGATCTCCCGTGATATTTGTGGACAAACGAGACGGTACCATCCGCCTGTGCGTGGATTACCGAAGGCTCAATGATGTAACCATCAAGAATAAGTATCCCCTTCCCAAGATTGAAGATTTGTTTGATCAAATGAATGGAGCCCGAGTTTTCTCCAAGATTGATCTCCGTCTTGGTTACCATCAGCTCAAAGTACGCGAGTCAGATATCCCCAAAACAGCCTTCACCACCCGTTACGGATTGTTTGAGTACACCGTAATGTCTTTTGGCTTAACCAATGCTCCAGCCTACTTCATGAATCTGATGAACAAAGTCTTCATGGATTATCTCGACAAGTTCGTCGTAGTGTTTATCGATGACATCTTAGTCTACTCCAAGAGTGAAGAAGAACATGAAGAGCATCTACGACTAGTTTTGGGAACCTTGAGAAAGCACCAACTCTATGCTAAATTTAGCAAATGTCAGTTTTGGCTCAAGGAAGTTGGATTTCTTGGTCATGTTTTGTCCGCTGGAGGAGTTTCCGTCGACCCCTCTCTCATCAAGTCTATCATGGATCGGAAGCCGCCAACTAACCCGACCGAAGTGAGATCCTTCCTCGGATTAGCAGGCTACTACCGTAAGTTTGTAGAAGGGTTCTCAAGTATCGCCAAGCCCATGACCATGTTGCTCAAGAAGGGTAAGAAATTTGAATGGACGGAACAATGTGAAGCCAGTTTTCAAGAACTCAAGAAGCGTCTTGTGTCTGCCCCCATCCTCACCATGCCGGATGTCACCAAAGACTTTGTAATCTATTGCGACGCTTCCAAGCTCGGACTTGGTAGTGTTCTGATGCAAGAAGGGAAAGTTATCGCCTACCTCTCTCGACAGCTGCGGCCACATGAAATGAACTACCCAACCCATGATCTGGAGTTAGCTGCCGTAGTTCATGCACTCAGGACTTGGCGTCATTATCTCATCGGAAATCGGTGTGACATTTACACCGACCACAAGAGCCTCAAGTACATATTCACTCAGAGGGAGTTGAATATGCGACAAAGAAGGTGGATAGAGCTAATAAAGGACTATGATCTGAGTATTCACTATCACCCTGGAAAGGCGAATGTAGTCGCCAGAACGCCCTTAGTCGAGAACCATGTTCGCTGAATGCCGTCTCAAAATGGAACAACCGATGCTATATCAAGAGTTTGAAGAGTTCGGCACGGAACTTGTTAGCCATGGTTTTCTAGCCACCTTGGAAGTTAAACCGAGCTCTCCGGGATCAAATCAAGGAAGCTCAGAAAGATCATGAGAGTATTGAAGGTATCAAACGCCGTATGGACAAAGAGGAAGTAGCTGGATTTTCCGTGGACGGAGAAGGAATCTTGTGGTACAATGGGCGTCTTTGTGTACCAACTATCCCCGAATTGAAGAACCTGATTATGGAGGAAGCTCATAATACTCCTTACTCCATCCACCCTGGCGGATCAAAGATGTATCAAGATCTCAAGGAGACTTTCTGGTGGCACGGAATGAAACGTGACATTGCCTTCTTCATTGCTAGATGTGACGTTTGTCAACGAGTTAAAGCCGAACATCAACGCCCAGCTGGACTACTCCAACCTCTGCAAGTTCCCGTATGGAAATGGGACGAAGTGGGAATGGATTTTATCACTGGACTTCCTCGGTCAAGTCGCGGACACGATTCCATCTGGGTAATTGTGGATCGCCTTACCAAGGTCGCCCATTTTATTCCCGTCAAGACCACATTCAATGGACGTCGCTTGGCAGATCTTTATATCTCACGGATCGTCAGTCTCCATGGAGTTCCCAAGAGGATTGTATCTGATCGCGGCACACAGTTCACCTCTAGATTCTGGAGCAAGTTACACGAGGCCTTAGGGACCAAACTCTTTTTCAGCACCGCTTACCACCCACAAACCGGAGGACAAACTGAGCGAGTGAATCAGATTCTGGAAGACATGCTCCGCGCATGTGTTCTAGCCTATGGTGCCAAATGGGAAGACTGTCTCCCCTTTGCGGAGTTCTCTTATAATAATAGCTACCAGGCCAGTCTCCAGATGGCACCATTTGAAGCACTCTATGGGCGCAAATGTCGCACCCCTCTCAATTGGTCCGAGACCGGAGAAAGTCAAGTGTTCGGACCTGATATACTTCGTGAAGCGGAAGAACAAGTTCAACTTATCCGAGATCGCTTGAAGGCTGCCCAATCTCGCCAGAAGAGCTACGCCGACCCCAAACGCCGTGAAGTGACATTCAACAGCGGAGACTTTGCGTACCTCCGTGTCACCCCTCTCAAGGGAATGCAACGTTTCCACGTCAAGGGCAAGTTGGCACCAAGGTACATTGGTCCTTTCAAGGTCCTTGGTCGCCGCGGAGAAGTCTCATATCAATTGGAGCTACCCGCAGAACTGTCAGAGTTTCATGATGTCTTCCATGTCTCCCAACTCCGGAAATGCCTCCAAGTGCCCGATAAGCCCGAAGTGTTCAAGAACATCGACCACCGCTCTATCAACCTAAACCAGGATTTAACTTACCGTGAGAAGCCACTTCGAATCCTGGAAGAGGCCGTAAGGGTCACTCGCAGAAGAAAGATCAAGTTTTTCAAGGTCCAGTGGAGTAATCATTCTGAGGAGGAAGCCACCTGGGAACGGGAGGATTATCTTAGGAGCGAGTTCCCTTATCTCTTCAGCTCTTAGATCCGGAATCTCGGGACGAGATTCTTTTAAGGGGGGAAGGTCTGTAACAACCCACTTTTCAAACCCTGCATATTTTCTAGCTTTAAAATTTTGGGCCAACAAAAACTTTTATTTATCTTGCTACTTGGTGTGCATAGCTTGTAGTTTTGTTTAGATTGTTGGTAGTGAGTGTGTATAAACAACTTCCCACACTAAAACCCCTAGCAACAAGTTTGTGTACCAAAAAATTAAATAGGGGAAAAAACTCCTTTTGACACCAAGTGTAAAACACCCCCACACCCAACTTCTCTCTTTAAAAACAATTTCCCTCTTCATCAAAAATGTGGGTGCATGTGTGCACATGCATTAGCATGACATTCCCCTCTCTTCACTCACCATGACACCCACTCTTTCTCTCTTTTGGAGAAAACCCTAGGAAGGGGGAACACTTCCCCCTCTCTTTTCTTTTATTCTTTTTATCTCCCTCTCTTTTCTTGGCATATGGCCGTGGCCATGGACCCCTCTTATTTTCTCTTTCTTTTTCTCACCACCACTTTGATCTCTCTTTTTGACAAACCCTAGAGGGCAACCACCCCCTCTCTTACCCCTCCCTCTTTTCTTCCCTTGTGCATGGCCGAGTTTGGGAGGCCATGTCTCTCTTATGGCCGGCACTTGGTGCCCACTCCCCACCCCTCAAGCCCACCTCAATCTGGCCCGCACTACACCCCTCCCTGGACTTCCCTTTCCCCTCCAACTCGGCCCAAGGCCAGCCACAAAGCCCACCCGAAACTCTGGCCACGGACGTGCTCAACCTGGACACCCTCCCGCACGCGCGCAGTCACCAGGCGAGCAGCGACGCCTCGACGCCCGCCCTCGCCTCGGGAAAACGCTCGCCTCCTCGTATCCCTCCCTGACGCCTCGAGAGCCCGCACGCCCCCTCGACTCCCTCCCGCTCGCTGCCACTGTCCCCCTCGCGGGATTGGCCGAAGCCGCCGCCCGTCGCCCGTCCCTTGCCCTCCCTGGCCTATAAAAACCCACCCCCGCACCCACTCCGCCCACACACCACCCCACTCCTTCCCCTCCACCTCCACACTCTCCCTGGAGAGCACCCAGGGCGCTGCTCTGGGCTGCTGCTCGTTGCAGCGGCGGAGCCCTGCCCCGGTGATCACCGCCGTTGGAGAAGACGGGGAGGTGCTGCAAGAGCTCCAACCGCCGCCGTCCTCTCTTCTTTCGCCCAGCCCTCCCTGCCATCTCCTACGTTTGCCCTGACCTTTCCCTTGCCGTGCCAGGACGCTCGGACGCCGCCGCTCCACAACCTGCTGCCGGACGCCGTGAAGAGGACGGTGTTGCCGGAGACCAGGGAGAAGAAGAAGGCGCCGCCCGCCCGTTCTGCGACGCCGCCGACCACCCTCGACCTCGCCGCCGGGAAGCAGACACCGCCGGTGAGCCCCATGGCCGTCCCCGCCCCTTCTCTGCCCAGTCCGGCCGCCCCGGTCGCGTTCCGCGCTCGCGTGGAGGAGACGATGGCCATGGGCCATCGGATCCCCATCCGCGCCTGCATGGGCCATGCAGGCCAGGTGGCCATGCACAGCCTGGCCCACCCCGGGCCCTCCCCTTTTCTTTTTGTTTTTCTTCCTTTTTTCTTCTCTGCCCGCGTGGCAATTCACCTGGGCCGGCCCGTTTCACACACAGCGCGACCCAAGACCTTTCCCGCCCAGATTTTCGTTTGAAAATCGTTTTAAATTTTTCAGTTTTGCATCTAAAAACCAGTGAACCAAATCTCTTATAACCGGAGTTCTACAAATCGAAAACTAGTGAATCCAACTGCGTTAGAAAGATATTTTTAATACCTTTCACATGCCACTGACCCAGTATTTTTAGGATTTTTATACGAATTTTAGTGTATTAAACTTGCTCTATGTATTCTGCATACTCCACTAATTTCCTAAAATCGTAGAATTATTATTTTTGACCGATTCCAATTGTAATGATCTTGTTTTAATGTTGCCCATCTCAGAAAAATACCATTGGTCCCCGTTAAGATTAATTTTGGATCGTTTATAAAAATGTTATGTCACATGAAATGTTGTCCATTTAAGCACTTGTTCTTTTAATTGATTTCCACCTCAACCCTTTTTCCATCATAAATTTGGCCAAATCATGTTTTCACTTTAATACAACATATACCCCTGCATGCTTTGTCTTATTCTCTCAAAAACTTGATTCTTGAGTTATGTGTTGATTGTATGTTGCCCTTTTGTTTCCGCGACGCTAGATACGAACGTGGGAGAAGCCGAAGGAGAGGATTTTGGAGAAGGTGTTGAAGAAGACCAGGGGCTAGCCGGCCAAGGCAAGCCATTTACCTTGACTCCTTGATTATCTATGTTTTTGGTTGAGATCTTTTATTCTTCCCCATCTTGATCCTTTGCGTCTTTCGGTTGGATAATTCTCTTCTTTGACATACTCGCCGCCAAGTATGTATTTATTCCCTCTCGGTAGATTCGCGTACTTACTCTAAGTATGTGGATTAAAACTCACTCATTTGACACCTCCTTATTCTAGTTCAAACTTTGGGTTAACATCATGGTTTTTGCTCCACTTTTTGATTATCTTCATCCATGCTCCATGTAAGTATGGATGTTGTTGACACCTTTATAGTATGAGGGCAACCTTGATACTATTGTACATCTTAGTTCACACATAAACTTTAGGTTGGGAAAACCCTCAAGGTTTTTACCTTGTTGTAAAAGTTTTTGTTAAAACCTTGGGTATAATGTTGTGCCCAAGTGAGAATTTGAGAAAGGAAAGGCTTTGGTAAAAATGTTGGGAATGAGAAAGTGGTGGGGATGTTATGAAAACTTTGGCGCCTAAGTACTCACCCATGACAACAAACTAGCGCAACCACATTACTCCAACATGGGCACGGGGCTTAGCTAGACGTTCGTTCTCTTTAGCATGAGGCACCGCATAACTATACAAGGGTAAGGTTACCCCCGAGTCCGGGTTGTCAAAGTTGGGGCAATAGTATAACGGGAGGCCTTCGGGGCTGACCCGTCCGGAAGACACTATGGGTCTCCTGGCTTGGCGGTGGAGCCACGCTCAAAAGGAGGTGAGCTGCCACGGTGCCGGGGAGGTACATACTCCATAGGGTAGGACCTCTTGCTACTTAGAATGGGCGAAAGGCTTCGACTGGTTATCCGATACCCACATACTTTCGTATGATGGCCGGGGATGATCCGGCGGATTTATCAGATCTTGTGGGGAAAGTGCGCACACTCTGCAGAGTTAAATCTATTCGAATAGCCGTGTCCGCGGTCATGGACGGTTGGATTGGCTGTTGCTTAGCCTGATGTGTTTTGTTTATGAAAATGCTTAAGGAAAGAACACGGGATTTGTGTTGGTACGTGGAGTACTGGAAAAATAATGTGGGCCATGATGAGATGGTCGGAAAGGAAATAAAATTTGGGTCTACCCTTCCTAGGTGTTTATGTCGTGAAGAGTCTTCTTAAATTAATTCATGTAGAGATGTCTTAGACGAATCTTTAAGTGTCTCCTTCGCCCATGAAGTTGAGATGCTAACTCCACCAAAACACTTCTTCTCTCCTACATGACATATTCTTAATTGAAATTAGATATTCCCTCTTGATCTCCTAGTTTAGTTCTCGGTACCTTGTTCCCTTTAATATGTTACTTTGTAAATGGTTTGCGAGTACAATTCAAAATGTACTCACGGCTTTGTCCCTGGCTATTTACTTGGCCAGACTATGAGGAGGATTTCGAAGATGATGGTGGTTATCAGGACGACTATGCGACTTAGGACGTTTCCCGGTCAGCTGCCTGTAGGGTTTAAGGCATGACTTGGGCCCGACGAAGTTGATTTGTATCCGCTGCTTTTGGATGTTTGAATTCAGCCCGATGTGGCCATTTGTGTAAGACTTGGTCATAAGACCGTTTGTAAGACTATTTATTATTTCGGTACTATGTAATGGATGTTGTAACTCTGTTTATCAGTTCGGTTATGTGCTCATGTTACACTGATCATGGGATCATGAGTGAATGCATAACGGGTATTTCGGACAGTTGGTCCGGGGTGCCACAGCAAGCCTCTTCATCATTTCTGATAAAATCAAAAACTCTTTGACTATTTCATCTGGTGAAGATTCCAACTCCGTAATACTCACTTCATCCAATTGAAGTTCGTATTCCTATCTAGTATTCTACGGACTAGCAAAATAATTGGTTGTATCTTGTATACATACTTCTGTTAAGTAGTGTATTTTGCCATCCTACTAGCATATCTCATAAAAGAAATATGTAGTGATTACTAGAATAATCCACATAGACTATAAGCATTACTACGGAAGATCTAATCTTATCGTAGTCAACTCTTTGAACTTTGTCGTAAACAATTTTTCGACAAGTCGAGCTTCTTTTAAGGATATTTCATCTAAGTCTATAGATCCATTTACTTTCAAAAAGTATTCATCTATTATGGATTTCATGGCGTATGGCCATTTTAACGGAGTCAGGGCCCATCATAACTTCTTTGTTTTGTAGTTGGTTTATCATTGTTCAAAATCAATCCTTTGTCCACAAATCATTTATTTGATCACAAAGTAAACCATACCTACAAGGTTCAAATATGTACTTCGATCTCCATGGCTAAAACACTTTGTAGTCATGAGAGCCATGATCCTCGTGACCGCTTCCGAAACAAATTCCGATGCTGCGCTACTCTGATCATTATGCTCAGGTTCATAAACCTTATCAAATTATATTGTCCTCCCACTCAAATACTTCACTAGAAACAATTTCTCGGAAATAAGAAACATTGACAAACACTTTTGTCTTTGTCTCGTGGGAAGAATTCCCAATCAAATCTCTGGGATAACCAACAAAGATATTCATCCGATTTTGGTTGTAAACTTATTTACTTATGCTATGCATACCAAAATTTAAGAAAAGACTATCAGGTTTCTTACCTATGCCATAACTCGTATGGTGTCATTTCAACGGATCATGATGATGCTCTATTTAGTGTAAAAAGCGGTAGTCACTAAAGCATAATCCACAAAAATATAATGGCGTCATAATATTTTTATCTCATCATTAATCCAACAAGGTTTGGATACATATCTTGGATACTATATCATCATTATGATACTCCAAGAAATGTGAGTTGTAGAACAATTTCATAACTCTCTTAGATGTTCGCTAAAACTCGTAATTCAAATATTTCCACCATGATCCAATCATAGATATTTGACTTTTCTATTACGATGATTTCCACTTCATGCTGAAATTTATTTGAATCCATTCAAATGTTTCAAACTTCTTCCTTATTGAATATATCCACATATATATACTCAATTCATTGTTGAAAGTTTTCATGAAGTAGAAGAATCTCCCGCACACAACTATGCTCAGTGAACCACATACATCATCATGTATTTTTCCACTAAGTTAGTTGCCCGTTCAACTTTTGGCCTATGAACGGTATTTTAATCATTCTCTTTAGAAAAGATTTGCAAGCGCCAAATGATTCAAAAATCAAATGACTCAAAAAATCCATTTGCATGGAGTTTCTTCATGCGTTCCTTTCCAACATGACCTAAATGGCGGTTCCACAAATAAGTGGAATTCAAATCATTTGCCTTACGGCATTTTAGCGTCTTTTTTATGTATGTGTGTTTTACCATTAAAATTTATAATAACTTATCCATCTTTCATGGAGTAATGTCATAATTTGAACAACTCATTGTTTTTATTTGACAAGAGCAAAATAACAATTATTAAGTTCTTTATTATAAATTCTAAGGGCTAGATAGAATGCCAACGATGAACATAATAACACTTTATTTTTGTTCCAGACGTGCATTCCTATCATATTCCTTGTCAGTCACTTAGGCCATTGTATTCTTGTATTGCGTTGTTTTGTATGACACTTCATACCAACCAATATGGTACAAATACCCAAGAATTTCATTGTGTGACCAAACGAGGAATACATCTATAACATGTATATCATTGATATACACCCGAGCTAGACCTTCTAGTCTTTTCTTTTCTTTTTGCCAAAATATCTTTTGCAGTTTCTCTTTTAGCTTTCCACATTATTCAGAAAACACTTCAACATCATTAACTTCTAGGTTTGTTGGTCAAATACCAATAACCTTGAGGTTCTTACTTTGAAGTTGATCATCATATGATAAGTGTTCCGGATTTCACTATTAGTAACCTTGTAATATGATGAACAATTTCACTCATAATTTTATCCATTGTATCATGATGACTTTCTGAGACCATGTCTGTACATGCTAGGCTCATAAAGTTTTAACCTTGGTATTTGCATGTGCAAATCTGTCTTGCACCCGTTGTATGCACACGTAGAATCTATCACACCCGATCATCACGTGATGCTTCGAAACGACGAGTCTTAGCAACGGTGCATACTAAGGATGATAACTTCATGGATATGCGAATATTATTAGTGCCCCAATAGTTGGAGGATTGTGACGCCTGGCGTCTTCAACCTTCATACATTCCCATAAAACTTATGAGTTTATGTAGTCTCACCAAATTATATTCTATCATCTTGCAATAAGGTCTTAGATATCACATATATCTCATACCTTGATTATTTCTGAAAACTAAATTTTCAGCTCCTTACTTTTCAAACAGATTTGAACTTCAAGTTTCAAGGAGACAAGATAACTTTAGGTACTAATTGAAACCATAGCTCTTTGAATCAACAATGTGAGGTTTACTAAAAGTTTGCAATAGGACTTAATCAATTCTTGATTCATTAACAATACGGTACCAATCCGTAAAGTTTCTTATCAGATTTTAATAGTATTTCTATCTCAATTACAAGACTAACGCATGGTAGAAAAACGGATGCCAATACTACAAAATTAATTCAAAATACTACTCAGACTATGTTTAAGATAATTAGTTCATGTTTTAATCTAATTACTAATGAACTCCCACTTAATACAACATCCCTCATAGTTGTTAAGTGGTACACGATCCAAATCCACTACACCAAAACCGATCATCACGTGAGATGATGTAGCTTCAATGGTGAACATCAACATGTTGATCATATCATCCATATGACTCGTGTTCAACCTTTCGGTTTCCGTTGTCCCGAGGCCATGTCTGTACATGCTAGGCTCGTCAAGCAAACCCAAGTATTCCGCGTGTGCAACATGGCTTACACCCGTTGTATGTGAATCGTTGAATCTATCACATCCGATCATCACGAGATGCTTCGAAACGACGAACTGTTACAACGGTGCATACGAGGGGAGAACACTTTATTATCTTGATATTAATGTGAGGGATCATCTTATAATGCTACCGTCGCGATCTAAGCAAAATAAGATGCATAAAGGATTAACATCACATGCAGTTCATATGTGATATGATATGGCCCTTTTGTTCTTGCGCCTTTGATCTTCATCTCCAAAGCACGGATATGATCTCCATCATCTTCGGGCATGATCTCCATCATCATCGGCGTAGCGTCAAGGTCAATGGCGCCGTCTTCATGATTGTCCTCCATGTAGCAACTATTACAACTACTTTGAAATACTACTCAACATGAAATTTAAAGACAACCATAAGGCTCCTGCCGGTTGCCACAATACAATAATGATCATCTCATACATATTCATCATCACATTATGGCCATATCACATCACCAAACCCTGCAAAAACAAGTTAGACGTCTCTAATTTGGTTTGCATATTTTACGTGGTTTAGGGTTTTCGAGAGATCTAATCTACCTACGAACATGAACCACAACGTTGATACTAATGTTTTCAATAGAAGAGTAAATTGAATCTTTACTATAGTAGGAGAGACAGACACCCGCAAAGCCTCTTATGCAATACAAGTTGCATGTCGAACGAGGAACAAGTCTCATGAACGCGGTCATGTAAAGTTAGTCCGAGCCGCTTCATCCCACTATGCCATAAAGATGCAAAGTACTCAAACTAAAGATAACAAGAGCATCAACGCCCACAAACCATTGTGTTCTACTCGTGCAACCATCTATGCATAGACACGGCTCTGATACCACTGTAGGATAACGTTGCATAGAAAACAAAAATTTTCCTACGGCGAACACGCAATCCAAGCCAAGATGCAATCTAGAAGACGGTAGCAACGAGGGGTATCGAGTCTCACCCTTGAAGAGATTCCAAAGCCTACAAGATGAGGCTCTTGTTGCTGCGGTAGACGATCACTTGCCGCTTGCAAAAGCGCGTAGAAGATCTTGATCACGATCGGTTCCGGCGCCACGAACGGGCAGCACCTCCGTACTCGGTCACACGTTCGGTTGTTGATGAAGACGACGTCCACCTCCCCGTTCCAGCGGGCAGCGGAAGTAGTAGCTCCTCTTGAATCCGACAGCACGACGGCGTGGTGTCGGTGGCGGTGTAGAAGTCCGGCGGAGCTTCGCTAAGCTACGCGGGCAATATGGAGTGGAGGAGCAAAGCTAGGGTTTGGGAGGGGGTGGCCGGCCACTCAAGGGGGGCGGCCAGCTTATGGTCTTGGGGTTGCCGGCCCCCTCCCTTGGCCCCTCATTATATAGGTGGATCCCAAGTGTTGGTGTCCAAGTCTTCGAATAAGACCCGAAACCAAAACCTTCCATAGGAGGGGAAACCTAGCCCAACTAGGACTCCCACCCAAAGGTGGGATTCCCACCTCCCATGTGGGGGGTGGCCGGCCCCCTATGGTGGAGTCCACTTGGGACTCCACCCCATCTAGGGCTGGCCGGCCATGGAGGTGGAGTCCCTTGTGGACTCCACCTTCCTTGGTGGTTTCTTCCGGACTTTTCTAGAACCTTCTAGAACCTTCCATAGAACCTTCCGCGACATTTTATTTCACATAAAATGACATCCTATATATGAATCTTATTCTCCGGACCATTCCGGAACTCCTCGTGATGTCCGGGATCTCAGCCGGGACTCCGAACAAATATTCGAACTCCATTCCATATTTCAAGTGCTACCATTTCAACATCCAACTTTAAGTGTGTCACCCTACGGTTCGAGAACTATGCGGACATGGTTGAGTACTCACTCCGACCAATAACCAATAGCGGGATCTGGAGATCCATAATGGCTCCCACATATTCAACGATGACTTTAGTGATCGAATGAACCATTCACATATATTACCAATTCCCTTTGTCTCGCGATATTTTACTTGTCCGAGGTTTGATCTTCGGTATCACTCTATACCTTGTTCAACCTCGTCTCCTGACAAGTACTCTTTACTCGTACCGTGGTATGTGGTCTCTTATGAACTCATTCATATGCTTGCAAGACATTAGACGACATTCCACCGAGAGGGCCCAGAGTATATCTATCCGTCATCGGGATGGACAAATCCCACTGTTGATCCATATGCCTCAACTCATACTTTCCGGATACTTAATCCCACCTTTATAGCCACCCATTTACGCAGTGGTGTTTGGTGTAATCAAAGTACCTTTCCGGTATAAGTGATTTACATGATCTCATGGTCATAAGGACTAGGTAACTATGTATCGAAAGCTTATAGCAAATAACTTAATGACGAGATCTTATGCTACGCTTAATTGGGTGTGTCCATTACATCATTCATATAATGATATAACCTTGTTATTAATAACATCCAATGTTCATGATTATGAAACTAATCATCCATTAATCAACAAGCTAGTTTAAGAGGCATACTAGGGACTTCTTGTTTGTCTACATATCACACATGTACTAATGTTTCGGTTAATACAATTCTAGCATGATATATAAACATTTATCATAAACATAAAGATATAAATAATAACCACTTTATTATTGCCTCTAGGGCATATCTCCTTCAGTCTCCCACATGATAAGAACATTTTCTTAATATTTCTATATTGAACTATTTCAATATCCATTCTATGTACTTTGACTTAAACTTATCATGTGTTTCAATCTATCTTCATAGATCTTGACACTAAATATGTTTTAGTCCATATCCTTTCATTGAAGTTAATTTTCAATGAAACATTTTAATCAAGTATATAATTACATTATTTATAACCAACTATATGTCATCTACATAAAGTATTATAAATATGTCTCAGCGCTCCCACTTAATTTCTTGCAAATGCAAGCCTCTTCATCATTTCTGATAAAATCAAAAACTCTTTGACTATTTCATCTGGTGAAGATTCCAACTCCGTAATACTCACTTCATCCAATTGAAGTTCGTATTCCTATCTAGTATTCTACGGACTAGCAAAATAATTGGTTGTATCTTGTATACATACTTCTGTTAAGTAGTGTATTTTGCCATCCTACTAGCATATCTCATAAAAGAAATATGTAGTGATTACTAGAATAATCCACATAGACTATAAGCATTACTACGGAAGATCTAATCTTATCGTAGTCAACTCTTTGAACTTTGTCGTAAACAATTTTTCGACAAGTCGAGCTTCTTTTAAGGATATTTCATCTAAGTCTATAGATCCATTTACTTTCAAAAAGTATTCATCTATTATGGATTTCATGGCGTATGGCCATTTTAACGGAGTCAGGGCCCATCATAACTTCTTTGTTTTGTAGTTGGTTTATCATTGTTCAAAATCAATCCTTTGTCCACAAATCATTTATTTGATCACAAAGTAAACCATACCTACAAGGTTCAAATATGTACTTCGATCTCCATGGCTAAAACACTTTGTAGTCATGAGAGCCATGATCCTCGTGACCGCTTCCGAAACAAATTCCGATGCTGCGCTACTCTGATCATTATGCTCAGGTTCATAAACCTTATCAAATTATATTGTCCTCCCACTCAAATACTTCACTAGAAACAATTTCTCGGAAATAAGAAACATTGACAAACACTTTTGTCTTTGTCTCGTGGGAAGAATTCCCAATCAAATCTCTGGGATAACCAACAAAGATATTCATCCGATTTTGGTTGTAAACTTATTTACTTATGCTATGCATACCAAAATTTAAGAAAAGACTATCAGGTTTCTTACCTATGCCATAACTCGTATGGTGTCATTTCAACGGATCATGATGATGCTCTATTTAGTGTAAAAAGCGGTAGTCACTAAAGCATAATCCACAAAAATATAATGGCGTCATAATATTTTTATCTCATCATTAATCCAACAAGGTTTGGATACATATCTTGGATACTATATCATCATTATGATACTCCAAGAAATGTGAGTTGTAGAACAATTTCATAACTCTCTTAGATGTTCGCTAAAACTCGTAATTCAAATATTTCCACCATGATCCAATCATAGATATTTGACTTTTCTATTACGATGATTTCCACTTCATGCTGAAATTTATTTGAATCCATTCAAATGTTTCAAACTTCTTCCTTATTGAATATATCCACATATATATACTCAATTCATTGTTGAAAGTTTTCATGAAGTAGAAGAATCTCCCGCACACAACTATGCTCAATGAACCACATACATCATCATGTATTTTTCCACTAAGTTAGTTGCCCGTTCAACTTTTGGCCTATGAACGGTATTTTAATCATTCTCTTTAGAAAAGATTTGCAAGCGCCAAATGATTCAAAAATCAAATGACTCAAAAAATCCATTTGCATGGAGTTTCTTCATGCGTTCCTTTCCAACATGACCTAAATGGCGGTTCCACAAATAAGTGGAATTCAAATCATTTGCCTTACGGCATTTTAGCGTCAGTGTTATGTATGTGTGTTTTACCATTAAAATTTATAATAACTTATCCATCTTTCATGGAGTAATGTCATAATTTGAACAACTCATTGTTTTTATTTGACAAGAGCAAAATAACAATTATTAAGTTCTTTATTATAAATTCTAAGGGCTAGATAGAATGCCAACGATGAACATAATAACACTTTATTTTTGTTCCAGACGTGCATTCCTATCATATTCCTTGTCAGTCACTTAGGCCATTGTATTCTTGTATTGCGTTGTTTTGTATGACACTTCATACCAACCAATATGGTACAAATACCCAAGAATTTCATTGTGTGACCAAACGAGGAATACATCTATAACATGTATATCATTGATATACACCCGAGCTAGACCTTCTAGTCTTTTCTTTTCTTTTTGCCAAAATATCTTTTGCAGTTTCTCTTTTAGCTTTCCACATTATTCAGAAAACACTTCAACATCATTAACTTCTAGGTTTGTTGGTCAAATACCAATAACCTTGAGGTTCTTACTTTGAAGTTGATCATCATATGATAAGTGTTCCGGATTTCACTATTAGTAACCTTGTAATATGATGAACAATTTCACTCATAATTTTATCCATTGTATCATGATGACTTTCTGAGACCATGTCTGTACATGCTAGGCTCATAAAGTTTTAACCTTGGTATTTGCATGTGCAAATCTGTCTTGCACCCGTTGTATGCACACGTAGAATCTATCACACCCGATCATCACGTGATGCTTCGAAACGACGAGTCTTAGCAACGGTGCATACTAAGGATGATAACTTCATGGATATGCGAATATTATTAGTGCCCCAATAGTTGGAGGATTGTGACGCCTGGCGTCTTCAACCTTCATACATTCCCATAAAACTTATGAGTTTATGTAGTCTCACCAAATTATATTCTATCATCTTGCAATAAGGTCTTAGATATCACATATATCTCATACCTTGATTATTTCTGAAAACTAAATTTTCAGCTCCTTACTTTTCAAACAGATTTGAACTTCAAGTTTCAAGGAGACAAGATAACTTTAGGTACTAATTGAAACCATAGCTCTTTGAATCAACAATGTGAGGTTTACTAAAAGTTTGCAATAGGACTTAATCAATTCTTGATTCATTAACAATACGGTACCAATCCGTAAAGTTTCTTATCAGATTTTAATAGTATTTCTATCTCAATTACAAGACTAACGCATGGTAGAAAAACGGATGCCAATACTACAAAATTAATTCAAAATACTACTCAGACTATGTTTAAGATAATTAGTTCATGTTTTAATCTAATTGCTAATGAACTCCCACTTAATACAACATCCCTCATAGTTGTTAAGTGGTACACGATCCAAATCCACTACACCAAAACCGATCATCACGTGAGATGATGTAGCTTCAATGGTGAACATCAACATGTTGATCATATCATCCATATGACTCGTGTTCAACCTTTCGGTTTCCGTTGTCCCGAGGCCATGTCTCAGTACATGCTAGGCTCGTCAAGCAAACCCAAGTATTCCGCGTGTGCAACATGGCTTACACCCGTTGTATGTGAATCGTTGAATCTATCACATCCGATCATCACGAGATGCTTCGAAACGACGAACTGTTACAACGGTGCATACGAGGGGAGAACACTTTATTATCTTGATATTAATGTGAGGGATCATCTTATAATGCTACCGTCGCGATCTAAGCAAAATAAGATGCATAAAGGATTAACATCACATGCAGTTCATATGTGATATGATATGGCCCTTTTGTCTTTGCGCCTTCGATCTTCATCTCTAAAGCACGGACATGATCTCCATCATCAACGGGCATGATCTCCATCATCGTCGACGTAGCGTCAAGGTTCATGGCGCCGTCTTCATGGTTGTTCACCTCATGTAGCAACTATTACAACTACTTTGAAATACTACTCAACATGAAAATTAAAGACAACCATAAGGCTCCTGCCGGTTGCCACAATACAATAATGATCATCTCATACATATTCATCATCACATTATGGCCATATCACATCACCAAACCCTGCAAAAACAAGTTAGACGCTCTCTAATTTGGTTTGCATATTTTACGTGGTTTAGGGTTTTCGATATAGATCTAATCTACCTACGAACATGAACCACAACGTTGATACTAATGTTGTCAATAGAAGAGTAAATTGAATCTTTACTATAGTAGGAGAGACAGACACCCGCAAAGCCTCTTATGCAATACAAGTTGCATGTCGAACGAGGAACAAGTCTCATGAACGCGGTCATGTAAAGTTAGTCCGAGCCGCTTCATCCCACTATGCCATAAAGATGCAAAGTACTCAAACTAAAGATAACAAGAGCATCAACGCCCACAAACCATTGTGTTCTACTCGTGCAACCATCTATGCATAGACACGGCTCTGATACCACTGTAGGAATGTCTTTGTTGGTTATCCCAGAGTTTTAATTGGGAATTCTTCCCATGAGACAAAGACAAAAGTGTTTGTCAATATTTCTAATTTCCGAGAAATTGTTTCTAGTGAAGTTATTGAGTGGGAGGACAATATAATTAGATAAGGTTTATGAATCTGAGCATAATGATCAGAGTAGCGCAACATCGGAATTGGTTTCGGAAGCGGCCACAACGATCATAGCTCCCATGACTACAAAGTGTTTTAGCCATGGAGATCGAAGTACATATTGAACCTTGTAGGTATGGTTTACTTTGTGATCAAATAAGTGATTTGTGAACAAAGGATTGATTTTGAACAATGATAAACCAACTACAAACAAAGAAGTTATGATGGGCCCTGACTCCGTTAAAATGGCTATTCGCCATGAAATCCAAGATAGATGAATACTTTTTGAAAGTAAAAGGATCTATAAAATTGATGGACTTGGATGAAATATCCTTGAAGAAGTTCAACTTGTCGAAAAGTTGTTTACGACAAAGTTCAAAGAGTTGACTACGACAAGATTAGATCTTCCGTAGCAATGCTTAAAGTCTATATGGATTATTCTAGTAATCACTACATATTTCCTTTATGAAATATGTTAGTAGGATGGCAAAATACATTACTTATCAGAAGTATGTATTAAAGGTGTATACAAGATACAACCAAGAGTTTTGCTGGTCTGTGGAATACTAGATAGGTATACAAACTTCAATTGGATGAAGTAAGTATCACGGAGTTGGAATCTTCACCAGATGAAATAGTCAAAGAGTTTTTTATTTTCATCGAAACGATGAAGAGGCTTGCATTTGCAAGAAATTAAGTGGGAGCGCTGAGACATATTTATAATACTTTATGTAGATGACATATAATTGGTTATAAATGATGTAATTATATACTTGATTAAAAAGGTTTCATTGAGAAATTAACTTCAATGAAAGGATATGGATCGAAACAAATTTTGTGTCAAGATCTATGAAGATAGATTGAAACACATAATAAGTTTAAGTCAAAGTACATAGAATGGATATTGAAGTAGTTCAATATAGAAATATTAAGAAAATGTTCTTATCATGTGAAGTTTTAACAAGATTTGAGTGTATCTGACACTCGATGAGTAAAAACACATGAGTGATTTTAGATCATGAATAATATGTACATAATCAGATATCTTGTGCTCTAAAATGTTATGAGCATATACCGGAATGATTCATAAGATGATCATGGGACGACAGTAAGAATATCCTTGAGTACTTTAGAAGAACTAAGGATATATATATATATTTTTGTATGAAGTAATGACAAACAAATCGCTGTAAGGTGTTACACCGATATTGGTTTTGTCACATATGAAAATAAAATTTCAAATCTCAAATTAGACTAAGTATTGTTTTAAAAGGTAGCACAATGAGCTAGAAGTTGTCTATGCTAGATTTAGAAGAGTTCTAAATATCGTGACGGATTCTACAAAAGAAGGCAGAGTATGTCATTGTTTTGACAATGACAAAGGATGTTAAGTCAAGAGGTTCTTTGAGAGCTTGGTGTTGTTCGACGTAGTCAGAACTTTGAAGCTATATTGTGTGTGACAATATTAGTGACATATTTCAGACCGCGGAATTAAGGTTCCACCAGAAGACCAAACATATTTAATGCCGACTCATTTGGAAATGAGTGATGCGTTAAGACGCAAATGAATTACAAAATACATACATTTCTGAGCATGTCAGATCCGTTGACTAAAACCTCTCCCATGAGCAATACATGATAAAGCACCATAAGGCCAAGGTGTTATATCTTTACAAATGTAAACTAGATTATTGACTCTAGTGCAAGTGGGAGACTGAAGGAGATATGCCCTAGAGGCAATAATAAAGTGGTTATTATTTATATCTTTATGTTTATGATAAATGTTTATATATCATGCTAGAATTGTATTAACCGAAACATTAGTACATGTGTGATATGTAGACAACAAGAAGTCCCTAGTATGCCTCTTAAACTAGCTTGTTGATTAATGGATGATTAGTTTCATAATCATGAACATTGGATGTTATTAATAACAAGGTTATATCATTATATGAATGATGTAATGGACACACCCAATTAAGCGTAGCATAAGATCTCGTCATTAAGTTATTTGCTATAAGCTTTCGATACATAGTTACCTAGTCCTTATGACCATGAGATCATGTAAATCACTTATACCGGAAAGGTACTTTGATTACATCAAACGCCACTGTGTAAATGGGTGGCTATAAAGGTGGGATTAAGTATCCAGAAAGTATGAGTTGAGGCATATGGATCAACAGTGGGATTTGTCCATCCCGATGACGGATAGATATACTCTGGGCCCTCTCGGTGGAATGTCGTCTAATGTCTTGCAAGCATATGAATGAGTTCATAAGAGACCACATACCACGGTACGAGTAAAGAGTACTTGTCAGGAGACGAGGTTGAACAAGGTATAGAGTGATACCGAAGATCAAACCTCGGACAAGTAAAATATCGCGAGACAAAGGGAATTGGTAATATATGTGAATGGTTCATTCGATCACTAAAGTCATCGTTGAATATGTGGGAGCCATTATGGATCTCCAGATCCCGCTATTGGTTATTGGTCGGAGTGAGTACTCAACCATGTCCGCATAGTTCTCGAACCGTAGGGTGACACACTTAAAGTTGGATGTTGAAATGGTAGCACTTGAATTATGGAATGGAGTTCGAATATTTGTTCGGAGTCCCGGATGAGATCCCGGACATCACGAGGAGTTCCGGAATGGTCCGGAGAATAAGATTCATATATAGGATGTCATTTTATGAAATAAAATGTCGCGGAAGGTTCTATGGAAGGTTCTAGAAGGTTCTAGAAAAGTCCGGAAGAAACCACCAAGGAAGGTGGAGTCCACAAGGGACTCCACCTCCATGGCCGGCCAGCCCTAGATGGGGTGGAGTCCCAAGTGGACTCCACCATAGGGGCCGGCCACCCCCACATGGGAGGTGGAAATCCCTCGTTTGGGTGGGAGTCCTAGTTGGGCTAGGTTTCCCCCTCCTATGGAAGGTTTTGGTTTCGGGTCTTATTCGAAGACTTGGACACCAACACTTGGGATCCACCTATATAATGAGGGGCCAAGGGAGGGGGCCGGCCACCCCAAGACCATAAGCTGGCCGCCCCCCTTGAGTGGCCGGCCACCCCCTCCCAAACCCTAGCTTTGCTCCTCCACTCCATATTGCCCGCGTAGCTTAGCGAAGCTCCGCCGGACTTCTACACCGCCACCGACACCACGCCGTCGTGCTGTCGGATTCAAGAGGAGCTACTACTTCCGCTGCCCGCTGGAACGGGGAGGTGGACGTCGTCTTCATCAACAACCGAACGTGTGACCGAGTACGGAGGTGCTGCCCGTTCGTGGCGCCGGAACCGATCGTGATCAAGATCTTCTACGCGCTTTTGCAAGCGGCAAGTGATCGTCTACCGCAGCAACAAGAGCCTCCTCTTGTAGGCTTTGGAATCTCTTCAAGGGTGAGACTCGATACCCCCTCGTTGCTACCGTCTTCTAGATTGCATCTTGGCTTGGATTGCGTGTTCGCGGTAGGAAAGTTTTTGTTTTCTATGCAACGTTATCCTACAGTGGTATCAGAGCCGTGTCTATGCATAGATGGTTGCACGAGTAGAACACAATGGTTTGTGGGCGTTGATGCTCTTGTTATCTTTAGTTTGAGTACTTTGCATCTTTATGGCATAGTGGGATGAAGCGGCTCGGACTAACTTTACATGACCGCGTTCATGAGACTTGTTCCTCGTTCGACATGCAACTTGTATTGCATAAGAGGCTTTGCGGGTGTCTGTCTCTCCTACTATAGTAAAGATTCAATTTACTCTTCTATTGACAACATTAGTATCAACGTTGTGGTTCATGTTCGTAGGTAGATTAGATCTATATCGAAAACCCTAAACCACGTAAAATATGCAAACCAAATTAGAGAGCGTCTAACTTGTTTTTGCAGGGTTTGGTGATGTGATATGGCCATAATGTGATGATGAATATGTATGAGATGATCATTATTGTATTGTGGCAACCGGCAGGAGCCTTATGGTTGTCTTTAAATTTCATGTTGAGTAGTATTTCAAAGTAGTTGTAATAGTTGCTACATGAGGTGAACAACCATGAAGACGGCGCCATGAACCTTGACGCTACGCCGACGATGATGGAGATCATGCCCGAAGATGATGGAGATCATGTCCGTGCTTTGGAGATGAAGATCAAAGGCGCAAAGACAAAAGGGCCATATCATATCACATATGAACTGCATGTGATGTTAATCCTTTTATGCATCTTATTTTGCTTAGATCGCGACGGTAGCATTATAAGATGATCCCTCACATTAATATCAAGATAATAAAGTGTTCTCCCCTCGTATGCACCGTTGTAACAGTTCGTCATTTCGAAGCATCTCGTGATGATCGGATGTGATAGATTCAACGTTCACATACAACGGGTGTAAGCCATGTTGCACACGCGGAATACTTGGGTTTGCTTGACGAGCCTAGCATGTACAGACATGGCCTCGGGACAACGGAAACCGAAAGGTTGAACACGAGTCATATGGATGATATGATCAACATGTTGATGTTCACCATTGAAGCTACATCATCTCACGTGATGATCGGTTTTGGTGTAGTGGATTTGGATCGTGTACCACTTAACAACTATGAGGGATGTTGTATTAAGTGGGAGTTCATTAGTAATTAGATTAAAACATAAACTAATTATCATAAACATAGTCTGAGTAGTATTTTGAATTAATTTTGTAGTATTGGCATCCGTTTACTACTATGCGCTAGTCTTGTAATTGAGATAGAAATCCGTTAAAATCTGATAAGAAACTTTACGGATTGGTACCGTATTGTTAAAGAATCAAGAATTGATTAAGTCCTATTGCAAACTTTTAGTAAACCTCACATTGTTGATTCAAAGAGCTATGATTTCAATTAGTACCTAAAGTTATCTTGTCTCCGTGAAACTTGAAGTTCAAATTTGTTTGAAAAGTAAGGAGCTGAAAATTTAGTTTTCAGAAATAATCAAGGTATGAGATATAAGTGATATCTAAGACCTTATTGCAAGATGATAGAATATATTTTGGTGAGACTACATGAACTCATAAGTTTTATGGGAATGTACGAAGGTTGAAGACGCAAGGCGTCACAATCCTCCAACTATTGGGGCACTAACGATATTCACATATCCATGAAGTGACCATCCTTAATATGCACCGTTGCTAAGACTCGTCGTTTCGAAGCATCACGTGATGATCGGGTGTGATAGATTCTACGTGTACATACAACGGGTGCAAGCTAGATTTGCACATGCAAATACCAAGGTTAAAACTTTACGAGCCTAGCATGTACAGACATGGTCTCGGAAAGTCGTCATGATATGATGGATAAAACTATGAGTGAAATTGTTCATCATATTACAAAGTTACTAATAGTGAAATCTGAAACACTTGTCATATGATGATCAACTTCAAAGTAAGAACCTCAAGGTTATTGGTATTTGACCAACAAACCTAGAAGTTAATGATATTGAAGTGTTTTTCTGAATAATGAGGAAAGCTAAAAAGAGAAACTACAAAAGATATTTTGGCAGAAAGAAAAGAAAAGACTAGAAAGTCTAGCTCGGGTGTATATCAATGATATACATGTTATGGATGTATTCCTCGTTTGGTCACACAATGAAATTCTTGGGTATTTGTACCATATTGGTTGGTATGAAGTGTCATACAAAACAACGCAATACAAGAATACAATGGCCTAAGTAACTGACAAGGAATATGATAGGAATGCACGTCTGGAACAAAAATAAAGTGTTATTATGTTCATCGTTGGCATTCTATCTAGCCCTTAGAATTTATAATAAAGAACTTAATAATTGTTATTTTGCTCTTGTCAAATAAAAACAATGAGTTGTTCAAATTATGACATTACTCCATGAACGATGGATAAGTTATTATAAATTTTAATGGTAAAACACACATACATAACATCGACGCTAAAATGCCGTAAGGCAAATGATTTAATTCCACTTATTTGTGGAACCGCCATTTAGGTCATGTTGGAAAGGAACGCATGAAGAAACTCCATGCAAATGGATTTTTTGAGTCATTTGATTTTTGAATCATTTGGCGCTTGCAAATCTTTTCTAAAGAGAATGATTAAAATACCGTTCATAGGCCAAAAGTTGAACGGGCAACTAACTTAGTGGAAAAATACATGATGATGTATGTGGTTCACTGAGCATAGTTGTGCGCGGGAGATTCTTCTACTTCATGAAAACTTTCAACAATGAATTGAGTATATATATGTGGATATATTCAATAAGGAAGAAGTTTGAAACATTTGAATGGATTCAAATAAATTTCAGCATGAAGTGGAAATCATCGTAATAGAAAAGTCAAATATCTATGATTGGATCATGGCAGAAATATTTGAATTACGAGTTTTAGCGAACATCTAAGAGAGTTATGAAATTGTTCTACAACTCACATTTCTTGGAGTATCATAATGATGATATAGTTTCCGAGATATGTATCCAAACCTTGTTGGATTAATGATACCACTGTAGGATAACGTTGCATAGAAAACAAAAATTTTCCTACCGCGAACACGCAATCCAAGCCAAGATGCAATCTAGAGGACGGTAGCAACGAGGGGGTATCGAGTCTCACCCTTGAAGAGATTCCAAAGCCTACAAGAGGAGGCTCTTGTTGCTGCGGTAGACGATCACTTGCCGCTTGCAAAAGCGCGTAGAAGATCTTGATCACGATCGGTTCCGGCGCCACGAACGGGCAGCACCTCCGTACTCGGTCACACGTTCGGTTGTTGATGAAGACGACGTCCACCTCCCCGTTCCAGCGGGCAGCGGAAGTAGTAGCTCCTCTTGAATCCGACAGCACGACGGCGTGGTGTCGGTGGTGGTGGAGAAATCCGGCGGAGCTTCGCTTAAGCGTGCGGGATATGGTGGAGGAGAGAGACCGCTAGGGTTTGGGGAGAGAGGGGGTTTGGGCGCCGGCCCTCTAAGGGGTGCGGCCAAGGCTGAGGCTTGAAGTGGTCAGCCCCCTCTATGCCCCTCATTATATAGGTGGAAGCCCCAAGAGTTCTAGTCCAAGTCTTCGAATAAGACCCCAACACTAAAACCTCCCATATGTGGGAAACCTACTCAAGGAGGAGTCCTACCCAAGGTGGGACTCCCACCTTTCCTTGAGGTGGGCTGGCCGGCCACCCTAGGAGTCCACCTTGGACTCCTCCCCTTTAGGGTTGGCTGGTCATGCAAGTGGAGTCTCTTCGGGACTCCACTTTCCAAAGTGCCATTCTTCCGGACTTTTCTAGAACCTTCTAGAACCTGCCATAAATGCACCGGATCATTTCCAAACTTGGAATATGACTTCCTATATATGAATCTTATTCTCCGGACCATTCCGGAACTCCTCGTGATGTCCGGGGTCTCATCCGGGACTCCGAACAAATATTCGAACTCCATTCCATATTCAAGTTCTACCATTTCAACATCCAACTTTAAGTGTGTCACCCTACGGTTCGTGAACTATGCGGACATGGTTGAGTACTTACTCCGACCAATAACCAATAGCGGGATCTGGAGATCCATAATGGCTCCCACATATTCAACGATGACTTTAGTGATCGAATGAACCATTCACATACAATACCAATTCCCTTTGTCACGCGATATTTTACTTGTCCGAGGTTTGATCTTCGGTATCACTCTATACCTTGTGCAACCTCGCCTCCTGACAAGTACTCTTCACTCGTACCGTGGTATGGGGTCTCTGCGGAACTCAGCCAGAGGCTTGCAAGACAATCGACGCCAGTCCACCGAGAGGGCCCAGAGTATATCTATCCGTCATCAGGATGGACAAATCCTTTGTTGATCCATATGCCTCAACTCATACTTTCCGGATACTTAATCCCACCTTTATAGCCACCCATTTACGCAGTGGTGTTTGGTGTAATCAAAGTACCTTTCCGGTATAAGTGATTTACATGATCTCATGGTCATAAGGACTAGGTAACTATGTATCGAAAGCTTATAGCAAATAACTTAATGACGAGATCTTATGCTACGCTTAATTGGGTGTGTCCATTACATCATTCACACAATGACATAACCTTGTTATTAATAACATCCAATGTTCATGATTATGAAACTAATCATCCATTAATCAACAAGCTAGTTTAAGAGGCATACTAGGGACTTCTTGTTTGTCTACATATCACACATGTACTAATGTTTCGGTTAATACAATTCTAGCATGATATATAAACATTTATCATAAACATAAAGATATAAATAATAACCACTTTATTATTGCCTCTAGGGCATATCTCCTTCAGTCTCCCACTTGCACTAGAGTCAATAATCTAGTTTACATTTGTAAAGATATAACACCTTGGCCTTATGGTGCTTTATCATGTATTGCTCATGGGAGAGGTTTTAGTCAACGGATCTGACATGCTCAGAAACGTATGTATTTTGTAATTCATTTGCGTCTTAACGCATCACTCATTTCCAAATGAGTCGGCATTAAATATGTTTGGTCTTCTGGTGGAACCTTAATTCCGCGGTCTGAAATATGTCACTAATATTGTCACACACAATATAGCTTCAAAGTTCTGACTCTGTCGGAACTACACCAAGCTCTCAAAGAACCTCTTGACTTAACATCCTTTGTCATTGTCAAAACAATGACATACTCTGCCTTCTTTTGTAGAATCCGTCACGATATTTAGAACTCTTCTAAATCTAGCATAGACAACTTCTAGCTCATTGTGCTACCTTTTAAAACAATACTTAGTCTAATTTGAGATTTGAAATTTTATTTTCATATGTGACAAAACCAATATCGGTGTAACACCTTACAGCGATTTGTTTGTCATTACTTCATACAAAAATATATATATATATCCTTAGTTCTTCTAAAGTACTCAAGGATATTCTTACTGTCGTCCCATGATCATCTTATGAATCATTCCGGTATATGCTCATAACATTTTAGAGCACAAGATATCTGATTATGTACATATTATTCATGATCTAAAATCACTCATGTGTTTTTACTCATCGAGTGTCAGATACACTCAAATCTTGTTAAAACTTCACATGATAAGAACATTTTCTTAATATTTCTATATTGAACTACTTCAATATCCATTCTATGTACTTTGACTTAAACTTATTATGTGTTTCAATCTATCTTCATAGATCTTGACACAAAATTTGTTTCAGTCCATATCCTTTCATTGAAGTTAATTTCTCAATGAAACCTTTTTAATCAAGTATATAATTACATCATTTATAACCAATTATATGTCATCTACATAAAGTATTATAAATATGTCTCAGCGCTCCCACTTAATTTCTTGCAAATGCAAGCCTCTTCATCGTTTCTGATGAAAATAAAAAACTCTTTGACTATTTCATCTGGTGAAGATTCCAACTCCGTGATACTTACTTCATCCAATTGAAGTTTGTATACCTATCTAGTATTCCACAGACCAGCAAAACTCTTGGTTGTATCTTGTATACACCTTTAATACATACTTCTGATAAGTAATGTATTTTGCCATCCTACTAACATATTTCATAAAGGAAATATGTAGTGATTACTAGAATAATCCATATAGACTTTAAGCATTGCTACGGAAGATCTAATCTTGTCGTAGTCAACTCTTTGAACTTTGTCGTAAACAACTTTTCGACAAGTTGAACTTCTTCAAGGATATTTCATCCAAGTCCATCAATTTTATAGATCCTTTTACTTTCAAAAAGTATTCATCTATCTTGGATTTCATGGCGAATAGCCATTTTAACGGAGTCAGGGCCCATCATAACTTCTTTGTTTGTAGTTGGTTTATCATTGTTCAAAATCAATCCTTTGTTCACAAATCACTTATTTGATCACAAAGTAAACCATACCTACAAGGTTCAATATGTACTTCGATCTCCATGGCTAAAACACTTTGTAGTCATGGGAGCTATGATCGTTGTGGCCGCTTCCGAAACCAATTCCGATGTTGCGCTACTCTGATCATTATGCTCAGATTCATAAACCTTATCTAATTATATTGTCCTCCCACTCAATAACTTCACTAGAAACAATTTCTCGGAAATTAGAAATATTGACAAACACTTTTGTCTTTGTCTCATGGGAAGAATTCCCAATTAAAACTCTGGGATAACCAACAAAGACATTCATCCGATTTTGGTTGAAAACTCTTAGACCAAAATTTAAAGAAAGGACTATTAAGGTTTATACCTATGCCATAACTCGTATGGTGTCATTTCAACGGATCATGATGATGCTCTATGCAGTGTAAAAGCGGTAGTCACTAAAGCATAATCCACAAAAATATAATGGCGTCATAATATTTTATCTCATCATTAATCCAACAAGGTTTGGATACATATCTCGGAAACTATATCATCATTATGATACTCCAAGAAATGTGAGTTGTAGAACAATTTCATAACTCTCTTAGATGTTCGCTAAAACTCGTAATTCAAATATTTCTGCCATGATCCAATCATAGATATTTGACTTTTCTATTACGATGATTTCCACTTCATGCTGAAATTTATTTGAATCCATTCAAATGTTTCAAACTTCTTCCTTATTGAATATATCCACATATATATACTCAATTCATTGTTGAAAGTTTTCATGAAGTAGAAGAATCTCCCGCGCACAACTATGCTCAGTGAACCACATACATCATCATGTATTTTTCTATGTAGTATTGGCATCCGTTTACTTCTATGCGCTAGTCTTATAATTGAGATAGAAATACTGTTAAAATCTGACAAGAAACTTTACGGATTGGTACCGTATTGTTAAAGAATCAAGAATTGATTAAGTCCTATTGCAAACTTTTAGTAAACCTCACATTGTTGATTCAAAGAGCTATGGTTTCAATTAGTACCTAAAGTTATCTTGTCTCCGTGAAACTTGAAATTCAAATCTGTTTGAAAAGTAAGGAGCTGAAAATTTAGTTTTCAGAAATAATCAAGGTATGAGATATATGTGATATCTAAGACCTTATTACAAGATGATAGAATATAATTTGGTGAGACTACATGAACTCATAAGTTTTATGGGAATGTACGAAGGTTGAAGACGCAAGGCGTCACAATCCTCCAACTATTGGGGCACTAACAATATTCGCATATCCATGAAGTGACCATCCTTAATGTGCACCGTTATTAAGACTCGTCGTTTCGAAGCATCACGTGATGATCGGGTGTGATAGATTCTACGAGTGCATACAACGGGTGCAAGCTAGATTTGCACATGCAAATACCAAGGTTAAAACTTTACGAGCCTAGCATGTACAGACATGGTCTCGGAAAGTCGTCATGATATAATGGATAAAATTATGAGTGAAATTGTTCATCATATTACAAAGTTACTAATAGTGAAATCTGGAACACTTGTCATATAATGATCAACTTCAAAGTAAGAACCTCAAGGTTATTGGTATTTGACCAACAAACCTAGAAGTTATTAATGTTGAAGTGTTTTTCTGAATAATGAGGAAAGCTAAAAGAGAAACTGCAAAAGATATTTTGGCAAAAAGAAAAGAAAAGACTAGAAAGTCTAGCTCAGGTGTATATAAATGATATACATGTTATGGTTGTATTCCTGGTTAAGTCACACAATGAAATTCTTGGGTATTAGTACCATATTGGTTGGTATGAAGTGTCATACAAAACAACGCAATACAAGAATTCAATGGCCTAAGTGATCGACAAGGAATATGATAGGAATGCACGTCAGAAACAAAAATAAAGTGTTATTATGTTCGTCGTTGGCATTCTATCTAGCCCTTAGAATTTATAATAAAGAGCTTAATAAATTGTTATTTTGCTCTGGTCAATTTAAAACAATGAGTTGTTCAAATTATGACATTACTCCATGTACGATGGATAAGTTATTATAAATCTTAATGGTGAAACACACATACATAACACTGACGCTAAAATGCCATAAGGCAAATGATTTGAATTCCACTTATTTGTGGAACCGCCATTTAGGTCATGTTTGAAAGGAACGCATGAAGGAACTCCATGCAAATGGACTTTTGGAGTCATTTGATTTTTGAATCATTTGACGCTTGCAAATCTTTTAATAAAGAGAATGATTAAAATACCGTTCATAGGCCAAAAGTTGAACGGGCAACTAACTTAGTGAAAAATACATGATGATGTATGTGGTTCACTGGGCATAGTTGTGTGCGGGAGATTCTTCTACTTCATGGAAACTTTCAAACAATGAATTGAGTATATATGTGGATATATTCAATAAGGAAAAGTTTGAAACATTTTGAATGAATTCAAATAAATTTCAGCATGAAGTGGAAATCATCGTAATAGAAAAGTCAAATATCTATGATTGGATCATGGTGGAAATATTTGAATTACAAGTTTTAGCGAACATCTAAGAGAGTTATGAAATTGTTCTACAACTCACGTTTCTTGGAGTATCATAGTGATGATGAAGTATCCGAGAGATGTATCCAAACCTTGTTGGATTAATGATGAGATAAAATATTATGACGCCATTATATTTTTGTGGATTATGCTTTAGTGACTACCGCTTTTACCTTTGAATAGAGCATCATCATGATCCGTTGAAATGACACCATACGAGTTATGGCATGGGTATGAAACCTGATAGTCTTTTCTTAAATTTTGGTATGCATAGCATAAGTAAATAAGTTTACAACCAAAATCGGATGAATGTCTTTGTTGGTTATCCCAGAGAATTGATTGGGAATTCTTCCCACTATGGAGACAAAGACAAAAGTGTTTGTCAATGTTTATTATTTCCAAGAAATTGTTTCTAGTGAAGTTTTTGAGTGGGAGGACAATATAATTTGATAAGGTTTATGAACCTGAGCATAATGATCAGAGTAGCGCAGCATCGGAATTTGTTTCGGAAGCGGCCACGACGATCATGGCTCCCATGACTACAAAGTGTTTTAGCCATGGAGATCGAAGTACATATTGAACCTTGTAGGTATGGTTTACTTTATGATCAAATAAATGATTTGTGAACAAAGGATTGATTTTGAACAATGATAAACCAACTACAAACAAAGAAGTTATGATGGGCCCTGACTTCGTTAAAATGGCTATACGCCATAAAATCCAAGATAGATGAATACTTTTTGAAAGTAAATGGATCTATGAAATTGATGGACATGGATGAAATATCCTTGAAGAAGCTCAACTTATTGAAAAGTTGTTTACGACAAAGTTCAAAGAGTTGACTACGATAAGATTAGATCTTCCGTAGCAATGCTTATAGTCTATGTGGATTATTCTAGTAATCACTACATATTTCTTTTATGAGATATGTTAGTAGGATGGCAAAATACACTACTTAACAGAAGTGTATATTAAAGGTGTATACTAGATACAAACCAAGAGTTTTGCTGGTCCGTGAAATACTAGATAGGTATATGAACTTCAATTGGATGAAGTGAGTATTACGGAGTTGGAATCTTCACCAGATGAAATAGTCAAAGAGTTTTTTTTTTTTTTTTTTTTTTTTGATTTCATCAGAGACGATGAAGAGGCTTGCGTTTGCAAGAAATTAAGTGGGAGCGCTGAGACATATTTATAATACTTATGTAGATGACATATAGTTGGTTATAAATGATGTAATTATATACTGATTAAAAGGTTTCATTGAAAATTAAACTTCAATGAAAGGATATGGACTGAAACAAATTTAGTGTCAAGATCTATGAAGATAGATTGAAACACATAAATAAGTTTAAGTCAAAGTACATAGAATAGATATTGAAATGGTTCAATATAGAAATATTAAGAAAATATTCTTGTCATGTTAAATTTTTAACAAGACTTGAGTGTATCTGACACTCAATGAGTAAAAACACATGAGTGATTATAGATCACGAATAATATGTACACAATCAGATATCATGTGCTATAAAGTGTTATGAGCATATACCAGAATGATTCATATGATGATCATTGGACGACAGTAAGAATTTCCTTGAGTACTTTAGAAGAACTAAGGATATATATATATTTTTTTTTTTTTGTATGAAGAAATGACAAACAAATCGCTGTAAGGTGTTACACCGATATTGGTTTTGTCACATATAAAATATAATTTCAAATCTCAAATTAGACTAAGTGTTGTTTAAAAGGTAGCACAATGAGCTAGAAGTTGTCTATGCTAGATTTAGAAGAGTTCTAAATATTGTGACGGATTCTACAAAAGAAGGCAGAATATGTCATTGTTTTGACAAATGACAAAGGATGTTAAAGTCAAGAGGTTCTTTGAGAACTTGGTGTAGTTCCGACAGAGTCAGAATTTTGAAGCTATATTGTGTGTGACAATATTAGTGACATATTTCAGACAGCGGAATTAAGGTTCCACCAGAAGATCAAACATATTTAATGCCGACTCATTTGGAAATGAGTAATGCGTTGAGACGCAAATGAATTACAAAATACATACGTTTCTGAGCGTGTCAGATCTGTTGACTAAAAACCTCTCCCATGAGCAATACATGATAAAACACCGGAAGGCCAAGGTGTTATATCTTTACAAATGTAAACTAGATTATTGACTCTAGTGCAAGTGGGAGACTGAAGGAGATATGCCCTAGAGGCAATAATAAAGTGGTTATTATTTATATCTTTATGTTTATGATAAATGTTTATATATCATGCTATAATTGTATTAACCGAAACATTAGTACATGTGTGATATGTAGACAACAAGAAGTCCCTAGTATGCCTCTTAAACTAGCTTGTTGATTAATGGATGATTAGTTTCATAATCATGAACATTGGATGTTATTAATAACAAGGTTATATCATTATATGAATGATGTAATGGACACACCCAATTAAGCGTAGCATAAGATCTCGTCATTAAGTTATTTGCTATAAGCTTTCGATACATAGTTACCTAGTCCTTATGACCATGAGATCATATAAATCACTTATACCGGAAAGGTACTTTGATCACACCAAATGCCACTGCGTAAATGGGTGGTTATAAAGGTGGGATTAAGTATCCGGAAAGTATGAGTTGAGGCATATGGATCAACAGTGGGATTTGTCCATCCCGATGACGGATAGATATACTCTGGGCCCTCTCGGTGGAATGTCGTCTAATGTCTTGCAAGCATATGAATAAGTTCATAAGAGACCACATACCACGGTACGAGTAAAGAGTACTTGTCAGGAGACGAGGTTGAACAAGGTATAGAGTGATACCGAAGATCAAACCTCGGACAAGTAAAATATCGCGAGACAAAGGGAATTGGTAATGTATGTGAATGGTTCATTCGATCACTAAAGTCATCGTTGAATATGTGGGAGCCATTATGGATCTCCAGATCCCGCTATTGGTTATTGGTCGGAGTGAGTACTCAACCATGTCCGCATAGTTCTCGAACCGTAGGGTGACACACTTAAAGTTGGATGTTGAAATGGTAGCACTTGAATTATGGAATGGAGTTCGAATATTTGTTCGGAGTCCCGGATGAGATCCCGGACATCACGAGGAGTTCCGGAATGGTCCGGAGAATAAGATTCATATATGGGAAGTCATTTTATGTGAATTAAAATGATCCGGAAGGTTCTAGAAGGTTCTAGAAAAGTCCGGAAGAAATAAGGATGGAAGGTGGAGTCCCCTTGGCCGGCCAACCTAAGGGAGGAGGAGTCCCAAGTGGACTCCCCACCATGGTGGCCGGCCACCCCACCAAGGAAAGGGGGGAGTCCCACTCCCCCTAGGTTTGGACACTTGGAAGGTTTTGGTTGGGGTCTTATTCGGATTCTTTGACCTAAGCCTTGGGGCTTCCACCTATATAAAGAGGGGGAGAGAGGGGCTGGCCGGCCAACTCAAGCCACCACCATGGCCGCACCCCTCAAGGGTGCCCTAGCCGGCGCCCCTCTCCCCAAACCCTAGCGGTCTCTCTCTCCTCCACCATATCCCGCACGCTTAAGCGAAGCTCCGCCGGATTTCTCCACCACCACCGACACCACGCCGTCGTGCTGTCGGATTCAAGAGGAGCTACTACTTCCGCTGCCTGCTGGAACGGGGAGGTGGACGTCGTCTTCATCAACAACCGAACGTGTGACCGAGTACGGAGGTGCTGCCCGTTCGTGGCACCGGAACCGATCGTGATCAAGATCTTCTACGCGCTTTTGCAAGCGGCAAGTGATCGTCTACCGCAGCAATAAGAGTCTACTCTTATAGGCTTTGGAATCTCTTCAAGGGTTAGTCTTGATCATCCCCTCGTTGCTCCCATCTTCTAGATTGCATCTTGGCTTGGATTGCGTGTTCGCGGTAGGAATTTTTTTGTCACTACTATCATATCAATCCTATTAACCTCTTGGTCACGATATCACACTTCTTTATTTTTTGAATTCCAATTAGTTATTTTAATAAATAAAAGTAATGAAGTAATAATCATATTGAATAAATATATAAATAAATAATATGTTTTTTGGCAAAACATAAAATCTAAAAAAAAAATCATATTTCCATTTGGTAGTTTGAGATTCTAAAAAAAATGTCAACTGGGCTTAGTCGGTGAAATCGGATGTAACTTTTTGCGTAGATAGATTTCCATATATTAAACATTTTTTCGAGTTCGCATGCAAAAGTTATTGCCATCTCACCCAAAATACAATTTTTTTTTGCAAAATAAGTCAAAATTCATGTCTGGTATTTTTCATAATAACTAGATCACCTAACCTACCTACATCTAAAATGTTTTTTATTTTTAAATTCTCTATCATTTTCTTTTGTATTTACAAAATTTAAAAAAGTGATCCACCAGGGGGTTGTGTGTGGAGCAAAAAAAATCTGGAAAGTCTTTAGTCCCGGTTGGTGTCTCCAACCGCGAATAAATTAAGGTAGACCCTTTAGTCCAGGTTGGTATCTCCAACCGAGACTAAAGGTTTCGTTTGAACCGGGACTTAAATCGTGCGACATCCTAGCCGTTTGAACCGGGGCTAATGCTCCCTTAGTCCCGGTTCCAAACGCGACCAGGACTAATGCTCCGGGCAGCTTCGAACAAAAGACTATTTTTCTACTAGTAATGTATAGACGGGACATTGTCCCTGCAAAAGGGGCAACACCTAGGAGGGTGGGAAGTGGTCAAGGTGAAGATTGGTGGATATGACATCTAGGTAGCTTGTTACTTGTATGGGTAGTAGTAATAGACTTGGGCACATATGTATGTACCACCGCAGTCCAAATGCATCGAGAGACCAAATAGAGTAGTCATGCTGAACTTAGCGTGTGCTTCTTGTCGGAGTACAACAACAAGGTCCTTGTTCGCACAGCCGCGTGGATCAAGATTTGCCAATGGTCCATATTCTAGGTTGTGTCCTTGCGCTCTGGTGCAAAAGCAATCAGATTAGAACTCTGGCTCATGCGTAAGAGGGGAGGAACATATTTAGTGGTGCTCTTTAGAATGTTGATCTATATAGGTGTATCGTCGTCGTTCGGCATTGTCCATGTCGTCGTCCCCAATATATATGTTGCGTGGGTGAACATAAGTTGGCATTGCTAAACCACCAACAAAGCCCTTCTCCACACGCAAACTCTTGATCTACTGGTAAACAGGTTAGATGGTTGTTACTACAATGGGCGCGCGATAGACCCGCCGTGCCCGGCGGACGAGCCCACAACTTTGTTATGGATCTACTATCTTCTCACAAGTCACAGTAGACCCCTCGACTATGACCTAGTGGTAATAAACCTGGTAATACTATGGATCACCGCTTGCCACACACCACTATGGATCTTTGTGTGATCTCATCGTTCTAAGGATCATTAGATTATGTGCTAGCCATGCATTGCCTAGCCTGTGGCCTCGGTAAGGGGTCACCATCGATACATGTTGCCACTGGTTGCTGGAGGTGCCATCAACCAGCCGCAACACACCCACACATAGCACACGAGTGCTATGTCTATTAGGGAAACAACCTATGTCATGCCTCAAGCTTCATCATCCTGAACGTAGGAGTTGGCAGCGTGTCACGACCTATGACCACTGTGCACGAGTATAGCTTCCACGGCCGGACGAGGTAGTTGGTCATGGCAAAGGTCGTATTGCCGGAGAGCTCCAGCGTGACCACGATGGAGCAACCCTGCATGGTGGTGACCATGTTCTAGATCGAGTAGGTGCATCCCTACACCATCACGGTGTTGCTCTAGCTAGCCATTTGGAGCTGGCTATGGAGGGTGCAGTCTAGGAAGATGATGGAGGTGATGCCGAAGATGTAGTCGACATCACCGTAGATGTCGCATGCCCGGTAGAAACTTATAGAACCATCCGTGTGTGTTTGAGGTCACCTAGCATTCCATGTTTCATCACACACCCTTATTTTATGCTAGGGGTTCGAGATCAACTAGCATTACATGTGCCGGGTGGTGGCGGTTAGGGTGGTTGGGGCGGTGAGGTGGAATAGAAGTACCGATGGCAAGAAGACAGTTAGGCTTGATGACAATGGTGGTGCCAGCTGTAAGTATAAATGGTACAAGCATGATTGTGGTGATGGCATAAGCCGAGGATGTCTAGGTTTTCTCTAGAATGACGATTGTAGAATAATAGCGGAATTGAACATGAGGGAACTAGATTCCAACACGGACGACCCCACTTGTTATCCCAAATAATTATTTGGTTCTTACAATAATTACACTATACTAATTATTATATTTGCGAGAGTTGATATAAAAGTTAACTAAAATTTATTATCCAAAAATTATGCCCTCTATTAGTTCATTTGCAATACATTGTAATAAAAATTAATTAATATTACACTCCCTATTTGAGTAAGCATTGTTTGCACGATCCGAAGTCAATCCGGTCGGAGATGGGTTTATTTGTTCGGCAATGGGCTCATAGCAACATATTTGGATCAAACACATGAAGACAATGATGAAGAGAGATTTTACTATTGGTATGATCACAAGATTGTACAAGACTTAGATGTTGAACTCCATGGTATTACAGATGCACCCGATGAGGTTTATAGATTGGTTCTAGGGTTCATGCTTATGGAGTCAACGACGGTGATTTGGTGTAGTGGTTTGACCTCATTTCCATGACGAATGTGCTTTTGTATATATAGGCGCAAGTGGTAGGAGTCTCCATGTTGCACTCGTGCCCATATATGCTTTTCCCTAACAAATCCTTGTGATCACCTCAAATAAGGATACACATGCATTTTTCATCTTCTTTTACTCTTTTTGGCAAATACATGAACAATTTAAATATTTTATTCCCAATCTTTTCAATTTCACAAATGAATACATAAAATATGAGACATTTAGTTTTGACATCAACATTCCATGAAGGATGACCAACACCATTATTATACATGAACCAACAACGCCCCACCGCATTGTCCCCTCCGACAAAGGACATGGACATGGTATGTTAGGAGAATATGCATGCCATCATCTCAAAGACACGATGATAATGATGAAAGTTTATCTCAAACTTTATTATAAGTATGATCACAAGATTTTACAAGACTTACAAGATGAACTCAACGGGCTTATAGATGCACCTGACGAGATTTATAGATTGGTTCTAGGGTTCATTGCTATGGAGTCTACGATTGTGATTTTGTGTAGTGGCTCGACCTCCTTTCCATGACGAATGTGCTTTTGTATATACGGAGGTCGGTGATAGAATTCTCCATGTTGCACTCATGCCCATATACTTTGTCCCTATCTAATTCTTGTGATCACCTCAAACAAGGATACACATGCATTTTCATCTTGTTTTACTATTTTTGGCAAGTACATGAACAATTTAAATGTTCTTTTTGTTCCTAATCTTTTCAACTTCACAAATAAATACATAAAAATGAGACATTTAATTTTAACATCAACAGACATTTATTCCCATGAAGGTTATGTTGACGATACATGCCCATTATTATACATGAACCAACGATGCCCAGCCGCATTATACCCTTGGACAAAGGACATGGACACGGTATGTCAGGAGAATATACACGCCACCTCGCCACCCCTACACAGTGGAATCAATGGGACGGAACTCGCCGATGCGTAGCTCTCGGTTGCCCGTGTCCACTGACCTGTCACGTCATTCTCACCACGGGATACTACATCAGATGAGTTCAATTCCTTGTTCCATGATTTATTGTTGGAGCACCGCCCGCCACACCACTATGGATTTACTCGTGATTTCATCATTCTAGTGATCATTAGACTATGTGCTAGCCATGTATTGTGTAGCATGCCCCCCTCCCCCATTGGTAATGGTTGCCACCCGTTGATGGCGCTTCCATCGACAAGCCGCATCATGCCCATACATTGCACATAACTGCTATGTCTCCGGTTTCCTCATGCTCATGTAGTAGGAGGTGGCTAGGGGTGTGCAAAACTAAAACCGGTGGAAACAGTTTCAAACCGGTTGGTGGAAGTAGTTTATTTTTCTTTCATAAATCAAATCTTCACTTCTACTTTAGTGATTTTTTTAACTAAACTAAAACTGGCCAAACTGTTGAATCGGTTTTACCCACCCCTATAGGTGGCAGCCATTCGTAAAAAGACCGAGCCATCAAGCCTGATTATTCAATTTGGAGATATACACGTGTGGTGTGCACTGCAGCTAGGTAATCCGACTATATTCAGATGAGCTAACTCAATTTAGAGCAGCCTAGCTAGCTAGCTGAATTACTCGTGTGCAAAAGAAAAGAAAAAAAAGAAAGGATGAACGATTGGTGGCTAATGTGGTTAGGGCATCTCCAGCGGCGCGACGCATTTTAGCGTCCGCGTGCGTCGGCCCTTTTGGTCGAAAACGATCACAGCGTCCGTTTGCGTCGGGGGTGGCTCCAGCGGCACGACGCATTTTTTTAGGACGAATCATTTTTTTAAACTGAAACATAATTTACAAAAACTGAAACATAACTTACATACTTGAAAACATAAAAAAAAAACCTAAAACGCCTACTGCTGCGCATCGTCGCCGTGCTGCTCCTCGTCGCTGTCGAGCAAGATGATCTCCGGTACGTCCCACGGCCAGCAGCCATCCAGGGGAGCGTACGCCGGGCGCGATCGCAGTGCTCGAGGTTGAGGAGGCTGCGGCTGAGGCGGCGGTGGAGGCGCCCAGGGCTGCGGCTGTGGCGGCGGATGAGGAGCCCAGCCATAAGGCTGTGGCGGCGGTGGGGGAGGCGCCCAGACATAAGGCTGTGGCGGCGGTGGGGGAGGCGCCCAAGGCTGTGGCGGCGGTGGAGGAGGCGCCGCCGAGTCCAGGAGCGCCTGTCGAAGGGCTTCATCGGCGGACAGGCCAGGCGGCATGACAGCGGTGGCGTAGCGGGGCAACGGCGGCTGCACCGGCGCGTCGTACTCGGAGACGAGGAGGCCGAGCTTGGCCATCTCGTCGTCCGTCATGTTGTCGGGGAACTCGAAGTTCCGGCCCTCCGCCATGGCCTGCTGCCATTCGTGGAAGACGAGGCCGACGTAGTCCTCGCTGTCGTCCCTCACCTCCTCGCTATGGTACGCGAGCGCCTCGATGTAGTCGTCGTCGTCGTCGTAGACGGCGTAGGCTTCGTCGTCGTCGTCCTCGTCCTCGCGGTCGTTGTGCTGCGGCTGCTCACGTCGCGTCGGCACCTGCTGACGACGCGTCGGCGCCTGCTGACGACGAGCCGGCGGTGCAGGGCCGAAGGGATAATCCCTGTCGCCCATGAAGCCAGCCCGTCGTCTGCTGTCCGTCTCCGTGGACAGGTACGTACGCCAACTCCCCGAGTCGATAGCGTACGCCGGATCGGCGCGGAGGTCCTCCGGCAGATATCGCCTCCTGCGCCGGATCTCCTTGGTCCGCTCAGGCTCGCGCGCAGGTACTGAAGGGATGGGCACCCGGCGGCAGCTGAGCCGCCAGCCGCCAGGCAGCTGCACGCCGGACCAGGCGTCGCACGGCACCCATTTGCCGTGCATGAGCCTCCCCACCGTGACGGGGAGCGCCACCTTCTTGCTGCCGCTGCCGGAGGCCTCGAAGTCGTTCTTCTTTCCCATGGCGCAGCGGCGGTTGTGGTGCGAGTGGAGCTGTGGGCGAAGGAGCAACGCGGCCGCTGGACTTTTAAGGGCGGCCGCGCACAGGATACGATGCCATTGAAGGCGGCGCAGAAGCCCAGCCGCCGCCCGCCAAGGTCTGCAGCGAACGGAAAGTCTGCGGCATTCATGGCGGAGGCAGCGGCACAGACGCGGAGGCGCTGACCGCGGAAGCGATGGCCGCGGAAGTGATGCCCTCCATGCAGGCTCGCTGCCAGGCGGGCCCGGTGGAGACCGCAGCGGACACTTTGCGCGTCCGCGCAGCGTCCGCCGAGACGCAACCTGGCGCACATTTGGGCCAGGTTTGCGTCTCCGCGGACGGCCCGGTCACTTTGCGTCGTGCCGCTGGAGAGGGTGACAGATGCATTTACGACCAAAGCGGACGCAAACGGTCGCTCAGGCGCCGCTGGAGATGCCCTTATGCGTTGAGGGATGGAGAAGAGTCGAAGACCAGTCGGTCATGTAGGCATGCTAGCTAGCTCGATTGCTTCAAAAACGCCAGCCCTTCTTTTTCCAACGGAACGAGTGATGCATTCGATTGATATGCTGCATATCACGGGCAGAAGAAACTATCGGTGATTAGTTATGTCAAGGTGGCGCCAAACCAAAATGTTAGGATCGCCAAAGTTTCGCTTATTTTGGAGTAATAAAATTGGGCTGACTGATTTGGCGCTGTTTCTGCCTGGAATTGTGGAGGCAGTTTAAATGGACTGCCAAATTTAGGTTGAGTGTCCTCCATATCTCGCCTGATGGGATCAGCCCGATTCAGATCGCATCTCGCCGCCGATTCATTTTTCTGTAAATTTTCTTCCTAGTAGGGATCAGCCCGATTCCTATCTCGCCGCCGCCGGCGCCACCCAGCTCAGCCTCGCTGCTCGCCGGCTACCCCCACGCAGCCTCCTTCTCACAGGCCGATTCCCCTACAGCCGCCGCACTCCCACGCCCGCCCCCGGTCGCACCCACGCCAAAACCCTAGCGCTCCACTACCGGCCGGCGTCGGCAACGAAGCAGGACGCCCTCGTCTGGCTTCTGCTCCTTCTCCGACCACCACGCGCGACATGGACCCCCTCGTCGGTGGTCCGGTCCGGTGCTCTCCTCCACGGCTCCGACCCATCCGCGCCGAGCTCACCCGGCCGTGCCCGCTGTAAGCTCCCGATGTGAACCCCTTTCCCTGTCCACGCCTAAAAACACAAGATTTCAGGCCGTGACGCTTAAAAGATGAGATTGTTAATGGACCACGGTCTTGCCGGCCACACAACTGTTTTGGATACATGTACCATCTATCACCATCAAGTCCAAACGATGTGAAACTGCCACATGTTCACAGATGCTAGTTTATTTTTCCACACACTAGGACAAATACCTAATCTACATGTGCTTGTCTGAAAATTTGACTGAACAAAAGCACGGGAAGGGTTTCTGATGCTTGTATATAAGTACGAGTTGATCGTATTGTTGAATTCATCTCTTGAAATTTTGACTCTTCACTGCCTTTTTGTGTGTTAATCCAGTGGACCTGAATGTTTTGATCGCAGGGGGATGTTCACCTGGAAATTCATGTACTGAATATCAACCAAGGATGGGCAGCGGCATGGCGGCTAGACCACGGTGGAGCTGATGCGGCCAGCCAACGAGCCATGGCTCTGGGACCCTGACGGTCGGTCGGATGCCGGTGTCCTTGGGGCCTCGATCATCTGCAAGTGCAAGGAGTTCAACCGGAAACAAGGTAAAATGCCCCTGCATACCGTTGGTGATATATACATGATTTTCCAGCAGTTCAATCGGAAACTAGGTGACAAGTTTTATTGCACTATCTATGTGGCTTGAGTGGAGTAGCTCTGGAGTCCATATCTTCTTTATATAAGAAATTACAGGCTTTCTAATATGTGTTCAGCTTCAGGTAATTTGGGGAATTTCCCCGCAAAAAAGGTAATTTGGGGAAATGGATAACATATGTTGTTCAAGAATGTTGTACTCTCATACACTTCTAGTGTGCACATTTGACAACAACATGTGAATTCAAAGAACCATGTCTCGTTGGATCTGTAACTAAAACTGAGTGGTCCTCAGGCGTGACACATCCACAAGAACTTTTATCGTTACTGATTCATATGGTTCAACTTAGTTACAACTCTATGTATTATTAGGGTGTTAGCTTTACATGAATTTTCATCTGCTTGGAGAATCTCCGTTATGTGTGTTTTGATAATTGTCAAAAAGAATTTGGCAAACATCTTCCCCTTTCATTAAACATAGTAACAAGTACAAGAGAGGTATATACAGTCTTTTATTACAAAGCTCGGAACGAGATACAAAAGTTCCTAGAACCCACAATTGTCTATGGTAAATTGCTTGACGTTGAAGTGTTCCCAAACAAATTGTAGTCTTCTAGCTATTTTTTAATGTGCTTTATTGCTAAATTTTGCTACATTTTTATGGTATTGTGTTGGTGGTGCAATTTATTATTATGCTGCCGAATTAATCACCTCCTTCACGAAACGCAGCTTGGGGTTGCCTCCATCCAGTGGCGACAGGGCACCCTCCTCCCCACGTTCTCCTCCTCCGCAGCAGGTTTTCACAATGCACTGGCTTCGTCCTCGACAGTAACAAGGCCATGAAAACGGTGAGACATCTACTATTCTCTCTATCCCTACAACAAACCGAGTTGCAGGAAGCCGACTGTTTGTAAAATGATACGATCTTGCGCAGCTTTTAGTGTTGTACGATTGGAACCTGTGAGCTTCTGTTTGTAGACCTTGTTTTAGTTAAAACGGGATATTGGATGCACAAACTAGAACACAACTATAATATGTAATATAATTAATGAAGATTTTCAAAAAACCTGAACAAATTCAAGTTATTCGAAGTAGAGGCTTATTCGGAAGCAAATATTTGTTACTCCATGGCCTATTTAAATGGACGTTCCTGAACATGGAGGATTTGTGAGCATTTCAATGCATAGTAGTAAAGGAGTATTGGAAAACTCGGGTATATTGTGCCCTCCTTTGATCTTTAGTCCAGGAAGGAACTATGCATTTTCAGGCATTGAGTTCACATTTTAATGCATAGTTTCTATATATATTATCTTGGTCTAAAATTGCAAAGAGATATTTTTGTTGTTCACTCAAAATAATTGATGAGTTTTTTTAACTATTTGTAGAAAGATGGGCTTGTTCTACTTGTTGCCCTCTTACATGTATTTAGATTTTAATGGTTTATCACATTTTCTTCTGTAGCTGATGCGCGCAATTTACTTTTATCTTGACTCCGCGTTGTTGTGTCGTATGGCAACAGTCGCAATTTATAGCCTTCTCGTCATCAACAAGTCTGGTCACTTATATAGTACAAAAGGTACCTTTGTGTAATCATCCTCCTCTTCTACATTACAAAAATGAAGTCTAAACAACCTGCGTATCTCTCAAGGACTATGGGTTGGCCTGGAGAATGGACACCAACGGCAGTCTACAATTTGCAAGCCACTGGCATTTGATGCATGCTATCTCGCATCAGTTGTCCCCTACCATTGGTTGTAACGGCATTGATATCCTAGGCCTGCAGCTTCGACCTCTAGTACTTCTTCCAATCTCTCGAAGGTATTTACTTATGTCATGTTTCTTGTAACTTGCTTGACAATTAGTGTCTGCATGGGTAGTTTCAGTATTTCTTTTAGTTGGAGAGGATTCCATATTAGTGGACTCGTGAATTATAGAAAAAATCCTGTGCTCCCTAGCTATCCATTTACTCCTTATCAGTGTTAAGGTTATGTTTTGAACACCAATTATGATAGTTAATCTACAGTTATGGCAGTATTAATTACTAAAGCATCTTCTATGAATTGCTCGCGATTAACTTCGGTCTTACAGAGGTGCAGGAAGAGAAAGGTTTGATCTTTGGCGTCCATGGCCACAACATAGCAACCGACTGGAACACGTAGAGCAGAGCTGATGTGGTCAGCCGACAAGCCGTGGCCCTTGGACCCTCACCAACTCAGCCATCCTCGGGCCCTTCCTATGTTGCACGGTTATATTTTTTTTCCAGCTGTTCAATCGGAAACAAGGTGCCAAATTGGTATGTTTCTGTGGGTTAAGTCCAGTAACTATGGAGTCCATAACTTTATATAAGAAATTCAAGACTTCGTATGTCAGCTTCATGAAATTTGGGGAAATGGATTATAGCGTCGACGCCACACCACGCCCTCTCCTACTCAGGCCTCCCCGCAGCCTGAGCCGAGAGTCGGGAGGCATTCAAAGCACCCCTGCCCCGTAGTAGGTCTGCTTGTTTGTTTTTCTTCCTTTAGCGGGACTGGACACAACCATGTACATCTTTATTTCTGTTTTACAAACATACTCGTGGCCATGCTTATTTTTGTCCGATGTAGCTGCCCAACAAGCTGCGGCACTAGGACCCTCGCCGGCTCCCTTGGAGCCTACACCATCCGCAAGCGCACCCGACTGTTGTGGATGTCTCCGGCTCCGGCCGCATTACCCGTCTCCAAGTTGGCACCCATCACCAACTGTAGATTGTATGGGTAATCTGTTGGTGGGAGACACATAGATTGAGCAGGAACAGCTCATCAGCTGGTGCCGACCACAACCATGCTCTTGCCTCCGCACCATGTGCCCTCCTTGTCGCAACCCTGCGTGGTGCTCCTAGTTGATGATTTATTGCTGGGCTTACACTAGACAATGTTGTTCAAGCAACAAGTCCGTCTGAAGGTGATGGACTTACTTCTGCTTACTTCTGTTGCATGTTTGAAAATTGTCCCTTAAAACTGGTACTAATAGGCAGGGCATACTGTAGTAGGATACATGGTATCTTGTGTTAGTTTATTAGAGGTTTTCATAGACGTGGACAAGTTTGTGGTCTTGGTGTGAAACAACACTATGTGGATTTTTAAAGTATTACGTGTCATGTCTTTGGTGGGTTGACATTTTTAAACTATAATGTGCAGATTTTACTTCACAGTATTTTCTAGTGTAAGTCTGCCTGCACTTTGAAGTGGGTTGTCTAAAAATTTGCAGCTGGAATATTTGATTCTTTTATTTATGGCATGTTAATTGGCCTGCAGCTGTTTTGTATGCACTATTCGTAGTAGATTTGTCAAAAGTTCATGTTCGTATTATTGTCTATTTATTTATTTATTTTGCTTAATTTGTTGCAGGCTTGCAGCCATCGGACCTGGAGAAATACTCAGCTAGGTCTGGGGCATAGCTATAGCAGTCCGTCCTGAACATCAGCAGTTTCAGCACTTCTCTGATGACCACTCCAAATATCTTCTGCAGCGGCGTCAGCGGTGATACAGGTGCATATCTCAGTTCACGAGTCTGTTGTACATCAGTTTGGAGACAATCAGACAACAATAATAACTTGCATGGGGATAATATTGTAACACTAGCAATTGAGCCCGCGATGTTTGGAAGTAGGCACCCAAAGTTTGTTGACCTATATGGTGACCAGCTTCCATCCAGGAAGTGTAGTTGATCATTATTGGAGCTCTAGTCCTACAAATAATCTGCCAATGTATGTCACTCAGTTCTAACTTAACTATCACTACATACCCATAGTATATAGAGTTCTAGTGTATTCATGTTACCTTTAGCTTAAAGTTTCTTCATGTGATATATGGCCCTCCACTTGCACATGATCTATATTCATGCATGCTGCCCAAGTGGTTTGAGTCATTTATGTCCTGAAATAGGAACTAGCTTTCTTTTGCCTTACCTTTTTTTTATGAAATTAATCATCAATTAGCGTGCCTTGAAACTCCTTGTTTCAGTAATATATGACAATGTTTATTTTGGCTTCCTTTTGAGAGTGCTCCCAGCCAACCATATTTTTGTAGTTGGTTACTTATCTTTGTAGTTGATTACCCAGATTATGCAATTATTTCTTTATGCAGATCTGGGATGTTTCTAAAACTTTCACTAGCTACAAAGTACCCTCTATGCCTGTTATGAGGAATATGAGTAGCACTATTAGGATTTATGTGATCGTCTGATGGAATCCCTTGAAACAAAAGCTCCATTCGTAGTAGAACACCCATCAGACTTTATCACAAATGTTGTCCCAAAGGTTCATGGTCGTGCTATGTTATAACTTTGTTCTTCACTTACTTTTCTCGTATGCATACAGTAACAAAACATAATATGTATGTGTGTAGTTCTATGCTTTTTTGTACCTGATGGTTCATTCTATTCAGTATGATTTTTTATTCTTTTCAATACCATGTTAGCCACCTGACAAGGCTGGTGCTTGGTGATTCGTGCATGGGTTTAACCACTATCCCTCCATTACTTACTTTGAAATGAACTTTGTTAAACTTGACTGCGATCCAGACCTATAGTTGTCTGTTAGAGTTGATTCGTTCTTATGCATTTACAAAAGTTTGGAATATGTCCTAATTCTTTTTATTCTCATGGAGTAGCAGAACCTTTGTGGTGTTGAAATCGCCCATAAATACAAAAAGTATGTGTACCAAGGTTCATAAATAGGAATGCCTTCTTTCTTCTTTCTATTTTCATATCAACATTCTAATTTTGTTATAATTAGGTACATTCCGTCACACCTATTGACCTATATATATTGACATCGTTGTAAAATACTGACCATGCTAAAAGTCCACACTTCTATCACTCGAAATCGAAATGAACTCGGGTAAACTTGATAATATCGTGTTCCTTAGAAACAAAATATTTCTAAACTAGACGGCGTTCTAGATTTGCAGTTAATAACAAATTAAACAACACTTGTAAGAATTTCCTAGATATGACTTTATTCTATAAATACCTTATACACCAAATACCCTTAGACAAGTTTTAGTCCATTCAAATGTTATGTAATGTAATAGTAGCCTATAAGTTTGAATTACAAATAGTGTTCTATATTGTATCATAATCCATGAGGCTAGTTTGACTCAGTGGTTGTTAACTGTTGTTTGTTGTTGTCTGTTGCAGGCCGTACTATACTGTCTGAATTACAAATAGTGTTCTATATTGTATCATAATCCACGTGAATGTGTTACTTGTTAAGATAGAATCATCTCGTTTATGCTTTATAGTGGCTTTGACTAGCTAGTTGCACACGACCTGTAATAAAAATGTAATTTTGTCTCTACCGATAGGTTCTTGTCCATCATGTTATATACTAGTAGCTCAAGTGACACAGGGCTTGATTGTAACGAGTACCCCATGAAGTGATAGTTTCATCTTGTTTTATCTTCCTTTTATTGGTCACAAAACCAACTAATGGAGAACCATTAATGCTGGTGTATTAGCGAGCTGATAACTGGCTAGATGCATAGTTTATATTTTTGTATGGAAGCATGATGTGTGAAACTGTTGATGGGGTTAATCTTAAATTCCCAAGCTATATTTGCCACCGTATTTATGCATGGTTGATGATTAAGAGTTCCCTGAGGGGATCGATGTTATTCGAGTTGGTGATTTTCCGTGTTAGTTATGTTAAACTTTGTAGGCTCCTTATCTAAAACATCAATTATATTGTCCTGGTAGATGCATAAGAATTACCTAGGGATCGATGTTATTGGAGGTGGAGATAATTTTTCCCCTTATCTGGCCAGGGGTGCGTGGGGTTGTCAAGGACAAGGGGACCTACTGCAAGAGGTAAATGGTTAGTTGCAAAAGAATCGCGGTCTCGGCCTCGGCTACAAATCCCTGCTGGTGAACCCCGGTAGACCTAGATCTGTTGTCGACGTCTTCCGATGACCACATCCCGAAGAAATTGCTATGAGTAACTAACAAAGGTTGGTAATGTAATCAATATTAAATCCACCATATTTTAAGTCCGTGTCAGCATGCTGGTTTGATATACTCAACTAGCATGTGTGAAGTGTCTGATGATAGTAAAAACAGTGAACTAGTCATTGATGTCCTCTGTTTATATTACTACTTACAAAATTAGTGGTTGTATTGTATAAGTATTTTCGGTATAGTGAACTAGTGATTGATGTATTTTACTTGACTAGTAATATCTTGTCTAGTTATGCTTCTCCTATAGTGTATCTCTTATATCGGTGTCACTTGATCTCTCCTTATGTATATAGAACATGGAAAACATAATATACTTTTATGCTAGGCCAAATAGCAAACAAGAAGCAGAAAATCCGAGGTCTGAATTATGTAGGTAATTTGTTGCTATTACACATGCAGATGCTTTTTTCACTTATTGTATGTATTTGAGTATGAATCAGATGTCTTAGCGACAAATACAAGATAGATTATATATCTTGTTTGAATTGTCCACCACCAATCCGAGTTACAAACTGAGTTGTTGTTTGCATTACTCTTCTACTGTGATCATGTACAAGTTGTTGGGATACTGTCTATTATCTAAAATATTCCCCATATGAAAACACTCTGGTGCAAAATAGGTTGTATTCCCTTGCTGTTCTGTAGTCCCCGTATGTCCATAAAATTGAATAATCATGTAGTTCTTCCTATCAAGGATTACGAGTCGAGGAGTCGAGCCGAGTCGTTGGGGTACCTACTCATAGACTAGTCGTGACTAGTCTAGACTAGTGCTCGACTAGTCGATATGTACCACAGCAGTAGCTAGTACAAAATACTATCGTATATAGTAACTAGATAGGAGATTTAGTAACTAAATCGACATTAGTTCAACACAAGTTACATAACATAATAATGCTAGAACCTAGAAGTTCATGGCATAGGCCTCAAATTATCTTGTCTAGATGATGAAACAATGTCTTTGAGCTTCAGCTTCATCCTCCACGTCTAAATATTGCTCCATAACTCTAAACTTCCTTGTATGAAGTTGTGGATTTCATTCTTAATTTCCACCAACGCCTAGTCGAATACCACGACTAGTCTAGACTAGTCCATAACTAGTCGCTTGACCGCTCGAATCTTCAAACTAGTCGTGCCGAACAAGCGAGTCGACAGTCAAGTTATGATTCATAGACTAGTCGCACGACTAGCCTAGACTAGTCGTTACTCATAATCCATGGTACCTATCATCTTTAAAAACGGATATGTGTTATCATGCTTTAGACAATCATGTTTTCAGATTTCCACTACTTTGTTGTCATGTGTTTCACCTTGTGTCCTATGGAAATCTAAGGAATCACCATTTTCTCTTCTGAAATTATGCTCGAGCTATGTGCATTTTTTCACACTTATTTATCATAGGTATGTTTGGATGAGCGAAATGTTTCTTTCAAAAGTTTTGTTGTTTGCTCTGATGAGTTTATTTTATAGTCTTCTCTAATTATAGTAGTATTGTTCCGCGTTTCCTCCTGTGTATGTGTTGTGCAACAGTGAATTGGTTTCCTTTGCACATTTGTAGTAGTGCTCTGCAAAGACCATGCTGAATTGTTTTGAATGTGGAACTGGCCTTGTAAAAGCGATAAGCTGGATTACTAGATGTGGCTTTGAGTAGGAGAAAAATGTCCAGCGAGTAGTGCTACGAATATATTGGATAGCTGCTTTGGTGTATTCTAGTTGAGAATTTTCCATTGATATCAGCAGCAGGTAGTTTTGACAGACACACAGTGGATTTGTTGTTGTGTGTATACCACTTACAACTAGAATTTTCCGTTGAAAGAAACCTTTATTCTTGCTGATATATTTTTTGCAGAATCACTTGCTGGTGCTTATGGTGCTGGTAATATACATAACACCTCCTTGTCATTGATAATCAGGATTAACTATGGATAAAGCATGAATGTTTGCGTGTCATTTTAGGAAATTTTATCTGAATTATAGTGGAAGAATGTAGTGCATGTTTGGGTGTCATTCTGCTGCTTCAGCTACAATTTGTATATTGGGCTAATAAGTTATCTCACTTCTCTTTTGGAATATGTAAATCAAGTTTGAATACAACATGCTTGTATTGCTCAGTATTTTTTTTACATGTAGCAGTACTTAATGCAATGGCAAGTTTTATTTTGTATTGCTGATTTGACTTTACTATGGACATGATTTATCTTGTGATTTGGATTTATCTTTGTTTCTTTAGTTTGGTTCAAGGGCTTACTTTCAATTTGGTTTTCCTATGAGGTGGAGTATTGACTCATCAGCTATTTTAAATATATATATGTGTGTAAATTTGATGTGCTTATATGAGTGTGACGTTGGTGAACTTGCAGGTGTAGCCGAATGCACAAAAATTGTGGAGCGCTGCAGGAAGTACGAAAAGTTATGGTAGATGGAAGAAAAGAAATTTGAGTGTGACCGGCTTCATCGTACTAAAATTCCAACTCCTGGTAGGAGCTTTGTAAGCTTACAATTTTCATGGTTAGATTTGAATTGATGTCATGCGCTTTCGGCAGTCCTATCATAAGAAGACCAAGAAGGAGAAATTGTCATTCCGCTCATTTAGAGATGCATCTTCCAGGGGCTTCTCAGAGGCACGCCAGGTCGAATAACTGGCTTCGCTCGAGGAATAGGTGGTGGTATGCCTGGAGCTGGAGGTGCTCCTGGTACTATTGGTATGCATGTCATCGTGAATGTAAGCACTTGGACACTGCATATCTTTGTTTGTGCAACTAATTGAATCTTTTCTTTGTTGTACAAGACCTTGACCTCATGACAACATTTGGTGACTCTGAGGTCATGTCGGCTCTTCAAGACGGTATGGGTTCCCTCAAGTAGTTCCCTTGTTATTGTTAATAATGTGATGTCCTGGATGTTGGGTGCCCTCTTTATAGTTCGAACTATCCCTGGTCATGAGCCCCGCTCCACCTGGAGCTGTTGTTGGCGTCTTGTGACGACCATGTCCTCAAGCAATTGCTATGAGTAATTGAAAAAGGTTGGTAATGGAATCCTTAAATTCACTATATTTTAACTTCATGTCAGTATGGCAGTTTGATAAACTCAACTAGTATGGGTGAAGTGTCTGATGATGGTAAATAAAGTGAACTAGTGATTGATGTCCTCTGTTTATATTGCTACTTGCAGAATCAATGGTTGTGTTCAAGTAATTTGTATATCGTGCTGATAAGTTTATCTCATTTATTTTTGAATATGTAAATCAAGTTTGAATGCAACATGCTAAATGTGTTGATAGTATAGCAGTCCTTCCTAAATGTGTTGTTTGTTTTAGAGAACATAAGAAGTTGTTAATATGATGTGCTTGGCTGGTTATTGATTGCCCTTTTGTAGTTATAACTTTTGACATGTGGCATAGTTATCTCAGTACTTGATGCATTGCCAAGTTCCATTTTTATGGCTGATTTGGCTTTATTTGTGGGCATGATTTAGCACGTCATTTGGCTTTATCTTGGTTGCTTTATTCTGGTTTTCTTACATTCAATTCGGTTTTATGTTGATTCAGTAGTTATGAAGATCGAATATTGATTCAGTAGCTATGTTAAATCTCTATGTATGTAAATTGCATGGTTTATATGATAGTGATGTTGGTGATCTTGTAGGTGTAGCCGAATCCACAAAAGATTGTGGAGCTCCACAGGAAGTACAAAAGGTTATGGTAGACGGAAGAAGAGAAATTTGAGCATGACCGCTTCGTCGGCATGTCGAGCCAAAGGTTATTTTCGTGTCAAAATTCCCACTCCTGTTAGGAGCATTCTAGGTGTACCGTTTTTCATGGCCAGATCTGAATTCATGTCATGTGCTTTCAACAACCTAATTATAAGAATGCCAAGAAGAAGCAATTGTCGAGCCGCTCATCTAGAGACGCATCTTCCAGGGGCTTCTCATGAGGCACGCTGGGTGGAATGGCTAGCTTCGTTGGAGGAATGGGTGGTGGTATGCCTCGGGGAATGGGTGGTGGTATGCCTCGGGGAATGGGTGGTGGTATGCCTGGAGGGGCTCCCGATCCCGATGTTAGCATTTGGTGACCGTGTGGTCACATCAGCTCTTCAAGTGGCTACAGTTTCCCTGAAATAGTTCCTCCGCTTCCTTTATGCAATTCCCTTGTTATTTTAACTAATATACTATGTGCTGGCTGTTGGGTCCCACCTTTATGCAACTTGGATGATATGTTTGCTACTTGTGCCTTGTTGCTTTTTTATGCAGCAGAAGCATACTGCATATCCTTTGGGTGCTTGAACAGACGTCGAGTTGTTCGAGGAAAGGAAACCTAAAATTGATATCATGTAGGTGTGGATGGGATATTTCCACTAAATACTTGGACAAATGGGCAGCAATCCCAGTTGAGTTTAGTTTCTTACTTTACCAAGTATTAGGCTTCCACTGTTAGGAGAAACTATGGAGTCGATGTGATCTATTAGAACTATCTGTTTGTACCTTGGAAGAGAAGAATTTATGAAAAGCATCAGGCTTCGCTCTTAGGTAGAAGCCTAGAACTAGTGTTACCATCCTGCTGTTTCATTACATGTCCAGTTGCCATCTTTGCTTAAGCATGGGCTCCTTTTGAATGTACCATATGATTGTTTAGTTGCATATGGTTTTCCTTTTAGATATGGGCATTTTCATGTAGATGGTTGCTCTGACATGTACCTCCGATGTGGCTATAAAATTATATGTACATGTTATAGCTTTTGCTTGTCGTTCTTGGCTAGGTTTCCACTTTCCTGCTATTTCAGTCTGCCATCTTTTCTTATGCATGTCCAGTTGCCTTATGTTCAGGTGTTACTTTCTCTGGTCCGTTGTCATGCAGGTGACGAAGGAGGTGTCCTTGTTAAACCGGTGGCTTGTGGAGGCGATGGAGCAGCAGGTTGGCGTGTCGCTTGTGAAGGTGCGAAGTGGTGCTGTACGTTGGAACCGCCTGGCCGACATGCTTTCTTCTATGATATTTCTTGTAGTTGGTTAGGTCAAATGCTGGGCTCGAGCATCTTTTAGTTTTGCCGTTGGATGTTTGTTTCCTAGAGACATGAGCTAGCTTATTGATGTCGTGGACCTGGTGCGTTGGCTCCACTTTAGGTTTATAAGCTACATGTAGATATGTTTATTCTGTGCTTTGGCAAGACAGACTTGTCATGGCCCATGAGTTGTATTGATACAAAATTTTAATTGAAATACAAGTTCTTGACGGTGTTTCAAGTTAATTTGTGTTGGATGCCTGGTGTTTCTTACTTAAGGTGGCAGACATGGTCCTTGATGCACTCCAGGTGTTTCCCCATGAACAAAATTGTGTACGGTACATGCATCGGCCATCAATTATACTTCCTCTCTGTTCCCTAATATAAGACTTTTTGGAATAGTAATTTAAAACTTTTTATAATAGGCAACAGGGGAGGAGTAGAAAAAATATGGCATATCATAGGAAACAAAAAATAGAAAGATAAGGCATCTCCCTTTGGTTGCCGTGTATCACAGGAAACAAAGCATGCATGTTAGATCCATCGATGCGCCCAGAACAACGAGGTAAAATAATAAAAGAGTTATGTGTCACAAATGACGGCCTTCCAATTAATGCTGTTGTTAGTTTGAGAGGCGATTAATTGTCCGCTTCCGTGATTTGTTTTGCTTCTCCTGAAACTGAGGGTCAGAGAAACCGAAAATAGCGGCAAATAAACCAGCCAATATAAGGCATCTCCTTTTCTCCGGGGTGTATGCCTTGGGACAGAGGAAACAAAGCATGTGAGATCCATCGTAGGCTCCTGATTTCATGCGTCTTTAACAACCACCCAGGTAAAATAAAATAGAAAGAATATTGTATCCCAAATCATAGCCTCCCAATTAAGGCAGTTCCTAGTTTAGAGGAGGGTTAATTGTCCGGTCCCGTCTGTATTTATTTCTCTCATGATGAAATTGAGTGTCACCGGCGGCAAGACAATCATTACTAGGAGGGGATGAAAAATAAGTGGTGCCAAATACCAAAAATTCGAACAAAAACGAACCCGTGGCTTCTAGTTTATGAATAGGGAGAGGGGTGGAACCATCGCGTGCGGCTGGCGCGTGCGACCGACTTAGTCACGGGTTATGGAGAGGAGAGGAGAGGCATGGCTATATGGAGATGCCCACGTGCAGAGGAGAGGAATTAGTAAATCTGACTAGCCTATGTTTTTTTAACTTTCGAATTGGCAGGAGGAGGGGGTGGGGGGGGTTAGGGGTTGCGGCTGGCCAACGGTGCCCTCCTATTTAGGGGTTATGTGCTGACACCCCATACGGTCAGGCGCGGGACACCGTATGGCGGTCACGAGTGGAGATGCTCTTATCAAAGTCACAACTCTAGATCTGAATTTTATGGTGTTTGTGTGTTGAACCCTTTTTGGTATGTTGTCGTGCATATGATGGACGGATGGGCCGGTCATCTTCGACCAATGGCATCTGCTTGTGACGGTGCAGCAATATAGAGAGCAGCAGGCTGCCGTGGCGCGCCCTCTAGTGGAGATGGACATCGGCGGAGATGGAGCTGTCTAGGAGGTAGTGAGGGAGGCATGGTCCGAATGGCTGACAGAACAGAAGATGCTTTATTTGTTAACTTCTTCAAGTAATGTTGTAGTTGGTGAGGTACTAGTAAGATGAAGGTTCAATGCTGCGGTCATCTTCAACTGATCTTCATTATTTATCTCGAGTGTTGGTAGAGCTATATATGTACGAGGTTTAACTTTGAAATAGATGTAGTCCTCTCGTTTGGGGAAAATGAAAAGCAATGCCTCACTCATGTGTTGACATTGATGTTTCAAAGGAGAAATGCTATATTTATACGAGGAATCACCCGAGAATTTGTGACTATTAGATGCCATTTTTTGGAATGCAAATACATGTGTCTTTTTGTCCGGTTCACAACTTTTGTTGTACCCAAGTCCAAAGCCACGATATGGTGGCTGGCCATGCCGCAGTAGGCAACCAAGCCGCCGCTGATACTTGTTGTGCCGATCTCGCCGGATTCGTCTCGCCTGTCTCCGGCCACGGCCTCCACCCAGGAATGCCGCTGCAACTGGTTCCATGGAATCTGAGATAATAACTACACAACAGAAAATTCATAATTAGTGGGATTCTTTTGACCAATTCTCAAACCATCGTAACCATGCATGTCAAGGAGATGCAAATATGTTTTATATTATAGATTTTCGATTTTTTCCTAAATATTTACTTAAAAGGTACAAAGTTTGACTTTGACTATTGTGAAAGGAGGGAGTACCCGTTCTTCAAAGAATTTATAGAAATATGTCTGCTTTAACACCCACGAAATACTAGCAGGTGTACTAATTTTACAGTGATGTTATCTCTATGTATGCGAATTGAAGTGATAAACATGTACATTTCCCTCAAATAGAGAAGAATAATTTGGTACATGAACTGCGACTTTAGAGTCGCGGAAAGTCCCTGGTTTTTAATTAGGTACTTCCTTCCGTTTGCTCCCTCGGTTGCTATGTAAACGGCGTAAAAATTCAGCCGCTAGGATTAAGGAGATCCAGGCACGTAAGTTTATTTCCAAACCCACCCGTACCTAATTGGTTATCCTTCCTGGTATTTCACCAATTTAACTCCCCTCAGAGCACACAGCCGGACTCCTAGTTTTTCTCCCGGTAACTACTCCACGATTTAGTAGGGGTAAATAGTTCTTAACTCTCCTCATTACTCCATTACAGACCAATAGATAGATACTGCTGCCTCCGAATACCAAATTATTCTCATTAAATAGGCAACAAATCCTCCGAATTAAAATCTGGCCTGGTAAGCGAAGATTGGCCAGGTAGTAGTATATATATAGCCTTTAATTAGTCCAATTAGCTCTCTCTCCAAAAATTCCGTAACGACCTTGTTTAAGGTGGCAATTAATTAGGTCATGCGAAGAGATGGAGTAGGCCCACGAATTTGCATGACCGCACAATTTTTAATCTCCAATTTATCCTCTTTGTTCGCCATGATCAACTACTTGGTAGCTCACTCGCTACACCGCCACTCTGAAAACTTGGTCAACGTGTTGGAGCGCCTCGCTCTGCGCGTGATCCAGGAAATCATGAGCCACCAGTACTCGCCGTCAGGACCAGCTCTCGGGACGCATCAAGGAGAGTTGCCACTCCAGTCCCGTCCACCGCTGCCATATGCGTTGGCAGCACCAGCGGAAGTGCCGGCTACACCGGCATTCGTCGTCTACAAGATTGGTGGTGACCCTAGTGACTACCAGTTCTTGGCTGAGGCGCCTAAGGAGATCCCTCAAGGATACGCGTGCACGTATGTGCCAGATTGTGGCAACTGGGCACCCTCAAACCAGGCCACAACATCAGGGACTCCGGCGAAGACAGGAGGAACGTCAGCGACAGAGCTTGAGAAGCAGACGTGGCTGACTAAGTATGCCACCCCGACGAAACTCCAGAGCCCAGCTCCTGCAGTTGGCTCAGAGCTGGAAAAGCAAACATGGCTGGCTAAGTATGCCACCCCGGCGAATCTTCAGAGTGCAACTCCTACAGCCAGACAATGATCAGATCAGTACCATACTGAGAGACCAGTTCGGCATGGTGCCGAAAAGAAGGGCAATCGGCTATTCCAAGCCGTACCCCGACGAGTACGAGATGATCCCGCTGCCACCTAAATATCGGCTCCCTGACTTCTCCAAATTCAGTGGATCAGATGGCTCCAGCTCCATCGAGCACGTCAGCCGATATTTGGCGCAACTAGGACCGGCTTCAGTGTCGGATCAGCTACGCGTGAGGCTCTTTTCACAGTCCCTCACGGGATCGGCTTTTGGATGGTACACCTCTTTGCCAGCAAACTCCATCCAGTCTTGGAAGAAATTGGAAGAACAAGTCCATACGCAAGACCAATCAGAAGCTTCCGAGTCTAGCATTGCCGATCTAGCACAACTACGCCAGAAGCGCGGAGAAACGGTGACAGAGTACATCCATCGCTTCAGAATCTTAGGAACCGATGTTATTCGGTTCGTATAACTGAAAAGGAAGCAGTCGAGTTGGCAGTAGCTGGCCTTGCAACACAGCTCAAGGACATGGCCTCCCAAGCAGATTATCCCTCGCTGGCGCACATGGTTCAGAAACTATCAGCATACGAACAGCGCCACCCGGACCTGTACCAAGACAAGTTCAAGCGTGCAGTAGTCCTGGTCGATGCAGAGGAAGACGAAGCTCCTGCGGGAGACCAAGAAGTAGCAGTGGCTGAGTGGACTCGGGGAGGAGCCCCCGTGTCCTGCAAATGGGTAAAGCCACCAGGGCCGCCCAGGGGATTTGATTTTGACGTGACCAAGACTGAACAAATCTTCGACCTCCTGCTCAAGGAGAAACAGTTGACGATTCCTGAAGGTCTCAAGTTCCCCACGGCGCAAGAGCTAAACGGAAAGCCGTACTGCAAATTCCACAACTCGCTCTCCCATGCCACCAACGACTGCAGGGTGTGGCATCAGCACATCCAAGCGGCGATAGAGAAGGGGCGTTTAATTTTCAACCAGTACGCCATGAAGGTCGACACCCAACCCTTCCCCGCCGTTAACATGGTGGAAGTCACCTACCCTGAGGATTGCCACCAGTCCCTCGTTCAGTATCAACATGGTAGGACCTGGAAACCACTCTGGCAAAGATGGAGATGAGGGCAGCTGCTCTCATAGCAAAGACACAAAGGAGGCCGCTCCACGCGATCGGCTCCATCATGATGGCAAGCGCTACGTCACAAAGGGAGAGGTGAAGAACATAAGATATCAACGACCTCTTTCTGATCACCTCCTCAACAAATATGTGAGTCAGTATGACCAACGCCGACGGTCCAACTATGATGATGAAGGAGATCGTCTGGTTAGAGAAGCCAGAAGACATCGTCGGCAGGATCGCGATGAGGAGGAGTGCGAGCGCCGTGCCACGGACAGGTCAAGGGAGCAAGATGACGACGCCAGACACTGGGACTGCCCTTTCTTCAGACACTGCTGGGATTCAGGAATGGGCCGATTGCCCACAATCGGCAATTGCCCAGAATGCAACAAGAAGAAGAAGGAGGCAGCCAACGTGTCTGTGTTCGAGCGATTAGGGCCTCTCCCGCCACAGAGCAAACGTGCTGAGTCACCTCGTTGGGCAAATCTTGAGGATTCCGAAGACGAGGGACTAGAAGAAGAAGAAGACAGGTACCACCGTCCAAGGTGGTGCCCTGACGGACTCAGCCGTTCACAAAAACGCAGGGTTCAGCGGTTGCGGCCTGGAGGAAGCCGAAAGGTTATACCTGCATACGTTAAGGAAGGCACGGCCTGATCTGGCTGCAAAGGTTCAGCGAGCCCTGGATGAAGAGGGTCGTCCACGGAGAATGGAGTGGCGTCCCAAGCAAAAGAAAGCCGATGATGAAACATCGGCTGGCACAAACATGGTGCTCGTCTTGCCGACAGAGCTTAGCGCTCCACGAGTCTACGATGCACTCAAGGTGGACGACAGCAGGCGCATCAAGTCAGAGGTTGGGTTGGTTTTATCCAGCCTGACCGAGTAGTAAGATTAAACCAATGAGCAAACCGTGCGAGGCTGATCCTTGTGATCGGCCCCAAAAATTTTTATGGAGGAACATTACAAAACCTTCATCGAACAAGCAATGTGGAGGCCGATTCCAGCAATCGGCCAAAATTATCCTCTGCACATATTCGCTTTGTGTTCAAAGAACGATCCACTGGGCGGCGGTCACGTCGGCAGATGAAAGTCAGCATGAATCTTTGCGAAGCCGACGTGCAAGAGGAGTGCCCTGACTAACCATGAAGCCGATATCTGCAATCATTTGGCAAATATCGGCTCGGGGGGCATATAGTCAGATGAACATGTGCAGATAAACATGTGCAAACTTGCGTGCAGTGGAACATTGGGGGCCGATTAAGGAAAAATCGGCCAAATAAAAAAAAAATTCGCACGAAGCGAAGCCGATGCGCAGCCATCGACTAGTACAGTCACACAAGACCAAGACCGGCTGGTTATATGCTCAAAGTTCACATCGACATCAACGGTCGCGCAGGGAAGGAGTCGACCTGCCTGCAAGGCGCGAAAAGTTGATCAAGAAGCTCGGGGCAGCTCACCCCCGAAGGTTCTCTGCTTTTGGGGAGCCGATTTTGTTGAAATCGGCTAACTCTCGCATAGGCGGCACATTCGGCTGATCCATTACCGGTCTTGCCTCGATCGAGACTCGGGGCAGCTGGCTTGGTGGCTGCTTTGTTTTGGAGAGCCGATTGAAGTCGCATCAATCGGCCCCGCATTATGATCTCCTCTCGGATCGGGGTTAGAGGCCGTCGGCTTTTTGCAAGTTGGACCGTCCTGTCGCTGCAAAAGGAAGAAAGGAACTAGATTCTCAAAATAGCCGATGAGTAGTCATCGGCTAAGGGATTGCGAAAAATTGTGGTCGTATACCAAATCGCAGCCTGAAATTGAGAAGTTCTTGGCCTACGAGCTAACTGACATGGGGTCCGGCTTCATGGGCGTCCAAAAGAAGAGAAATCCGATACGCTACTATCGGTCTTGGCATGACAGGCGGGAGGAATGAAATTGGAATAATTGAAGGCTGAATCAAAAGACCGATTTCATTAATTCAGAGGAGCGGCTTTACAAGAAAGAGCCGATGGCTCTCAAAAGAGGGATCTAGTGCCTAGTACATCGCTACTACTAGTCCTATTCTACTAGTCGTCGCTGTCCTCGTCATCACCGCCGTCGATGTCGTCGGCGCTGCTCCCTGGAGCTCCTCGTCGCTGCTGCCCCAGCCCGTGGCCGAAGCCTCTTCCTCCTCGTCATCATCATCATCCTCGCTGTCCGCCCAGGAGCGGAAGCGCTTGGTTGGCGGGTACCCGGCGGAAGAGGAAGGTTCATCTTCCTCCTCTTCTTCTCCTTCTTCCTCGTCATCTTCGTCCTCGCTGTCCGCCCACATACGCGAGCGCTTCTTCGGCGGGAGCTTGGTGGAGGGGGAGGTCTTGGCCTTCGCTACTTCTCCTTTTTTCTTCTCATTATCGGAGGAGAGGGGGTTCACCTCGGAATGAGGCTTGTCCTCGTTCTTCTTCTTCGGCGAAAATTGGGGGAAGAGGTTTGAGAAGGAGGAGGAAGAGGAAGACATGGCTGAGGGAGAAGAGGGTTTTTTGGGTGCCGATGGCTGGAACAAAGGAAGGGGATGAAGAAAGCTAATCGGTCGGCACAGTTAAATAATGAGGAGCCTGGTGGAAATTTAATGTCATTACAGTTTCCAAGGAGATGAAGCCAGAGCTATCGAATTTTGCAGAGAAGCTGAGGAGACAGGGCGTAATGATAACGGATACTGCAACAGCTCTGCTCTGCCACGACATGACCCGACGAAGGAAGGCATAATGATTTTGGAAAAATTATTTCCAAAACCAGGGGGGCATGTGTTATCACCAGATTTTGGACAAATCCAGAGGTGGGCCGTAAGAGAGATGGGCTTGGGAGACTACACGTGGAAGATCTCTGAAGCGGCCTTGCACGGAGAATTTGGGCTAGTTTGCCCGTGTATCTGTAATTTATTAGATCGTATCTTAAGTTAGAAGTTAGAGTTTTACTCGTGCACCTGTTAGGTGCACGTCCGAATTAGAAAGTCCCCTGGACTATAAATATGTATCTAGGGTTTATGAAATAAACAACAACTCACGTTCAACCCAAAACAAACCAATCTCGGCGCATCGCCAACTCCTTCGTCTCGAGGGTTTCTATCGTAAGCGACATGTCGCCTAGATCGCATCTTGCGATCTAGGCAAAGACAAGCCCCACGTTGTTCATGCGTTGCTCGCATCAAGCGTCTTTGATGGCTAGCAACTTAGTTATCATAGATGTGTTAGGGTTAGCATAGTTCTTCGTATAACATGCTTACGTAGTGCAACCCTTGCATGTCTAGCCGCCCTCACACCTATCTCAGGTGTGGGGGCGGCACCCCGCTTGATCTTTATTTAGTAGATCTGATCCGTTACGATTGCTCCTTGTTCTGCAAGGATTAGTTTAATATCTGCAATAGTTAGGCCTTACAAACGGGTGGAGGATCCAGCACACGTAGGGTGGCGTTCGCAAGTCCTAAACAGGATGTTCCGAGGATCAACTTCATGTTGGTTTTTAGGCCTTGTTTAGGATCGGCTTACGATCACCGTGCGTGGCCGCGAGGCCCAACCTAGAGTAGGATGATCCGATTATGCGGTGAAAACCCTAAATCGTCAGAGATCTCATTAGCTTTATCTTGATCACAGACCACCATATGTTCGTGCACCCCGTACGAACCATGGGTGGATCGGCTCTTTGAGCCGATTCACAGATAACTCGAGAGCCGATCGAGGCTCGGATTTAATGTTTACGTGTATGCCCTGCAGAAACTAAGCGAGGCATCCCCATCACCTTCCCGACCAGGTATAGGTCAGGTGGCACGCCCTGCACTTCGCATCGCCGCGTGTGACCGTAAGAGCATTGCGGGCCGTCGCTGGAGGGGTCTCACCACCGCAGCCTCTAGGCTCTTCCGGCTCTACGGTGTTGACAGCCGCTGCCCGCACGGTGGTTTTGGCAGTCAACAGAGAGTACATAAATTATTTAGATTCATAACTTGAAAATATACACCCTTTGCCTCGCAACGGTGTCTCAGATTTTGTCTAAATTTAAATGTATTAAGACATTATTTAATGTTTAGATACATCTAAATTTAGATAAATCTAAAATATCTTTTTTGTACAGAGGGAGTCGAAAATACACATCAGAATCTAGGTTTCACGGAACCCAGTGTACTGTGCCGGGCTAAAATCCAAATATTTTTTGTGTGTAGAGGATGGTTTACTCCAACCATTTTTCTTTTGCGTGTAGAGGATCGTTCTATGCCAAGTGACTGAGCTACTCTTCAGTTGTGCGACTCCAAGCTCCCACCGCGTACGAGCAGGCCGCCGGCGCCTCTGCTCCTCCACGCCTCGCCTAGCCTCTGCTCCAGCACGCCGCCGGCGATCCTCCTCCACCCTGCCGATTTCCGAATCCACCTCCGCCACTCCTCCTACAGACCTCCACGCGCCGCCACTTTCCCGATTCCGCCACTACACCACAACGCCGATGTCGCGCCTCTGCCCTCGGTCGCATCTCCTCCTCCACTTCCACCTCGTCGCCATCACGTTCCTGGTCACCTCACGCTGCCTTTGCGGCGGCCACGGACCGTGCCCGCGCCGGAACGCTCAGCCAGGAGGATGCACACAGCCTGTTTGACGAATTGCTGCGCCAAGCCACCCCGGTCCCCGAGCGCTCCCTCAACGACTTCCTTGCTGCACTCGCCCGTGCTCCGTCCTACGACGACCGCAGAAGCGGCCCCGCTCTTGCCGTCGCTCTCTTCAACCGCGTGTGCCGAGAAGATGCCGGCCTGCAGGTGGCGCCGCCCACAGTCTGCACCTTTGCCATCCTCATGGACTGCTGCTGCCGCGCACGTCGACCGGACCTTGGGCTTGCCTTCTTCGGCTGCCTCCTCAAAAAAGGTCTGAAAACAAACCAGATCATCGCCAACACCTTCCTCAAGTGCTTCTGCGATGCAAAACGGACAGATGAGGCTGTGGACGTACTGCTTCATAGGATGTCTGAGCTGGGTTGCGTCCCCAATGTTATCTCATACAACATAGTTCTCAAGAGGTTATGTGAAGATAGAAGGAGCCAGCAAGCACTTGACCTGCTCCTTACGCTGGCAAGAGAAGGAGGTGGCTGTTCCCCGACGTGGTGTCATACAGCACGGTCATCCATGGCTTCTTTAGGGAGGGTGAGATAGGCAAAGCATGCAATCTCTTCCATGAAATGGTGCAGCAAGGAGTTGTGCCCAGTGTGGCAACATACAACTCGGTTATTGATGCATTGTGCAAGGCCAAAGCAATGGACAAGGCAGAGCTAATCCTTCGGCAGATGGCCGATAATGGTGTTCGGCCGAATAATGTGACATACAATTGCATAATCCATGGATATTCCACATCAAGGCGGTGGAAAGAGGCAGCTAAAATGTTCAAAGAAATGACAAGCCTGGGTCTTGTACCAAATTTTATTACTTGCAACTCGTTCATGGTCTCCCTTTGCAAGCATGGAAGAAGCAAAGAAGCTGCAGAAATTTTTAATTCCATGGCTGACAAGGGACACAAACCTGATATCATCTCGTACACTATTTTGCTTCATGGATATGCCAGTGAAGGGAGCTTCGCTGATATGATCAATCTCTTTAACTCAATGAAAGACAACGATATTGTACCCAACTGCCATGTTTTCAGCATATTAATTGGTGCATATGCTAGGTGTGGAATGATGGATGAAGCGATGCTCATTTTTGCAGAAATGCAGGAACAAGGAGTGACTCCGAATGTAGTCACCTATTCAACTGTAATAGCAGCACTTTGTAGAATGGGTAGGCTGGCCGATGCTGTTGACAAATTCAATGAGATGATTGCTGTGGGAATACAACCTAACAATGCTGTTTATCAGTCCCTAATTCAGGGTTGTTGTATACATGGTGATCTGGTTAAAGCTAAAGAGTTGGTTTCTCAAATGATGAACAAAGGTATCCCCCGCCCTAACATCGTGTTCTTCAATTCAGTAATAAACGGTCTATGCAAAGAAGGAAGGGTTGTGGATGCACAAGATATATTTGACTTAGTTATACACATTGGTGAGACGCCGGATGTCATTACTTTTAATTCACTGATTGACGGGTATGGCTTAGTCGGCAAGATGGATACAGCACTTGGAATACTTGATGCCATGGTATCAGCAGGTGTTCAGCCTGATGTTATTACATATAGTACACTTGTGAATGGATATTTTAGAAATGGAAGGGTCGATGATGCTTTGGCTCTATTCGCAGAAATGCTGCATAAGGGAGTTAAACCTACAACTGTCACATATGGCATCATATTGGATGGGTTATTTCGTGCTGGGAGAACTGATGATGCAAAGAAAAGGTTCCGTGAGATGACCCAAAGTGGAATAACTGTCAACATTTCCATATACAATATAATTCTTGGAGGGTTTTGCAGAAATAATTGTGCCGGGCGAAGCAATCACGTTGTTCCATAAATTAGGTGAAATGAATGTGAAGTTTGATATCAAAACACTCAATATCATGATCGATGCAATGTACAAGCTTCAGAGAAGAGAAGAAGCTAAAAATTATTTGCTGCAATATCAAACAGTGGGTTGGTACCTAATGCTTTTACTTATAGCATAGTGATAAAAAATCTTCTAAAAGAAGGATCACTGGAAGAAGCTGACAATATATTTTCATCAATGGAGAAGATTGGTTGTGCTCCGAGCTCCTGTCTTATAAATGATATCATTAGAATGTTGTTGGAAAATGGCAAGATTGCCAAGGCCGGAGATTATTTGTCTAAAGTTGATGGGAAGAGCATCTCACTTGAAGCTTCAACTACTTCATTGATGCTGTCTCTCTTTTCAACGAATGGGAAATATCGGGAGGATATGAAATTGCTCCCTGCAAAGTACCAAATCTTTGATGGACTTGGTTGAGTAGTTGATTGATCGCATATGAGACCACCTCATGACAAATCACATGGATTTTTTTTTCCTCACATAAAGCCCTCCTGCCAGCATAAGAAATCCAAATTGTCTGCTTGGACCAACACAAATACACCAAGTTTGCATAGGAGACGGGGTCAAAGCATTTGCATGATGAGAATGTCTTGCTCTTGTACACATGCAGTGTGCATTACTCTTCATTTTTTATATCTGGTACCTGAATTCCACGTCGGTGCTGCTATGCCTCGGTAAGGGTTCCAAAAATCGAAGTTTTGACCTTGACCTTCACCATTCGATCTTCCCACGAAAGTTGTCTGAGATTCGTCAAAATTTGGATGTATCTTGATACACCCAAATTTGTCAAATCTGAGACAAGTTTGATGAGATAGAGGTAGTAAGCAACAACTGTGTTTCAAGTGTAAACTTTCATGTAAATTGATATTTAAAATTTTTTTCTGGCATCATTTGTGATCATGGCCTAGTTTATTAAACCCATTGACATTGATATACATATTAGATATCCATCCGTCGAGACAGCTATGAATAGCATCATGTGAATACTGAAAAAAAGTTATCCGACAGGCTTGTACTTTCGTCACTGTTCTTGCCGTTATAAACTGGTAGAATTGTTTAACTTGACCATGCTTCTTCTTAATAGTTGTGCTCTGTTTGCCATGTCAAGCTTCTCAAAAGAAGCCTGGTGACCGGGTGTATACGTGAGCACGCATCCAAGCTTTTGGCCTAAACTTCTGTTCCAATGACTTGGAAGCATCCGGACTCCAGAGTTCCCAGAAGATTGTCAAATTTTAGCGGTGAGTTTAATTATTTCCTGGAAACCCCCAAACTTATTTTGCAGAACACGTAATAGGTGACTGTACTTTGAGCATATTTCTTGTGCTGATGATGCATAAATATTTCAGAGCTGTCCCTGCACTTACGGATGGAGAAGAGCTTACTGCAAGTGGAACTCACAGTTCTAAAGGAAATCCCCAAATAAAGTTCCCTTTTACTTTCCAAGATCCAGTGAGCGGAGATTCGAACCCGACTCACCTATCTAAACTAAACTGAAGATTTACTGTTGAACGATGCAAATTCAATGAAGACTATCCAGTTGAAATCAACATAGTCGACAAATGAGTGTGTTCCCCAGAAGAAATATCCTTTTTGAACCAGCAGTTGTATCTTCTCACTTGTACTGACAGCAAAGACTTGTTGGATGCCAAAGCAAAAATACTGCCAAAGCAAAAATACAGAATCAGTCAAGTAAGAGCACAGGCTCCATGGAGTGGGTGTCGGGATTTCTGCAAAGTTGCCAACACTTCCAGACCAGTGTTGGTTTGTGAGCAGGATCTGACCATCCATCCATCCATCCATCCATCCATCGAGGAGTCACTCCTGAGTCCTGCCTTTCATGTCTTGTTCAGAAGTTGATGATGCAAAACCTACCTGAACCCAAATGCTCGGGGAGCCAAACATTTTGTGAAGGAAAATAAAATGTGATGGTGGGATTGCCATACCCATGAAGCTTTTGTGGCACGTGTTTTCTGTACAAGCAGGAACATGATGAACTTCTGATGTTTTTAAAGCTGCAGAACGATCGTGCTGCTGCCATTGCCGATCTGAGCGATGTGCAATTGCGGTTTCATCCTATATATGAGGCCATCCGATTTGATACTAGAGGAGGAGCAACAAGACAGCAGCTCGCAACCGGAAATATGTTATGATCGCAGGAATCAGCCACCAGGTAGGTATGATCATTCGTTCTTCAATTCAATCCGACCGCAAGCAGTTAGTTTCCTGCATCGATTGATGGATCACCTAGACAGAAGATGTACTGCCGTGAAGCAAGACATTGCGAATCCCATCGATCCCCATGATGCACCTGGACCTGGAGTCCTGGACGCACGGTCGCTGCAGTTTTCTTTTTCTTCAAACGAAAGAAAACAAGCCACAAGTCACACGTAGTGCGTGCATGCGTCCAAGACCACTCACAAAATGGATTAATGCCCTACAGAACGGGCGGGTGCTACCATCAATTAATCTTTTTCTTTTCTTTTCCCTGGTTCCGGATCGATCGAGGGAATAAGTGTCGTGATCGGAATCATACAGGGCTCCAAATCAATCTAGACTCGAAATATGTATGCGCAATGTACTGCTAAAAGTTCTGTCTCACTGACAAGGACATAAATTCTTATGCCCCCTCCCTCCGTTCCTAAAAAAAGGCTTCTTTAATTTTTCTAAATATGGCTGTACATGTAGCTAAAATGTGTCTATACACATCCATATATATATCTACACAAAGTTGAGAACGGCCTAGGTTCTATGCCCCATCCTTCTAGAGGCTTAGGCCATCTCCAACGGGGTGACAGCATAGGGGCAACATCGTGCACCCAGCGTCGACGGAGTTCCACGGCCGTGACAAGGAGTTCGAAGCGGCGGCGCGCGGCGGGACGCAGGTTCAGCAGCTGCACCGGAACGAGGAGATCATCCAGAGAAGCGATCACGATGCGCAGTGCATATACTACGACAGCGACGGGGCGAGCAGCGACGGCGATCGAGACCTTCTTTCTATGTGTGAATTCGACGAGTGAATTGCGTATCCACATTTAGTCTAAACCTTAGTGTGGCCGCCAGGTGGAGAGGAAAAGAGCCCACTAGTTCAACACTTTTGTATTTAATAAAGACAGAATATTAGTACTGTATGAGAATGAGTTAGCATGGCTTGGAAATACTCAGAAATCCAACCTCACGGAGTACTCTTTTCCTGAAACTAATCTCGCGTTCAGCATGACTGCAGATAGTAGCAAATATCTAGGTTGCTTATTCAGTTACCATTTCTGAAAATTCAGCATGACTGCAGATAGTAGCAAATATCTAGGTTGCTTATTCAGTTACCATTTTTGAAACTGAGTCTAACTCAGAAACTCAATTCGGCACATGGGAGCATATGCTCCTGCCACCGGAAAAACATTTTGAAATGTCAAAAAAATTAGAACAAAAATTTCCGCACTTATGTATCGACATTCTACGTACGTACATCAACACCACTCCCTAACTCATGATGCATGACTACTAAGCTAATGTCAAATGGACGATGACTTAAAATAGCGCAGCAATTAGAGCAAAAGGGGAAAAAACACATGTCACCTGACTCATGATGCATAGAGAATGTATGCTATCCGGGAGCTGCCCTGCCCAATCAACAAAACCATCCATCTCTAAAGCAAATATCATCTCATGCCGCCCAAAATCAACAAACAAAGTGGAAGCATGCAGTCCATCAGGACGAAACATTCTTGGAGCTGAGCAAGTTTGCGCTGCCTCCCTAGAGCTCCTCCGCTGTTAAACCAACACATACACAAGTCACATCAAACTTGACATCCATATTACAGAAGGAAATAATAGAGCGCCATCCAGAAGAAAAATCAAGGAGAATTACCTATGCCATTGCCACCTCGGTTATCATCCCTTTATCAAGAAAACCGAAGAGGCTCAGCAAACAAATATTTGTACTTCATATGGACAACTTCACATTATTATGCATATAATGAGATATACTAAATTCAGGTACCAACAAATTGAACCCGGGAGCATATTGAACCATTCTGAGTTCATAATTCAACCAAGCTACTAGCTTTTGTGCATTGCCACAGATCAAGAATAACTTTCATGCAACAGTAGCCAAGAGTGCTACAGATCCAGACTAACTTTTGTGCATTTTCTACGAACGCACATCTACCAGGACATAGTGAAAATGGGTAATTTGGTAACCAGTGAAATTCCCAGCTTTGGACCAAGTCGATTAGACTGAATGAACCAGGGCCGGTAAATGATCTCGGAGGTATAAAGGGGCATACAGATTATATCAAAGTACCAATTCTCACAGCAGAAAACTAAACAAAACAACCTCATGAGACACCGGAGCATCCTCACAATGACACATGCAAACACTATATGCGGAGAGTTTGTTTTCTTAACGCATTGGGTCACAGCCAGAAATCGGAGGATCACTTAGTTTCTGAATTCCAAAGAATGACACAATGCGCACACGATCCATTCTTGCTCATTGCAAATTAAGGTGAAGCAAACACAAAATTCTGTTTAAGATGCCAACTCAGAATCTTTGCATGCATCTCCAATCAAGTACTCCAATCTCATAGACTTACTACAGTGATACATTTTGTTAAGATGTCCAACTCTGAATATTTGAACGCATCTCCAATCGAGAAATACAATTCTCTGAATTACAGTGCTAAATCTTAGAATGCATCTCCAATTAAGTTGTACAACTCATGAATTACAGTGATACATTTTTGTTAAGATGTCCAACTCTGAATCTTTGAATGCATCTCCAGTCGAGTAACACTGAATTACAGTGTTATTAAACTTTGCTAAGATGTTCAGCTCTAAATCTTTGAATGCATCTACAATCAAGTAATACAATTCACAGAATCACAGTGATAATTTCTGGAAGGATAAAGCTTCAGGCTTATCTCCTTCCTCTGGTCGACATGGTCGTCCACCTCAAAGAAATGCCAGCTCGTCTCGTTGAACGCACGGGCGAACCCGTCGTCCTCATCCACGTCCCCGGCCTCGTCGACGCGCTCCTCCCACGCGAGCCGCTCCGCCTGGAGGCGCGCGGCGGGGGAGGACTCGAAGCTGCCGACGCCGAGGAGACAAAAGTGAAACCCTCTCAAGAGTCAAGAATCAAGATCGACCTCGAGGCTCGATCGTAGAGGAAGAGCTTCTCGCCATTTTTCTCGACGACTAGCCTGCTCCCCTTGATTCAGTTTGATCGGTCCGTGACAGACTGCACGTTGGTTTCAAGTTTTCAACCGAATCCTCCTCTAGCGTCGGCGGGGCCCGAGCGCCAGCGGGGTCCGCCGTGTCCATTTGGAATACGTATTCCGCGATAAACGCTGCGGGAAGGAAGGAAGCCGCATACAAACTTGCCGGCCAGTCTTCCTCTTTGGCGTACACATCGGGAGGAAAGGAAATGCACGGGAGGAAGCCAATTAATTAATATTAATACGGCGGGATTCTTTACCCGCAAAAAAAAATACGGCGGGATTTTCTTATTTCCTTTCTTTAACCTAAATTAGCTCAGCCACCTTCTATGTGCAATCTTTTCTGCTGTCATCTGCCTGTAGCGTCTCCAAAATATTCCCCACATCCAAAATTAAACTGACATCTGCCACGACACCTCTAAACTTGGAAATTCTCCTTATTTTTTTTCCCATCGGAGACTTGTACACACATCATCTACAACGGAATCCATCCATCCATTCTCTCCATTCTTTCATTTCGATCGAAGAAGGAATCTTTATATTTGGCATGATCGACAAGAGCTAAATTTATTGGGTGCTCGGCCATCGGTCGGCTAGATCTGGCCGGTCCGTGTGCCGACGCTCTTGCTTCGGGTTAGTCGGACAGCGGCAAGTCGGTGGCGGCAGCGTCCTCGAGCGTGCGCGTCAGACCCGGGCCAGGCGGGCCTAGGTTTGGGGCTGCTTTGCGGGCCTGATGGGCCCGAGCTCTACAGATGGTGCGCCCGGCGTGCTTGCCTTCCTACTGCTGTTGCGTCCTCCTGCTTGTGCACGTGTGCGCCATCGGCTAGACCCGAGTGGTTTGGACCTGGCGGCGTCTTTGGGGTTTCTTGGCCAAGATCCTACGGGTTTGTGTGTTGGGGGAACGGGAGAAATCCTCGCCGCCGTGTCCGGCACCGACGTGGCGCCGCACAGTGGGTGTCGTCCTTCCTCCTTGGAGGGCGTCGTGGTTTCCCCCTCTCCATTCCCCGTCGAGTGTCGGCGAAACCCCTACAACAGCGTCATGATGTCGCATCCCTTCTTGAAGGTGCTACCTTGGTGCTCGAGGATCTGTGGCAAGAAGTGTGGTGGTAGGGCAAGTTCCGAGGACGGCATGATGGTGGGCTATTATCTCGCTTACTCGCTTTCGTTCGTGCAATCTCCGAGTTGTATCTTTTCTTTTTCTGTTGGGCATGTTTTTGCTGCTGGACAGCACTTTTCGTGTGTGTGCTTTTCGTGTGTGTGCTTTTCTTGTATGATCGTTGTTTTATTTACAAACAGGGCGAAAGCCTATTTCGAGATCGGAGCTACATTTATTAAATACCACCAAATGACCCAAACAACGAAAAAAGATAAAGCTCCGCGCTTCATCCAAACGAAACAGGGAACCAAGTCGCTGCACTAATTGCAGCTATGCTCGGCCACACCACCTGAAAACTCTATAATAATCTACTACTCCCTTCATCCCGTGAAAATTTATCAAAAATTTCTTTTTAGTGTCCGAATTTGGACGACTTTCATGAAACGGATGGACTAGTATAAACATACTGAGGCTCACTAAGTAAGATGGTTTCCAAATTAGAGCTCAACTTGCCAATTCAAGCTTGCCACCAATTCTTTAAGAAAAAAAGTGCATCAGTTCAGCTAATTAACCAGCTGCTCCTCAAAACCAAACGTGAATGTCAACCATATGATCTGACTCCAATCACGCGCCATAACCCCATCTTCTTCTCTTATTTTGCCCCAAAGTGCATCGTCACCTACAGAACCAACGGTATTTAGTTGACGCAGATTTGTCTGTACACATGTATCTAGACGTGCTTGCACAACTAAATATTTTGGAGCACCAGTGCTTGGTCTAATTATTAATCAGATAACTAAAGCTTAATTCAGCAGCTTCTAAATCGCAAGGCTCATCCAATCATTCGAAATATTGCAGCTACCATGCGAACTCGCACGCTTGCTATTACAGTACAACAAACTCTGCTCTGCCATCCGGAGCATGAATGAATATTATTATTACACACACAATTCATCGGGCTACTACCACCTCTGGATGATGAATATGACAGCACCAACACAATTACCCAACCGGTCCTAGGCCAGCACGGCAGCGGCTCCGCCTGAGCTAGCCGGCAACACAGTTCTACAATGTCGTCGTTTGGTGCGTCTGCCTTGCCCGCGCTTCACCGTTGGCTTGCCTCGCTGCACCTGCACAAACAAACCGCAGCGAGTTAACCGATTTCTTCTTCTTTAAGAAACCAAAAGCACTAGCTAACTAACAAACTCTTCAAGTTTAATAATCATCAATGGTGTTGAAAAACTTGACATGGCCTTTGCCTCTTTTTGGACATCCAGAGACCACAATTCATATAGCAGAAACAGTTAAAGTGCATATACCAGCACACCTACCTCTAGATGCATTCAAACACGCAGTCCAGCTTGACTAGCATGTTAAATGCTGAGAATATCAACTAGTACCTGCAATGGCACGATTCCAGTACTACCAGAAATCACCCAAAAAATTTCATCAACTTCACCGAATTGTAGCAACAACTCTTCTTATCTGATTGATTGGTGGTAGAAAAACAACAAAATAAAACCCACAGCTTCAATAAAACTCCTTCGACTTGAATACAAACCGCAACAACAACAGTGATATTACTAAACGTTATAAATTATGTTGACACAAAACTGGATACTCCAGCCCAGCAATGGGCATGTGGAGAGGCTACATGGTCAACTACATGCACAAGAGTAAGAAATCACAGAGAGGACCAGAATCATACCTAAACACATGGGGTCACACCAAGGCGACCGCTCTCATTGTTTAGCCCTCCTAGTTATCCTCGAGCAAGAACAAAGCATGGTTAGGTAAAAAACACTTATATTTATAGAAGGATCCAAATAACAGCCACTAATAAACGCACATGTACCCAACTTAAGCATCCAACAATCGACAATTAAGAACCTATTGTTCCCAACTTAGGCATAACTGGAATCACGCTACACCATTTGCATGCAACAAAATAATAAGGGGATGAGATACTGTAAGCAAAAGTTCAATTATGACCTAACCATTTGAGATTTAGGGAACCATTTGAGATTTACGGGACCATTTGAACTATTGTCCAACCAATATAGAACCAATTCAATCGTTAAATCCAGAAGAACAAGTGGAAGCTCCGTGACACTAAAACAATCGCAATCAGTAGACTAGTCCATTCACAACCACCTGAGCGCCTCCACGATGCACTATTTGATGTCGCAGATGGTGTTCGCCACCACACCTCCTCCTCCCGGTTCCACTGCGACGCCGGTTCTCGCCCTTCAGATCCTCCTCCGACATGCTTTCAACCTGAAAAATATGCATGATTTTCAGCAGTGCCTATGCATATCAAACATCAAGCAAACAATTGAACACATACTATTTCCTACACATCTACTGCCAAATTGCCAACGCACAACAATTTTTCCTTGACTGAACCAAGTTGCCATCTATACATGCAAGCACATTCGATTAAACTCAAAAAATGAAACAATTGTTAGCAACAACAGATTGCAGGAGGGTAAGAGGGAGCTCACCGGCAGTAGCTTGTTGGGGAGGTGGTCGTTAGAGCCATGTCGGAGTCATGGCAGCCCATGGAGTTGTACAATGTCATCAATTTTCTGCGGCTGACAGCCCACTCTTCCCTGTTGGCTGGCTGTATCTGTTGTCCTTGCACAGCTCAAATGCATCTTCCTGTACGACTGCCTGCATAAAGCAAGATACTTCAAATGTTCAAATTAAGAACCGAAATTTAACATATCATATAACATGGCATGAACATGAATAGCTTCCGATATTTGACAACTGAGAACTTAAGGTTCTCCACTTTGCACATAAAGGTATGACGCTCTTTCTAATCAAAGCAGATGGATACAACGATGATGAGTACAAAGTATCAGCCAAGTATACCTTGACAGGATAAGCATCTGCGAGTGAACTTGAATGGATCTCGGTGTTTTGAAGCTGTCCAACAAAATCAATAACATGCAGCAGCTCGACCTATCTGAAAAGGCAGAAAAAAAGGAAGTTAAGTACATGTTGAGGGAAGTATTGAAGTATGAAATCTTAATAGCGCAACACCAACAGCCATTTCTGTCAAAAGAAAGTTCAGAGTAAAATCAAGATGGCTCCTACCATAAATAAGCAGGAATGTGCATCACCAGAGTTTAATCATAAGCAGGAAGTTGGGTCCCAGAACAACAATGACTCAGCAATGTGCATCACCAGAGTAAATTGTGTTTATCCCATTTTAAAATAAAAGAAGAAAAAGAGTATAGTACTGAATGTTATGGCCAGAGCAACGACACTTGCAGAAACATAAAAATTTATCAAGTTTCAATGCTTAATCATGAAAATGGAGAGATGCTCACCTCTACAAATTTCTGCACTATATGTAAGAAACAATTGCACTAATTTGCATTTCAACAAATACAATAAGTGGCCACACAGAGTCATTAAGCTGAATAGGAAAGCAGGTCAAACACCCTATTTTTATATGCAATGAATGGGCAAAGCAAAGGTATGGCGACAAGTGAATGAAGCTCTATATCTTACAGAATATATCGACGTGTTGCACCATACAACAACGATTTGCACAATACCTCTACACCAATTGAAATAATCACTTCCAAACGCCTAGGCGGCCAAAGAGAAAATTTTGACCTTTGTTGCTGATGTCGATGATCTCCGGAACAGCGTCCAGGTAGCCGCAGTGGGCCTTCGGGCATGCTCCTGCACACCGTGGACGCCTGATCTCGAGCCAGCCACCCTCCTTCAGTTCCTGGCAATGACATCATCAGCCACGGGCAGACTCCCAGCAACCTGGAAATTAAAAATGAGGCTAGATATCAGGACCATAATAAAATAGAGCTCATAATTCTCATGGCAAGGCACTGAAAATTGACATCATCAACACTGCTAATGCAGCTACTTTTTAATTTTTCGTGCATCATGATTTAATTACCGAACAGTAATGTAGCTACTTTTTCTTTTTGCATGCATCATGGTTTAATTACCGAACACTACACAGGCCTAATGCTGCTAAATACAGAGGACTCTACTAGAGCCCCTAAGCTGACATACAGAAGAACAAAATTCGACCTTTGATTCTCCACGCAGACGGAGGAAACAGGAGCAGCTGCTGCCGGAATGGCGGGCCTGGGGGAGACCACCGAACAGCGCGGTTCCCCTCCTCCGAGGAGACGCCCTCCTTGCAGCGCGTGGAGGACGACGGCCTTCCGCAGCTCGCGACTTGGCGGCCGGCGCGTCCTGGTGGCCGGAGACACCTCGCCGGCGTGGAACACTGCAGCACTGCATCGGCCAAGCTGCGACGGAGTCCGGCCAGCTCGACGGAGCCGCGCGCATAGGGTGCACGCGCGCGCCGGCGAGCAGGCAGGCCGCGACGCCATGGTCCTGGCTGCGCCGGCTCTCTCGTTGCCGGCGCTGGGGGCGGGAGCGGATGACGGGAGGAAGTGGGGTCGTAGGGGAGGAGGCTCGAGATGGGGTGGCGGCGCAGGGCGCAGCCGGCGACGGCGAGGGAGGAGCGGCGGCGGAGAGGAGAATGGGGATTAGGGTTCTGGCCAGGACTAAACTAAAAATGCAGCCTTGATTACCCAAACAATTTGGCCCAATTTGATAATGGACTCCGACCCACGATAACTGGAGTATTTTATTTTATTTTACTGCAGCCTTGATTACCCAAACAATTCGGCCCAATTTGATAATGGACCCACGATAACTGGAGTATTTTATTTTACCTCTTCCCGCCCATTTCCGTAAGCCTCCGGTCGTTTGTGCTAACTAGTAATATTGCACGTGCAATGCACGTGTTTCTAAAATACCCCATTCACATATCTCATGACTTTCAGTATACATCCTAAAACAATAAAGGTTATGAATCCCAAAGAAATAGATTAACAATTATTATCATCCATACCATTCAAGTTCACTGAGATATAATAATAGGCTATTTATAGCACAAATGAAATTTCTCTTGAATTAGTGCACCTGCAGTCCATCTAATCCTAAAGAAAAGAGGTATTTGGACACGACCATGGCCCCGAACATATAATTTGGTACAACAATTTTTTGCATGTGCTAGTACATCAAAATTATATTATTATGGTAAAATGAAATTATTTTTCATGACAATATAACCAATTGGAATTTCCGGTGAGATAATCTTGGTACTCATTTGTAAGATATGAACCAAATTTGACTTCACACTATCTAATCTTCCATCTGCTTAACAAATGTGCAATACGGCAATACCGGTAGCATTGGGCTCTGCATTACGATTTGTATGGGCACAACAAAATATTCACGCAAGAAGTAACTACGCCAGAAGAGCCATCTCTCCCTCCTAAGAATTCCATACAACTAACTGAATATATTGTAGGCCATCTCTCCAACTGCTCCCTCCTAAGCATTCCAAACACAATCCTGAATATATATGATATCTCATATGTGAAATCGCTGTAATCCAGTCTCATGAGCAAGTCAATCCAATCAATCGAGATAAAGCTGCATGTGATAAGAGAATATAACACCGAATTGAAATAAACGCATCATCATTAGTACTAAATTCTTGTACAAGAGGAGGTGCATAGAACTGAACAACCCATCGGGCAGGCGTGTGATCTGTGTATAAAATAAAAATATATGTCGGCGTTTGTGACCTGCATCAAACACAAACATCAGATCAACAACTCAACAGCAGGCTGCTCCCATCCCTCGAGTCCACGTTTGATCTCATCTGGAGAAGCAACGCCCCGCGCCTCCATTATCCCGAGTCCGCCCACCTCACCTTAAATATATTCATGATTTTTCGTAAGCGAGTGGATGCCCTGATCGAGCGGGAGACGAGGCGAGGTCGTGCTTGGCGAGATCGGCCATGGAAGTGCGCCGGCAGCTACGCGGCGCGGGTCGGCGTGTAACATCCCAAAAATTTCAAAACAAACAAAATGAATTTCCCTAGTTCCAAATTTTGGAACCAACAAAAACCTTTATTAAAATAAGATTGATACATATAGATCTGGTTTTAAATCTTGTGTTTTGCCATGATGAGTGTTGTTATGCTTATGTGCTAAACCCTAAAACCCTAATGTGATCAAGTGAAGGTCACCAACCCAATAAAATAAAAGAGAAAGAAATCAAATAAGAAAAACCTTAAACCCTAATCTTCTCCGTAAATCATTTTGGATCTATTTTGAGAAATCCAAAATAAAATAAAAGACATATGGGGGCATCTAGCCCTAATAGGTAAATCTTGAACCCTACCTTTATTATTTATGCTAAATGGTGGTGAACCATTGTGAACCCCACTAAACCCTAAACCTCACCCCTCTTTCACCACCCTAGTTAAATTAAAATAAAAGGGAATTAAATAAGAAAGAGGCATATGTGCCTAGGGCTATAATTATAAAACTTTACCCTAAGCCTTTCCACTTTGCTTAGAGGTTTGGAAAACCTTCATATACCTTACCTAGTACTTATCAAACCAAATCCAAGTGGTTTCCAAAGAAAATAAAAAGGAAACTAAAAATGCCATAGAGGCATATGAAAGTAAAATAGCAAATATGTGAATTTAAGAATCTTGACCCTAATACATGTGGTGAATGGTTGGATCACTTCCATATACCATTTCAACACTCAACAACACCATTTTGGGTCAAGCAAAGTCAAAGTAAAACACAAATGCAACATATGCATAGAGGCATATGTGACACATAGCCATAATATCCAATTTTTGCCCTATGACTTTAAAACTTGACCAAATGTTGGGAAACCATCTCTCAACCTCATATAATACTAAATTGACCCTAACCCATGCCCAAGTAAAGCAAGGTGAACAATTTACAAAAATAATAAACTTTAACACATCACCTCTTATGTGTTATGGCCAATTTTGCAACTCTTTGAGCAAGACCATTTGAATTGGTTTCAATGGTTGGAAAATGTTTCTAAACTAATAAGAACCACTTTAGAGTCAACAAAAGTCAACTCAAATGGAGAGAAATCAAATAGGAGAAAATCCCATTTTTACTCACATACACATTTAGCCATTTTTGCAAATCTTCACCCAAGGCCACTTTGGCTTGTGCCATTGCTTGTAAAACCCTTATATATGATAACGGCGTGCCGTCGCTGACGACAAACGGGGGAGGAGTGCAGGGGCATGCGGGCTGCCAAGAGTGACGGCTGAAGACGATGCTATTGGCGGCGGAGGCGTGGACATGGACACAGGGTGCGGTTGCTTGATGAGATTATTGAAGGAGATATGCCCTAGAGGCAATAATAAAGTGGTTATTATTTATATCTTTATGTTTATGATAAATGTTTATATATCATGCTAGAATTGTATTAACCAAACATTAGTACATGTGTGATATGTAGACAACAAGAAGTCCCTAGTATGCCTCTTAAACTAGCTTGTTGATTAATGGATGATTAGTTTCATAATCATGAACATTGGATGTTATTAATAACAAGGTTATATCATTATATGAATGATGTAATGGACACACCCAATTAAGCGTAGCATAAGATCTCGTCATTAAGTTATTTGCTATAAGCTTTCGATACATAGTTACCTAGTCCTTATGACCATGAGATCATGTAAATCACTTATACCGGAAAGGTACTTTGATTACATCAAACGCCACCGCGTAAATGGGTGGCTATAAAGGTGGGATTAAGTATCCGTAAAGTATGAGTTGAGGCATATGGATCAACAAGTGGGATTTGTCCATCCCGATGACGGATAGATATATTCTGGGCCCTCTCGGTGGAATGTCGTCTAATGTCTTGCAAGCATATGAATGAGTTCATAAGAGACCACATACCACGGTACGAGTAAAGAGTACTTGTCAGGAGACGAGGTTGAACAAGGTATAGAGTGATACCGAAGATCAAACCCTCGGACAAGTAAAATATCGCGAGACAAAGGGAATTGGTAATATATGTGAATGGTTCATTCGATCACTAAAGTCATCGTTGAATATGTGGGAGCCATTATGGATCTCCAGATCCCGCTATTGGTTATTGGTCGGAGTGAGTACTCAACCATGTCCGCATAGTTCTCGAACCGTAGGGTGACACACTTAAAGTTGGATGTTGAAATGGTAGCACTTGAATTATGGAATGGAGTTCGAATATTTGTTCGGAGTCCCGGATGAGATCCCGGACATCACGAGGAGTTCCGGAATGGTCCGGAGAATAAGATTCATATATAGGATGTCATTTTATGAAATAAAATGTCGCGGAAGGTTCTATGGAAGGTTCTAGAAGGTTCCAAATGATTCAAAAATCAAATGACTCCAAAAATCCATTTGCATGGAGTTCCTTCATGCGTTCCTTTCTAACATGACCTAAATGGCGGTTCCACAAATAAGTGGAATTCAAATCATTTGCCTTATGGCATTTTAGCGTCAGTGTTATGTATGTGTGTTTCACCATTAAGATTTATAATAACTTATCCATCGTACATGGAGTAATGTCATAATTTAAACAACTCATTGTTTTATTTGACCAGAGCAAAATAACAATTTATTAAGCTCTTTATTATAAATTCTAAGGGCTAGATAGAATGCCAACGACGAACATAATAACACTTTATTTTTGTTTCGACGTGCATTCCTATCATAGTCCTTGTCAGTCACTTAGGCCATTGTATTCTTGTATTGCGTTGTTTTGTATGACACTTCATACCAACCAATATAGTACTAATACCCAAGAATTTCATAGTGTGACTTAACTAGAAATACAACCATAACATGTATATCATTTATATACACCTGAGCTAGACTTTCTAGTCTTTTCCTTTTTTTTTTCTTTTTGCCAAAATATCTTTTGCAGTTTCTCTTTTAGCTTTCCTCATTATATCAACTTCAATAACTTCTTGGTTTGTTGGTCGAATACCAATAACCTTGAGGTTCTTACTTTGAAGTTGATCATCATATGACAAGTGTTCCAGATTTCACTATTAGTAACTTTGTAATATGATGAACAATTTCACTCATAATTTTATCCATCATATCATGACGACTTTCCGAGACCATGTCTGTACATGCTAGGCTCGTAAAGTTTTAACCTTGGTATTTGCATGTGCAAATCTAGCTTGCACCCGTTGTATGCACTCGTAGAATCTATCACACCCGATCATCACGTGATGCTTCGAAACGACGAGTCTTAATAACGGTGCATATTAAGGATGGTCACTTCATGGATATGCGAATATTGTTAGTGCCCCAATAGTTGGAGGATTGTGACGCCTGGCGTCATCAACCTTCATACATTCCCATAAAACTTATGAGTTTATGTAGTCTCACCAAATTATATTCTATTATCTTGTAATAAGGTCTTAGATATCACATATATCTCATACCTTGATTATTTCTGAAAACTAAATTTTCAGCTCCTTACTTTTCAAACAAATTTGAACTTCAAGTTTGACGGAGACAAGATAACTTTAGGTACTAATTGAAAACATAGCTCTTTGAATCAACAATGTGAGGTTTACTAAAAGTTTGCAATAGGACTTAATCAATTCTTGATTCTTTAACAATACGGTACCAATCAAGTAAAGTTTCTTGTCAGATTTTAACAGTATTTCTATCTCAATAACAAGACTAGCGCATAGTAGAAAACGGATGCCAATTCTACAAAATTAATTCAAAATACTACTCAGACTATGTTTATGATAATTAGTTCATGTTTTAATCTAATTACTAATGAACTCCCACTTAATACAACATCCCTCATAGTTGTTAAGTGGTACACGATCCAAATCCACTACACCAAAACCGATCATCACGTGAGATGATGTAGCTTCAATGGTGAACATCAACATGTTGATCATATCATCCATATGACTCGTGTTCAACCTTTCGGTTTCCGTTGTCCCGAGGCCATGTCTGTACATGCTAGGCTCGTCAAGCAAACCCAAGTATTCCGCGTGTGCAACATGGCTTACACCCGTTGTATGTGAATCGTTGAATCTATCACATCCGATCATCACGAGATGCTTCGAAACGACGAACTATTACAACGGTGCATACGAGGGGAGAACACTTTATTATCTTGATATTAATGTGAGGGATCATCTTATAATGCTACCGTCGCGATCTAAGCAAAATAAGATGCATAAAGGATTAACATCACATGCAGTTCATATGTGATATGATATGGCCCTTTTGTCTTTGCGCCTTTGATCTTCATCTCCAAAGCACGGACATGATCTCCATCATCAACGGGCATGATCTCCATCATTGTCGGCGTAGCGTCAAGGTTCATGGCGCCGTCTTCATGGTTGTTCACCTCATGTAGCAACTATTACAACTACTTTGAAATACTACTCAACATGAAATTTAAAGACAACCATAAGGCTCCTGCCGGTTGCCACAATACAATAATGATCATCTCATACATATTCATCATCACATTATGGCCATATCACATCACCAAACCCTGCAAAAACAAGTTAGACGTCTCTAATTTGGTTTGCATATTTTACGTGGTTTAGGGTTTTCGTGTAAGATCTAATCTACCTACGAACATGAACCACAACGGTGATACTAGTGTTGTCAATAGAAGAGTAAGTTGAATCTTCACTATAGTAGGAGAGACAGACACCCATAAAGCCTCTTATGCAATACAAGTTGCATGTCGAACGAGGAACAAGTCTCATGAACGCGGTCATGTAAAGTTAGTCCGAGCCGCTTCATCCCACTATGCCACAAAGATGCAAAGTACTCAAACTAAAGATAACAAGAGCATCAACGCCCACAAACCATTGTGTTCTACTCGTGCAACCATCTATGCATAAACCTGGCTCTGATACCACTGTAGGATAACGTTGCATAGAAAACAAAAAATTTCCTACCGCGAACACGCAATCCAAGCCAAGATGCAATCTAGAAGACGGTAGCAACGAGGGTATCGAGTCTCACCCTTGAAGAGATTCCAAAGCCTACAAGAGGAGGCTCTTGTTGCTGCGTAGACGATCACTTGCCGCTTGCAAAAGCGCGTAGAAGATCTTGATCACGATCGGTTCCGGCGCCACGAACGGGCAGCACCTCCGTACTCGGTCACACGTTCGGTTGTTGATGAAGACGACGTCCACCTCCCCGTTCCAGCGGGCAGCGGAAGTAGTCGCTCCTCTTGAATCCGACGACACGACGGCGTGGTGTGTCGGTGGCGGTGTAGAAGTCCGGGCGGAGCTTCGCTAAGCTATGCGGGCAATATGGAGTGGAGGAGCAAAGCTAGGGTTTGGGAGGGGTGGCCGGCCACTCAAGGGGGCGGCCGGCTTATGGTCTTAGGGTGGCCGGCCCCTCCCTTGGCCCCTCATTATATAGGTGGATCCCAAGTGTTGGTGTCCAAGTCTTCGAATAAGACCAAACCAAAACCTTCCATAGGAGAAACCTAGCCCAACTAGGACTCCCACCCAAAGGTGGGATTCCCACCTCCCATGTGGGGGTGGCTGCCCCCTATGGTGGAGTCCACTTGGGACTCCACCCCATCTAGGGCTGGCCGGCCATGGAGGTGGAGTCCCTTGTGGACTCCACCTTCCTTGGTGGTTTCTTCCGGACTTTTCTAGAACCTTCTAGAACCTTCCATAGAACCTTCCGCGACATTTTATTTCACATAAAATGACATCCTATATATGAATCTTATTCTCCGGACCATTCCGGAACTCCTCGTGATGTCCGGGATCTCATCCGGGACTCCGAACAAATATTCGAACTCCATTCCATAATTCAAGTGCTACCATTTCAACATCCAACTTTAAGTGTGTCACCCTACGGTTCGAGAACTATGCGGACATGGTTGAGTACTCACTCCGACCAATAACCAATAGCGGGATCTGGAGATCCATAATGGTTCCCACATATTCAACGATGACTTTAGTGATCGAATGAACCATTCACATATATTACCAATTCCCTTTGTCTCGCGATATTTTACTTGTCCGAGGTTTGATCTTCGGTATCACTCTATACCTTGTTCAACCTCGTCTCCTGACAAGTACTCTTTACTCGTACCGTGGTATGTGGTCTCTTATGAACTTATTCATATGCTTGCAAGACATTAGACGACATTCCACCGAGAGGGCCCAGAGTATATCTATCCGTCATCGGGATGGACAAATCCCACTGTTGATCCATATGCCTCAACTCATACTTTCCGGATACTTAATCCCACTTTTATAGCCACCCATTTACGCAGTGGTGTTTGGTGTAATCAAAGTACCTTTCCGGTATAAGTGATTTACATGATCTCATGGTCATAAGGACTAGGTAACTATGTATCGAAAGCTTATAGCAAATAACTTAATGACGAGATCTTATGCTACGCTTAATTGGGTGTGTCCATTACATCATTCACACAAGAAGGAGATATGATTTCACATTGAAGGAGATATGCCCTAGAGGCAATAATAAAGTGGTTATTATTTATATCTTTATGTTTATGATAAATGTTTATATATCATGCTAGAATTGTATTAACCGAAACATTAGTACATGTGTGATATGTAGACAAACAAGAAGTCCCTAGTATGCCTCTTAAACTAGCTTGTTGATTAATGGATGATTAGTTTCATAATCATGAACATTGGATGTTATTAATAACAAGGTTATGTCATTGTGTGAATGATATAATGGACACACCCAATTAAGCGTAGCATAAGATCTCGTCATTAAGTTATTTGCTATAAGCTTTGATACATAGTTACCTAGTCCTTATGACCATGAGATCATGTAAATCACTTATACCGGAAAGGTACTTTGATTACACCAAACACCACTGCGTAAATGGGTGGCTATAAAGGTGGGATTAAGTATCCGGAAAGTATGAGTTGAGGCATATGGATCAACAGTGGGATTTGTCCATCCCGATGACGGATAGATATACTCTGGGCCCTCTCGGTGGAATGTCGTCTAATGTCTTGCAAGCATATGAATGAGTTCATAAGAGACCACATACCACGGCATTTAGGTAAAGAGTACTTGTCGGGGAGACGAGGTTGAACAAGGTATAGAGTGATACCGAAGATCAAACCTCGGACAAGTAAAATATCGCGAGACAAAGGGAATTGGTAATATATGTGTATGGTTCATTCGATCACTAAAGTCATCGTTGAATATGTGGGAGCCATTATGGATCTCCAGATCCCGCTATTGGTTATTGGTCTGAGTGAGTACTCAACCATGTCCGCATAGTTCTCGAACCGTAGGGTGACACACTTAAAGTTGGATGTTGAAATGGTAGCACTTGAATTATGGAATGGAGTTCAATATTTGTTCGAGTCCCGGATGAGATCCCTGACATCACGAGGAGTTCCGAATGGTCCTGAGAATAAGATTCATATATAGGATGTCATTTTATGTGAAATAAAATGTCGCGGAAGGTTCTATGGAAGGTTCTAGAAGGTTCTAGAAAAGTCCGGAAGAAACCACCAAGGAAGGTGGAGTCCACAAGGGACTCCACCTCCATGGCCGGCCAGCCCTAGTGGGGGTGGAGTCCCAAGTGGACTCCACCATAGGGGCCGGCCACCCCCACATGGGAGGTGGAATCCCACCTTTGGGTGGGAGTCCTAGTTGGGCTAGGTTTCCCTCCTATGGAAGGTTTTGGTTTCAGGTCTTATTCAAGACTTGGACACCAACACTTGGGATCCACCTATATAATGAGGGGCCAATGGAGGGGGCCGGCCACCCAAATACCCTAAGCTGGCCGCCCCTTGAGTGGCCGGCCACCCTCCCAAACCCTAGCTTTGCTCCTCCACTCCATATTGCCCGCGTAGCTTAGCGAAGCTCCGCCGACTTCTACCGCCACCGACACCACGCCGTCGTGCCGTCGGATTCAAGAGGAGCTACTACTTCCGCTGCCCGCTGGAACGGGGAGGTGGACGTCGTCTTCATCAACAACCGAACGTGTGACCGAGCACGGAGGTGCCGCCTGCTCGTGTGGCGCCGAACCGATCGTGATCAAGCTCTTCTACGCGCGTTAGCAAGCGCCACGTGCTCGTCGAACGCAGCCACAAGAGCCTCATCGTGGAGGCTTAGGAACTCTTCAAGGGTGAGACTCGATACCCTCGTTGCTACCGTCTTCTAGATTGCATCTTGGCTTGGATTGCGTGTTCGCCGTAGGAAAATTTTTGTTTTCTATGCAACGTTATCCTACAGTGGTATCAGAGCCGTGTCTATGCATAGATGGTTGCACGAGTAGAACACAATGGTTTGTGGGCGTTGATGCTCTTGTTATCTTTAGTTTGAGTACTTTGCATCTTTATGGCATAGTGGGATGAAGCTGCTCTGACTAACTTTACATGACCGTGCTCATGAGACTTGTTCCTCGTTCGACATGCAACTTGTATTGCATAAGAGGCTTTATGGTGTCCGCTCTCCTACTATAGTAAAGATTCAATTTACTCTTCTATTGAAAACATTAGTATCAACGTTTGTGGTTCATGTTCGTAGGTAGATTAGATCTCTCAAAACCCTAAACCACGTAAAATATGCAAACCAAATTAGAGACGTCTAACTTGTTTTTGCAGGTTTGGTGATGTGATATGGCCATAATGTGATGATGAATATGTATGAGATGATCATTATTATATTGTAATAACCAGGAAAGCCTTATGGTTGTCTTTAAATTTCATGTTGAGTAGTATTTCAAAGTAGTTGTAATAGTTGCTACATGGAGGACAATCATGAAGACGGCGCCATTGACCTTGACGCTACGCCGATGATGATGGAGATCATGCCCGAAGATGATGGAGATCATATCCGTGCTTTGGAGATGAAGATCAAAGGCGCAAGAACAAAAGGGCCATATCATATCACATATGAACTGCATGTGATGTTAATCCTTTTATGCATCTTATTTTGCTTAGATCGCTGACGTAGCATTATAAGATGATCCCTCACTAAAATCTCAAGATAATAAAGTGTTCATCCTTAGTAGCACCGCTGCCAAGTCTTGTCGTTTCGAAGCACCTCGTGATGATCGGGTGTGATAGATTCAATAAGTACATATGACGGTGCAAGACATGCTTGCACATGCGGATACTAAGGTGGCCTTGACGAGCCTAGCATGTACGTACATGGTCTCGTAACACGTGATACCGAAAGGTAGAGCATGAATCATATGGTTGATATGATGAACACTTTGAGTGTTCGCCATTGAAATCACACCTTTTCTCGTGATGATCGGGTTTAGGTGCGGTGGATTTGGTTCGTGTGATCACTAAGACAATGCGAGGGATATTGTTTTGAGTGGGAGTTCACTTAGGTTTTTAATTATGTTGAATTAAAATTTGAACTCAATTTGTCATAAACTTAGTCTAAACTATTGCAAATATATGTTGTAGAGATGGCGTCCCCAATCAATTTTAATCAGTTCCTAGAGAAAGAGAAACTTAAGAGCAACGGTAGCAACTTCACCGATTGGTTCCGTCATGTGAGGATCTTCCTCTCTCGCGGAAATCTGCAATTTGTGCTTGATGCACCGCTAGGTGACCCTCCTGCAGAAGATGAATCCGATGAAGTAAAGCTGTTTACGCGACTCGGAAAACTCGGTACTCTCAAGTTCAGTGTGCCATCCCGTGGCCTGGAATCCGATCTTCAAAAACGTTTTGAGCACCATGATCCTCATGAGTTGATGAATGAGCTGAAAGCTATATTCGAGACTCATGCGGCCGTGAATGCTATGAAGCATCAAACATTTCTTCAGCTGTATGATGGAAGAAGGCAGCTCCGTTAGTGAGCACATGCTCGCCATGACCGGCATGCGAAGAAACTCGGTGACTTGGGAATAGTGATTCCTAACAGATCGGGATTAATCGTGTCCTTCAATCACCGCCACCAAGTTACAAGAACTTTGTGATGAACTACAATATGCGTAACATGAACAAGGAGTTACCTCAACTCTTTGGCATGCTAAAAGTCACGAGATTGAGATCAAGAAAGAGCACCAAGTGTTGATGGTCAACAAGACCACCAAGTTTCAAGAAACAGGCAAGTCTAAGGGAAAATTCAAGAAGGGTGGCAAGAAAGCTGCCACGCCTCCTATGAAACCTAAGAACGGCCCTAAGCCCGATGCTGAGAGTGCTATATCGCAAGGAGAAGGGACACTGGAAGCGTAATTGCTCCAAGTATCCGGCTGATTCAAGAGCGGCCTTGTCAAGAAGAAGAAAGAAGGTATATTTGATATACATGTTATAGATGTTCATTTCACCCGGTTCTCGTTCTAGTACCTGGGTATTTGATATCGGTTCGTTGCTCATATTTGTAACTCAAACAAGAACTAAAGAATAAACGACAACTCTGAAAGATGAAGTGACGATGCGCGTTGGAAACGGATCCAAGGTCAATGTGATCTAATCGGCACACTTCCTCTACATCTACCTTCGGGATTAGTTTTAAGCCTAAATAATTGCTATTATGTACCTGCGCTGAGCATGAACATTATATCCTGGATCTTGTTTAATACAAGATGGTTATTCATTCAAGTCTGAGAATAATGGTTGTTCTATTTTTATGAATAATATCTTTTATGGTCGAGCACCACAAAAGAATGGCTTATTTCTATTAGATCTCGATAGTAGTGATACGCATATACATAACATTGATGCTAAGCGAATTAAACTTAATGATAATTCTACTTATATGTGGCACGTTGCGTCTTGGTCATATTGGAGTGAAACGCATGAAGAAACTCCATACTGATGGATTACTTGAATCACTTGACTTTGAGTCACTTGATAGATGCGAAGCATGTCTAATGGGTAAAATGACAAAGACTCCATTTTCGGTATGATGGAGCGATGCTACCGACTTATTGGAAATCATACATACGCTGCATGTATGTGGACCAATGAGCGTAGCATCGCGCGGTGGTTATCGTTATGTTCTAACCTTCACAGATGATCCGAGTAGATATGGGTATATCTATTTCATGAAACATAAATCCGAAACTTTCGAGAAGTTTAAGGAATTTCAAAGTGAAGTAGAAAATCAACGTAACAAGAAGATCAAATTTCTACGATCTGATCGTGGAGGTGAATATCTAAGTTATGAGTTTGGCATGCATTTAAAGAAATGCGGAATACTTTCACAATTGACACCGCCAGAACACCTCAACGAAACGGTGTGTCCGAACGTCGTAATCGAACTCTCTTAGATATGGTTCGTAGTATGATGTCTCTTACTGATTTGCCGTTATCATTTTGGAGTTATGCATTAGAGACAGCCGCATTCACTTTAAATAGAGCACCATCAAAATCCGTGAGAAACGACACCGTATGAATTATGGTTTAATAAGAAACCTAAGTCATTCGTTCTGAAAGTTTGGGGTTGCGAAGCCTATGTAAAGAAGTTACAACCGGACAAGCTAGAACCCAAAGCGGAGAAATGCGTCTTCATAGGATACCCTAAGGAAACTATAGGGTACACTTTCTATCATAGATCCGAAGGCAAAATATTTGTTGCTAAGAACGGAACCTTTCTTGAGAAAGAATTTCTCACTAAAGAAGTGACTGGAAGAAAAGTAGAACTCGATGAGATTGATGAATCTATACTCGTTGATCGCAGTAGCGCAAAGATCGAAGTTGTACCTGTACCGCCTACACCGGCAACAGAGGAAGCTAATGATAATGATCATGAAACTTCGAACGAGGAAACTACTGAACCTCGGCAGATCGACAAGGGAACGTGCCACTCCCGATTGGTATGATCCTTGTCTAAATGTCATGATTGTGGATAACAATGATGAGGACCTGCGACGTATGAAGAAGCGATGATGAGCCCAGATTCCAACAAATGGCAAGAAGCCATGAAATCCGAAATGGGATCCATGTATGATAACAAAGTATGGACTTTGGTAGACTTACCCGATAGCCGTAAGGCTGTCGAGAATAAATGGATCTTCAAGAGAAAAACAGATGCCGATGGTAATATTATCGTCTATAAAGCTCGACTTGTCGCAAAGGGTTTCCGACAAATTCAAGGAGTTGACTACGATGAGACATTCTCACCGTAGCGAAGCTAAAATCTGTGAGGATTTTGTTAGCAATAGCTGCATTTTTCGATTATGAGATTTGGCGATGGATGTCAAAACGGCGTTCCTTAATGGAGACATTGAGGAAGAGTTGTATATGGTACAACCCAAAGGTTTTGTCGATCCTAAAAATGCCGACAAAGTATGCAAACTTCAGCGTTCAATCTATGGACTAAAGCAAGCATCAAGAAGTTGGAACCGACGATTTGATAAGGTGATCAAAGACTTCGGGTTTATACAAGCTGTCATGGAGAGGCCTCGTATTTACAAGAAAGTGAGTGGGAGCTACGTAGCATTCCCGATATTATATGTAGATGACATATTATTGATCGGAATGATATAGAACTATTAAGCAAAGATGTTAAGGGTTATTTGAATAATAGTTTTTCAATGAAAGACCTTAGTGAAGCATCGTATATATTAGGCATCAAGATTTATAGAGATAGATCAAGACGCCTAATAGGGCTATCACAGAGTACATATCTGGACAAGATTCTAACGTAGTTTAGAATGGACGAAAGTAAGAAAGGGTTCTTCGCTTTGGTACCAGGCAAGGTATTGAGTAAAAATCAAGGACCGGCTACGGCTAAGAAAGAGAAAGGATGTGTAACATCCCCTATGCCTCGCAAAGAGGATCTATCATGTATGCCATGCTATGTACTAGACCGGATATAGCACATGCTGTTAGTTTGACTAGCAGATATCAAAGTGATCCAGGAATGGAACATCGGACAGCGTCAAGAATATCCTGAAGTACTTGAAAGAACTAAGCATATGTTTGTTTGTTATGGTTGTGACCAAGAGCTCGTTGTAAACGGTTACACCGATTCAAGTTGGAACACCGATCCCGATGACTCTAAGTCACAATCTGGTATGTGTTTATATTGAATGGTGCTGCGATCAGCAGTCGGGCAAGCTCGAAGCAAAGGCACGGTGGCGAAGTCTTCAACGTAATCAGAGTACATAGCGGTTTCAGAGGCTTCATCGGAAGCGGTATGGATGAAGAGGTTCATTGTAGAGCTCGGTGTGGTTCCTAGTGCATTGGACCCATTAATCATTTCTTTGTGATAACATGGGTGCCATCGCCAATGCACAAGAGCCAAGGTCACACAAGAGGCTAAAGCATATCAAGCTGCGTTACCACTCGATTCGCGAGTACATCAAGATGGAGAAGTAAAGATTTGCAAAGTAACACACCGATCTGAATGTAGCAGATCCGTTGACTAAAGCTCTCCCTAGGACAAAGCATGACCAACACCAGAATGCCATGGGTGTTAGGTATATTACAATGTAATCTAGATTATTGACTCTAGTGCAAGTGGGAGATCAAGGAGATATGCCCTAGAGGCAATAATAAAGTGGTTATTATTTATATCTTTATGTTTATGATAAATGTTTATATATCATGCTAGAATTGTATTAACCGAAACATTAGTACATGTGTGATATGTAGACAAACAAGAAGTCCCTAGTATGCCTCTTAAACTAGCTTGTTGATTAATGGATGATTAGTTTCATAATCATGAACATTGGATGTTATTAATAACAAGGTTATGTCATTGTGTGAATGATATAATGGACACACCCAATTAAGCGTAGCATAAGATCTCGTCATTAAGTTATTTGCTATAAGCTTTCGATACATAGTTACCTAGTCCTTATGACCATGAGATCATGTAAATCACTTATACCGGAAAGGTACTTTGATTACACCAAACACCACTGCGTAAATGGGTGGCTATAAAGGTGGGATTAAGTATCCGGAAAGTATGAGTTGAGGCATATGGATCAACAGTGGGATTTGTCCATCCCGATGACGGATAGATATACTCCGGGCCCTCTCGGTGGAATGTCGTCTAATGTCTTGCAAGCATATGAATGAGTTCATAAGAGACCACATACCACGGTACGAGTAAAGAGTACTTGTCAGGAGACGAGGTTGAACAAGGTATAGAGTGATACCGAAGATCAAACCTCGGACAAGTAAAATATCGCGAGACAAAGGGAATTGGTAATATATGTGTATGGTTCATTCGATCACTAAAGTCATCGTTGAATATGTGGGAGCCATTATGGATCTCCGTATCCCGCTATTGGTTATTGGTCGGAGTGAGTACTCAACCATGTCCGCATAGTTCACGAACCGTAGGGTGACACACTTAAAGTTGGATGTTGAAATGGTAGCACTTGAATTATGGAATGGAGTTCGAATATTTGTTCGGAGTCCCTGATGAGATCCCGGACATCACGAGGAGTTCCGGAATGGTCCGGAGAATAAGATTCATATATAGGATGTCATTTTATGTGAAATAAAATGTCGCGGAAGGTTCTATGGAAGGTTCTAGAAGGTTCTAGAAAAGTCCGAAGAAACCACCAAGGAAGGTGGAGTCCACAAGGGACTCCACCTCCATGGCCGGCCAGCCCTAGTGGGGGTGGAGTCCCAAGTGGACTCCACCATAGGGGGCCGGCCACCCCCCACATGGGAGGTGGGAATCCCACCTTTTGGGTGGGAGTCCTAGTTGGGCTAGGTTTCCCCCCTCCTATGGAAGGTTTTGGTTTCAGGTCTTATTCGAAGACTTGGACACCAACACTTGGGATCCACCTATATAATGAGGGGCCAAGGGAGGGGGCCGGCCACCCCAAGACCATAAGCTGGCCGCCCCCCTTGAGTGGCCGGCCACCCCCTCCCAAACCCTAGCTTTGCTCCTCCACTCCATATTGCCCGCGTAGCTTAGCGAAGCTCCGCCGGACTTCTACACCGCCACCGACACCACGCCGTCGTGCTGTCGGATTCAAGAGGAGCTACTACTTCCGCTGCCCGCTGGAACGGGGAGGTGGACGTCGTCTTCATCAACAACCGAACGTGTGACCGAGTACGGAGGTGCTGCCCGTTCGTGGCGCCGGAACCGATCGTGATCAAGATCTTCTACGCGCTTTTGCAAGCGGCAAGTGATCGTCTACCGCAGCAACAAGAGCCTCATCTTGTAGGCTTTGGAATCTCTTCAAGGGTGAGACTCGATACCCCCTCGTTGCTACCGTCTTCTAGATTGCATCTTGGCTTGGATTGCGTGTTCGCCGTAGGAAAATTTTTGTTTTCTATGCAACGTTATCCTACAGAAGGAGATATGCCCTAGAGGCAATAATAAAGTGGTTATTATTTATATCTTTATGTTTATGATAAATGTTTATATATCATGCTAGAATTGTATTAACCGAAACATTAGTACATGTGTGATATGTAGACAAACAAGAAGTCCCTAGTATGCCTCTTAAACTAGCTTGTTGATTAATGGATGATTAGTTTCATAATCATGAACATTGGATGTTATTAATAACAAGGTTATGTCATTGTGTGAATGATATAATGGACACACCCAATTAAGCGTAGCATAAGATCTCGTCATTAAGTTATTTGCTATAAGCTTTCGATACATAGTTACCTAGTCCTTATGACCATGAGATCATGTAAATCACTTATACCGGAAAGGTACTTTGATTACACCAAACACCACTGCGTAAATGGGTGGCTATAAAGGTGGGATTAAGTATCCGGAAAGTATGAGTTGAGGCATATGGATCAACAGTGGGATTTGTCCATCCCGATGACGGATAGATATACTCTGGGCCCTCTCGGTGGAATGTCGTCTAATGTCTTGCAAGCATATGAATGAGTTCATAAGAGACCACATACCACGGTACGAGTAAAGAGTACTTGTCAGAGACGAGGTTGAACAAGGTATAGAGTGATAATCGAAGATCAAACCTCGGACAAGTAAAATATCGCGAGACAAAGGGAATTGGTAATATATGTGTATGGTTCATTCGATCACTAAAGTCATCGTTGAATATGTGGGAGCCATTATGGATCTCCAGATCCCGCTATTGGTTATTGGTCGGAGTGAGTACTCAACCATGTCCGCATAGTTCTCGAACCGTAGGGTGACACACTTAAAGTTGGATGTTGAAATGGTAGCACTTGAATTATGGAATGGAGTTCGAATATTTGTTCGGAGTCCCTGATGAGATCCCGGACATCACGAGGAGTTCCGGAATGGTCCGGAGAATAAGATTCATATATAGGATGTCATTTTATGTGAAATAAAATGTCGCGGAAGGTTCTATGGAAGGTTCTAGAAGGTTCTAGAAAAGTCCTAAGAAACCACCAAGGAAGGTGGAGTCCACAAGGGACTCCACCTCCATGGCCGGCCAGCCCTAGTGGGGGTGGAGTCCCAAGTGGACTCCACCATAGGGGCCGGCCACCCCCACATGGGAGGTGGGAATCCCACCTTTTGGGTGGGAGTCCTAGTTGGGCTAGGTTTCCCCCTCCTATGGAAGGTTTTGGTTTCTGTGTCTTATTCAAGACTTGGACACCAACACTTGGGATCCACCTATATAATGAGGGGCCAAGGGAGGGGGCCGGCCACCCCAAGACCATAAGCTGGCCGCCCCCTTGAGTGGCCGGCCACCCCTCCCAAACCCTAGCTTTGCTCCTCCACTCCATATTGCCCGCGTAGCTTAGCCGAAGCTCCGCCGGACTTCTACACCCCCACCGACACCACGCCGTCGTGCCGTCGGATTCAAGAGGAGCTACTACTTCCGCTGCCCGCTGGAACGGGAGGTGGACGTCGTCTTCATCAACAACCGAACGTGTGACCGAGTACGGAGGTGCCGCTGCCTGTTCGTGGCGCCGGGAACCGATCGTGATCAAGATCTTCTACGCGCTTTTGCAAGCGGCAAGTGATCGTCTACCGCAGCAACAAGAGCCTCATCTTGTAGGCTTTGGAATCTCTTCAAGGGTGAGACTCGATACCCCTCGTTGCTACCGCTTTCTTCTAGATTGCATCTTGGCTTGGATTGCGTGTTCGCTCGTAGGAAAATTTTTGTTTTCTATGCAACGTTATCCTACTTAACTGAAGGAGATAAGCCCTAGAGGCAATAATAAAGTGGTTATTATTTATATCTTTATGTTTATGATAAATGTTTATATATCATGCTAGAATTGTATTAACCTAAACATTAGTACATGTGTGATATGTAGACAAACAAGAAGTCCCTAGTATGCCTCTTAAACTAGCTTGTTGATTAATGGATGATTAGTTTCATAATCATGAACATTGGATGTTATTAATAACAAGGTTATGTCATTGTGTGAATGATATAATGGACACACCCAATTAAGCGTAGCATAAGATCTCGTCATTAAGTTATTTGCTATAAGCTTTCGATACATAGTTACCTAGTCCTTATGACCATGAGATCATGTAAATCACTTATACCGGAAAGGTACTTTGATTACACCAAACACCACTGCGTAAATGGGTGGCTATAAAGGTGGGATTAAGTATCCGGAAAGTATGAGTTGAGGCATATGGATCAACAGTGGGATTTGTCCATCCCGATGACGGATAGATATACTGGGCCCTCTCGGTTGAATTTCTTCTAATTTCTTTCAATCATATTAATGATTTAATAAGATACCAAATAACACTGTAAGAGTAAAGATTACTTGTCATGAGACGAGGTTGAACAAGGTATAGAGTGATACCGAAGATCAAACCTCGGACAAGTAAAATATCGCGAGACAAAGGGAATTGGTAATATATGTGTATGGTTCATTCGATCACTAAAGTCATCGTTGAATATGTGGGAGCCATTATGGATCTCCAGATCCCGCTATTGGTTATTGGTCGGAGTGAGTACTCAACCATGTCCGCATAGTTCTCGAACCGTAGGGTGACACACTTAAAGTTGGATGTTGAAATGGTAGCACTTGAATTATGGAATGGAGTTCGAATATTTGTTCGGAGTCCCGGATGAGATCCCGGACATCACGAGGAGTTCCGAATGGTCCGGAGAATAAGATTCATATATAGGATGTCATTTTATGTGAAATAAAATGTCGCGGAAGGTTCTATGGAAGGTTCTAGAAGGTTCTAGAAAAGTCCGGAAGAAACCACCAAGGAAGGTGGAGTCCACAAGGGACTCCAACTCCATGGCCGGCCAGCCCTAGTGGGGGAGGCGGCCCAAGAGCACTCCACCATAGGGGGCCGGCCACAACGCTCATTGGAGGTGGGAATCCCACATTTTGGTGGGATTCCTAGTTGGGCTAGGTTTCCCCCATCCTATGGAAGGTTTTGGTTTCGGGTCTTATTCGAAGACTTGGACACCAACACTTGGGATCCACCTATATAATGAGGGGCCAAGGGAGGGGGCCGGCCACCCCAAGACCATAAGCTGGCCGCCCCCCTTGAGTGGCCGGCCACCCCCTCCCAAACCCTAGCTTTGCTCCTCCACTCCATATTGCCCGCGTAGCTTAGCGAAGCTCCGCCGGACTTCTACACCGCCACCGACACCACGCCGTCGTGTCGTCGGATTCAAGAGGAGCTACTACTTCCGCTGCCCGCTGGAACGGGAGGTGGACGTCGTCTTCATCAACCACCGAACGTGTGCCCGAGGACGGAGGTGCTGCCCGTTCGTGGCGCCGGAACCGATCGTGATCAAGATCTTCTACGCGCTTTTGCAAGCGGCAAGTGATCGTCTACCGCAGCAACAAGAGTCTCATCTTGTAGGCTTTGGAATCTCTTCAAGGGTGAGACTCGATACCCCCTCGTTGCTACCGTCTTCTAGATTGCATCTTGGCTTGGATTGCGTGTTCGCCGTAGGAAAATTTTTGTTTTCTATGCAACGTTATCCTACAAGTGGTATCGTAGCCGTGTCTATGCATAGATGGTTGCACGAGTAGAACACAATGGTTTGTGGGCGTTGATGCTCTTGTTATCTTTAGTTTGAGTACTTTGCATCTTTATGGCATAGTGGGATGAAGCGGCTCGGACTAACTTTACATGACCGCGTTCATGAGACTTGTTCCTCGTTCGACATGCAACTTGTATTGCATAAGAGGCTTTGCGGGTGTCTGTCTCTCCTACTATAGTAAAGATTCAATTTACTCTTCTATTGAAAACATTAGTATCAACGTTGTGGTTCATGTTCGTAGGTAGATTAGATCTCTCTAAAAACCCTAAACCACGTAAAATATGCAAACCAAATTAGAGACGTCTAACTTGTTTTTGGCAGGGTTTGGTGATGTGATATGGCCATAATGTGATGATGAATATGTATGAGATGATCATTATTGTATTGTGGCAACCGCAGAGCCTTATGGTTGTCTTTAAATTTCATGTTGAGTAGTATTTCAAAGTAGTTGTAATAGTTGCTACATGGAGGACAATCATGAAGACGGCGCCATTGACCTTGACGCTACGCCGATGATGATGGAGATCATGCCCGAAGATGATGGAGATCATATCCGTGCTTTGGAGATGAAGATCAAAGGCGCAAGAACAAAAGGGCCATATCATATCACATATGAACTGCATGTGATGTTAATCCTTTTTATGCATCTTATTTTGCTTAGATCGCGACGGTAGCATTATAAGATGATCCCTCACTAAAATCTCAAGATAATAAAGTGTTCATCCTTAGTAGCACCGTTGCCAAGTCTTGTCGTTTCAAGCACCTCGTGATGATCGGGTGTGATAGATTCAATAAGTACATATGACGGGTGCAAGACAGCTTTTGCACATGCGGATACTAAGGTGGCCTTGACGAGCCTAGCATGTACGTACATGGTCTCGGAACACGTGATACCGAAAGGTAGAGCATGAATCATATGGTTGATATGATGAACACTTTGAGTGTTCGCCATTGAAATCACACCTTTTCTCGTGATGATTGGGTTTAGGTGCGGTGGATTTGGTTCGTGTGATCACTAAGACAATGCGAGGGATATTGTTTTGAGTGGGAGTTCACTTAGGTTTTTAATTATGTTGAATTAAAATTTGAACTCAATTTGTCATAAACTTAGTCTAAACTATTGCAAATATATGTTGTAGAGATGGCGTCCCCAATCAATTTTAATCAGTTCCTAGAGAAAGAGAAACTTAAGAGCAACGGTAGCAACTTCACCGACTGGTTCCGTCATGTGAGGATCTTCCTCTCCGGCGGAAATCTGCAATTTGTGCTTGATGCACCGCTAGGTGACCCTCCCGCAGAAGATGAATCCGATGAAGTAAAAGTCTGTTTACGCGACTCGGAAAACTCGGTACTCTCAAGTTCGGGCAGCCATCCTGTGCAGTCCTGAATCCGATCTTCAAAAACGTTTTGAGCACCATGATCCTCATGAGTTGATGAATGAGCTGAAAGCTATATTCGAGACTCATGCGGCCGTGGAATGCTATGAAGCATCGAAACATTTCTTCACCGTATGATGGAAGAAGGCAGCTCCGTTAGTGAGCACATGCTCGCCATGACCGGCATGCGAAGAAACTCAGTGACTTGGGAATAGTGATTCCTAACAGACCGGGATTAATCGTGTCCTTCAATCACCGCCACCAAGTTACAAGAACTTTGTGATGAACTACAATATGCAGAACATGAACAAGGAGTTACCTCGAACTCTTTGGCATGCTAAAAGCTGCTGAGATTGAGATCAAGAAAGAGCACCAAGTGTTGATGGTCAACAAGACCACCAGCTTTCAAGAAACAGGCAAGTCTAAGGGAAAATTCAAGAAGGGTGGCAAGAAAGCTGCCACGCCTCCTATGAAACCTAAGAACGGCCCTAAGCCCGATGCCGAGTGCTATTATCGCAAGGAGAAGGGACACCGGAAGCGTAATTGCTCCAAGTATCTGGCTGATCTGAAGAGCGGCCTTGTCAAGAAGAAGAAAGAAGGTATATTTGATATACATGTTATAGATGTTCATTTCACCGGTTCTCGTTCTAGTACCCGGGTATTTGATACCGGTTCGGTTGCTCATATTTGTAACTCGAAACAGAACTAAAGAATAAACGACAACCGCTGAAAGATGAAGTGACGATGCGCGTTGAAACGGATCCAAGGTCAATGTGATCGCAATGGCACACTTCCTCTACATCTACCTTCGGGATTAGTTTTAAGCCTAAATAATTGCTATTATGTACTGCGTTGAGCATGAACATTATATCCGGATCTTGTTTAATGCAAGACGGTTATTCATTCAAGTCTCGAGAATAATGGTTGTTCTATTTTTATGAATAATATCTTTTATGGTCGAGCACCACAAAAGAATGGCTTATTTCTATTAGATCTCGATAGTAGTGATACGCATATACATAACATTGATGCTAAGCGAATTAAACTTAATGATAATTCTACTTATATGTGGCACTGCTGCCTTGGTCATATTGGAGTGAAACGCATGAAGAAACTCCATACCGATGGATTACTTGAATCACTTGACTTTGAGTCACTTGATAGATGCGAAGCATGTCTAATGGGTAAAATGACAAAGACTCCATTTTCTCAGATGATGGAGCGAGCTACCCACTTATTGGAAATCATACATACAGATGTATGTGGACCAATGAGCGTAGCATCGCGCGGTGGTTATCGTTATGTTCTAACCTTCACAGATGATCCGAGTAGATATGGGTATATCTATTTCATGAAACATAAAACCGAAACTTTCGAGAAGTTTAAGGAATATCAAATTGAAGTATAAAATCAACGAAACAAGAAGATCAAATTTCAACGATCTGATCGTGGAGGTGAATATCTAAGTAATGAGTTTGGCATGCATTTAAAGAAATGCGGAATACTTTCACAATTGACACCGCCGGAACACCTCAACGAAACGGTGTGTCCGAACGTCGTAATCGAACTCTCTAAGATATGGTTCGTAGTATGATGTCTCTACCGATTTGCCGTTATCATTTTGGAGTTATGCATTAGAGACAGCCGCATTCACTTTAAATAGAGCACCATCAAAATCCGTGAGAAACGACACCGTATGAATTATGGTTTAATAAGAAACCTAAGTCGTCGTTCTGAAAGTTTGGGGTTGCGAAGCCTATGTAAAGAAGTTACAACCGACAAGCTAGAACCCAAAGCGGAGAAATGCGTCTTCATAGGATACCCTAAGGAAACTATAGGGTACACTTTCTATCACAGATCCGAAGGCAAAATATTTGTTGCTAAGAACGGAACCTTTCTTGAGAAAGAATTTCTCACTAAAGAAGTGACTGGAAGAAAAGTAGAACTCGATGAGATTGATGAATCTATACTCGTTGATCGGAGTAGCGCAAGCATCGAAGTTGTACCTGTACCGCCTACACCGGCAACAGAGGAAGCTAATGATAATGATCATGAAACTTCAAACGAGGAAACTACTCGAACCTCGCAGATCGACAAGGGAACGTGCCACCCGATTGGTATGATCCTTGTCTAAATGTCATGATTGTGGGTAACAATGATGAGGACCCTGCGACGTATGAAGAAGCGATGATGAGCCCAGATTCCAACAAATGGCAAGAAGCCATGAAATCCGAAATGGGATCCATGTATGATAACAAAGTATGGACTTTGGTAGACTTACCCGATAGCCGTAAGGCTGTCGAGAATAAATGGATCTTCAAGAGAAAAACAGATGTCGATGGTAATATTACTGTCTATAAAGCTCGACTTGTCGCAAAGGGTTTCCGACAAATTCAAGGAGTTGACTACGATGAGACATTCTCACCTGTAGCGAAGCTAAAATCATGGAGGATTTTGTTAGCAATAGCTGCATTTTTCGATTATGAGATTTGGCGTATGGATGTCAAAACGGCGTTCCTTAATGGAGACATTGAGGAAGAGTTGTATATGGTACAACCCAAAGGTTTTGTCGATCCTAAAAATGCCGACAAAGTATGCAAACTTCAGCGTTCAATCTATGGACTAAAGCAAGCATCAAGAAGTTGGAACCGACGATTTGATAAGGTGATCAAAGACTTCGGGTTTATACAAGGTCATGGAGAGGCCTCGTATTTACAAGAAAGTGAGTGGGAGCTCAGAGCATTCCCGATATTATATGTAGATGACATATTATTGATCGGGAATGATATAGAACTATTAAGCAAAGTGTTAAGGGTTATTTGAATAATAGTTTTTCAATGAAAGACCTTTGTGAAGCATCGTATATATTAGGCATCAAGATTTATAGAGATAGATCAAGACGCCTAATAGGGCTATCACAGAGTACATATATCTGGACAAGATTCTAAAGAAGTTTAGAATGGACGAAAGTAAGAAAGGGTTCTTACCTATGTTACCGTGCAAGGTATTGAGTAAAAATCAAGGACCGGCTACGCAGAAGAAAGAGAAAGGATGTGTAACATCCCCTATGCCTCGGCAAAGAGGATCTATCATGTATGCCATGCTATGTACTAGACCGGATATAGCACATGCCGTTAGTTTGACTAGCAGATATCAAAGTGATCCAGGAATGGAACACTCGGACAGCCGGTCAAGAATATCCCGAAGTACTTGAAAAGAACTAAGGATATGTTTCTTTGTTATGGAGGTGACCAAGAGCTCGTTGTAAACGGTTACACCGATGCAAGTTGGAACACCGATCCCGATGACTCTAAGTCACAATCCTGGTATGTGTTTATATTGAATGGTGCAAGCAGCCGGGCAAGCTCAAGCAAAGGTGCACGGTGGCGAAGTCTTCAATGTAATCGTAGTACATAGCGGCTTCCAGAGGCTTCATCGAAGCGGTATGGATGAAGAGGTTCATTGTAGAGCTCGGTGTGGTTCCTAGTGCATTGGACCCATTAATCATTTATCGTGATAACATGGGTGCCATCGCCAATGCACAAGAGCCAAGGTCACACAAGAGGCTAAAGCATATCAAGCTGCGTTACCACTCGATTCGCGAGTACATCGAAGATGGAGAAGTAAAGATTTGCAAAGTACACACCGATCCGAATGTAGCAGATCCGTTGACTAAAGCTCTCCCTAGGGCAAAGCATGACCAACACCGTAATGCCATGGGTGTTAGGTATATTACAATGTAATCTAGATTATTGACTCTAGTGCAAGTGGGAGACTCAAGGAGATATGCCCTAGAGGCAATAATAAAGTGGTTATTATTTATATCTTTATGTTTATGATAAATGTTTATATATCATGCTAGAATTGTATTAACCGAAACATTAGTACATGTGTGATATGTAGACAAACAAGAAGTCCCTAGTATGCCTCTTAAACTAGCTTGTTGATTAATGGATGATTAGTTTCATAATCATGAACATTGGATGTTATTAATAACAAGGTTATGTCATTGTGTGAATGATATAATGGACACACCCAATTAAGCGTAGCATAAGATCTCGTCATTAAGTTATTTGCTATAAGCTTTCGATACATAGTTACCTAGTCCTTATGACCATGAGATCATGTAAATCACTTATACCGGAAAGGTACTTTGATTACACCAAACACCACCGCGTAAATGGGTGGCTATAAAGGTGGGATTAAGTATCCTAAAGTATGAGTTGAGGCATATGGATCAACAAGTGGGATTTGTCCATCCCGATGACGGATAGATATACTCCTGGCCCTCTCGGTGGAATGTCGTCTAATGTCTTGCAAGCATATGAATGAGTTCATAAGAGACCACATACCACGGTACGAGTAAAGAGTACTTGTCAGAGACGAGGTTGAACAAGGTATAGAGTGATACCGAAGATCAAACCTCGGACAAGTAAAATATCGCGAGACAAAGGGAATTGGTAATATATGTGTATGGTTCATTCGATCACTAAAGTCATCGTTGAATATGTGGGAGCCATTATGGATCTCCGCATCCCGCTATTGGTTATTGGTCGGAGTGAGTACTCAACCATGTCCGCATAGTTCTCGAACCGTAGGGTGACACACTTAAAGTTGGATGTTGAAATGGTAGCACTTGAATTATGGAATGGAGTTCGAATATTTGTTCGGAGTCCCGGATGAGATCCCGGACATCACGAGGAGTTCCTAATGGTCCGGAGAATAAGATTCATATATAGGATGTCATTTTATGTGAAATAAAATGTCGCGAAGGTTCTCTGGAAGGTTCTAGAAGGTTCGAGAAAAGTCCGGAAGAAACCACCCAGGAAGGTGGAGTCCACAAGGGACTCCACCTCCCTGGCCGGCCAGCCCTAGGGGGGGTGGAGTCCCAAGTGGACTCCCCCCTAGGGGGCCGGCCACCCCCACATGGGAGGTGGGAATCCCACCTTTGGGTGGGAGTCCTAGTTGGGCTAGGTTTCCCTCCTATGGAAGGTTTTGGTTTCGGTCTTATTCGAAGACTTGGACACCAACACTTGGGATCCACCTATATAATGAGGGGCCAAGGGAGGGGCCGCCACCCCAAGACCATAAGCCGGCCGCCCCTTGAGTGGCCGGCCACCCCCTCCCAAACCCTAGCTTTGCTCCTCCACTCCATATTGCCCGCGTAGCTTAGCGAAGCTCCGCCGGACTTCTACACCGCCACCGACACCACGCCGTCGTGCCGTCGGATTCAAGAGGAGCTACTACTTCCGCTGCCCGCCGGAACGGGGAGGTGGACGTCGTCTTCATCAACAACCGAACGTGTGACCGAGTACGGAGGTGCTGCCTGCTCGTGGCGCCGGAACCGATCGTGATCAAGATCTTCTACGCGCTTTTGCAAGCGGCAAGTGATCGTCTACCGCAGCAACAAGAGTCTCATCTTGTAGGCTTTGGAATCTCTTCAAGGGTGAGACTCGATACCCCCTCGTTGCTACCGTCTTCTAGATTGCATCTTGGCTTGGATTGCGTGTTCGCCGTAGGAAAATTTTTGTTTTCTATGCAACGTTATCCTACAGAGCTGCCACGCCTCCTATGAAACCTAAGAACGGCCCTAAGCCCGATGCCGAAGTGCTATTATCGCAAGGAGAAGGGACACCGGAAGCGTAATTGCTCCAAGTATCTGGCTGATCTCGAAGAGCGGCCTTGTCAAGAAGAAGAAAGAAGGTATATTTGATATACATGTTATAGATGTTCATTTCACTGGTTCTCGTTCTAGTACCTGGGTATTTGATACTGGTTCGGTTGCTCATATTTGTAACTCGAAACAGGAACTAAAGAATAAACGACAACTGCTGAAAGATGAAGTGACGATGCGCGTTGGAAACGGATCCAAGGTCAATGTGATCGCAGTCGGCACACTTCCTCTACATCTACCTTCGGGATTAGTTTTAAGCCTAAATAATTGCTATTATGTACCTGCGTTGAGCATGAACATTATATCTGGATCTTGTTTAATGCAAGACGGTTATTCATTCAAGTCTGAGAATAATGGTTGTTCTATTTTTATGAATAATATCTTTTATGGTCGAGCACCACAAAAGAATGGCTTATTTCTATTAGATCTCGATAGTAGTGATACGCATATACATAACATTGATGCTAAGCGAATTAAACTTAATGATAATTCTACTTATATGTGGCAATCGCTGCCTTGGTCATATTGGAGTGAAACGCATGAAGAAACTCCATACCGATGGATTACTTGAATCACTTGACTTTGAGTCACTTGATAGATGCGAAGCATGTCTAATGGGTAAAATGACAAAGACTCCATTTTCTGGTATGATGGAGCGAGCTACTGACTTATTGGAAATCGTACATACAGATGTATGTGGACCAATGAGCGTAGCATCGCGCGGTGGTTATCGTTATGTTCTGACCTTCACAAATGATCTGAGTAGATATGGGTATATCTATTTCATGAAACATAAATCCGAAACTTTCGAGAAGTTTAAGGAATTTCAAAGTGAAGTAGAAAATCAACGTAACAAGAAGATCAAATTTCTACGATCTGATCGTGGAGGTGAATATCTAAGTTATGAGTTTGGCATGCATTTAAAGAAATGCGGAATACTTTCACAATTGACACCGCCGGGAACACCTCAACGAAACGGTGTGTCCGAACGTCGTAATCGAACTCTCTTAGATATGGTTCGTAGTATGATGTCTCTTACTGATTTGCCGTTATCATTTTGGAGTTATGCATTAGAGACAGCCGCATTCACTTTAAATAGAGCACCACCAAAATCCGTAGAAACGACACCGTATGAATTATGGTTCAATAAGAAACCTAAGTCAGTCGTTCTGAAAGTTTGGGGTTGCGAAGCCTATGTAAAGAAGTTACAACCGGACAAGCTAGAACCCAAAGCGGAGAAATGCGTCTTCATAGGATACCCTAAGGAAACTATAGGGTACACTTTCTATCACAGATCCGAAGGCAAAATATTTGTTGCTAAGAACGGAACCTTTCTTGAGAAAGAATTTCTCACTAAAGAAGTGACTGGAAGAAAAGTAGAACTCGATGAGATTGATGAATCTATACTCGTTGATCAGAGTAGCGCAAGATCGAAGTTGTACCTGTACCGCCTACACCGGCAACAGAGGAAGCTAATGATAATGATCATGAAACTTCGAACGAGGAAACCATCGAACCTCGCAGATCGACAAGGGAACGTGCCACTCCCGATTGGTATGATCCTTGTCTAAATGTCATGATTGTGGATAACAATGATGAGGACCCTGCGACGTATGAAGAAGCGATGATGAGCCCGTATTCCAACAAATGGCAAGAAGCCATGAAATCCGAAATGGGATCCATGTATGATAACAAAGTATGGACTTTGGTAGACTTACCCGATAGCCGTAAGGCTGTCGAGAATAAATGGATCTTCAAAAAAAACAGATGCCGATGGTAATATTATCGTCTATAAAGCTCGACTTGTCGCAAAGGGTTTCCGACAAATTCAAGGAGTTGACTACGATGAGACATTCTCACCTGTGAGCGAAGCTAAAATCTGTGAGGATTTTGTTAGCAATAGCTGCATTTTTCGATTATGAGATTTGGCAGATGGATGTCAAAACGGCGTTCCTTAATGGAGACATTGAGGAAGAGTTGTATATGGTACAACCCAAAGGTTTTGTCGATCCTAAAAATGCTGACAAAGTATGCAAACTTCAGCGTTCAATCTATGGACTAAAGCAAGCATCAAGAAGTTGGAACCGACGATTTGATAAGGTGATCAAAGACTTCGGGTTTATACAAAGGTCATGGAGAGGCCTCGTATTTACAAGAAAGTGAGTGGGAGCTCCGTAGCATTCCCGATATTATATGTAGATGACATATTATTGATCGGGAATGATATAGAACTATTAAGCAGAGTTAAGGGTTATTTGAATAATAGTTTTTCAATGAAAGACCTTGGTGAAGCATCGTATATATTAGGCATCAAGATTTATAGAGATAGATCAAGACGCCTAATAGGGCTATCACAGAGTACATATCTGGACAAGATTCTAAAGAAGTTTAGAATGGACGAAAGTAAGAAAGGGTTCTTACCTATGTTACCAGGCAAGGTATTGAGTAAAAATCAAGGACCGGCTACGGCAGAAGAAAGAGAAAGGATGTGTAACATCCCCTATGCCTCGGCAAAGAGGATCTATCATGTATGCCATGCTATGTACTAGACCGGATATAGCACATGCCGTTAGTTTGACTAGCAGATATCAAAGTGATCCAGAATGGAACACTGGACAATGGTCAAGAATATCCTGAAGTACTTGAAAAGAACTAAGGATATGTTTCTTTGTTATGGAGGTGACCAAGAGCTCGTTGTAAACGGTTACACCGATGCAAGTTGGAACACCGATCCCGATGACTCTAAGTCACAATCTGGGTATGTGTTTATATTGAATGGTGCTGCACAGAAGTCAAGGGCAAGCTCGAAGCAGTGCACGGTGGCGAAGTCTTCAACAGAATCGTAGTACATAGCGGCTTCAGAGGCTTCATCGTGCGGTATGGATGAAGAGGTTCATTGTAGAGCTCGGTGTGGTTCCTAGTGCATTGGACCCATTAATCATTTATCGTGGATAACATGGGTGCCATCGCCAATGCACAAGAGCCAAGGTCACACAAGAGGCTAAAGCATATCAAGCTGCGTTACCACTCGATTCGCGAGTACATCGAAGATGGAGAAGTAAAGATTTGCAAAGTACACACCGATCCGAATGTAGCAGATCCGTTGACTAAAGCTCTCCCTAGGGCAAAGCATGACCAACAATTAATGCCATGGGTGTTAGGTATATTACAATGTAATCTAGATTATTGACTCTAGTGCAAGTGGGAGACTCAAGGACATACGCCCCAGAGGCAATAATAAAGTGGTTATTATTTATATCTTTATGTTTATGATAAATGTTTATATATCATGCTAGAATTGTATTAACCGAAACATTAGTACATGTGTGATATGTAGACAAACAAGAAGTCCCTAGTATGCCTCTTAAACTAGCTTGTTGATTAATGGATGATTAGTTTCATAATCATGAACATTGGATGTTATTAATAACAAGGTTATGTCATTGTGTGAATGATATAATGGACACACCCAATTAAGCGTAGCATAAGATCTCGTCATTAAGTTATTTGCTATAAGCTTTCGATACATAGTTACCTAGTCCTTATGACCATGAGATCATGTAAATCACTTATACCGGAAAGGTACTTTGATTACACCAAACACCACTGCGTAAATGGGTGGCTATAAAGGTGGGATTAAGTATCCGGAAAGTATGAGTTGAGGCATATGGATCAACAAAGTGGGATTTGTCCATCCCGATGACGGATAGATATACTGGGCCCTCTCGGTGGAATGTCGTCTAATGTCTTGCAAGCATATGAATGAGTTCATAAGAGACCACATACCACGGTATTTAGTAAAGAGTACTTGTCAGGGACGAGGTTGAACAAGGTATAGAGTGATACCGAAGATCAAACCTCGGACAAGTAAAATATCGCGAGACAAAGGGAATTGGTAATATATGTGTATGGTTCATTCGATCACTAAAGTCATCGTTGAATATGTGGGAGCCATTATGGATCTCCAGATCCCGCTATTGGTTATTGGTCGGAGTGAGTACTCAACCATGTCCGCATAGTTCTCGAACCGTAGGGTGACACACTTAAAGTTGGATGTTGAAATGGTAGCACTTGAATTATGGAATGGAGTTCGAATATTTGTTCGGAGTCCCGGATGAGATCCCGGACATCACGAGGAGTTCCGTAATGGTCCGGAGAATAAGATTCTTATATAGGATGTCATTTTATGTGAAATAAAATGTCGCGGAAGGTTCTATGGAAGGTTCTAGAAGGTTCTAGAAAAGTCCGGAAGAAACCACCAAGGAAGGTGGAGTCCACAAGGGACTCCACCTCCATGGCCGGCCAGCCCTAGATGGGGTGGAGTCCCAAGTGGACTCCACCATAGGGGGCCGGCCACCCCCACATGGGAGGTGGGAATCCCACCTTTGGGTGGGAGTCCTAGTTGGGCTAGGTTTCCCTCCTATGGAAGGTTTTGGTTTCGGGTCTTATTCGAAGACTTGGACACCAACACTTGGGATCCACCTATATAATGAGGGGCCAAGGGAGGGGGCCGGCCAACCCCAAGACCATAAGCTGGCCGCCCCCCTTGAGTGGCCGGCCACCCCCCTCCCAAACCCTAGCTTTGCTCCTCCACTCCATATTGCCCGCGTAGCTTAGCGAAGCTCCGCCGGACTTCTACACCGCCACCGACACCACGCCGTCGTGCTGTCGGATTCAAGAGGAGCTACTACTTCCGCTGCCCGCCGGAACGGGAGGTGGACGTCGTCTTCATCAACAACCGAACGTGTGACCGAGCACGGAGGTGCCGCCCGTTCGTGGCGCCGGAACCGATCGTGATCAAGATCTTCTACGCGCTTGCAAGCGGCAAGTGATCGTCTACCGCAGCAACAAGAGCCTCATCTTGTAGGCTTTGGAATCTCTTCAAGGGTGAGACTCGATACCCCTCGTTGCTACCGTCTTCTAGATTGCATCTTGGCTTGGATTGCGTGTTCGCCGTAGGAAAATTTTTGTTTTCTATGCAACGTTACTGAAGGAGATATGCCCTAGAGGCAATAATAAAGTGGTTATTATTTATATCTTTATGTTTATGATAAATGTTTATATATCATGCTAGAATTGTATTAACCGAAACATTAGTACATGTGTGATATGTAGACAAACAAGAAGTCCCTAGTATGCCTCTTAAACTAGCTTGTTGATTAATGGATGATTAGTTTCATAATCATGAACATTGGATGTTATTAATAACAAGGTTATGTCATTGTGTGAATGATATAATGGACACACCCAATTAAGCATAGCATAAAGATCTCGTCATTAAGTTATTTGCTATAAGCTTTCGATACATAGTTACCTAGTCCTTATGACCATGAGATCATGTAAATCACTTATACCGGAAAGGTACTTTGATTACACCCAACACCACTGCGTAAATGGGTGGCTATAAAGGTGGGATTAAGTATCCGGAAAGTATGAGTTGAGGCATATGGATCAACAGTGGGATTTGTCCATCCCGATGACGGATAGATATACTCTGGGCCCTCTCGGTGGAATGGCGTCTAATGTCTTGCAAGCATATGAATGAGTTCATAAGTGACCACATACCTCGGTACGAGTATAGAGTACTTGTCGGGAGACGAGGTTGAACCAGGTATAGAGTGATACCGAAGATCAAACCTCGGACAAGTAAAATATCGCGAGACAAAGGGAATTAGTAATATATGTGTATGGTTCATTCGATCACTAAAGTCATCGTTGAATATGTGGGAGCCATTATGGATCTCCCGTATCCCGCTATTGGTTATTGGTCGGAGTGAGTACTCAAGCATGTCCGCATAGTTCTCGAACCGTAGGGTGACACATTTAAAGTTGGATGTTGAAATGGTAGCACTTGAATTATGGAATGGAGTTCGAATATTTGTTCTGAGTCCCGATGAGATCCCAGACATCACGAGGAGTTCCGGAATGGTCCGGAGAATAAGATTCATATATAGGATGTCATTTTATGTGAAATAAAATGTCGCGGAAGGTTCTATGGAAGGTTCTAGAAGGTTCTAGAAAAGTCCGGAAGAAACCACCAAGGAAGGTGGAGTCCACAAGGGACTCCACCTCCATGGCCGGCCAGCCCTAGTGGGGGTGGAGTCCCAAGTGGACTCCACCATAGGGGGCCGGCCACCCCCACATGGGAGGTGGGAATCCCACCTTTGGGTGGGAGTCCTAGTTTGGCTAGGTTTCCCCTCCTATGGAAGGTTTTGGTTTTCGGTCTTATTCAAGACTTGGACACCAACACTTGGGATCCACCTATATAATGAGGGGCCAAGGGAGGGGGCCGGCCACCCCAAGACCACAAGCTGGCCGCCCCCCATAGAGTGGCCGGCCACCCCCTCCCAAACCCTAGCTTTGCTCCTCCACTCCATATTGCCCGCGTAGCTTAGCGAAGCTCCGCCGGACTTCTACACCGCCACCGACACCACGCCGTCGTGCTGTCGGATTCAAGAGGAGCTACTACTTCCGCTGCCCGCTGGAACGGGAGGTGGACGTCGTCTTCATCAACAACCGAACGTGTGACCGAGCACGGAGGTGCTGCCCGGTTCGTGGCGCCGAACCGATCGTGATCAAGATCTTCTACGCGCTTTTGCAAGCGGCAAGTGATCGTCTACCGCAGCAACAAGAGCCTCATCTTGTAGGCTTTGGAATCTCTTCAAGGGTGAGACTCGATACCCCCTCGTTGCTACCGTCTTCTAGATTGCATCTTGGCTTGGATTGCGTGTTCGCCGTAGGAAAATTTTTGTTTTCTATGCAACGTTATCCTTCAGTGGTATCAGAGCCGTGTCTATGCATAGATGGTTGCACGAGTAGAACACAATGGTTTTGTGGGCGTTGATGCTCTTGTTATCTTTAGTTTGAGTACTTTGCATCTTTGTGGCATAGTGGGATGAAGCGGCTCGGACTAACTTTACATGACCGCGTTCATGAGACTTGTTCCTCGTTCGACATGCAACTTGTATTGCATAAGAGGCTTTATGGTGTCTGTCTCTCCTACTATAGTGAAGATTCAATTTACTCTTCTATTGACAACATTAGTATCACCATTGTGGTTCATGTTCGTAGGTAGATTAGATCTCTCTCGAAAACCCTAAACCACGTAAAATATGCAAACCAAATTAGAGACGTCTAACTTGTTTTTGCAGGGTTTGGTGATGTGATATGGCCATAATGTGATGATAAATATGTATGAGATGATCATTATTGTATTGTGGCAACCGGCAGGAGCCTTATGGTTGTCTTTAAATTTCATGTTGAGTAGTATTTCAAAGTAGTTGTAATAGTTGCTACATGAGGTGAACAACCATGAAGACGGCGCCATGAACCTTGACGCTACGCCGACGATGATGGAGATCATGCCCGAAGATGATGGAGATCATGTCCATGCTTTGGAGATGAAGATCAAAGGCGCAAAGACAAAAGGGCCATATCATATCACATATGAACTGCATGTGATGTTAATCCTTTTATGCATCTTATTTTGCTTAGATCGCGACGGTAGCATTATAAGATGATCCCTCACATTAATATCAAGATAATAAAGTGTTCTTCCCTCGTATGCACCGTTGTAACAGTCATTGCTTCGAAGCATCTCGTGATGATCGGATGTGATAGATTCAACGATTCACATACAATGGGTGTAAGCCATGTGGCACACGCGGAATACTTGGGTTTGCTTGACGAGCCTAGCATGTATAGACATGGCCTCGGGACAACGGAAACCGAAAGGTTGAACACGAGTCATATGGATGATATGATCAACATGTTGATGTTCACCATTGAAGCTACATCATCTCACGTGATGATCGGTTTTGGTGTAGTGGATTTGGATCGTGTACCACTTAACAACTATGAGGGATGTTGTATTAAGTGGGAGTTCATTAGTAATTAGATTAAAACATGAACTAATTATCATAAACATAGTCTGAGTAGTATTTTGAATTAATTTTGTAGTATTGGCATCCGTTTTCTACCATGCGCTAGTCTTGTTATTGAGATAGAAATACTGTTAAAATCTGACAAGTAACTTTACGGATTGGTACCGTATTGTTAAAGAATCAAGAATTGATTAAGTCCTATTGCAAACTTTTAGTAAACCCCACATTGTTGATTCAAAGAGCTAAGGTTTCAATTAGTACCTAAAGTTATCTTGTCTCCGTCAAACTTGAAGTTCAAATTTGTTTGAAAAGTAAGGAGCTGAAAAATTTAGTTTTCAGGAATAATCAAGGTATGAGATATATGTGATATCTAAGACCTTATTGCAAGATGATAGAATATAAATTTGGTGAGACTACATAAACTCATAAGTTTTATGAGAATGTATGAAGGTTGAAGACGCCAGGCGTCACAATCCTCCAACTATTGGGGCACTAATAATATTCGCATATCCATGAAGTTATCATCCTTAGTAAGCACCGTTGCTAAGACTCGTCGTATCGAAGCATCGTGATGATCGGGTGTTATAGATTCTACGTGTGCTTACAACGGGTGCAAACCAGATTTGCACATGCGAATACTAAGGTTAAACTTTATGAGCCTAGCATGTACAGACATGGTCTCAAAAAGTTGTCATGAATTGATGGATAAAAATATGAGTGAAATTGTTCATATTACAAAGTTACTAATAAGTGAAATCTAGAACACTTGTCATATGATGATCAACTTCAAAGTAAGAACCTCAAGGTTATTGGTATTTGACCAACAAACCTAGAAGTTATTGATGTTAAAGTGTTTTTCTGAATAATGAGGAAAGCTAAAAGAGAAACTGCAAAAGATATTTTGGCAAAAAGAAAGAAAAGACTAGAAAGTCTAGCTCAGGTGTATATAAATAATATACATGTTATGGTTGTATTCCTAGTTAGGTCACACAATGAAATTCTTGGGTATTTGTACCATATTGGTTGGTATGAAGTGTCATACAAAACAACGCAATACAAGAATACAATGGCCTAAGTGACTGACAAGGAATATGATAAGAATGCACGTCTGGAACAAAAATAAAGTGTTATTATGTTTGTCGTTGGCATTCTATCTAGCCCTTAGAATTTATAATAAAGAACTTAATAATTGTTATTTTGCTCTGGTCAAATGAAAACAATGAGTTGTTCAAATTATGACATTACTCCATGTACGATGGATAAGTTATTATAAATCTTAATGGTGAAACACACATACATAACACTGACGCTAAAATGCCATAAGGCAAATGATTTGAATTCCACTTATTTGTGGAACCGCCATTTAGGTCATGTTAGAAAGGAACGCATGAAGGAACTCCATGCAAATGGATTTTTGGAGTCATTTGATTTTTGAATCGTTTGGCGCTTGCAAATCTTTTCTAAAGAGAATGATTAAAATACCGTTTCATAGGCCAAAAGTTGAACGGGCAACTAACTTAGTGGAAAAATACATGATGATGTATGTGGTTCACTGGGCATGGTTGTGTGCGGGAGATTCTTCTACTTCATGAAAACTTTCAACAATGAATTGAGTATATATATGTGGATATATTCAATAAGGAAGAAGTTTGAAACATTTGAATGGATTCAAATAAATTTCAGCATGAATTGGAAATCATCGTAATAGAAAAGTCAAATATCTATGATTGAATCATGGTGGAAATATTTGAATTACGAGTTTTAGCGAACATCTAAAAGAGTTATGAAATTGTTCTACAACTCACATTTCTTAGAGTATCATAATGATGATATAGTATCCGAGATATGTATCCAAGCCTTGTTGGATTAATGATGAGATAAAATATTATGACGCCATTATATTTTTGTGGATTATGCTTTAGTGACTACCGCTTTTACACTGAATAGAGCATCATCATGATCCGTAGAAATGACACCATACTAGTTATGGCATGGGTATAAACCCTAATAGTCCTTTCTTTAAATTTTGGTCTAAAAGTTAACAACCAGAATCGGATGAATGTCTTTGTTGGTTATCCCAGAGAATTGATTGGGAATTCTTCTCACTATGGAGACAAAGACAAAAGTGTTTGTCAATGTTTCTTATTTCCAAGAAATTGTTTCTAGTGAAGTATTTGAGTGGGAGGACAATATAATTTGATAAAGTTTATGAACCTGAGCATAATGATCAGAGTAGCGCAGCATCGGAATTGGTTTCAGAAGCGGCCACGACGATCATGGCTCCCATGACTACAAAAGTGTTTTAGCCATGGAGATCGAAGTACATATTGAACCTTGTAGGTATGGTTTACTTTGTGATCAAATAAATGATTTGTGGACAAAGGATTGATTTTGAACAATGATAAACCAACTACAAACAAAGAAGTTATGATGGGCCCTGACTCCGTTAAAATGGCTATACGCCATGAAATCCAAGATAGATAAATACTTTTTGTTGAAAGTAAATGGATCTATTAAATTGATGGACTTGGATGGAATATCCTTAAAAGAAGCTCGACTTGTCGAAAAATTGTTTACGACAAAGTTCAAAGAGTTGACTACGATAAGATTAGATCTTCCGTAGTAATGCTTATAGTCTATGTGGATTATTCTAGTAATCACTACATATTTCTTTTATGAGATATGTTAGTAGGATGGCAAAATACGCTAGTTAACAGAAGTGTGTATTAAAGGTGTATACTAGATACAACCAAGAGTTTTGCTGATCCATGGAATACTAGATAGGTATACAAACTTCAATTGGATGAAGTGAGTATCGCGGAGTTTGAATCTTCACCAGATGAAATAGTCAAAGAGTTTTTGATTTCATCAGAAATGATGAAGAGGCTTGCATTTGCAAGAAATTAAGTGAGCGCTTAAGACACATTTATAATACTTTATGTAGGTGACATATAGTTGGTTATAAATGATGTAATTATATACTTGATTAAAAGGATATGGACTGAAACAAATTTAGTGTCAAGATCTATGAAGATAGATTGAAACACATAAATAAGTTTAAGTCAAAGTACATATGATGGATATTGAAGTAGTTCAATATAGAAATATTAAGAAAATGTTCTTGTCATGTGAAGGTTTAACAAGACTTGAGTGTATCTGACACTCGATGAGTAAAAACACATGAGTGATTTTAGATCACTTAATAAAATGTACACAATCGTATATCATGTGCTATAAAGTGTTATGAGCATATACCGAATGATTCATATGATGATCATTGGATCGACAAGAAGAATATCCTTGAGTACTTTAGAAGACTAAGGATATATATATATATTTGTATGAAGAAATGACAAACAAATCACGTAAGGTGTTACAACCGATATTGGTTTTGTCACATATAAAATATAATTTCAATCTCAAATTAGACTAAGTGTTGTTTAAAAGGTAGCATAATGAGCTAGAAGTTGTCTATGCTAGATTTAGAAGAGTTCTAAATATTGTGACGGATTCTACAAAAGAAGGCAGAGTATGTCATTGTTTTTGACAATGACAAAGGATGTTAAGTCAAGAGGTTCTTTGAGAACATGGTGTAGTTCCGACGGAATCAGAACTTTGAAGCTATATTGTGTATGACAATATTAGTGACATATTTCAGACCATGGAATTAAGGTTCCACCAGAAAACCAAACATATTTAATGCCGACTCATTTGGAATGAGTGATGCGTTGAGACGCAAATGAATTACAAAATACATACGTTTCTGAGCGTGTCAGATCCGTTGACTAAAAACCTCTCCCGTGAGCAATACATGATAAAACACCGGAAGGCCAAGGTGTTATATCTTTACAAATGTAAACTAGATTATTGACTCTAGTGCAAGTGGGAGATCGAAGGAGATATGCCCTAGAGGCAATAATAAAGTGGTTATTATTTATATCTTTATGTTTATGATAAATGTTTATATATCATGCTAGAATTGTATTAACCGAAACATTAGTACATGTGTGATATGTAGACAAACAAGAAGTCCCTAGTATGCCTCTTAAACTAGCTTGTTGATTAATGGATGATTAGTTTCATAATCATGAACATTGGATGTTATTAATAACAAGGTTATGTCATTGTGTGAATGATATAATGGACACACCCAATTAAGCATAGCATAAAGATCTCGTCATTAAGTTATTTGCTATAAGCTTTCGATACATAGTTACCTAGTCCTTATGACCATGAGATCATGTAAATCACTTATACCGGAAAGGTACTTTGATTACACCAAACACCACTGCGTAAATGGGTGGCTATAAAGGTGGGATTAAGTATCCGGAAAGTATGAGTTGAGGCATATGGATCAACAGTGGGATTTGTCCATCCCGATGACGGATAGATATACTCTGGGCCCTCTCGGTGGAATGGCGTCTAATGTCTTGCAAGCATATGAATGAGTTCATAAGAGACCACATACCACGGTGCATTTAGTAAAGAGTACTTGTCATGAGACGAGGTTGATCTAGGTATAGAGTGATACCGAAGATCAAACCTCTGACAAGTAAAATATCGCGAGACAAAGGGAATTAGTAATATATGTGTATGGTTCATTCGATCACTAAAGTCATCGTTGAATATGTGGGAGCCATTATGGATCTCCAGATCCCGCTATTGGTTATTGGTCGGAGTGAGTACTCAACCATGTCCGCATAGTTCTCGAACCGTAGGGTGACACACTTAAAGTTGGATGTTGAAATGGTAGCACTTGAATTATGGAATGGAGTTCGAATATTTGTTCGGAGTCCCGGATGAGATCCCAGACATCACGAGGAGTTCCGGAATGGTCCGGAGAATAAGATTCATATATAGGATGTCATTTTATGTGAAATAAAATGTCGCGAACGGTTCTATGGAAGGTTCTAGAAGGTTCTAGAAAAGTCCGGAAGAAACCACCAAGGAAGGTGGAGTCCACAAGGGACTCCACCTCCATGGCCGGCCAGCCCTAGTGGGGGTGGAGTCCCAAGTGGACTCCACCATAGGGGGCCGGCCACCCGCGCGATGGGAGGTGGGATTCCCCCGTTTGGGTGGGAGTGGTAGTTGGGCTAGGTTTCCCCTCCTATGGAAGGTTTTGGTTTCGGTCTTATTCGAAGACTTGGACACCAACACTTGGGATCCCCCTTGATAATGAGGGGCCAAGGGAGGGGGCCTGCGACCCCAAGACCAGATGCTGGCCGCCCCCCTTGAGTGGCCGGCCACCCCCTCCCAAACCCTAGCTTTGCTCCTCCACTCCATATTGCCCGCGTAGCTTAGCGAAGCTCCGCCGGACTTCTACACCGCCACCGACACCACGCCGTCGTGCTGTCGGATTCAAGAGGAGCTACTACTTCCGCTGCCCGCTGGAACGGGGAGGTGGACGTCGTCTTCATCAACAACCGAACGTGTGACCGAGCACGGAGGTGCTGCCTGCTCGTGGCGCCGGAACCGATCGTGATCAAGATCTTCTACGCGCTTTGCAAGCGGCAAGTGATCGTCTACCGCAGTAACAAGAGCCTCATCTTGTAGGCTTTGGAATCTCTTCAAGGGTGAGACTCGATACCCCTCGTTGCTACCGTCTTCTAGATTGCATCTTGGCTTGGATTGCGTGTTCGCCGTAGGAAAATTTTTGTTTTCTATGCAACGTTATCCTTGAGGGTATCGTAGCCGTGTCTATGCATAGATGGTTGCACGAGTAGAACACAATGGTTTGTGGGCGTTGATGCTCTTGTTATCTTTAGTTTGAGTACTTTGCATCTTTATGGCATAGTGGGATGAAGCGGCTCGGACTAACTTTACATGACCGCGTTCATGAGACTTGTTCCTCGTTCGACATGCAACTTGTATTGCATAAGAGGCTTTATGGTGTCTTGTCTCTCCTACTATAGTAAAGATTCAATTTACTCTTCTATTGAAAACATTAGTATCAACGTTGTGGTTCATGTTCGTAGGTAGATTAGATCTCTCTCGAAAACCCTAAACCACGTAAAATATGCAAACCAAATTAGAGACGCCTAACTTGTTTTTGCAGGGTTTGGTGATGTGATATGGCCATAATGTGATGATGAATATGTATGAGATGATCATTATTGTATTGTGGCAACCGGCAGGAGCCTTATGGTTGTCTTTAAATTTCATGTTGAGTAGTATTTCAAAGTAGTTGTAATAGTTGCTACATGGAGGACAATCATGAAGACGGCGCCATTGACCTTGACGCTACGCCGATGATGATGGAGATCATGCCCGAAGATGATGGAGATCATATCCGTGCTTTGGAGATGAAGATCAAAGGCGCAAGAACAAAAGGGCCATATCATATCACATATGAACTGCATGTGATGTTAATCCTTTTTATGCATCTTATTTTGCTTAGATCGCGACGGTAGCATTATAAGATGATCCCTCACTAAAATCTCAAGATAATAAAGTGTTCATCCTTAGTAGCACCGTTGCCAAGTCTTGTCGTTTCAAGCACCTCGTGATGATCGGGTGTGATAGATTCAATAAGTACATATGACGGGTGCAAGACAGTTTTGCACATGCGGATACTAAGGTGGCCTTGACGAGCCTAGCATGTACAGACATGGTCTCGAACACGTGATACCGAAAGGTAGAGCATGAATCATATGGTTGATATGATGAACACTTTGAGTGTTCGCCATTGAAATCACACCTTTTCTCGTGATGATCGGGTTTAGGTGCGGTGGATTTGGTTCGTGTGATCACTAAGACAATGCGAGGGATATTGTTTTGAGTGGGAGTTCACTTAGGTTTTTAATTATGTTGAATTAAAATTTGAACTCAATTTGTCATAAACTTAGTCTAAACTATTGCAAATATATGTTGTAGAGATGGCGTCCCCAATCAATTTTAATCAGTTCCTAGAGAAAGAGAAACTTAAGAGCAACGGTAGCAACTTCACCGATCGGTTCCGTCATGTGAGGATCTTCCTCTCTCGGCGGAAATCTGCAATTTGTGCTTGATGCACCGCTAGGTGACCCTCCTGCAGAAGATGAATCCGATGAAGTAAAAGCTGTTTACGCGACTCGGAAAACTCGGTACTCTCAAGTTCGGTGTGCCATCCTCGTGCGCCTGAATCCGATCTTCAAAAACGTTTTGAGCACCATGATCCTCATGAGTTGATGAATGAGCTGAAAGCTATATTCGAGACTCATGCGGCCGTGGAATGCTATGAAGCATCGAAACATTTCTTCACTTGTATGATGGAAGAAGGCAGCTCCGTTAGTGAGCACATGCTCGCCATGACCGGGCATGCGAAGAAACTCATGACTTGGGAATAGTGATTCCTAACGGGACCGGGATTAATCGTGTCCTTCAATCATCGCCACCAAGTTACAAGAACTTTGTGATGAACTACAATATGCGTAACATGAACAAGGAGTTACCCGAACTCTTTGGCATGCTAAAAGCTGCCGAGATTGAGATCAAGAAAGAGCACCAAGTGTTGATGGTCAACAAGACCACCAGCTTTCAAGAAACAATGGCAAGTCTAAGGGAAAATTCAAGAAGGGTGGCAAGAAAGCTGCCACGCTCCTATGAAACCTAAGAACGGCCCTAAGCCCGATGCTGAGTGCTATTACCGCAAGGAGAAGGGACACCGGAAGCGTAATTGCTCCAAGTATCTCGGCTGATCTCAAGAGCGGCCTTGTCAAGAAGAAGAAAGAAGGTATATTTGATATACATGTTATAGATGTTCATTTCACCGGTTCTCGTTCTAGTACACTGGGTATTTGATACCGGTTCGGTTGCTCATATTTGTAACTCAAACAGAACTAAAGAATAAACGACAACCGCCGAAAGATGAAGTGACGATGCGCGTTGGAAACGGATCCAAGGTCAATGTGATCGCAGTCGGCACACTTCCTCTACATCTACCTTCGGATTAGTTTTAAGCCTAAATAATTGCTATTATGTACCTGCGTTGAGCATGAACATTATATCTGGATCTTGTTAATGCAAGACGGTTATTCATTCAAGTCTCGAGAATAATGGTTGTTCTATTTTTATGCATAATATCTTTTATGGTCGAGCACCACAAAAGAATGGCTTATTTCTATTAGATCTCGATAGTAGTGATACGCATATACATAACATTGATGCTAAGCGAATTAAACTTAATGATAATTCTACTTATATGTGGCACTCGCTGCCTTGGTCATATTGGAGTGAAACGCATGAAGAAACTCCATACCGATGGATTACTTGAATCACTTGACTTTGAGTCACTTGATAAATGCGAAGCATGTCTAATGGGTAAAATGACAAAGACTCCATTTTCTCAGTATGATGGAGCGAGCTACCGACTTATTGGAAATCATACATACGTATGTATGTGGACCAATGAGCGTAGCATCGCGCGGTGGTTATCGTTATGTTCTAACCTTCACAGATGATCTCGAGTAGATATGGGTATATCTATTTCATGAAACATAAATCCGAAACTTTCGAGAAGTTTAAGGAATTTCAAAGTGAAGTAGAAAATCAACGTAACAAGAAGATCAAATTTCTACGATCTGATCGTGGAGGTGAATATCTAAGTTATGAGTTTGGCATGCATTTAAAGAAATGCGGAATACTTTCACAATTGACACCGCCGGAACACCTCAACGAAACGGTGTGTCCGAACGTCGTAATCGAACTCTCTTAGATATGGTTCGTAGTATGATGTCTCTTACCGATTTGCCGTTATCATTTTGGAGTTATGCATTAGAGACAGCCGCATTCACTTTAAATAGAGCACCATCAAAATCCGTAGAAACGACACCGTATGAATTATGGTTTAATAAGAAACCTAAGCTGTCGTTCCCGAAAGTTTGGGGTTGCGAAGCCTATGTAAAGAAGTTACAAACCGGACAAGCTAGAACCCAAAGCGGAGAAATGCGTCTTCATAGGATACCCTAAGGAAACTATAGGGTACACTTTCTATCACAGATCCGAAGGCAAAATATTTGTTGCTAAGAACGGAACCTTTCTTGAGAAAGAATTTCTCACTAAAGAAGTGACTGGAAGAAAAGTAGAACTCGATGAGATTGATGAATCTATACTCGTTGATCAGAGTAGCGCAGCATCGAAGTTGTACTGCATCGCCTACACCGGCAACAAGAGGAAGCTAATGATAATGATCATGAAACTTCGAACGAGGAAACTACCGAACCTCGCAGATCGACAAGGGAACGTGCCACTCCCGATTGGTATGATCCTTGTCTAAATGTCATGATTGTGGATAACAATGATGAGGACCCCCGCGACGTATGAAGAAGCGATGATGAGCCCAGATTCCAACAAATGGCAAGAAGCCATGAAATCCGAAATGGGATCCATGTATGATAACAAAGTATGGACTTTGGTAGACTTACCTGATAGCCGTAAGGCTGTCGAGAATAAATGGATCTTCAAGAGAAAAACAGATGCTGATGGTAATATTATCATGTCTATAAAGCTCGACTTGTCGCAAAGGGTTTCCGACAAATTCAAGGAGTTGACTACGATGAGACATTCTCACCTGTAGCGAAGCTAAAATCATGAGGATTTTGTTAGCAATAGCTGCATTTTTCGATTATGAGATTTGGCAGATGGATGTCAAAACGGCGTTCCTTAATGGAGACATTGAGGAAGAGTTGTATATGGTACAACCCAAAGGTTTTGTCGATCCTAAAAATGCCGACAAAGTATGCAAACTTCAGCGTTCAATCTATGGACTAAAGCAAGCATCAAGAAGTTGGAACCGACGATTTGATAAGGTGATCAAAGACTTCGGGTTTATACAAAGGTCATGGAGAGGCCTGTATTTACAAGAAAGTGAGTGGGAGCTCAGTAGCATTCCCGATATTATATGTAGATGACATATTATTGATCGGGAATGATATAGAACTATTAAGCAAGTTGTTAAGGGTTATTTGAATAATAGTTTTTCAATGAAAGACCTTGGTGAAGCATCGTATATATTAGGCATCAAGATTTATAGAGATAGATCAAGACGCCTAATAGGGCTATCACAGAGTACATATCTGGACAAGATTCTAAAGAAGTTTAGAATGGACGAAAGTAAGAAAGGGTTCTTACCTATGTTACCAGGCAAGGTATTGAGTAAAAATCAAGGACCGGCTACGGCAGAAGAAAGAGAAAGGATGTGTAACATCCCCTATGCCTCGGCAAAGAGGATCTATCATGTATGCCATGCTATGTACTAGACCGGATATAGCACATGGCCGTTAGTTTGACTAGCGTGATATCAAAGTGATCCAAAGAATGGAACACTGGACAGCGGTCAAGAATATCCCGAAGTACTTGAAAAGAACTAAGGATATGTTTCTTTGTTATGGAGGTGACCAAGAGCTCGTTGTAAACGGTTACACCGATGCAAGTTGGAACACCGATCCCGATGACTCTAAGTCACAATCTGGGTATGTGTTTATATTGAATGGTGCCGCAAAGTCGGGCAAGCTCGAAGCAAAGGCACGATGGCGAAGTCTTCAACAGAATCAGAGTACATAGCGGCTTCAGAGGCTTCATCAGAAGCGGTATGGATGAAGAGGTTCATTGTAGAGCTCGGTATGGTTCCTAGTGCATTGGACCCATTAATCATTTACTGTGATAACATGGGTGCCATCGCCAATGCACAAGAGCCAAGGTCACACAAGAGGCTAAAGCATATCAAGCTGCGTTACCACTCGATTCGCGAGTACATCGAAGATGGAGAAGTAAAGATTTGCAAAGTACACACTGATCTGAATGTAGCAGATCCGTTGACTAAAGCTCTCCCTAGGGCAAAGCATGACCAACACCAGAATGCCATGGGTGTTAGGTATATTACAATGTAATCTAGATTATTGACTCTAGTGCAAGTGGGAGATCAAGGAGATATGCCCTAGAGGCAATAATAAAGTGGTTATTATTTATATCTTTATGTTTATGATAAATGTTTATATATCATGCTAGAATTGTATTAATCGAAACATTAGTACATGTGTGATATGTAGACAAACAAGAAGTCCCTAGTATGCCTCTTAAACTAGCTTGTTGATTAATGGATGATTAGTTTCATAATCATGAACATTGGATGTTATTAATAACAAGGTTATGTCATTGTGTGAATGATATAATGGACACACCCAATTAAGCGTAGCATAAGATCTCGTCATTAAGTTATTTGCTATAAGCTTTCGATACATAGTTACCTAGTCCTTATGACCATGAGATCATGTAAATCACTTATACCGGAAAGGTACTTTGATTACACCAAACACCACTGCGTAAATGGGTGGCTATAAAGGTGGGATTAAGTATCCGGAAAGTATGAGTTGAGGCATATGGATCAACAGTGGGATTTGTCCATCCCGATGACGGATAGATATACTCTGGGCCCTCTCGGTGGAATGTCGTCTAATGTCTTGCAAGCATATGAATGAGTTCATAAGAGACCACATACCACGGTACGAGTAAAGAGTACTTGTCAGGAGACGAGGTTGAACAAGGTATAGAGTGATACCGAAGATCAAACCTCGGACAAGTAAAATATCGCGAGACAAAGGGAATTGGTAATATATGTGTATGGTTCATTCGATCACTAAAGTCATCGTTGAATATGTGGGAGCCATTATGGATCTCCAGATCCCGCTAGTGGTTCTTGGTCGGAGTGAGTCCTCAACCGTGTCGGCATAGTTCTCGCACCGGAGGGTGCCACACTTAAAGTTGGATGTTGAAATGGTAGCACTTGAATTATGGAATGGAGTTCGAATATTTGTTCGTGAGTCCCGATGAGATCCCGGACATCACGAGGAGTTCCGAATGGTCCGGAGAATAAGATTCATATATAGGATGTCATTTTATGTGAAATAAAATGTCGCGGAAGGTTCTATGGAAGGTTCTAGAAGGTTCTAGAAAAGTCCGGAAGAAACCACCAAGGAAGGTGGAGTCCACAAGGGACTCCACCTCCATGGCCGGCCAGCCCTAGTGGGGGTGGAGTCCCAAGTGGACTCCACCATAGGGGGCCGGCCACCCCCCACATGGGAGGTGGGAATCCCACCTTTGGGTGGGAGTCCTAGTTGGGCTAGGTTTCCCCCCTCCTATGGAAGGTTTTGGTTTCGGGTCTTATTCGAAGACTTGGACACCAACACTTGGGATCCACCTATATAATGAGGGGCCAAGGGAGGGGGCCGGCCACCCCAAGACCATAAGCTGGCCGCCCCCCTTGAGTGGCCGGCCACCCCCTCCCAAACCCTAGCTTTGCTCCTCCACTCCATATTGCCCGCGTAGCTTAGCGAAGCTCCGCCGGACTTCTACACCGCCACCGACACCACGCCGTCGTGCTGTCGGATTCAAGAGGAGCTACTACTTCCGCTGCCCGCTGGAACGGGGAGGTGGACGTCGTCTTCATCAACAACCGAACGTGTGACCGAGTACGGAGGTGCTGCCCGTTCGTGGCGCCGGAACCGATCGTGATCAAGATCTTCTACGCGCTTGCAAGCGGCAAGTGATCGTTCACCGCAGCAACAAGAGCCTCATCTTGTAGGCTTTGGAATCTCTTCAAGGGTGAGACTCGATACCCCCTCGTTGCTACCGTCTTCTAGATTGCATCTTGGCTTGGATTGCGTGTTCGCCGTAGGAAAATTTTTGTTTTCTATGCAACGTTCTCCTACAGTGGTATCAGAGCCAGGTTGTATTGCATAAGAGGCTTTGCGTAGCATAAGATCTCGTCATTAAGTTATTTGCTATAAGCTTTCGATACATAGTTACCTAGTCCTTATGACCATGAGATCATGTAAATCACTTATACCGGAAAGGTACTTTGATTACACCAAACACCACTGCGTAAATGGGTGGCTATAAAGGTGGGATTAAGTATCCGGAAAGTATGAGTTGAGGCATATGGATCAACAGTGGGATTTGTCCATCCCGATGACGGATAGATATACTCTGGGCCCTCTCGGTGGAATGTCGTCTAATGTCTTGCAAGCATATGAATGAGTTCATAAGAGACCACATACCACGGTACGAGTAAAGAGTACTTGTCAGGAGACGAGGTTGAACAAGGTATAGAGTGATACCGAAGATCAAACCTCGGACAAGTAAAATATCGCGAGACAAAGGGAATTAGTAATATATGTGTATGGTTCATTCGATCACTAAAGTCATCGTTGAATATGTGGGAGCCATTATGGATCTCCAGATCCCGCTATTGGTTATTGGTCGGAGTGAGTACTCAACCATGTCCGCATAGTTCTCGAACCGTAGGGTGACACACTTAAAGTAAGAACCTCAAGGTTATTGGTATTTGACCAACAAACCTAGAAGTTATTGATGTTAAAGTGTTTTTCTGAATAATGAGGAAAGCTAAAAGAGAAACTGCAAAAGATATTTTGGCAAAAAGAAAGAAAAGACTAGAAAGTCTAGCTCAGGTGTATATAAATAATATACATGTTATGGTTGTATTCCTAGTTAGGTCACACAATGAAATTCTTGGGTATTTGTACCATATTGGTTGGTATGAAGTGTCATACAAAACAACGCAATACAAGAATACAATGGCCTAAGTGACTGACAAGGAATATGATAAGAATGCACGTCTGGAACAAAAATAAAGTGTTATTATGTTTGTCGTTGGCATTCTATCTAGCCCTTAGAATTTATAATAAAGAACTTAATAATTGTTATTTTGCTCTGGTCAAATGAAAACAATGAGTTGTTCAAATTATGACATTACTCCATGTACGATGGATAAGTTATTATAAATCTTAATGGTGAAACACACATACATAACACTGACGCTAAAATGCCATAAGGCAAATGATTTGAATTCCACTTATTTGTGGAACCGCCATTTAGGTCATGTTAGAAAGGAACGCATGAAGGAACTCCATGCAAATGGATTTTTGGAGTCATTTGATTTTTGAATCGTTTGGCGCTTGCAAATCTTTTCTAAAGAGAATGATTAAAATACCGTTCATAGGCCAAAAGTTGAACGGGCAACTAACTTAGTGGAAAAATACATGATGATGTATGTGGTTCACTGGGCATGGTTGTGTGCGGGAGATTCTTCTACTTCATGAAAACTTTCAACAATGAATTGAGTATATATATGTGGAAGAAGTTTGAAACATTTGAATGGATTCAAATAAATTTCAGCATGAATTGGAAATCATCGTAATAGAAAAGTCAAATATCTATGATTGAATCATGGTGGAAATATTTGAATTACGAGTTTTAGCGAACATCTAAAAGAGTTATGAAATTGTTCTACAACTCACATTTCTTAGAGTATCATAATGATGATATAGTATCCGAGATATGTATCCAAGCCTTGTTGGATTAATGATGAGATAAAATATTATGACGCCATTATATTTTTGTGGATTATGCTTTAGTGACTACCGCTTTTACACTGAATAGAGCATCATCATGATCCGTAGAAATGACACCATACTAGTTATGGCATGGGTATAAACCCTAATAGTCCTTTCTTTAAATTTTGGTCTAAAAGTTAACAACCAGAATCGGATGAATGTCTTTGTTGGTTATCCCAGAGAATTGATTGGGAATTCTTCTCACTATGGAGACAAAGACAAAAGTGTTTGTCAATGTTTCTTATTTCCAAGAAATTGTTTCTAGTGAAGTATTTGAGTGGGAGGACAATATAATTTGATAAAGTTTATGAACCTGAGCATAATGATCAGAGTAGCGCAGCATCGGAATTGGTTTCAGAAGCGGCCACGACGATCATGGCTCCCATGACTACAAAAGTGTTTTAGCCATGGAGATCGAAGTACATATTGAACCTTGTAGGTATGGTTTACTTTGTGATCAAATAAATGATTTGTGGACAAAGGATTGATTTTGAACAATGATAAACCAACTACAAACAAAGAAGTTATGATGGGCCCTGACTCCGTTAAAATGGCTATACGCCATGAAATCCAAGATAGATAAATACTTTTTGTTGAAAGTAAATGGATCTATTAAATTGATGGACTTGGATGGAATATCCTTAAAAGAAGCTCGACTTGTCGAAAAATTGTTTACGACAAAGTTCAAAGAGTTGACTACGACAAGATTAGATCTTCCGTAGCAATGCTTAAAGTCTATATGGATTATTCTAGTAATCACTACATATTTCCTTTATGAAATATGTTAGTAGGATGGCAAAATACATTACTTATCAGAAGTATGTATTAAAGGTGTATACTAGATACAACCAAGAGTTTTGCTGATCCATGGAATACTAGATAGGTATACAAACTTCAATTGGATGAAGTGAGTATCGCGGAGTTTGAATCTTCACCAGATGAAATAGTCAAAGAGTTTTTGATTTCATCAGAAATGATGAAGAGGCTTGCATTTGCAAGAAATTAAGTGGGAGCGCTAAGACACATTTATAATACTTTATGTAGGTGACATATAGTTGGTTATAAATGATGTAATTATATACTTGATTAAAAGGATATGGACTGAAACAAATTTAGTGTCAAGATCTATGAAGATAGATTGAAACACATAAATAAGTTTAAGTCAAAGTACATATGATGGATATTGAAGTAGTTCAATATAGAAATATTAAGAAAATGTTCTTGTCATGTGAAGGTTTAACAAGACTTGAGTGTATCTGACACTCGATGAGTAAAAACACATGAGTGATTTTAGATCACGAATAAAATGTACACAATCAGATATCATGTGCTATAAAGTGTTATGAGCATATACCGTAATGATTCATATGATGATCATTGGACGACAGAAGAATATCCTTGAGTACTTTAGAAGACTAAGGATATATATATATATTTGTATGAAGAAATGACAAACAAATCGCTGTAAGGTGTTACACCGATATTGGTTTTGTCACATATAAAATATAATTTCAATCTCAAATTAGACTAAGTGTTGTTTAAAATGGTATCAGAGCCGTGTCTATGCATAGATGGTTGCACGAGTAGAACACAATGGTTTGTGGGCGTTGATGCTCTTGTTATCTTTAGTTTGAGTACTTTGCATCTTTGTGGCATAGTGGGATGAAGCGGCTCGGACTAACTTTACATGACCGCGTTCATGAGACTTGTTCCTCGTTCAACATGCAACTTGTATTGCATAAGAGGCTTTGCGGGTGTCTGTCTCTCCAGCTATAGTGAAGATTCAATTTACTCTTCTATTGACAACACTAGTATCACCGTTGTGGTTCATGTTCGTAGGTAGATTAGATCTTACTCGAAAACCCTAAACCACGTAAAATATGCAAACCAAATTAGAGACGTCTAACTTGTTTTTGCAGGGTTTGGTGATGTGATATGGCCATAATGTGATGATGAATATGTATGAGATGATCATTATTGTATTGTGGCAACCGGCAGGAGCCTTATGGTTGTCTTTAAATTTCATGTTGAGTAGTATTTCAAAGTAGTTGTAATAGTTGCTACATGAGGTGAACAACCATGAAGACGGCGCCATGAACCTTGACGCTACGCCGACGATGATGGAGATCATGCCCGAAGATGATGGAGATCATGTCCGTGCTTTGGAGATGAAGATCAAAGGCGCAAAGACAAAAGGGCCATATCATATCACATATGAACTGCATGTGATGTTAATCCTTTTATGCATCTTATTTTGCTTAGATCGCGACGGTAGCATTATAAGATGATCCCTCACATTAATATCAAGATAATAAAGTGTTCTCCCCTCGTATGCACCGTTGTAACAGTTCGTCATTTCGAAGCATCTCGTGATGATCGGATGTGATAGATTCAACGTTCACATACAACGGGTGTAAGCCATGTTGCACACGGAATACTTGGGTTTGCTTGACGAGCCTAGCATGTACAGACATGGCCTCGGGACAACGGAAACCGAAAGGTTGAACACGAGTCATATGGATGATATGATCAACATGTTGATGTTCACCATTGAAGCTACATCATCTCACGTGATGATCGGTTTTGGTGTAGTGGATTTGGATCGTGTATCACTTAACAACTATGAGGGATGTTGTATTAAGTGGGAGTTCATTAGTAATTAGATTAAAACATAAACTAATTATCATAAACATAGTCTGAGTAGTATTTTGAATTAATTTTGTAGTATTGGCATCCGTTTACTACTATGCGCTAGTCTTGTAATTGAGATAGAAATACTGTTAAAATCTGATAAGAAACTTTACGATTGGTACCGTATTGTTAAAGAATCAAGAATTGATTAAGTCCTATTGCAAACTTTTAGTAAACCTCACATTGTTGATTCAAAGAGCTATGATTTCAATTAGTACCTAAAGTTATCAGAGCCGTGTCTATGCATAGATGGTTGCACGAGTAGAACACAATGGTTTGTGGGCGTTGATGCTCTTGTTATCTTTAGTTTGAGTACTTTGCATCTTTATGGCATAGTGGGATGAAGCGGCTCGGACTAACTTTACATGACCGCGTTCATGAGACTTGTTCCTCGTTCGACATGCAACTTGTATTGCATAAGAGGCTTTGCGGGTGTCTGTCTCTCCTACTATAGTAAAGATTCAATTTACTCTTCTATTGAAAACATTAGTATCAACGTTGTGGTTCATGTTCGTAGGTAGATTAGATCTCTCTCGAAACCCTAAACCACGTAAAATATGCAAACCAAATTAGAGACGTCTAACTTGTTTTTGCAGTGGTTTGGTGATGTGATATGGCCATAATGTGATGATGAATATGTATGAGATGATCATTATTGTATTGTGGCAACCGGCAGGAGCCTTATGGTTGTCTTTAAATTTCATGTTGAGTAGTATTTCAAAGTAGTTGTAATAGTTGCTACATGGAGGACAATCATGAAGACGGCGCCATTGACCTTGACGCTACGCCGACGATGATGGAGATCATGCCCGAAGATGATGGAGATCATATCCGTGCTTTGGAGATGAAGATCAAAGGCGCAAGAACAAAAGGGCCATATCATATCACATATGAACCGCATGTGATGTTAATCCTTTTTATGCATCTTATTTTGCTTAGATCGCGACGGTAGCATTATAAGATGATCCCTCACTAAAATCTCAAGATAATAAAGTGTTCATCCTTAGTAGCACCGTTGCCAAGTCTTGTCGTTTCAAGCACCTCGTGATGATCGGGTGTGATAGATTCAATAAGTACATATGACGGGTGCAAGACAGCTTTGCACATGCGGATACTAAGGTGGCCTTGACGAGCCTAGCATGTACGTACATGGTCTCGGAACACGTGATACCGAAAGGTAGAGCATGAATCATATGGTTGATATGATGAACACTTTGAGTGTTCGCCATTGAAATCACACCTTTTCTCGTGATGATCGGGTTTAGGTGCGGTGGATTTGGTTCGTGTGATCACTAAGACAATGCGAGGGATATTGTTTTGAGTGGGAGTTCACTTAGGTTTTTAATTATGTTGAATTAAAATTTGAACTCAATTTGTCATAAACTTAGTCTAAACTATTGCAAATATATGTTGTAGAGATGGCGTCCCCAATCAATTTTAATCAGTTCCTAGAGAAAGAGAAACTTAAGAGCAACGGCAGCAACTTCACCGATCGGTTCCGTCATGTGAGGATCTTCCTCTCTCGCGGAAATCTGCAATTTGTGCTTGATGCACCGCTAGGTGACCCTCCCGCAGAAGATGAATCCGATGAAGTAAAAGCTGTTTACGCGACTCGGAAAACTCGGTACTCTCAAGTTCGGTGTGCCATCCCGTGCGATCTGGAATCCGATCTTCAAAAACGTTTTGAGCACCATGATCCTCATGAGTTGATGAATGAGCTGAAAGCTAAATTCGAGACTCATGCGGCCGTGGAAGGCTATGACGCCTCGAACCATTTCTTCAGCAGTATGATGGAAGTAGGCAGCTCCGTTAGTGAGCACATGCTCGCCATGACCGGGCATGCGAAGAAACTCGATGACTTGGGAATAGTGATTCCTAACAGATCGGGGATTAATCGTGTCCTTCAATCACCGCCACCAAGTTACAAGAACTTTGTGATGAACTACAATATGCAGAACATGAACAAGGAGTTACCTAAACTCTTTGGCATGCTAAAAGCTGCCGAGATTGAGATCAAGAAAGAGCACCAAGTGTTGATGGTCAACAAGACCACCAGCTTCAAGAAACAGGGCAAGTCTAAGGGAAAATTCAAGAAGGGTGGCAAGAAAGCTGCCACGCCTCCTATGAAACCTAAGAACGGCCCTAAGCCCGATGCCGAGTGCTATTACCGCAAGGAGAAGGGACACCGGAAGCGTAATTGCTCCAAGTATCTCGGCTGATCTGAAGAGCGGCCTTGTCAAGAAGAAGAAAGAAGGTATATTTGATATACATGTTATAGATGTTCATTTCACCGGTTCTCGTTCTAGTACCTGGTATTTGATACCGGTTCGGTTGCTCATATTTGTAACTCAAACAGGAACTAAAGAATAAACGACAACCGCTGAAAGATGAAGTGACGATGCGCGTTGGAAACGGATCCAAGGTCAATGTGATCGCAGTCGGCACACTTCCTCTACATCTACCTTCGGATTAGTTTTAAGCCTAAATAATTGCTATTATGTACCTGCGTTGAGCATGAACATTATATCTGGATCTTGTTTAATACAAGACGGTTATTCATTCAAGTCTGAGAATAATGGTTGTTCTATTTTTATGAATAATATCTTTTATGGTCGAGCACCACAAAAGAATGGCTTATTTCTATTAGATCTCGATAGTAGTGATACGCATATACATAACATTGATGCTAAGCGAATTAAACTTAATGATAATTCTACTTATATGTGGCACTGTCTGCCTTGGTCATATTGGAGTGAAACGCATGAAGAAACTCCATACTGATGGATTACTTGAATCACTTGACTTTGAGTCACTTGATAGATGCGAAGCATGTCTAATGGGTAAAATGACAAAGACTCCATTTTCTCGTATGATGGAGCGAGCCACCGACTTATTGGAAATCATACATACAGATGTATGTGGACCAATGAGCGTAGCATCGCGCGGTGGTTATCGTTATGTTCTAACCTTCACAGATGATCTGAGTAGATATGGGTATATCTATTTCATGAAACATAAATCCGAAACTTTCGAGAAGTTTAAGGAATTTCAAAGTGAAGTAGAAAATCAACGTAACAAGAAGATCAAATTTCTACGATCTGATCGTGGAGGTGAATATCTAAGTTATGAGTTTGGCATGCATTTAAAGAAATGCGGAATACTTTCACAATTGACACCGCCGGGAACACCTCAACGAAACGGTGTGTCCGAACGTCGTAATCGAACTCTCTTAGATATGGTTCGTAGTATGATGTCTCTTACTGATTTGCCGTTATCATTTTGGAGTTATGCATTAGAGACAGCCGCATTCACTTTAAATAGAGCACCATCAAAATCCGTAGAAACGACACCGTATGAATTATGGTTTAATAAGAAACCTAAGTCATCGTTCCTGAAAGTTTGGGGTTGCGAAGCCTATGTAAAGAAGTTACAACCGGACAAGCTAGAACCCAAAGCGGAGAAATGCGTCTTCATAGGATACCCTAAGGAAACTATAGGGTACACTTTCTATCACAGATTCGAAGGCAAAATATTTGTTGCTAAGAACGGAACCTTTCTTGAGAAAGAATTTCTCACTAAAGAAGTGACTGGAAGAAAAGTAGAACTCGATGAGATTGATGAATCTATACTCGTTGATCGTAGTAGCGCAGATGCGGAAGTTGTACCGTACACCGGCAACAGAGGAAGCTAATGATAATGATCATGAAACTTCGAACGAGGAAACCATCGAACCTCGCAGATCGACAAGGGAACGTGCCACTCCTGATTGGTATGATCCTTGTCTAAATGTCATGATTGTGGATAACAATGATGAGGACCCTGCGACGTATGAAGAAGCGATGATGAGCCCGTATTCCAACAAATGGCAAGAAGCCATGAAATCCGAAATGGGATCCATGTATGATAACAAAGTATGGACTTTGGTAGACTTACCCGATAGCCGTAAGGCTGTCGAGAATAAATGGATCTTCAAGAGAAAAACAGATGCCGATGGTAATATTACTGTCTATAAAGCTCGACTTGTCGCAAAGGGTTTCCGACAAATTCAAGGAGTTGACTACGATGAGACATTCTCACCTCGTAGCGAAGCTAAAATGTGAGGATTTTGTTAGCAATAGCTGCATTTTTCGATTATGAGATTTGGCGTATGGATGTCAAAACGGCGTTCCTTAATGGAGACATTGAGGAAGAGTTGTATATGGTACAACCCAAAGGTTTTGTCGATCCTAAAAATGCTGACAAAGTATGCAAACTTCAGCGTTCAATCTATGGACTAAAGCAAGCATCAAGAAGTTGGAACCGACGATTTGATAAGGTGATCAAAGACTTCGGGTTTATACAAAGGTCATGGAGAGGCCTCGTATTTACAAGAAAGTGAGTGGGAGCTCCGTAGCATTCCCGATATTATATGTAGATGACATATTATTGATCGGGAATGATATAGAACTATTAAGCAGTTGTTAAGGGTTATTTGAATAATAGTTTTTCAATGAAAGACCTTGGTGAAGCATCGTATATATTAGGCATCAAGATTTATAGAGATAGATCAAGACGCCTAATAGGGCTATCACAGAGTACATATCTGGACAAGATTCTAAAGAAGTTTAGAATGGACGAAAGTAAGAAAGGGTTCTTACCTATGTTACCAGGCAAGGTATTGAGTAAAAATCAAGGACCGGCTACGGCAGAAGAAAGAGAAAGGATGTGTAACATCCCCTATGCCTCGGCAGTAGGATCTATCATGTATGCCATGCTATGTACTAGACCGGATATAGCACATGCTGTTAGTTTGACTAGCAGATATCAAAGTGATCCAGAATGGAACACTGGACAGCGGTCAAGAATATCCCGAAGTACTTGAAAAGAACTAAGGATATGTTTCTTTGTTATGGAGGTGACCAAGAGCTCGTTGTAAACGGTTACACCGATGCAAGTTGGAACACCGATCCCGATGACTCTAAGTCACAATGCAGGTATGTGTTTATATTGAATGGTGCTGCGAGAAGCTGGGCAAGCTCGAAGCGTGCACGGTGGCGAAGTCTTCAACAGAATCGTAGTACATAGCGGCTTCGCAGGCTTCATCGTAAGCGGTATGGATGAAGAGGTTCATTGTAGAGCTCGGTGTGGTTCCTAGTGCATTGGACCCATTAATCATTTACTGTGATAACATGGGTGCCATCGCCAATGCACAAGAGCCAAGGTCACACAAGAGGCTAAAGCATATCAAGCTGCGTTACCACTCGATTCGCGAGTACATCGAAGATGGAGAAGTAAAGATTTGCAAAGTACACACTGATCCGAATGTAGCAGATCCGTTGACTAAAGCTCTCCCTAGGGCAAAGCATGACCAACACCGAATGCCATGGGTGTTAGGTATATTACAATGTAATCTAGATTATTGACTCTAGTGCAAGTGGGAGACTGAAGGAGATCTGCCCTAGAGGCAATAATAAAGTGGTTATTATTTATATCTTTATGTTTATGATAAATGTTTATATATCATGCTAGAATTGTATTAACCGAAACATTAGTACATGTGTGATATGTAGACAAACAAGAAGTCCCTAGTATGCCTCTTAAACTAGCTTGTTGATTAATGGATGATTAGTTTCATAATCATGAACATTGGATGTTATTAATAACAAGGTTATGTCATTGTGTGAATGATATAATGGACACACCCAATTAAGCGTAGCATAAGATCTCGTCATTAAGTTATTTGCTATAAGCTTTCGATACATAGTTACCTAGTCCTTATGACCATGAGATCATGTAAATCACTTATACCGGAAAGGTACTTTGATTACATCAAACGCCACTGCGTAAATGGGTGGTTATAAAGGTGGGATTAAGTATCCGGAAAGTATGAGTTGAGGCATATGGATCAACAGTGGGATTTGTCCATCCCGATGACGGATAGATATACTCTGGGCCCTCTCGGTGGAATGTCGTCTAATGTCTTGCAAGCATATGAATAAGTTCATAAGAGACCACATACCACGGTACGAGTAAAGAGTACTTGTCAAGAGACGAGGTTGAACAAGGTATAGAGTGATACCGAAGATCAAACCTCGGACAAGTAAAATATCGCGAGACAAAGGGAATTGGTAATATATGTGTATGGTTCATTCGATCACTAAAGTCATCGTTGAATATGTGGGAGCCATTATGGATCTCCCGTATCCCGCTATTGGTTATTGGTCGGAGTGAGTACTCAACCATGTCCGCATAGTTCTCGAACCGTAGGGTGACACACTTAAAGTTGGATGTTGAAATGGTAGCACTTGAAATATGGAATGGAGTTCGAATATTTGTTCGGAGTCCCGATGAGATCCGGACATCACGAGGATTTCCGTAATGGTCCTTATAATAAGATTCATATATAGGATGTCATTTTATGTGAAATAAAATGTCGCGGAAGGTTCTATGGAAGGTTCTAGAAGGTTCTAGAAAAGTCCGGAAGAAACCACCAAGGAAGGTGGAGTCCACAAGGGACTCCACCTCCATGGCCGGCCAGCCCTAGTGGGGGTGGAGTCCCAAGTGGACTCCACCATAGGGGGCCGGCCACCCCCACATGGGAGGTGGGAATCCCACCTTTGGGTGGGAGTCCTAGTTGGGCTAGGTTTCCCCCCTCCTATGGAAGGTTTTGGTTTCGGGTCTTATTCGAAGACTTGGACACCAACACTTGGGATCCACCTATATAATGAGGGGCCAAGGGAGGGGGCCGGCCACCCCAAGATCATAAGCTGGCCGCCCCCCTTGAGTGGCCGGCCACCCCCTCCCAAACCCTAGCTTTGCTCCTCCACTCCATATTGCCCGCGTAGCTTAGCGAAGCTCCGCCGGACTTCTACACCGCCACCGACACCACGCCGTCGTGCTGTCGGATTCAAGAGGAGCTACTACTTCCGCTGCCCGCTGGAACGGGGAGGTGGACGTCGTCTTCATCAACAACCGAACGTGTGACCGAGTACGGAGGTGCTGCCCGCTCGTGGCGCCGGAACCGATCGTGATCAAGATCTTCTACGCGCTTTTGCAAGCGGCAAGTGATCGTCTACCGCAGCAACAAGAGCCTCATCTTGTAGGCTTTGGAATCTCTTCAAGGGTGAGACTCGATACCCCCTCGTTGCTACCGTCTTCTAGATTGCATCTTGGCTTGGATTGCGTGTTCGCCGTAGGAAAATTTTTGTTTTCTATGCAACGTTATCCTACAATGGTATCGTAGCCGTGTCTATGCATAGATGGTTGCACGAGTAGAACACAATGGTTTGTGGGCGTTGATGCTCTTGTTATTTTTAGTTTGAGTACTTTGCATCTTTATGGCATAGTGGGATGAAGCGGCTCGGACTAACTTTACATGACCGCGTTCATGAGACTTGTTCCTCGTTCGACATGCAACTTGTATTGCATAAGAGGCTTTGCGGGTGTCTGTCTCTCCTACTATAGTAAAGATTCAATTTACTCTTCTATTGACAACATTAGTATCAACGTTGTGGTTCATGTTCGTAGGTAGATTAGATCTATATCGAAAACCCTAAACCACGTAAAATATGCAAACCAAATTAGAGAGCGTCTAACTTGTTTTTGCAGGGTTTGGTGATGTGATATGGCCATAATGTGATGATGAATATGTATGAGATGATCATTATTGTATTGTGGCAACCGGCAGGAGCCTTATGGTTGTCTTTAATTTTCATGTTGAGTAGTATTTCAAAGTAGTTGTAATAGTTGCTACATGAGGTGAACAACCATGAAGACGGCGCCATGAACCTTGACGCTACGTCGACGATGATGGAGATCATGCCCGTTGATGATGGAGATCATGTCCGTGCTTTAGAGATGAAGATCGAAGGCGCAAAGACAAAAGGGCCATATCATATCACATATGAACTGCATGTGATGTTAATCCTTTATGCATCTTATTTTGCTTAGATCGCGACGGTAGCATTATAAGATGATCCCTCACATTAATATCAAGATAATAAAGTGTTCTCCCCTCGTATGCACCGTTGTAACAGTTCGTCGTTTCGAAGCATCTCGTGATGATCGGATGTGATAGATTCAACGATTCACATACAACGGGTGTAAGCCATGTTGCACACGCGGAATACTTGGGTTTGCTTGACGAGCCTAGCATGTACGTACATGGCCTCGGACAACGGAAACCGAAAGGTTGAACACGAGTCATATGGATGATATGATCAACATGTTGATGTTCACCATTGAAGCTACATCATCTCACGTGATGATCGGTTTTGGTGTAGTGGATTTGGATCGTGTACCACTTAACAACTATGAGGGATGTTGTATTAAGTGGGAGTTCATTAGTAATTAGATTAAAACATGAACTAATTATCTTAAACATAGTCTCGAGTAGTATTTTGAATTAATTTTGTAGTATTGGCATCCGTTTTTCTACCATGCGTTAGTCTTGTAATTGAGATAGAAATACTATTAAAATCTGATAAGAAACTTTACGGATTGGTACCGTATTGTTAATGAATCAAGAATTGATTAAGTCCTATTGCAAACTTTTAGTAAACCTCACATTGTTGATTCAAAGAGCTATGGTTTCAATTAGTACCTAAAGTTATCTTGTCTCCTTGAAACTTGAAGTTCAAATCTGTTTGAAAAGTAAGGAGCTGAAAATTTAGTTTTCGTAAATAATCAAGGTATGAGATATATGTGATATCTAAGACCTTATTGCAAGATGATAGAATATAATTTGGTGAGACTACATAAACTCATAAGTTTTATGGGAATGTATGAAGGTTGAAGACGCCAAAGCGTCACAATCCTCCAACTATTGGGGCACTAATAATATTCGCATATCCATGAAGTTATCATCCTTAGTATGCACCGTTGCTAAGACTCGTCGTTTGAAGCATCACGTGATGATCGGGTGTTATAGATTATACGTGTGAATACAACGGGTGCAAGACAGATTTGCACATGCAAATACCAAGGTTAAAACTTTATGAGCCTAGCATGTACGTACATGGTCTCGTAAAGTCATCATGATACAATGGATAAAATTATGAGTGAAATTGTTCATCATATTACAAGGTTACTAATAGTGAAATCCGAACACTTATCATATGATGATCAACTTCAAAGTAAGAACCTCAAGGTTATTGGTATTTGACCAACAAACCTAGAAGTTAATGATGTTGAAGTGTTTTCTGAATAATGTGGAAAGCTAAAAGAGAAACTGCAAAAGATATTTTGGCAAAAGAAAAGAAAAGACTAGAAGGTCTAGCTCGGGTGTATATCAATGATATACATGTTATAGATGTATTCCTCGTTTGGTCACACAATGAAATTCTTGGGTATTTGTACCATATTGGTTGGTATGAAGTGTCATACAAAACAACGCAATACAAGAATACAATGGCCTAAGTGATCGACAAGGAATATGATAGGAATGCACGTCTGGAACAAAAATAAAGTGTTATTATGTTCATCGTTGGCATTCTATCTAGCCCTTAGAATTTATAATAAAGAACTTAATAATTGTTATTTTGCTCTTGTCAAATAAAAACAATGAGTTGTTCAAATTATGACATTACTCCATGAAAGATGGATAAGTTATTATAAATTTTAATGGTAAAACACACATACATAACATCGACGCTAAAATGCCGTAAGGCAAATGATTTGAATTCCAATTATTTGTGGAACCGCCATTTAGGTCATGATGGAATGGAACTCATGAATAAACTCCATGCAAATGGATTTTTTGAGTCATTTGATTTTTTGAATCATTTGGCGCTTGCAAATCTTTTCTAAAGAGAATGATTAAAATACCGTTCATAGGCCAAAAGTTGAACGGGCAACTAACTTAGTGGAAAAATACATGATGATGTATGTGGTTCACTGAGCATAGTTGTGTGCGGGAGATTCTTCTACTTCATGAAAACTTTCAACAATGAATTGAGTATATATATGTGGATATATTCAATAAGGAAGAAGTTTGAAACATTTGAATGGATTCAAATAAATTTCAGCATGAAGTGGAAATCATCGTAATAGAAAAGTCAAATATCTATGATTGGATCATGGTGGAAATATTTGAATTACGAGTTTTAGCGAACATCTAAGAGAGTTATGAAATTGTTCTACAACTCACATTTCTTGGAGTATCATAATGATGATATAGTATCCAAGATATGTATCCAAACCTTGTTGGATTAATGATGAGATAAAAATATTATGACGCCATTATATTTTTGTGGATTATGCTTTAGTGACTACCGCTTTATCACTAAATATAGCATCATCATGATCCGTTGAAATGACACCATACGAGTTATGGCATAGGTAAGAAACCTGATAGTCTTTTCTTAAATTTTGGTATGCATAGCATAAGTAAATAAGTTTACAACCAAAATCGGATGAATATCTTTGTTGGTTATCCCAGAGATTTGATTGGGAATTCTTCCCACGAGACAAAGACAAAAGTGTTTGTCAATGTTTCTTATTTCCGAGAAATTGTTTCTAGTGAAGTATTTGAGTGGGAGGACAATATAATTTGATAAGGTTTATGAACCTGAGCATAATGATCAGAGTAGCGCAGCATCGGAATTTGTTTCGGAAGCGGTCACGAGGATCATGGCTCTCATGACTACAAAGTGTTTTAGCCATGGAGATCGAAGTACATATTTGAACCTTGTAGGTATGGTTTACTTTGTGATCAAATAAATGATTTGTGGACAAAGGATTGATTTTGAACAATGATAAACCAACTACAAAACAAAGAAGTTATGATGGGCCCGGACTCCGTTAAAATGGCCATACGCCATGAAATCCATAATAGATGAATACTTTTTGAAAGTAAATGGATCTATAGACTTAGATGAAATATCCTTAAAAGAAGCTCGACTTGTCGAAAAATTGTTTACGACAAAGTTCAAAGAGTTGACTACGATAAGATTAGATCTTCCGTAGTAATGCTTATAGTCTATGTGGATTATTCTAGTAATCACTACATATTTCTTTTATGAGATATGCTAGTAGGATGGCAAAATACACTACTTAACATAAGTATGTATACAAGATACAACCAATTATTTTGCTAGTCCGTAGAATACTAGATAGGAATACGAACTTCAATTGGATGAAGTGAGTATTACGGAGTTGGAATCTTCACCAGATGAAATAGTCAAAGAGTTTTTGATTTTATCAGAAATGATGAAGAGGCTTGCATTTGCAAGAAATTAAGTGGGAGCGCTTGAGACATATTTATAATACTTTATGTAGATGACATATAGTTGGTTATAAATAATGTAATTATATACTTGATTAAAATGTTTCATTGAAAATTAACTTCAATGAAAGGATATGGACTAAAACATATTTAGTGTCAAGATCTATGAAGATAGATTGAAACACATGATAAGTTTAAGTCAAAGTACATAGAATGGATATTGAAATAGTTCAATATAGAAATATTAAGAAAATGTTCTTATCATGTGAAGGTTTAACAAAGACTTGAGTGTATCTGACACTCGATGAGTAAAAACACATGAGTGATTTTAGATCACGAATAAAATGTACAAAATCAGATATCTTGTGCTCTAAAATGTTATGAGCATATACCGGAATGATTCATAAGATGATCATGGGATCTACAAAGAAGAATATCCTTGAGTACTTTAGAAGAACTAAGGATATATATATATATATTTGTATGACGAAATGACAAACAAATCGCTGTAAGGTGTTACACCGATATTGGTTTTGTCACATATAAAATATAATTTCAATCTCAAATTAGACTAAGTGTTGTTTAAAAGGTAGCACAATGAGCTAGAAGTTGTCTATGCTAGATTTAGAAGAGTTCTAAATATTGTGACGGATTCTACAAAAGAAGGCAGAGTATGTCATTGTTTTGACAATGACAAAGGATGTTAAGTCAAGAGGTTCTTTGAGAACATGGTGTAGTTCCGACGGAATCGTAACTTTGAAGCTATATTGTGTATGACAATATTAGTGACATATTTCAGACCGCGGAATTAAGGTTCCACCAGTAAGACCAAACATATTTAATGCCGACTCATTTGGAAATGAGTAATGCGTTGAGACGCAAATGAATTACAAAATACATACGTTTCTGAGCGTGTCAGATCCGTTGACTAAAAACCTCTCCCGTGAGCAATACATGATAAAACACCGGAAGGCCAAGGTGTTATATCTTTACAAATGTAATCTAGATTATTGACTCTAGTTCAAGTGGGAGACTGAAGGAGATATGCCCTAGAGGCAATAATAAAGTGGTTATTATTTATATCTTTATGTTTATGATAAATGTTTATATATCATGCTAGAATTGTATTAACCGAAACATTAGTACATGTGTGATATGTAGACAAACAAGAAGTCCCTAGTATGCCTCTTAAACTAGCTTGTTGATTAATGGATGATTAGTTTCATAATCATGAACATTGGATGTTATTAATAACAAGGTTATATCATTATATGAATGATGTAATGGACACACCCAATTAAGCGTAGCATAAGATCTCGTCATTAAGTTATTTGCTATAAGCTTTCGATACATAGTTACCTAGTCCTTATGACCATGAGATCATGTAAATCACTTATACCGGAAAGGTACTTTGATTACACCAAACACCACTGCGTAAATGGGTGGCTATAAAGGTGGGATTAAGTATCCGGAAAGTATGAGTTGAGGCATATGGATCAACAGTGGGATTTGTCCATCCCGATGACGGATAGATATACTCTGGGCCCTCTCGGTGGAATGTCGTCTAATGTCTTGCAAGCATATGAATGAGTTCATAAGAGACCACATACCACGGTACGAGTAAAGAGTACTTGTCAGGAGACGAGGTTGAACAAGGTATAGAGTGATACCGAAGATCAAACCTCGGACAAGTAAAATATCGCGAGACAAAGGGAATTGGTAATATATGTGAATGGTTCATTCGATCACTAAAGTCATCGTTGAATATGTGGGAGCCATTATGGATCTCCGTATCCCGCTATTGGTTATTGGTCGGAGTGAGTACTCAACCATGTCCGCATAGTTCTCGAACCGTAGGGTGACACACTTAAAGTTGGATGTTGAAATGGTAGCACTTGAAATATGGAATGGAGTTCGATTATTTGTTCGGAGTCCATGATGAGATCCCGGACATCACGAGGTGTTGTGAATTGTTCCTGAGAATAAGATTCATATATAGGATGTCATTTTATGTGAAATAAAATGTCGCGGAAGGTTCTATGGAAGGTTCTAGAAGGTTCTAGAAAAGTCCGAAGAAACCACCAAGGAAGGTGGAGTCCACAAGGGACTCCACCTCCATGGCCGGCCAGCCCTAGTTGGGCTGGAGTCCCTCGTGGACTCCACCATAGGGGGACGGCGACCCCCCCCATGGGATGTGGGAATCCCACCACTGGGTGGGAGTCCTAGTTGGGCTAGGGTGGCCCCCTCCTATGGAAGGTTTTGGTTTCGGGTCTTATTCGAAGACTTGGACACCAACACTTGGGATCCACCTATATAATGAGGGGCCAAGGGAGGGGGCCGGCCACCCCAAGACCATAAGCTGGCCGCACCCCTAGAGTGGCCGGCCACCCCCTCCCAAACCCTAGCTTTGCTCCTCCACTCCATATTGCCCGCGTAGCTTAGCGAAGCTCCGCCGGACTTCTACACCGCCACCGACACCACGCCGTCGTGCTGTCGGATTCAAGAGGAGCTACTACTTCCGCTGCCCGCTGGAACGGGGAGGTGGACGTCGTCTTCATCAACAACCGAACGTGTGACCGAGTACGGAGGTGCTGCCCGTTCGTGGCGCCGGAACCGATCGTGATCAAGATCTTCTACGTGCTTTTGCAAGCGGCAAGTGATCGTCTACCGCAGCAACAAGAGCCTCATCTTGTAGGCTTTGGAATCTCTTCAAGGGTGAGACTCGATACCCCTCGTTGCTACCGTCTTCTAGATTGCAACTTGGCTTGGATTGCGTGTTCGCCGTAGGAAAATTTTTGTTTTCTATGCAACGTTATCCTACAAAGTGGTATCGAGCCGTGTCTATGCATAGATGGTTGCACGAGTAGAACACAATGGTTTGTGGGCGTTGATGCTCTTGTTATCTTTAGTTTGAGTACTTTGCATCTTTATGGCATAGTGGGATGAAGCGGCTCGGACTAACTTTACATGACCGCGTTCATGAGACTTGTTCCTCGTTCGACATGCAACTTGTATTGCATAAGAGGCTTTGCGGGTGTCTGTCTCTCCTACTATAGTAAAGATTCAATTTACTCTTCTATTGAAAACATTAGTATCAACGTTGTGGTTCATGTTCGTAGGTAGATTAGATCTCTCTCGAAACCCTAAACCACGTAAAATATGCAAACCAAATTAGAGACGTCTAACTTGTTTTTGCAGGGTTTGGTGATGTGATATGGCCATAATGTGATGATGAATATGTATGAGATGATCATTATTGTATTGTGGCAACCGGCAGGAGCCTTATGGTTGTCTTTAAATTTCATGTTGAGTAGTATTTCAAAGTAGTTGTAATAGTTGCTACATGGAGGACAATCATGAAGACGGCGCCATTGACCTTGACGCTACGCCGATGATGATGGAGATCATGCCCGAAGATGATGGAGATCATATCCGTGCTTTGGAGATGAAGATCAAAGGCGCAAGAACAAAAGGGCCATATCATATCACATATGAACTGCATGTGATGTTAATCCTTTTTATGCATCTTATTTTGCTTAGATCGCGACGGTAGCATTATAAGATGATCCCTCACTAAAATCTCAAGATAATAAAGTGTTCATCCTTAGTAGCACCGTTGCCAAGTCTTGTCGTTTCAAGCACCTCGTGATGATCGGGTGTGATAGATTCAATAAGTACATATGACGGGTGCAAGACAGCTTTGCACATGCGGATACTAAGGTGGCCTTGACGAGCCTAGCATGTACAGACATGGTCTCGAACACGTGATACCGAAAGGTAGAGCATGAATCATATGGTTGATATGATGAACACTTTGAGTGTTCGCCATTGAAATCACACCTTTTCTCGTGATGATCGGGTTTAGGTGCGGTGGATTTGGTTCGTGTGATCACTAAGACAATGCGAGGGATATTGTTTTGAGTGGGAGTTCACTTAGGTTTTTAATTATGTTGAATTAAAATTTGAACTCAATTTGTCATAAACTTAGTCTAAACTATTGCAAATATATGTTGTAGAGATGGCGTCCCCAATCAATTTTAATCAGCTTCCTAGAGAAAGAGAAACTTAAGAGCAACGGTAGCAACTTCACCGATCGGTTCCGTCATGTGAGGATCTTCCTCTCTCGCGGAAATCTGCAATTTGTGCTTGATGCACCGCTAGGTGACCCTCCCGCAGAAGATGAATCCGATGAAGTAAAAGCTGTTTACGCGACTCGGAAAACTCGGTACTCTCAAGTTCGGTGTGCCATCCCGTGCGAACTGAATCCGATCTTCAAAAACGTTTTGAGCACCATGATCCTCATGAGTTGATGAATGAGCTGAAAGCTATATTCGAGACTCATGCGGCCGTGGAATGCTATGAAGCATCGAAACATTTCTTCAGCTGTATGATGGAAGAAGGCAGCTCCGTTAGTGAGCACATGCTCGCCATGACCGGCATGCGAAGAAACTCGATGACTTGGGAATAGTGATTCCTAACAGACCGGGATTAATCGTGTCCTTCAATCACCGCCACCAAGTTACAAGAACTTTGTGATGAACTACAATATGCGTAACATGAACAAGGAGTTACCTGAACTCTTTGGCATGCTAAAAGCTGCTGAGATTGAGATCAAGAAAGAGCACCAAGTGTTGATGGTCAACAAGACCACCAGCTTTCAAGAAACAGGGCAAGTCTAAGGGAAAATTCAAGAAGGGTGGCAAGAAAGCTGCCACGCCTCCTATGAAACCTAAGAACGGCCCTAAGCCCGATCCTGAGTGCTATTATCGCAAGGAGAAGGGACACTGAAGCGTAATTGCTCCAAGTATCCGGCTGATCTGAAGAGCGGCCTTGTCAAGAAGAAGAAAGAAGGTATATTTGATATACATGTTATAGATGTTCATTTCACCGGTTCTCGTTCTAGTACCTGGTATTTGATACCGGTTCGGTTGCTCATATTTGTAACTCGAAACAGAACTAAAGAATAAACGACAACTGCTGAAAGATGAAGTGACGATGCGCGTTGGAAACGGATCCAAGGTCAATGTGATCGCAATGGCACACTTCCTCTACATCTACCTTCGGGATTAGTTTTAAGCCTAAATAATTGCTATTATGTACCTGCGTTGAGCATGAACATTATATCTGGATCTTGTTTAATGCAAGACGGTTATTCATTCAAGTCTCGAGAATAATGGTTGTTCTATTTTTATGAATAATATCTTTTATGGTCGAGCACCACAAAAGAATGGCTTATTTCTATTAGATCTCGATAGTAGTGATACGCATATACATAACATTGATGCTAAGCGAATTAAACTTAATGATAATTCTACTTATATGTGGCACTGTCGCCTTGGTCATATTGGAGTGAAACGCATGAAGAAACTCCATACCGATGGATTACTTGAATCACTTGACTTTGAGTCACTTGATAAATGCGAAGCATGTCTAATGGGTAAAATGACAAAGACTCCATTTTCTCAGTATGATGGAGCGAGCCACTGACTTATTGGAAATCATACATACAGATGTATGTGGACCAATGAGCGTAGCATCGCGCGGTGGTTATCGTTATGTTCTAACCTTCACAGATGATCTGAGTAGATATGGGTATATCTATTTCATGAAACATAAATCCGAAACTTTCGAGAAGTTTAAGGAATTTCAAAGTGAAGTAGAAAATCAACGTAACAAGAAGATCAAATTTCTACGATCTGATCGTGGAGGTGAATATCTAAGTTATGAGTTTGGCATGCATTTAAAGAAATGCGGAATACTTTCACAATTGACACCGCCGGGAACACCTCAACGAAACGGTGTGTCCGAACGTCGTAATCGAACTCTCTTAGATATGGTTCGTAGTATGATGTCTCTTACTGATTTGCCGTTATCATTTTGGAGTTATGCATTAGAGACAGCCGCATTCACTTTAAATAGAGCACCATCAAAATCCGTGAGAAACGACACCGTATGAATTATGGTTTAATAAGAAACCTAAGTCATTGCTCGAAAGTTTGGGGTTGCGAAGCCTATGTAAAGAAGTTACAACCGGACAAGCTAGAACCCAAAGCGGAGAAATGCGTCTTCATAGGATACCCTAAGGAAACTATAGGGTACACTTTCTATCACAGATCCGAAGGCAAAATATTTGTTGCTAAGAACGGAACCTTTCTTGAGAAAGAATTTCTCACTAAAGAAGTGACTGGAAGAAAAGTAGAACTCGATGAGATTGATGAATCTATACTCGTTGATCGCAGTAGCGCAGACGGAAGTTGTACTGCACCGCCTACACCGGCAACAGAGGAAGCTAATGATAATGATCATGAAACTTCGAACGAGGAAACTACCGAACCTCGCAGATCGACAAGGGAACGTGCCACTCCCGATTGGTATGATCCTTGTCTAAATGTCATGATTGTGGATAACAATGATGAGGACCCTGCGACGTATGAAGAAGCGATGATGAGCCCAGATTCCAACAAATGGCAAGAAGCCATGAAATCCAAATGGGATCCATGTATGATAACAAAGTATGGACTTTGGTAGACTTACCCGATAGCCGTAAGGCTGTCGAGAATAAATGGATCTTCAAGAGAAAAACAGATGCTGATGGTAATATTACTGTCTATAAAGCTCGACTTGTCGCAAAGGGTTTCCGACAAATTCAAGGAGTGGACTACGATGAGACATTCTCACCGTAGCGAAGCTAAAATCTGTGAGGATTTTGTTAGCAATAGCTGCATTTTTCGATTATGAGATTTGCGTATGGATGTCAAAACGGCGTTCCTTAATGGAGACATTGAGGAAGAGTTGTATATGGTACAACCCAAAGGTTTTGTCGATCCTAAAAATGCCGACAAAGTATGCAAACTTCAGCGTTCAATCTATGGACTAAAGCAAGCATCAAGAAGTTGGAACCGACGATTTGATAAGGTGATCAAAGACTTCGGGTTTATACAAAGGTCATGGAGAGGCCTGTATTTACAAGAAAGTGAGTGGGAGCTCAGTAGCATTCCCGATATTATATGTAGATGACATATTATTGATCGGGAATGATATAGAACTATTAAGCAAAGGTTAAGGGTTATTTGAATAATAGTTTTTCAATGAAAGACCTTGGTGAAGCATCGTATATATTAGGCATCAAGATTTATAGAGATAGATCAAGACGCCTAATAGGGCTATCACAGAGTACATATCTGACAAGATTCTAAAGAAGTTTAGAATGGACGAAAGTAAGAAAGGGTTCTTACCTATGTTACCAGGCAAGGTATTGAGTAAAAATCAAGGACCGGCTACTACAGAAGAAAGAGAAAGGATGTGTAACATCCCCTATGCCTCGGCAAAGTAGGATCTATCATGTATGCCATGCTATGTACTAGACCGGATATAGCACATGCCGTTAGTTTGACTAGCAGATATCAAAGTGATCCAGAATGGAACACTGGATAGCGGTCAAGAATATCCTGAAGTACTTGAAAAGAACTAAGGATATGTTTCTTTGTTATGGAGGTGACCAAGAGCTCGTTGTAAACGGTTACACCGATGCAAGTTGGAACACCGATCCCGATGACTCTAAGTCACAATCAGTATGTGTTTATATTGAATGGTGCTGCGTAAGCTGGGCAAGCTCGAAGCAAGGCACGGTGGCGAAGTCTTCAACAGAATCGTAGTACATAGCGGCTTCAGAGGCTTCATCGAAGCGGTATGGATGAAGAGGTTCATTGTAGAGCTCGGTATGGTTCCTAGTGCATTGGACCCATTAATCATTTACCGTGATAACATGGGTGCCATCGCCAATGCACAAGAGCCAAGGTCACACAAGAGGCTAAAGCATATCAAGCTGCGTTACCACTCGATTCGCGAGTACATCGAAGATGGAGAAGTAAAGATTTGCAAAGTACACACCGATCCGAATGTAGCAGATCCGTTGACTAAAGCTCTCCCTAGGGCAAAGCATGACCAACACCAGAATGCCATGGGTGTTAGGTATATTACAATGTAATCTAGATTATTGACTCTAGTGCAAGTGGGAGATCAAGGAGATATGCCCTAGAGGCAATAATAAAGTGGTTATTATTTATATCTTTATGTTTATGATAAATGTTTATATATCATGCTAGAATTGTATTAATCGAAACATTAGTACATGTGTGATATGTAGACAAACAAGAAGTCCCTAGTATGCCTCTTAAACTAGCTTGTTGATTAATGGATGATTAGTTTCATAATCATGAACATTGGATGTTATTAATAACAAGGTTATGTCATTGTGTGAATGATATAATGGACACACCCAATTAAGCGTAGCATAAGATCTCGTCATTAAGTTATTTGCTATAAGCTTTCGATACATAGTTACCTAGTCCTTATGACCATGAGATCATGTAAATCACTTATACCGGAAAGGTACTTTGATTACACCAAACACCACTGCGTAAATGGGTGGCTATAAAGGTGGGATTAAGTATCCGGAAAGTATGAGTTGAGGCATATGGATCAACAGTGGGATTTGTCCATCCCGATGACGGATAGATATACTCTGGGCCCTCTCGTGGAATGTCGTCTAATGTCTTGCAAGCATATGAATGAGTTCATAAGAGACCACATACCACGGTATTTAGTAAAGAGTACTTTGTCAGAGACGAGGTTGAACAAGGTATAGAGGATACCGAAGATCAAACCTCGGACAAGTAAAATATCGCGAGACAAAGGGAATTGGTAATATATGTGTATGGTTCATTCGATCACTAAAGTCATCGTTGAATATGTGGGAGCCATTATGGATCTCCAGATCCCGCTATTGGTTATTGGTCGGAGTGAGTACTCAACCATGTCCGCATAGTTCTCGAACCGTAGGGTGACACACTTAAAGTTGGATGTTGAAATGGTAGCACTTGAATTATGGAATGGAGTTCGAATATTTGTTCGGAGTCCCTTATGAGATCCCGGACATCACGAGGAGTTCCGGAATGGTCCGGAGAATAAGATTCATATATAGGATGTCATTTTATGTGAAATAAAATGTCGCGGAAGGTTCTATGGAAGGTTCTAGAAGGTTCTAGAAAAGTGTGGTGACCCGGCATACCACTGCATGATGTAGTATGCAAGTCTGATACAACACCAATGAAACACCGTTCCACTAGTATTATATCGCTCAGAGTGGTACAACAGAAACATATGCGGGTCCAAGGCATGTCTATAGAATTACCACTCTGACTCTATTACATAAGATCAAGACAAACCCTCCTACTTTACAATGAGGTAAATCTGCAAATAAACTCCAAAAGGACGACTCGTAGTCTAATCCTATCACGAACTCTATTTGTAGAGTATTTACCTAGCTATAGAGGCTAAGAATAGATTCTAGCTAAATAGGAGCTAGGTTTAGGAAGCTAGTTCCCTTCTATGGCTAAACTAGGTTTTCTCCTTGTTGGATGTGGTATTTGGCTCCTCTGACAGGGTCCTGTCTCTTGAAATAGTTGTTGACTTCTTGGTCTTCGAGATGCGCTGTAGATCCTCCTTCGATGCCTCCATATCTAAGCAGGGGATTTAAGAGTGGGATGAGTACGAGCGTACTCAACAAGTTCATTATAGGAAAGAGGTGTTTAATGCACTAGCTACAGCATTAGACCGTAAAGTCTAATACCAATGCAAGTTTTCATAACCATTTCTTCAAAAGGTTGCTTTTATTCAGAAGAACTATGTCCGTCACCCTTCACCGGTTTACTAGAACTTCATGGAGCTCCTTTCCCTGCCGCGTCAGCCTCCATATCCCGGAACAGGAGTGACAGGTCACGGTTCTTTACACTCTGCAGAGGTGTGTTGCTTTACCCATAAGAGATCTTAACCTTGGTGCCAACCGAGCCGCGAGCTCGTCCACACTTCCTATGGTGTGAGGCCCGGTATAAGGTCTAGCCAATCATGTTCCTCCGCTACCTCGAACACCCACCCTTTTGTAAGATTGTCCTCCCCTATATCCATGATGAGACCGTTCCGGGCATTCATATGCCTTCCCCTATCATCATGGATAGACCGTTCCGGACACCTTACAAGCCCTAGGTGTTGATGAATCCAACTTTGTTGGGATCCATCGAATATTTACTCCAGCAACTACCTGAAACCATAGTCAACCATAGAAACCCAACCTAATTACCATACTTGTTCTTTATTTAAGAACATGTTCTTCAAAGGTTATTCTTTTGAATTATATAATAAGTAATCATCAACCATGTATTATAGGACTTAAAATTGACAACTGCTCTTTACTGATTATACATCTACTATCCCTGGTTGTGTATGATTGTTACTATTCATTTTGCCACTTGCTTATAATTCTAAAACAACACCACCCTGAATAAAAACCTTGTTTGTGAATCACTCTAAAAGTGCAACACACCCTGGACTAATCATTACAACTCACTGATCCTAAAACATCGGGATTAGGTCACGCTTAGAGCGAATTGCATCTCATTCTTATGCATTATTGCATCCTTGCCAATCTTTTAAACATCGTCCGGTATGCAGAGGTGTGTTGCTTTACCCATAAGAGATCTTAACCTTGGTGCCAACCGAGCCGCGAGCTCGTCCACACTTCCTATGGTGTGAGGCCCGGTATAAGGTCTAGCCAATCATGTTCCTCCGCTACCTCGAACACCCACCCTTTTGTAGATTGTCCTCCCCTATATCCATGATGAGACCGTTCCGGGCATTCATATGCCTTCCCCTATCATCATGGATAGACCGTTCCGACACCTTACAATCCCTCATAGACCGCAATACCGTGGGGACTTAAGGCTTCCCCACTCAACCGCTTGCACTTCAAGCGACAAGTGTCTACGGACTATGCCGTGGGGACTTAAGGCTTCCCCAGCCAACCGCTTGCCCTGACAGATACAAGTGTCTACGGTAAAGCGCATCCGTTGATGAACGAGAGGTGGAAACACTTTTGACTACTCCGTCCCACTCCGGATCTTATGGTTAACACGGGTATTACGGCACAAGAATCATCAAGTACATTTGTTGTTTAATCCTAGATGGATATAAACCCGTGCAATGGAACCTCCACCATATCAACACAATCCATGGTTCCATTGCCCACCACTTAGTCATATTCATAGTTATGAAAGTAGTGGTTTTGATTTTCATGCAATAGTGATAACCATAATATTTTGTAAGTAATTTGATAGAAATACTCAAATGACATGAGCAAGTGATGAACTTGCCTTTCTTGACTGCAAGATTATGCAGGCAAGGTCTTCGATACGCAATAACTCCAAATTCTGAAATTGCATCATCGTCCGGTAAGGACGATGTTTAAAAGATTGGCAAGGATGCAATAATGCATAAGAATGAGATGCAATTCGCTCTAAGCGTGACCTAATCCCGATGATTTAGGATCAGTGAGTTGTAATGATTAGTCCAGGGTGTGTTGCACTTTTAGAGTGATTCACAAACAAGGTTTTTATTCAGGGTGGTGTTGTTTTAGAATTATAAGCAAGTGGCAAAATGAATAGTAACAATCATACACAACCAGGGATAGTAGATGTATAATAAGTAAAGAGCAGTTGTCAATTTTAAGTCCTATAATACATGGTTGATGATTACTTATTATATAATTCAAAAGAATAACCTTTGAAGAACATGTTCTTAAATAAAGAACAAGTATGGTAATTAGGTTGGGTTTCTATGGTTGACTATGGTTTCAGGTAGTTGCTGGAGTAAATATTCGATGGATCCCAACAAAGTTGGATTCATCAACACCTAGGGCTTGTAAGGTTAAGATAAGCCTAGGTATCCTAAGCAATTCATTATACAGGTTGTTGTCAAGGTTGGTTTATCTTGCTAGTGATAGCTGGTTAGGGTTTATAGGTCCTTATAAGCAGGGTTGGTGGTGATTCCTCATTTTCTTCAAAAGAATAACTTTTGAAGAACATACTTCTTAAATAATAAGGAGTATTGCAATTAAGGTTGAGGTTATCTTGTATTAGCCATTGGATTCACTAAGTAAGGGATGGTGATTTCCTAAATAGGATGTTAATAATTATCTCACACTAATAGGGTTTAGTGTGTATGGGATATGATGTCAATATTAGCATGGTTGCTATTAGAGTTCATCCCAATGGTGTGATGCTAGTTAAGGTTAATTAAAGATGAGATCCTTGTGATAGGAACTAGGTTTGATTAAGATGAACACATGGGATGCTAATTAGTAGTGATAGGGTTCCCATATGTTATGTGGATTTGAATAAGCATTTAGTTGCTAAATATGAATCTATGGTTACTAATGAAGTAACATGATCACATGTTACTTAGGGTTCATGTTTGGGAATAATTTAGGGTTCATATGAAGTAGTGGAGTTAAGGTTCCTAATTGAATTAGGGTTTTAGGGTTTCACATGAAATGATGAGTTCCTAGTTTTCTACCATAAGGAATTAGTGTTGTATAATTACTATTTAGTTCATAAGTTAATAACTTCAATAATAAAGTTGAAGTTATTAATAACTTCAAAATAAAATAATATTCAATTTGTCTTTTTATTATTTTTAATGAATTAATAATGAAGGTAATTATTAATCGTGGTTTAAATCTCTCTAATAATGATTTACAAATAATAAATAAAGAAAATTTACTTTTAATGTTTTCTTTATTTATTTACTGGTTTTTATTTATTTTATACCTTTTTCCTAAATTTTGAATTTTAATTGAATTTAGAATTAATAAATAAGGCTTAAATAACAATTATTAAGTAATTGAACTATTAATAAAAATATAATTTTCATTTTATATTTTTATTGGATAGATTTTTCTTTTATAAGAATTTTGATATCTTATTTGTATTTTTCTAAGTTTTTATGAACTTTCTACAAATTTACAAAGTTTCAGTAATTATATCGGATTTGAAATTAAACAGTGAATTACTAAATGCACCCGGGCTATTCTACTCTCTGTCGCTGATAGGTGGGCCTTGGCCACGTCAACTGCCACGTTGGCGGTTGACTGGGTCAAAATCTTCAACGTGGTAAAGGACATGGTGACCGGCGGGCAGTTGTCGCCGGCGACGACGATTTCGGCCACGCCCAGACTAGCGATCGGTATCATTCGAACCAGCGGTGCGTGGAATCGATCGATGGTAGCGCCGCCTCCTAATGGTCGCCGGAGCAAGCTCGTCGGAGAGACCCGAGCGGCGGCGCTCGCAGTGATCGGTGCTACGGCGATGTTGGGCATGAACGAGAAGGCTAGGATGCGCAGAAGGTCGTTGACTCACCCGTAACACGAAGAGCTTGTCTGGAGAGGCGAGGGAGGTCGCAATCGCCGGGATTGCTTGATGCCGTCGTCGGAGAAGACGACCTGGCACGGTCGATTGAAGACGCCTCAGCTTAATTCCTTGTACACGGTGATCAAGTCGAGAACGGTGATCACAGTGGTGGTCACGGCTTGGCTTGGGAAGGCCTCCATCGCCGGCGGTAATGGAGTTTAGCGGCGCCAGGGTTTCGGTATTGGGGAAGAATTGGAGCAAGGAGGAAGAAAACGAGCCAGGGTTCGACAAGCAGAAGCTTTTATATGGCGCCTAGACATGCCTCGTCACGACGCCGAACGAGGAGAGCTCGCCAGCGGCAAGGAGAATCGAAGCACGGCTTCGTGCTGGCCGGCATGCGAGAGGAAAGGGATGAGGACGACCTGGTTTGGAGATATTTCGATGAAGGGGTATCTGGGCTAAGTTGGGCTGGTGCTGTTGGGCCAATTGTTGGGCTGCTTGGTGGGCTATACGGCCAGGTAAGTCCAGGTAAAGTTTTTCCCCTCTTTTCTATTTTCTATTTTCTGTTTTATATTTTCTATTTGAATCTGATTTAAACTCAAATTTGAATTGCAGGGTTCTTGTTATGTTAATTGAATTGAGATGTAGTGCAAGGACAATTACTTCATTCTTTATTTGAAACAAATATTTTGTATTGGGTTATAATGCATAGTTGTGGGTTGTTCATACTAGCAAATAGGCATGGGTTTCAATTCTTATTTTTTTAATTTCTTTTTCTTGTGAATTAATTCTGTCAGGATTTATGAGAGTTGATAATTGCAACTCAAAATATTTCAGAGGTTATTATTAAGACTTGGTTCCCATTTGAGAAGTGGATGACTTACATTTGATTTTGTGTGATCACCAACTTTTTAAGGTTTAATAGTTTCTATTTTAACCCCCTTCTGAGTTTAACACTATTATTATATTTGAAAATGTCTAAAGTAGATCTCTTCCCCATAATGGCTTGGTCTTGGTTACAAGGATAAATAGTTGATCACTACATATATGGTTTGAACCATATAATGTAGCACATGGTTTTTCTTATGTTCAAGAATTGAAGCATAAGAATTGATTAGTGTGCAATACTAGGGTTCTAATGTTATTTACCAAATGACATATGGTTTGGAACTTAGTTGTGGCTTAGGTTTTAGTTATGATCACCCAAGTGATACTCAAACTAGGGTTGAGATTTAATTCTAGGTTATAGAGATGGGATAACACCATATTGCATGTGCTAGGGTTTAATCTCCCCTAACCATGATAAGGGTTTACTTGCTTAATATTTTATGTTCTCCTCTAGTTACTAAGGTATTGAGAATTGGTTTTATCTTTTACCAACAACTTCTATTATTATCCTTAACTTGTTATTAAGATAACTAAAGTAGTTATATTTCTTTTTATAGTTAACTTTGGTTATAATGATGGATGGTTTCTCACTTTGGTTCTTATGGGCTTATATCTTCTACTTCTAGTTCTTAGGGTTTATGATCACTACACAATTTATAATGATCAAAGGTTTAGCTTCCTATGGTATTACTAGAAATATTTAGATATGGTTGTACCAATTACCCTCTCACTCCACAAGGACTTTAATTATAATCCAGGGTTCTACTCAAGGAATGCTGATGTGATTATCTAAATATATAGTTTTCCTAAGAATTCTACCTTGCTATCTTCTCGTAGCTTGTTCTTCAGAAATCTGATAAACCTGCATCTTGTGGCATGCCTCCACCTCCTAGCTGCTTCATCTTGATCCTAACTATTTTATGGGGTGTCTCAATGTGTTGGTTTTCTTGCATCATGGTGCAAGATGATGGGATGAATGAAGTGTGAGGCTTCCTTTTTATAGGCTTGAGCAAGCTCTAATACCATGACACATAGATGGTGACTCTTGTTTTGATTTGGTGAGTAAGGTGCTTGGTTGTCATGCTCTCATCCATAGCAATCCTTTAAGCATGAGGTGGCATAGCTTAGGATTCAAGCTATGTAGATATTTTGATCCTATGTGGCATTGGTATTATCCTCTCATGTGATTTATTTATGGATAGCCAAGTGGCTTTTGTTACTAAACATTTTGGGAATGATTTTATGCTTGTGGTTGAGTCACTATATCATATGTGATTGTATTAATATTATAATTGGGATCAAAATGTCAAGAATAAGAATTATACCCCAATTTTGAATGATGATTTTGATTTCCCCAAGGCATGATCATATAAGTTTCAAAGTACTCATAGTTTATTTTATTCAAATAGTTTGAACTATAATTCGTAATGCAAACGAATTTAGTTTTGTAATATTCCACATATTTAATAAGTTAGGATTGCAATAAGAATGTGTGGCTTTTATGCACTTAGGTCCTTGTGTTTTGCTATATTTGGTATTTATTTTTAAAGTGAATTCAATTGTTCCACAAGGTAGTTACTTAACTTTTAAGTGTTAATAATTTAGAGTTTGCTTCTTTTCTCTTTGATGGTTATATACCTCTCCCATCTCTAGGGTTTAATGATAAGCTTCTGTTGATGTTAAGTTCAAGAGTTTAGTTCAAGAATTACCATGAAGTTCATGGTAGGAATATTTATTTGTTAGAGACATGGAAGAGTCAAGAATGTTTTCTTCATTTTATTGTTAGTTGGTTTGTAATTGAACAGATGTTCTTATGTCATTGCAATGATTACTATATTATGATCTGTTATAAGATCAAGTAGTTGATCATTGAGTAAAGTGTTGTTGTGTTTATTATTAGTTCCATTTGATCTAACCCCTTAGATCAAATCATCTCTTCACAAAACAAAGTTTTAACAAAGTCACATTGAGGTTTATAGTGCTTGACTTGATGAGCTACTTCAATTCCACCAAGGTCAAGTGAAACTTCAGCCATCGTGGATCGTTTTACTTTAAAGCGCGAAAATTCCCCAGATTTTCTATGCATGAATGCAATGCACACATCTGATTCCTCTATTTTTGTAACCCCATTACCTGGGATATTACAAAAAGTCCGGAAGAAACCACCAAGGAAGGTGGAGTCCACAAGGGACTCCACCTCCATGGCCGGCCAGCCCTAGTGGGGGTGGAGTCCCAAGTGGACTCCACCATAGGGGGCCGGCCACCCCCCACATGGGAGGTGGGAATCCCACCTTTGGGTGGGAGTCCTAGTTGGGCTAGGTTTCCCCCCTCCTATGGAAGGTTTTGGTTTCGGGTCTTATTCGAAGACTTGGACACCAACACTTGGGATCCACCTATATAATGAGGGGCCAAGGGAGGGGGCCGGCCACCCCAAGACCATAAGCTGGCCGCCCCCCTTGAGTGGCCGGCCACCCCCTCCCAAACCCTAGCTTTGCTCCTCCACTCCATATTGCCCGCGTAGCTTAGCGAAGCTCCGCCGGACTTCTACACCGCCACCGACACCACGCCGTCGTGCTGTCGGATTCAAGAGGAGCTACTACTTCCGCTGCCCGCTGGAACGGGGAGGTGGACGTCGTCTTCATCAACAACCGAACGTGTGACCGAGTACGGAGGTGCTGCCCGTTCGTGGCGCCGGAACCGATCGTGATCAAGATCTTCTACGCGCTTTTGCAAGCGGCAAGTGATCGTCTACCGCAGCAACAAGAGCCTCATCTTGTAGGCTTTGGAATCTCTTCAAGGGTGAGACTCGATACCCCCTCGTTGCTACCGTCTTCTAGATTGCATCTTGGCTTGGATTGCGTGTTCGCCGTAGGAAAATTTTTGTTTTCTATGCAACGTTCTCCTACAGTGGTATCTTATAATGCTACCGTCGCGATCTAAGCAAAATAAGATGCATAAAGGATTAACATCACATGCAGTTCATATGTGATATGATATGGCCCTTTTGTCTTTGCGCCTTCGATCTTCATCTCTAAAGCACGGACATGATCTCCATCATCAACGGGCATGATCTCCATCATCGTCGACGTAGCGTCAAGGTTCATGGCGCCGTCTTCATGGTTGTTCACCTCATGTAGCAACTATTACAACTACTTTGAAATACTACTCAACATGAAAATTAAAGACAACCATAAGGCTCCTGCCGGTTGCCACAATACAATAATGATCATCTCATACATATTCATCATCACATTATGGCCATATCACATCACCAAACCCCTGCAAAAACAAGTTAGACGCTCTCTAATTTGGTTTGCATATTTTACGTGGTTTAGGGTTTTCGATATAGATCTAATCTACCTACGAACATGAACCACAACGTTGATACTAATGTTGTCAATAGAAGAGTAAATTGAATCTTTACTATAGTAGGAGAGACAGACACCCGCAAAGCCTCTTATGCAATACAAGTTGCATGTCGAACGAGGAACAAGTCTCATGAACGCGGTCATGTAAAGTTAGTCCGAGCCGCTTCATCCCACTATGCCATAAAGATGCAAAGTACTCAAACTAAAAATAACAAGAGCATCAACGCCCACAAACCATTGTGTTCTACTCGTGCAACCATCTATGCATAGACACGGCTCTGATACCACTGTAGGATAACGTTGCATAGAAAACAAAAAAAATTTCCTACGGCGAACACGCAATCCAAGCCAAGATGCAATCTAGAAGACGGTAGCAACGAGGGGTATCGAGTCTCACCCTTGAAGAGATTCCAAAGCCTACAAGATGAGGCTCTTGTTGCTGCGGTAGACGATCACTTGCCGCTTGCAAAAGCGCGTAGAAGATCTTGATCACGATCGGTTCCGGCGCCACGAACGGGCAGCACCTCCGTACTCGGTCACACGTTCGGTTGTTGATGAAGACGACGTCCACCTCCCCCGTTCCACGGGCAGCGGAAGTAGTAGCTCCTCTTGAATCCGACAGCACGACGGCGTGGTGTCGGTGGCGGTGAAGAAGTCCGGCGGAGCTTCGCTAAGCTACGCGGGAGATATGGAGGAGAAGGGGGCGGCTAGGGTTTGGGAGGGGGTGGCCGGCCACTCTATGGGGGGCGGCCAGCTTGTGGTCTTGGGGTTGGCCGGCCCCCTCCCTTGGCCCCTCATTATATAGGTGGATCCCAAGTGTTGGTGTCCAAGTCTTCGAATAAGACCCGAAACCAAAACCTTCCATAGGAGGGGGCAAACCTAGCCCAACTAGGACTCCCACCCAAAGGTGGGATTCCCACCTCCCATGTGGGGGGTGGCCGGCCCCCTATGGTGGAGTCCACTTGGGACTCCACCCCCACTAGGGCTGGCCGGCCATGGAGGTGGAGTCCCTTGTGGACTCCACCTTCCTTGGTGGTTTCTTCCGGACTTTTCTAGAACCTTCTAGAACCTTCCATAGAACCTTCCGCGACATTTTATTTCACATAAAATGACATCCTATATATGAATCTTATTCTCCGACCATTCCTAACTCCTCGTGATGTCCGGGATCTCATCCGGGACTCCGAACAAATATTCGAACTCCATTCCATATTTCAAGTGCTACCATTTCAACATCCAACTTTAAGTGTGTCACCCTACGGTTCGAGAACTATGCGGACATGGTTGAGTACTCACTCCGACCAATAACCAATAGCGGGATCTGGAGATCCATAATGGCTCCCACATATTCAACGATGACTTTAGTGATCGAATGAACCATTCACATATATTACCAATTCCCTTTGTCTCGCGATATTTTACTTGTCCGAGGTTTGATCTTCGGTATCACTCTATACCTTGTTCAACCTCGTCTCCCCGACAAGTACTCTTTACTCGCACCGTGGTATGTGGTCTCTTATGAACTCATTCATATGCTTGCAAGACATTAGACGACATTCCACCGAGAGGGCCCGTAGTATATCTATCCGTCATCGGGATGGACAAATCCCACCGTTGATCCATATGCCTCAACTCATACTTTCCTGATACTTAATCCCACCTTTATAGCCACCCATTTACGCAAAGTGGTGTTTGGTGTAATCAAAGTACCTTTCCGGTATAAGTGATTTACATGATCTCATGGTCATAAGGACTAGGTAACTATGTATCGAAAGCTTATAGCAAATAACTTAATGACGAGATCTTATGCTACGCTTTAATTGGGTGTGTCCATTACATCATTCATATAATGATATAACCTTGTTATTAATAACATCCAATGTTCATGATTATGAAACTAATCATCCATTAATCAACAAGCTAGTTTAAGAGGCATACTAGGGACTTCTTGTTTGTCGACCTATCACACAGGTACAAAGGTTTTGCTTAATACAATTCTAGCATGATATATAAACATTTATCATAAACATAAAGATATAAATAATAACCACTTTATTATTGCCTCTAGGGCATATCTCCTTCAGTCTCCCACTTGAACTAGAGTCAATAATCTAGATTACATTTGTAAAGATATAACACCTTGGCCTTCCTGTTTTATCATGTATTGCTCACGGGAGAGGTTTTTAGTCAACGGATTCGACACGCCGTAAACGTATGTATTTTGTAATTCATTTGCGTCTCAACGCATTACTCATTTCCAAATGAGTCGGCATTAAATATGTTTGGTCTTCTGGTGGAACCTTAATTCCGCGGTCTGAAATATGTCACTAATATTGTCATACACAATATAGCTTCAAAGTTCGATTCCGTTGAACTACACCATGTTCTCAAAGAACCTCTTGACTTAACATCCTTTGTCATTGTCAAAACAATGACATACTCTGCCTTCTTTTGTAGAATCCGTCACAATATTTAGAACTCTTCTAAATCTAGCATAGACAACTTCTAGCTCATTGTGCTACCTTTAAACAACACTTAGTCTAATTTGAGATTGAAATTATATTTTATATGTGACAAAACCAATATCGGTGTAACACCTTACAAATACGATTTGTTTGTCATTTCACATACAAATATATATATATATATCCTTAGTTCTTCTAAAGTACTCAAGGATATTCTTCTATCGTCGTCCCATGATCATCTTATGAATCATTCCGTATATGCTCATAACATTTTAGAGCACAAGATATCTGATTTTGTACATTTTATTCGTGATCTAAAATCACTCATGTGTTTTTACTCATCGAGTGTCAAATACACTCAAGTCTTTGTTAAACCTTCACATGATAAGAACATTTTCTTAATATTTCTATATTGAACTATTTCAATATCCATTCTATGTACTTTGACTTAAACTTATCATGTGTTTCAATCTATCTTCATAGATCTTGACACTAAATATGTTTTAGTCCATATCCTTTCATTGAAGTTAATTTTCAATGAAACATTTTAATCAAGTATATAATTACATTATTTATAACCAACTATATGTCATCTACATAAAGTATTATAAATATGTCTCAGCGCTCCCACTTAATTTCTTGCAAATGCAAGCCTCTTCATCATTTCTGATAAAATCAAAAACTCTTTGACTATTTCATCTGGTGAAGATTCCAACTCCGTAATACTCACTTCATCCAATTGAAGTTCGTATTCCTATCTAGTATTCTACGGACTAGCAAAATAATTGGTTGTATCTTGTATACATACTTCTGTTAAGTAGTGTATTTTGCCATCCTACTAGCATATCTCATAAAAGAAATATGTAGTGATTACTAGAATAATCCACATAGACTATAAGCATTACTACGGAAGATCTAATCTTATCGTAGTCAACTCTTTGAACTTTGTCGTAAACAATTTTTCGACAAGTCGAGCTTCTTTTAAGGATATTTCATCTAAGTCTATAGATCCATTTACTTTCAAAAAGTATTCATCTATTATGGATTTCATGGCGTATGGCCATTTTAACGGAGTCGTGGCCCATCATAACTTCTTTGTTTTGTAGTTGGTTTATCATTGTTCAAAATCAATCCTTTGTCCACAAATCATTTATTTGATCACAAAGTAAACCATACCTACAAGGTTCAAATATGTACTTCGATCTCCATGGCTAAAACACTTTGTAGTCATGAGAGCCATGATCCTCGTGACCGCTTCCGAAACAAATTCCGATGCTGCGCTACTCTGATCATTATGCTCAGGTTCATAAACCTTATCAAATTATATTGTCCTCCCACTCAAATACTTCACTAGAAACAATTTCTCGGAAATAAGAAACATTGACAAACACTTTTGTCTTTGTCTCGTGGGAAGAATTCCCAATCAAATCTCTGGGATAACCAACAAAGATATTCATCCGATTTTGGTTGTAAACTTATTTACTTATGCTATGCATACCAAAATTTAAGAAAAGACTATCAGGTTTCTTACCTATGCCATAACTCGTATGGTGTCATTTCAACGGATCATGATGATGCTCTATTTAGTGTAAAAGCGGTAGTCACTAAAGCATAATCCACAAAAATATAATGGCGTCATAATATTTTTATCTCATCATTAATCCAACAAGGTTTGGATACATATCTTGGATACTATATCATCATTATGATACTCCAAGAAATGTGAGTTGTAGAACAATTTCATAACTCTCTTAGATGTTCGCTAAAACTCGTAATTCAAATATTTCCACCATGATCCAATCATAGATATTTGACTTTTCTATTACGATGATTTCCACTTCATGCTGAAATTTATTTGAATCCATTCAAATGTTTCAAACTTCTTCCTTATTGAATATATCCACATATATATACTCAATTCATTGTTGAAAGTTTTCATGAAGTAGAAGAATCTCCCGCACACAACTATGCTCAAGAACCACATACATCATCATGTATTTTTCCACTAAGTTAGTTGCCCGTTCAACTTTTGGCCTATGAACGGTATTTTAATCATTCTCTTTAGAAAAGATTTGCAAGCGCCAAATGATTCAAAAATCAAATGACTCAAAAATCCATTTGCATGGAGTTTCTTCATGCGTTCCTTTCCAACATGACCTAAATGGCGGTTCCACAAATAAGTGGAATTCAAATCATTTGCCTTACGGCATTTTAGCGTCAGTTGTTATGTATGTGTGTTTTACCATTAAAATTTATAATAACTTATCCATCTTTCATGGAGTAATGTCATAATTTGAACAACTCATTGTTTTTATTTGACAAGAGCAAAATAACAATTATTAAGTTCTTTATTATAAATTCTAAGGGCTAGATAGAATGCCAACGATGAACATAATAACACTTTATTTTTGTTCCGCACGTGCATTCCTATCATATTCCTTGTCACCACTTAGGCCATTGTATTCTTGTATTGCGTTGTTTTGTATGACACTTCATACCAACCAATATGGTACAAATACCCAAGAATTTCATTGTGTGACCAAACGAGGAATACATCTATAACATGTATATCATTGATATACACCCGAGCTAGACCTTCTAGTCTTTTCTTTTCTTTTGCCAAAATATCTTTTGCGCTTCTCTTTTAGCTTTCCACATTATTCAGAAAACACTTCAACATCATTAACTTCTAGGTTTGTTGGTCAAATACCAATAACCTTGAGGTTCTTACTTTGAAGTTGATCATCATATGATAAGTGTTCCGGATTTCACTATTAGTAACCTTGTAATATGATGAACAATTTCACTCATAATTTTATCCATTGTATCATGATGACTTTCTCGAGACCATGTCCGTACATGCTAGGCTCATAAAGTTTTAACCTTGGTATTTGCATGTGCAAATCTGTCTTGCACCCGTTGTATGCACACGTAGAATCTATCACACCCGATCATCACGTGATGCTTCAAACGACGAGTCTTAGCAACGGTGCATACTAAGGATGATAACTTCATGGATATGCTAATATTATTAGTGCCCCAATAGTTGGAGGATTGTGACGCCCGGCGCCTTCAACCTTCATACATTCCCATAAAACTTATGAGTTTATGTAGTCTCACCAAATTATATTCTATCATCTTGCAATAAGGTCTTAGATATCACATATATCTCATACCTTGATTATTTCTGAAAACTAAATTTTCAGCTCCTTACTTTTCAAACAGATTTGAACTTCAAGTTTCAAGGAGACAAGATAACTTTAGGTACTAATTGAAACCATAGCTCTTTGAATCAACAATGTGAGGTTTACTAAAAGTTTGCAATAGGACTTAATCAATTCTTGATTCATTAACAATACGGTACCAATCCGTAAAGTTTCTTATCAGATTTTAATAGTATTTCTATCTCAATTACAAGACTAACGCATGGTAGAAAAACGGATGCCAATACTACAAAAATTAATTCAAAATACTACTCAGACTATGTTTAAGATAATTAGTTCATGTTTTAATCTAATTACTAATGAACTCCCACTTAATACAACATCCCTCATAGTTGTTAAGTGGTACACGATCCAAATCCACTACACCAAAACCGATCATCACGTGAGATGATGTAGCTTCAATGGTGAACATCAACATGTTGATCATATCATCCATATGACTCGTGTTCAACCTTTCGGTTTCCGTTGTCCCGAGGCCATGTCTCAGACATGCTAGGCTCGTCAAGCAAACCCAAGTATTCCGCTGTGTGCAACATGGCTTACACCCGTTGTATGTGAATCGTTGAATCTATCACATCCGATCATCACGAGATGCTTCAAACGACTTAACTGTTACAACGGTGCATACGAGGAGAGAACACTTTATTATCTTGATATTAATGTGAGGGATCATCTTATAATGCTACCGTCGCGATCTAAGCAAAATAAGATGCATAAAGGATTAACATCACATGCAGTTCATATGTGATATGATATGGCCCTTTTGTCTTTGCGCCTTCGATCTTCATCTCTAAAGCACGGACATGATCTCCATCATCAACGGGCATGATCTCCATCATCGTCGACGTAGCGCCAAGGTTCATGGCGCCGTCTTCATGGTTGTTCACCTCATGTAGCAACTATTACAACTACTTTGAAATACTACTCAACATGAAAATTAAAGACAACCATAAGGTTCTGCCGGTTGCCACAATACAATAATGATCATCTCATACATATTCATCATCACATTATGGCCATATCACATCACCAAACCCTGCAAAAACAAGTTAGACGCTCTCTAATTTGGTTTGCATATTTTACGTGGTTTAGGGTTTTCGATATAGATCTAATCTACCTACGAACATGAACCACAACGTTGATACTAATGTTGTCAATAGAAGAGTAAATTGAATCTTTACTATAGTAGGAGAGACAGACACCCGCAAAGCCTCTTATGCAATACAAGTTGCATGTCGAACGAGGAACAAGTCTCATGAACGCGGTCATGTAAAGTTAGTCCGAGCCGCTTCATCCCACTATGCCATAAAGATGCAAAGTACTCAAACTAAAAATAACAAGAGCATCAACGCCCACAAACCATTGTGTTCTACTCGTGCAACCATCTATGCATAGACACGGCTCTGATACCACTGTAGGATAACGTTGCATAGAAAACAAAAAAAATTTCCTACGGCGAACACGCAATCCAAGCCAAGATGCAATCTAGAAGACGGTAGCAACGAGGGGTATCGAGTCTCACCCTTGAAGAGATTCCAAAGCCTACAAGATGAGGCTCTTGTTGCTGCGGTAGACGATCACTTGCCGCTTGCAAAAGCGCGTAGAAGATCTTGATCACGATCGGTTCCGGCGCCACGAACGGGCAGCACCTCCGTACTCGGTCACACGTTCGGTTGTTGATGAAGACGACGTCCACCTCCCCGTTCCAGCGGGCAGCGGAAGTAGTAGCTCCTCTTGAATCCGACAGCACGACGGCGTGGTGTCGGTGGCGGTGAAGAAGTCCGGCGGAGCTTCGCTAAGCTACGCGGGAGATATGGAGGAGAAGGGGGCGGCTAGGGTTTGGGAGGGGGTGGCCGGCCACTCTATGGGGGGCGGCCAGCTTGTGGTCTTGGGGTTGGCCGGCCCCCTCCCTTGGCCCCTCATTATATAGGTGGATCCCAAGTGTTGGTGTCCAAGTCTTCGAATAAGACCCGAAACCAAAACCTTCCATAGGAGGGGGCAAACCTAGCCCAACTAGGACTCCCACCCAAAGGTGGGATTCCCACCTCCCATGTGGGGGGTGGCCGGCCCCCTATGGTGGAGAATCCAACACGGCTCTGAAGGATAAGGTTGCAAAGAAAACAAAAATTTTCCTACCGCGAAGACGCAATCCAAGCCAAGATGCAATCTAGAAGATGGTAGCAACGAGTGGTTTATCGAGTCTCACCCTTGAAGAGATTCCAAAGCCTACAAGAGTAGGCTCTTGTTGCTGCGGTAGACGTTCACTTGCCGCTTGCAAAAGCGCGTAGAAGATCTTGATCACGATCCCTTCCGGCGCCACGAACGGGCAGCACCTCCGTACTCGGTCACACGTTCGGTTGTTGATGAAGACGACGTCCACCTCCCCGTTCCAGCGGGCAGCGGAAGTAGTAGCTCCTCCTTGAATCTGGCAGCACGACGGCGTGGTGGCGGTGGCGGTGGAGATCTCCGGCAGAGCTTCGCTAAGCATATGCGGGAGAAGTGGAGGAGGAGAAGAAGCTAGGGTTTGGGGAGAGAGGGGGGTTGGGCGCCGGCCCTCTAAGGGGTGCGGCCAAGGCTGAGCCAAAGAGTAGCTGCCCCCCTCCCTCTCCTCCTCATTATATAGGTGGAAGCCCCAAGAGTTCTAGTCCAAGTCTTCGAATAAGACCCCCACACTAAAACCTCCCATATGTGGGAAACCTACTCAAGGAGGGAGTCCCACTCAAGGTGGGATTCCCACCTTTCCTTGAGGTGGGGTGGCCGGCCACCTCTAGGTGGAGCCCACCTGGGACTCCTCCTTTAGGGTTTGGCTGGTCAAGCTTGTGGAGTCCTTCCAGGACTCCACCTTCCATAGTGCGTTTCTTCCGGACTTTTCTAGAACCTTCTAGAACCTGCCATAAATGCACCGGATCATTTCCAAACTTGGAATATGACTTCCTATATATGAATCTTATTCTCCGGACCATTCCGGAACTCCTCGTGATGTCCGGGATCTCATCCGGGACTCCGAACAAATATTCGAACTCCATCATCAACGGGCATGATCACCATCATTGTCGGCGTAGCGTCAAGGTTCATGGCGCCGTCTTCATGGTTGTTCACCTCATGTAGCAACTATTACAACTACTTTGAAATACTACTCAACATGAAATTTAAAGACAACCATAAGGCTCCTGCCGGTTGCCACAATACAATAATGATCATCTCATACATATTCATCATCACATCATGGCCATATCACATCACCAAACCCTGCAAAAACAAGTTAGACGTCTCTAATTTGGTTTGCATATTTTACGTGGTTTAGGGTTTTCGAGTAAGATCTAATCTACCTACGAACATGAACCACAACGGTGATACTAGTGTTGTCAATAGAAGAGTAAATTGAATCTTCACTATAGTAGGAGAGACAGACACCCGCAAAGCCTCTTATGCAATACAAGTTGCATGTCGAACGAGGAGCAAGTCTCATGAACGCGGTCATGTAAAGTTAGCCCGAGCCGCTTCATCCCACTATGCCACAAAGATGCAAAGTACTCAAACTAAAGACAACGAGAGCATCAACGTCCACAAAACCATTGTGTTCTACTCGTGCAACCATCTATGCATAGACACGGCTCTGATACCACTTGCACTTGGCATCCGTTTACTACTATGCGCTAGTCTTGTAATTGAGATAGAAATACTGTTAAAATCTGATAAGAAACTTTACGGATTGGTACCGTATTGTTAAAGAATCAAGAATTGATTAAGTCCTATTGCAAACTTTTAGTAAACCTCACATTGTTGATTCAAAGAGCTATGATTTCAATTAGTACCTAAAGTTATCTTGTCTCCGTGAAACTTGAAGTTCAAATTTGTTTGAAAAGTAAGGAGCTGAAAATTTAGTTTTCAGAAATAATCAAGGTATGAGATATAAGTGATATCTAAGACCTTATTGCAAGATGATAGAATATATTTTGGTGAGACTACATGAACTCATAAGTTTTATGGGAATGTACGAAGGTTGAAGACGCAAGGCGTCACAATCCTCCAACTATTGGGGCACTAACGATATTCACATATCCATGAAGTGACCATCCTTAATATGCACCGTTGCTAAGACTCGTCGTTTCGAAGCATCACGTGATGATCGGGTGTGATAGATTCTACGTGTACATACAACGGGTGCAAGCTAGATTTGCACATGCAAATACCAAGGTTAAAACTTTACGAGCCTAGCATGTACAGACATGGTCTCGGAAAGTCGTCATGATATGATGGATAAAACTATGAGTGAAATTGTTCATCATATTACAAAGTTACTAATAGTGAAATCTGAAACACTTGTCATATGATGATCAACTTCAAAGTAAGAACCTCAAGGTTATTGGTATTTGACCAACAAACCTAGAAGTTAATGATATTGAAATGTTTTTCTGAATAATGAGGAAAGCTAAAAAGAGAAACTACAAAAGATATTTTGGCAGAAAGAAAAGAAAAGACTAGAAAGTCTAGCTCGGTGTATATCAATGATATACATGTTATGGATGTATTCCTCGCTTGGTCACACAATGAAATTCTTGGGTATTTGTACCATATTGGTTGGTATGAAGTGTCATACAAAACAACGCAATACAAGAATACAATGGCCTAAGTAACTGACAAGGAATATGATAGGAATGCACGTCTGGAACAAAAATAAAGTGTTATTATGTTCATCGTTGGCATTCTATCTAGCCCTTAGAATTTATAATAAAGAACTTAATAATTGTTATTTTGCTCTTGTCAAATAAAAACAATGAGTTGTTCAAATTATGACATTACTCCATGAACGATGGATAAGTTATTATAAATTTTAATGGTAAAACACACATACATAACACTGACGCTAAAATGCCGTAAGGCAAATGATTTGAATTCCACTTATTTGTGGAACCGCCATTTAGGTCATGTTGGAAAGGAACGCATGAAGAAACTCCATGCAAATGGATTTTTTGAGTCATTTGATTTTTGAATCATTTGGCGCTTGCAAATCTTTTCTAAAGAGAATGATTAAAATACCGTTCATAGGCCAAAAGTTGAACGGGCAACTAACTTAGTGGAAAAATACATGATGATGTATGTGGTTCACTGAGCATAGTTGTGCGCGGGAGATTCTTCTACTTCATGAAAACTTTCAACAATGAATTGAGTATATATATGTGGATATATTCAATAAGGAAGAAGTTTGAAACATTTGAATGGATTCAAATAAATTTCAGCATGAAGTGGAAATCATCGTAATAGAAAAGTCAAATATCTATGATTGGATCATGGCAGAAATATTTGAATTACGAGTTTTAGCGAACATCTAAGAGAGTTATGAAATTGTTCTACAACTCACATTTCTTGGAGTATCATAATGATGATATAGTTTCCGAGATATGTATCCAAACCTTGTTGGATTAATGATGAGATAAAATATTATGACGCCATTATATTTTTGTGGATTATGCTTTAGTGACTACCGCTTTTACACTGCATAGAGCATCATCATGATCCGTTGAAATGACACCATACGAGTTATGGCATAGGTATAAACCTTAATAGTCCTTTCTTTAAATTTTGGTCTAAGAGTTTTCAACCAAAATCGGATGAATGTCTTTGTTGGTTATCCCAGAGTTTTAATTGGGAATTCTTCCCATGAGACAAAGACAAAAGTGTTTGTCAATATTTCTAATTTCCGAGAAATTGTTTCTAGTGAAGTTATTGAGTGGGAGGACAATATAATTAGATAAGGTTTATGAATCTGAGCATAATGATCAGAGTAGCGCAACATCGGAATTGGTTTCGGAAGCGGCCACAACGATCATAGCTCCCATGACTACAAAGTGTTTTAGCCATGGAGATCGAAGTACATATTGAACCTTGTAGGTATGGTTTACTTTGTGATCAAATAAGTGATTTGTGAACAAAGGATTGATTTTGAACAATGATAAACCAACTACAAACAAAGAAGTTATGATGGGCCCCGACTAAGTTAAAATGGCTATTCGCCATGAAATCCAAGATAGATGAATACTTTTGAAAGTAAAAGGATCTATAAAATTGATGGACTTGGATGAAATATCCTTGAAGAAGTTCAACTTGTCGAAAAGTTGTTTACGACAAAGTTCAAAGAGTTGACTACGACAAGATTAGATCTTCCGTAGCAATGCTTAAAGTCTATATGGATTATTCTAGTAATCACTACATATTTCCTTTATGAAATATGTTAGTAGGATGGCAAAATACATTACTTATCAGAAGTATGTATTAAAGGTGTATACAAGATACAACCAAGAGTTTTGCTGGTCTGTGGAATACTAGATAGGTATACAAACTTCAATTGGATGAAGTAAGTATCACGGAGTTGGAATCTTCACCAGATGAAATAGTCAAAGAGTTTTTTATTTTCATCGAAACGATGAAGAGGCTTGCATTTGCAAGAAATTAAGTGGGAGCGCTGAGACATATTTATAATACTTTATGTAGATGACATATAATTGGTTATAAATGATGTAATTATATACTTGATTAAAAAGGTTTCATTGAGAAATTAACTTCAATGAAAGGATATGGATCGAAACAAATTTTGTGTCAAGATCTATGAAGATAGATTGAAACACATAATAAGTTTAAGTCAAAGTACATAGAATGGATATTGAAGTAGTTCAATATAGAAATATTAAGAAAATGTTCTTATCATGTGAAGTTTTAACAAGATTTGAGTGTATCTGACACTCGATGAGTAAAAACACATGAGTGATTTTAGATCATGAATAATATGTACATAATCAGATATCTTGTGCTCTAAAATGTTATGAGCATATACCGGAATGATTCATAAGATGATCATGGGACGATAAAGAAGAATATCCTTGAGTACTTTAGAAGAACTAAGGATATATATATATATTTTTGTATGAAGAAATGACAAACAAATCGCTGTAAGGTGTTACACCGATATTGGTTTTGTCACATATGAAAATAAAATTTCAAATCTCAAATTAGACTAAGTATTGTTTTAAAAGGTAGCACAATGAGCTAGAAGTTGTCTATGCTAGATTTAGAAGAGTTCTAAATATCGTGACGGATTCTACAAAAGAAGGCAGAGTATGTCATTGTTTTGACAATGACAAAGGATGTTAAGTCAAGAGGTTCTTTGAGAGCTTGGTGTAGTTCCGACAGAGTCAGAACTTTGAAGCTATATTGTGTGTGACAATATTAGTGACATATTTCAGACCGCTGAATTAAGGTTCCACCGAAGACCAAACATATTTAATGCCGACTCATTTGGAAATGAGTGATGCGTTAAGACGCAAATGAATTACAAAATACATACGTTTCTGAGCATGTCAGATCCGTTGACTAAAACCTCTCCCATGAGCAATACATGATAAAGCACCATAAGGCCAAGGTGTTATATCTTTACAAATGTAAACTAGATTATTGACTCTAGTGCAAGTGGGAGACTGAAGGAGATATGCCCTAGAGGCAATAATAAAGTGGTTATTATTTATATCTTTATGTTTATGATAAATGTTTATATATCATGCTAGAATTGTATTAACCGAAACATTAGTACATGTGTGATATGTAGACAAACAAGAAGTCCCTAGTATGCCTCTTAAACTAGCTTGTTGATTAATGGATGATTAGTTTCATAATCATGAACATTGGATGTTATTAATAACAAGGTTATGTCATTGTGTGAATGATGTAATGGACACACCCAATTAAGCGTAGCATAAGATCTCATCATTAAGTTATTTGCTATAAGCTTTCGATACATAGTTACCTAGTCCTTATGACCATGAGATCATGTAAAGTTAGTCCGAGCCGCTTCATCCCACTATGCCACAAAGATGCAAAGTACTCAAACTAAAGATAACAAGAGCATCAACGCCCACAAACCATTGTGTTCTACTCGTGCAACCATCTATGCATAGACACGGCTCTGATACCACTGTAGGATAACGTTGCATAGAAAACAAAAATTTTCCTACCGCGAACACGCAATCCAAGCCAAGATGCAATCTAGAGGACGGTAGCAACGAGGGGGTATCGAGTCTCACCCTTGAAGAGATTCCAAAGCCTACAAGAGGAGGCTCTTGTTGCTGCGGTAGACGATCACTTGCCGCTTGCAAAAGCGCGTAGAAGATCTTGATCACGATCGGTTCCGGCGCCACGAACGGGCAGCACCTCCGTACTCGGTCACACGTTCGGTTGTTGATGAAGACGACGTCCACCTCCCTGCTCCAGCCGGGCAGCGGAAGTAGTAGCTCCTTCTTGAATCCGACAAAGACGACGGCGTGGTGTCGGTGGTGGTGGAGAAATCCGGCGGAGCTTCGCTTAAGCGTGCGGGATATGGTGGAGGAGAGAGACCGCTAGGGTTTGGGGAGAGAGGGGGTTTGGGCGCCGGCCCTCTAAGGGGTGCGGCCAAGGCTGAGGCTTGAAGTGGTCAGCCCCCTCTCTATGCCCCTCATTATATAGGTGGAAGCCCCAAGAGTTCTAGTCCAAGTCTTCGAATAAGACCCCAACACTAAAACCTCCCATATGTGGGAAACCTACTCAAGGAGGGAGTCCTACCCAAGGTGGGACTCCCACCTTTCCTTGAGGTGGGCTGGCCGGCCACCCTAGGGGAGTCCACCTTGGACTCCTCCCCTTTAGGGTTGGCTGGTCATGCAAGTGGAGTCTCTTCGGGACTCCACTTTCCAAAGTGCCATTCTTCCGGACTTTTCTAGAACCTTCTAGAACCTGCCATAAATGCACCGGATCATTTCCAAACTTGGAATATGACTTCCTATACCTGAATCTTATTCTCCTGACCATTCCGGAACTCCTCGTGATGTCCGGGTCTCATCCGGACTCCGAACAAATATTCGAACTCCATTCCATATTCAAGTTCTACCATTTCAACATCCAACTTTAAGTGTGTCACCCTACGGTTCGTGAACTATGCGGACATGGTTGAGTACTTACTCCGACCAATAACCAATAGCGGGATCCTGAGATCCATAATGGCTCCCACATATTCAACGATGACTTTAGTGATCGAATGAACCATTCACATACAATACCAATTCCCTTTGTCACGCGATATTTTACTTGTCCGAGGTTTGATCTTCGGTATCACTCTATACCTTGTTCAACCTCGTCTCCTGACAAGTACTCTTTACTCGTACCGTGGTATGTGGTCTCTTATGAACTCATTCATATGCTTGCAAGACATTAGACGACATTCCACCGAGAGGGCCCAGAGTATATCTATCCGTCATCGGGATGGACAAATCCCACTGTTGATCCATATGCCTCAACTCATACTTTCCGGATACTTAATCCCACCTTTATAGCCACCCATTTACGCAGTGGTGTTTGGTGTAATCAAAGTACCTTTCCGGTATAAGTGATTTACATGATCTCATGGTCATAAGGACTAGGTAACTATGTATCGAAAGCTTATAGCAAATAACTTAATGACGAGATCTTATGCTACGCTTAATTGGGTGTGTCCATTACATCATTCACACAATGACATAACCTTGTTATTAATAACATCCAATGTTCATGATTATGAAACTAATCATCCATTAATCAACAAGCTAGTTTAAGAGGCATACTAGGGACTTCTTGTTTGTCTACATATCACACATGTACTAATGTTTCGGTTAATACAATTCTAGCATGATATATAAACATTTATCATAAACATAAAGATATAAATAATAACCACTTTATTATTGCCTCTAGGGCATATCTCCTTCAGTCTCCCACTTGCACTAGAGTCAATAATCTAGATTACATTTGTAAAGATATAACACCTTGGCCTTCAGGTGTTTTATCATGTATTGCTCACGGGAGAGGTTTTTAGTCAACGGATCTGACACGCCGTAAACGTATGTATTTTGTAATTCATTTGCGTCTCAACGCATTACTCATTTCCAAATGAGTCGGCATTAAATATGTTTGGTCTTCTGGTGGAACCTTAATTCCGCGGTCTGAAATATGTCACTAATATTGTCATACACAATATAGCTTCAAAGTTCTGATTCCGTCGGAACTACACCATGTTCTCAAAGAACCTCTTGACTTAACATCCTTTGTCATTGTCAAAACAATGACATACTCGCCTTCTTTTGTAGAATCCGTCACAATATTTAGAACTCTTCTAAATCTAGCATAGACAACTTCTAGCTCATTGTGCTACCTTTTAAACAACACTTAGTCTAATTTGAGATTGAAATTATATTTTATATGTGACAAAACCAATATCGGTGTAACACCTTACAGCGATTTGTTTGTCATTTCGTCATACAAATATATATATATATATCCTTAGTTCTTCTAAAGTACTCAAGGATATTCTTACTGTCGTCCCATGATCATCTTATGAATCATTCCGGTATATGCTCATAACATTTTAGAGCACAAGATATCTGATTTTGTACATTTTATTCGTGATCTAAAATCACTCATGTGTTTTTACTCATCGAGTGTCAGATACACTCAAGTCTTTGTTAAACCTTCACATGATAAGAACATTTTCTTAATATTTCTATATTGAACTATTTCAATATCCATTCTATGTACTTTGACTTAAACTTATCATGTGTTTCAATCTATCTTCATAGATCTTGACACTAAATATGTTTTAGTCCATATCCTTTCATTGAAGTTAATTTTCAATGAAACATTTTAATCAAGTATATAATTACATTATTTATAACCAACTATATGTCATCTACATAAAGTATTATAAATATGTCTCAGCGCTCCCACTTAATTTCTTGCAAATGCAAGTGTAACAACCCACTTTTCAAACCCTGCATATTTTCTAGCTTTAAAATTTTGGGCCAACAAAAACTTTTATTTATCTTGCTACTTGGTGTGCATAGCTTGTAGTTTTGTTTAGATTGTTGGTAGTGAGTGTGTATAAACAACTTCCCACACTAAAACCCCTAGCAACAAGTTTGTGTACCAAAAAATTAAATAGGGGAAAAACTCCTTTGACACCAAGTGTAAAACACCCCCACACCCAACTTCTCTCTTTAAAAACAATTTCCCTCTTCATCAAAAATGTGGGTGCATGTGTGCACATGCATTAGCATGACATTCCCCTCTCTTCACTCACCATGACACCCACTCTTTCTCTCTTTTGGAGAAAACCCTAGGAAGGGGGAACACTTCCCCCTCTCTTTTCTTTTATTCTTTTTATCTCCCTCTCTTTTCTTGGCATATGGCCGTGGCCATGGACCCCTCTTATTTTCTCTTTCTTTTTCTCACCACCACTTTGATCTCTCTTTTTGACAAACCCTAGAGGGCAACCACCCCCTCTCTTACCCCTCCCTCTTTTCTTCCCTTGTGCATGGCCGAGTTTGGGAGGCCATGTCTCTCTTATGGCCGGCACTTGGTGCCCACTCCCCACCCCTCAAGCCCACCTCAATCTGGCCCGCACTACACCCCTCCCTGGACTTCCCTTTCCTCCAACTCGGCCCAAGGCCAGCCACAAAGCCCACCCGAAACTCTGGCCACGGACGTGCTCAACTCCGGACACCCTCCCGCACGCGCGCTAGTCACTGTGCGAGCAGCGACGCCGACGCCCGCCTCGCCTCGGGAAAACGCTCGCTCCTCGTATCCCTCCCTGACGCCTCGAGAGCCCGCACGCCTCGACTCCCTCCCGCCGCTGCCACTGTCCCCTCGCGGGATTGGCCGGGCCGCCGCCCGTCGCCCGTCCCTTGCCCTCCCTGGCCTATAAAAACCCACCCCCCCACCCACACCCCCCCAACCCCACCCCACACCGTCCCCGCCACCTCCACACTCTCCCCGGAGAGCACCCAGGGCGCTGCTCGGGCTGCTGCTCGCTGCAGCGGCGGAGCCCTGCCCCGGTGATCAACGCCGTTCGAGAAGACGGGGAGGTGCCGCAAGAGCTCCAACCGCCGCCGTCCTCTCTTCTTTCGCCCAGCCCTCCCTGCCATCTCCTACGTTTGCCCTGACCTTTCCCTTGCCGTGCCAGACGCTCGGACGCCGCCGCTCCACAACCTGCTGCCGGACGCCGTGAAGAGGACGGTGTTGCCGGAGACCAGGGAGAAGAAGAAGGCGCCGCCCGCCCGTTCGCGACGCCGCCGACCACCTCGACCTCGCCGCCGGAAGCAGACACCGCCGGTGAGCCCCATGGCCGTCCCCGCCCCTTCTCTGCCCAGTCCGGCCGCCCCGGTCGCGTTCCGCGCTCGCGTGGAGGAGACGATGGCCATGGGCCATCGGATCCCCATCCGACGCCTGCATGGGCCATGCAGGCCAGGTGGCCATGCACAGCCTGGCCCACCCCGGGCCCTCCCCGTTTCTTTTTGTTTTTCTTCCTTGTTTCTTCTCTCGCCCGCGTGGCAATTCACTCCTGGCCGGCCCGTTTCACACACAGCGACCCAAGACCTTTTCCCGCCCAGATTTTCGTTTGAAAATCGTTTTAAATTTTTCAGTTTTGCATCTAAAAACCAGTGAACCAAATCTCTTATAACCGGAGTTCTACAAATCGAAAACTAGTGAATCCAACTGCGTTAGAAAGATATTTTTAATACCTTTCACATGCCACTGACCCAGTATTTTTAGGATTTTTATACGAATTTTAGTGTATTAAACTTGCTCTATGTATTCTGCATACTCCACTAATTTCCTAAAATCGTAGAATTATTATTTTTGACCGATTCCAATTGTAATGATCTTGTTTTAATGTTGCCCATCTCAGAAAAATACCATTGGTCCCCGTTAAGATTAATTTTGGATCGTTTATAAAAATGTTATGTCACATGAAATGTTGTCCATTTAAGCACTTGTTCTTTTAATTGATTTCCACCTCAACCCTTTTTCCATCATAAATTTGGCCAAATCATGTTTTCACTTTAATACAACATATACCCCTGCATGCTTTGTCTTATTCTCTCAAAAACTTGATTCTTGAGTTATGTGTTGATTGTATGTTGCCCTTTTGTTTCCGCGACGCTAGATACGAACGTGGGAGAAGCCGAAGGAGAGGATTTTGGAGAAGGTGTTGAAGAAGACCAGGGGCTAGCCGGCCAAGGCAAGCCATTTACCTTGACTCCTTGATTATCTATGTTTTTGGTTGAGATCTTTTATTCTTCCCCATCTTGATCCTTTGCGTCTTTCGGTTGGATAATTCTCTTCTTTGACATACTCGCCGCCAAGTATGTATTTATTCCCTCTCGTAGATTCGCACTTACTCTAAGTATGTGGATTAAAACTCACTCATTTGACACCTCCTTATTCTAGTTCAAACTTTGGGTTAACATCATGGTTTTTGCTCCACTTTTTGATTATCTTCATCCATGCTCCATGTAAGTATGGATGTTGTTGACACCTTTATAGTATGAGGGCAACCTTGATACTATTGTACATCTTAGTTCACACATAAACTTTAGGTTGGGAAAACCCTCAAGGTTTTTACCTTGTTGTAAAAGTTTTTGTTAAAACCTTGGGTATAATGTTGTGCCCAAGTGAGAATTTGAGAAAGGAAAGGCTTTGGTAAAAATGTTGGGAATGAGAAAGTGGTGGGGATGTTATGAAAACTTTGGCGCCTAAGTACTCACCCATGACAACAAACTAGCGCAACCACATTACTCCAACATGGGCACGGGGCTTAGCTAGACGTTCGTTCTCTTTAGCATGAGGCACCGCATAACTATACAAGGGTAAGGTTACCCCCGAGTCCGGGTTGTCAAAGTTGGGGCAATAGTATAACGGGAGGCCTTCGGGGCTGACCCGTCCGAAGACACTATGGGTCTCCCGGCTTGGCGGTGGAGCCACGCTCAAAAGGAGGTGAGCTGCCACGGTGCCGGGGAGGTACATACTCCATAGGGTAGGACCTCTTGCTACTTAGAATGGGCGAAAGGCTTCGACTGGTTATCCGATACCCACATACTTTCGTATGATGGCCCGGGGATGATCCCGGCGGATTTATCAGATCTTGTGGGGAAAGTGCGCACACTCGCAGAGTTAAATCTATTCGAATAGCCGTGTCCGCGGTCATGGACGGTTGGATTGGCTGTTGCTTAGCCTGATGTGTTTTGTTTATGAAAATGCTTAAGGAAAGAACACGGGATTTGTGTTGGTACGTGGAGTAATCGAAAATAATGTGGGCCATGATGAGATGGTCGGAAAGGAAATAAAATTTGGGTCTACCCTTCCTAGGTGTTTATGTCGTGAAGAGTCTTCTTAAATTAATTCATGTAGAGATGTCTTAGACGAATCTTTAAGTGTCTCCTTCGCCCATGAAGTTGAGATGCTAACTCCACCAAAACACTTCTTCTCTCCTACATGACATATTCTTAATTGAAATTAGATATTCCCTCTTGATCTCCTAGTTTAGTTCTCGGTACCTTGTTCCCTTTAATATGTTACTTTGTAAATGGTTTGCGAGTACAATTCAAAATGTACTCACGGCTTTGTCCCCGGCTATTTACTTGGCCAGACTATGAGGAGGATTTCGAAGATGATGGTGGTTATCGGGACGACTATGCGACTTAGGACGTTTCCCGGCCAGCTGCCCGTAGGGTTTAAGGCATGACTTGGGCCCGACGGTTGATTTGTATCCGCTGCTTTTGGATGTTTGAATTCAGCCCGATGTGGCCATTTGTGTAAGACTTGGTCATAAGACCGTTTGTAAGACTATTTATTATTTCGGTACTATGTAATGGATGTTGTAACTCTGTTTATCGGTTCGGTTATGTGCTCATGTTACACCGATCATGGGATCATGAGTGAATGCATAACGGGTATTTCGGACAGCTTGGTCCGGGGTGCCACAGAGCTGGTATCGTGAGCCATCCCGACTCTAGGGAAAGCCTTAGTTAGCATGGACGTTAAGGTTAGAATAAAATTATTTTTCAATATCAAAAACGAGATGACTCTAAGCTGAAAGAATGCCTAGTCTCTCCCCTAAATTTTTCCCCTTAGAGATAAACTACTTGCATTAATCTTAACTGTTTTACATTATGTACCTTAAAATTTTGCACACTTGTCATATTACTACTTATATTAACTTTAAAATTTTGTGTAGATGGAGGAAGTTATGTACACCCGGAGCCGTCCGGTGGGAGAGTCGCAGCCCTTGTTCCTCTTCGAGACCGCCCCGATCGACGTTTGTAACACCGTCGGTCGCCTCCGCCCCGAGGTGAAGGGCGGACAGATGAACGATATCGAGAACGAGGACTTGTCCTGGATGATCGTCCGCACCGTCCGGGGGCTCCCACGTCAAGCAGCTCCCGGAGTTCGAGATCCAGCTGTTCGAGCGCACTTGGGAGGATGGTTTGGTTCGCGCACCTGTGCAGCCCTTGCTCACCTCGCGTTCCACCACCGTGCGGAGCTCGAGGAGAGGAACCTCCCTTACGCTCACTTTGGGCGGCGTGACGAGGAGGGCCTTCCCACCATTGTGCCTTATGTTTGCCCCCTCGGTCGTCACGCCGGCCGTATGGAGTTCCTCCTCGGCAAGACTCGTAACAGCCTCGACATCCGCAGGATGGAGAAAGAGATGCCGACGAATGAGTTGGGCGAGGTCAAGCAAGACCTTGAGGAGATGAAGAAGAGGGCTAGCCGCCAGCCGGAAGCTCAAGCTCCGGCAAGAGAGGCCAAGTACATGCTTAAGGTGAAGGTGAAGCACCTTAAGACGGCACTCCGCGAGGCCGAGACCAAGATAGAGGAGCTGGAGGATGATGGCGAGGATCTCCGCAAGGAGAACGCTGCCCTCCTTAGTGACGATGATGATTACATGGATGAGGAAGGGTATGATTGGAACAACCCATCCGAAGAGGAAGATGAGGATGATATGGATTTCATCAATGACGAGCCCGAAGAGCCAGCACCCCCTACCCCTCGCGAGTCGTTCGAGGAAGAAGACCCCGAGGAGCCGCTGCTTGAGGAGCCGCCGACCAAGGATGACACCATCATCCTTGACGACGACTAGTTTGAGCACCGCACTATCGCTAGCTATGTTATGTTATGATGTCCTTGATGTAATCGCGTAGACGATGTTGGTCCTATGGTGACCTTGATGTGTGAACTTTGAGCTTTTGGTGATGCTTATGTTATGATGATGGATGCTTTTGGTTTTCATGCTTTCTTTATCTTTCAAGTTTGTTTTCAACAAGTTTTTATGCATCATGTCACCCTTCCCTTAGAAAGAACTCGCCTATCAAAGTTGTTCCCTTTTTGTCTTACGCCTTCATCTTATCAGATGGTTGACACTCGCCGAGGCGCGCACAATGACCCTCCACCACCTCCACCTGAACCCAATATGGCTCAAATCCTTCGCATCCTTATGGAAGACCGTCAAGCCGCCCGCGCTTGAAAGCCAAGCGTACATTGCGGGTCTGCAGAACCTTGCGCAGCTTGCCGCGGGATACAACAACAATGGAGGAGATGGTGAAGACGGCCCAAGGTCCAAGCTTAGGGACTTCCGTAATACTAATCCACCGGTATTCACCAAGTGCACCGCCCCTCTTGATGCGGATGATTGGCTCCGTACAATCGAGAACAATCTGGAAGTCGCGCCGTGGGCGAAAATGAGAAGGTGGTCCTTGCAACTCACTTTCTCGCCGGACCCGCAAGAGCTTGGTGGGAGAATATCAAGGCAATGCAAGCTGCTGACCATGTGATCACTTGGGAGGAATTTACCACTAAGTTCCGCAAAGCCCACATCCCTTCTGGACTAATCAAGATCAAGAGAGATGAGTTCTTCAACCTTAAGCTTAACAATGGTAGTGTGATTGACTACCTGGACAAGTTCAACACCTTGGCTCGATATGCACCTCAGACACCGATACCGATGAGAAGAAGAGGGACCGCTTCCTTAATGGTCTTCATGAAGAGATTCGTAGTATTCTCGTGGCCGTTCCTTACCCTGATCCGAAACTCGGTGGATGCCGCCATCATGGTGGAGTCCAAGCGCAAGGCAGCTTATGAAACCCGCAAGCGCAAGATGCAGCAGAAGAATAAGCAGAGTGGACCCAGCAATGCTAGGTTCCGCGGCCAGCCTCCACCAAGGCCGGCGCCCCAGCCTCGCCGAGCGCCAGCTCCTCGCTTATCGTCCCTCCAACAACAACACCAACCGCCGTAATGTGCAGCCTCGCATCGGAGGAGGAAACTTCAACAACAACCCCCGCAACAACCCGAATGCTCGCCCTCAAGGAGAAGGATGTTTCGCTTGTGGACAGCCTGGACATTTCTCTCGTGAATGCCCCTCTACGATGAACCCGGCTCACCGCACCAATGCGCCAAGACCAAATCAAGGCCAAGCTCGTGGCCGCAACCGGAAGGAAGCCCCCACCTAAGAAGCAGGCTAATACCGTTAGAGGACACCTGAATCATGCCAATGCCGAAGAAGTCAAGAATCTCCCCGACATTGTGCCGGGTACGTTCCTAGTCCACTCCACCCCCGCCAAAGTTCTTTTTGATTCCGGTGCATCTCATTCCTTTGTTACCGAACCCTTTGTCAAGAAAAGCGAAATGACACCCACCCTAATGGATAGACTCATGTTAGTTCAAATACCAGATCCACCGCTAAAACTCGCTTATCTTGTAAACAAGTTCCGGTGAGAAATCCTAGGTGTTCCCTTCCAAGCCGACCTCATCGTCCTAGGAGCCCAAGGATTGGAAGTAATTCTGGGAATGGATTGGATGACCAAGTACCAAGGCCACATTGATCGTGCCCGTAAGTCTATCACCTTAACCAATAGCGAAGGAATCCAAATAAAATACACCGCCACTATGCCTTCATCTAAAGCCTTCAGAAGCAAAGTGTCGCCGAACCCCCATCGATCTTGTCCCAATCGTTTGTGAGTATCCGTATGTTTTCCCGTAAGAGTTGCTCCTATGCCCCCGATAGGGATATCGAGTTCATCATCGAACTTATTCCCTAACAGCACCCATAGCGCAGAGGCCTTATCGCATGAACCCCCAAGAGCTGATAGAACTCAAGAAACAGTTGGACGATATGTTGAGCAAAGGTCTAATCCGACCTAGTGCCTCACCATGGGGATCTCCCGTGATATTTGTGGACAAACGAGACGGTACCATCCGCCTGTGCGTGGATTATCAAGGCTCAATGATGTAACCATCAAGAATAAGTATCCCCTTCCCAAGATTGAAGATTTGTTTGATCAAATGAATGGAGCCCGAGTTTTCTCCAAGATTGATCTCCGTATCGGTTACCATCAGCTCAAAGTACGCGAGTCGATATCCCCAAAACAGCCTTCACCACCCGTTACGGATTGTTTGAGTACACCGTAATGTCTTTTGGCTTAACCAATGCTCCAGCCTACTTCATGAATCGATGAACAAAGTCTTCATGGATTATCTCGACAAGTTCGTCGTAGTGTTTATCGATGACATCTTAGTCTACTCCAAGAGTGAAGAAGAACATGAAGAGCATCTACGACTAGTTTTGGGAACCTTGAGAAAGCACCAACTCTATGCTAAATTTAGCAAATGTCAGTTTTGGCTCAAGGAAGTTGGATTTCTTGGTCATGTTTTGTCCGCTGGAGGAGTTTCCGTCGACCCCTCTCTCATCAAGTCTATCATGGATCGGAAGCCGCCAACTAACCCGACCGAAGTGAGATCCTTCCTCGGATTAGCAGGCTACTACCGTAAGTTTGTAGAAGGGTTCTCAAGTATCGCCAAGCCCATGACCATGTTGCTCAAGAAGGGTAAGAAATTTGAATGGACGGAACAATGTGAAGCCAGTTTTCAAGAACTCAAGAAGCGTCTTGTGTCTGCCCCCATCCTCACCATGCCGGATGTCACCAAAGACTTTGTAATCTATTGCGACGCTTCCAAGCTCGGACTTGGTAGTGTTCTGATGCAAGAAGGGAAAGTTATCGCCTACCTCTCTCGACAACATGCGGCCACATGAAATGAACTACCCAACCCATGATCTGGAGTTAGCTGCCGTAGTTCATGCACTCAGACTTGGCGTCATTATCTCATCGGAAATCGGTGTGACATTTACACCGACCACAAGAGTTTCAAGTACATATTCACTCAGAGGGAGTTGAATATGCGACAAAGAAGGTGGATAGAGCTAATAAAGGACTATGATCTGAGTATTCACTATCACCCTGGAAAGGCGAATGTAGTCGCCGACGCCCTTAGTCGAGAACCATGTTCGCTGAATGCCCGTCTCAAAATGGAACAACCGATGCTATATCAAGAGTTTGAAGAGTTCGGCCTGGAACTTGTTAGCCATGGTTTTCTAGCCACCTTGGAAGTTAAACCGACTCTCCGGGATCAAATCAAGGAAGCTCAGAAAGATCATGAGAGTATTGAAGGTATCAAACGCCGTATGGACAAAGAGGAAGTAGCTGGATTTTCCGTGGACGGAGAAGGAATCTTGTGGTACAATGGGCGTCTTTGTGTACCAACTATCCCCGAATTGAAGAACCTGATTATGGAGGAAGCTCATAATACTCCTTACTCCATCCACCCTCGCGGATCAAAGATGTATCAAGATCTCAAGGAGACTTTCTGGTGGCACGGAATGAAACGTGACATTGCCTTCTTCATTGCTAGATGTGACGTTTGTCAACGAGTTAAAGCCGAACATCAACGCCAATGGACTACTCCAACCTCTCGCAAGTTCCCGTATGGAAATGGGACGAAGTGGGAATGGATTTTATCACCGGACTTCCTCGGTCAAGTCGCGGACACGATTCCATCCGGGTAATTGTGGATCGCCTTACCAAGGTCGCCCATTTTATTCCCGTCAAGACCACATTCAATGGACGTCGCTTGGCAGATCTTTATATCTCACGGATCGTCAGTCTCCATGGAGTTCCCAAGAGGATTGTATCTGATCGCGGCACACAGTTCACCTCTAGATTCTGGAGCAAGTTACACGAGGCCTTAGGGACCAAACTCTTTTTCAGCACCGCTTACCACCCACAAACCGGAGGACAAACTGAGCGAGTGAATCAGATTCTGGAAGACATGCTCCGCGCATGTGTTCTAGCCTATGGTGCCAAATGGGAAGACTGTCTCCCTTTGCGGAGTTCTCTTATAATAATAGCTACCAGGCCGCCTCCGTATGGCACCATTTGAAGCACTCTATGGGCGCAAATGTCGCACCCTCTCAATTGGTCCGAGACCGGAGAAAGTCAAGTGTTCGGACCTGATATACTTCGTGAAGCGGAAGAACAAGTTCAACTTATCCGAGATCGCTTGAAGGCTGCCCAATCTCGCCGTAAGAGCTACGCCGACCCCAAACGCCGTGGAAGTGACATTCAACAGCGGAGACTTTGCGTACCTCCGTGTCACCCCTCTCAAGGGAATGCAACGTTTCCACGTCAAGGGCAAGTTGGCACCAAGGTACATTGGTCCTTTCAAGGTCCTTGGTCGCCGCGGAGAAGTCTCATATCAATTGGAGCTACCCGCAGAATCGTCGTAGTTTCATGATGTCTTCCATGTCTCCCAACTCCGGAAATGCCTCCAAGTGCCCGATAAGCCCGAAGTGTTCAAGAACATCGACCACCGCTCTATCAACCTAAACCAGGATTTAACTTACCGTGAGAAGCCACTTCGAATCCTGGAAGAGGCCGTAAGGGTCACTCGCAGAAGAAAGATCAAGTTTTTCAAGGTCCAGTGGAGTAATCATTCGAGGAGGAAGCCACCGAACGGGAGGATTATCTTAGGAGCGAGTTCCCTTATCTCTTCAGCTCTTAGATCCGGAATCTCGGGACGAGATTCTATTAAGGGGGGAAGGTCTGTAACAACCCACTTTTCAAACCCTGCATATTTTCTAGCTTTAAAATTTTGGGCCAACAAAAACTTTTATTTATCTTGCTACTTGGTGTGCATAGCTTGTAGTTTTGTTTAGATTGTTGGTAGTGAGTGTGTATAAACAACTTCCCACACTAAAACCCCTAGCAACAAGTTTGTGTACCAAAAAATTAAATAGGGGAAAAAACTCCTTTTGACACCAAGTGTAAAACACCCCCACACCCAACTTCTCTCTTTAAAAACAATTTCCCTCTTCATCAAAAATGTGGGTGCATGTGTGCACATGCATTAGCATGACATTCCCCTCTCTTCACTCACCATGACACCCACTCTTTCTCTCTTTTGGAGAAAACCCTAGGAAGGGGGAACACTTAGCCCTCACTTTTCTTTTATTCTTTTTATCTCCCTCTCTTTTCTTGGCATATGGCCGTGGCCATGGACCCCTCTTATTTTCTCTTTCTTTTTCTCACCACCACTTTGATCTCTCTTTTTGACAAACCCTAGAGGGCAACCACCCCCTCTCTTACCCCTCCCTCTTTTCTTCCCTTGTGCATGGCCGAGTTTGGGAGGCCATGTCTCTCTTATGGCCGGCACTTGGTGCCCACTCCCCACCCCTCAAGCCCACCTCAATCTGGCCCGCACTACACCCCTCCCAGGACTTCCCTTTCCTCCAACTCGGCCCAAGGCCAGCCACAAAGCCCACCCGAAACTCTGGCCACGGACGTGCTCAACCTGGACACCCTCCCGCACGCGCGCAGTCACCAGGCGAGCAGCGACGCCTCGACGCCCGCCCTCGCCTCGGGAAAACGCTCGCCTCCTCGTATCCCTCCCTGACGCCTCGAGAGCCCGCACGCCCCCTCGACTCCCTCCCGCCGCTGCCACCGTCCCCTCGCGGGATTGGCCGGCCGCCGCCCGTCGCCCGTCCCTTGCCCTCCCTGGCCTATAAAAACCCACCCCCGCACCCACTCCGCCCACACACCACCCCACTCCTTCCCCTCCACCTCCACACTCTCCTCGGAGAGCACCCAGGGCGCTGCTCGGGCTGCTGCTCGTTGCAGCGGCGGAGCCCTGCCCCGGTGATCACCGCCGTTGGAGAAGACGGGGAGGTGCCGCAAGAGCTCCAACCGCCGCCGTCCTCTCTTCTTTCGCCCAGCCCTCCCTGCCATCTCCTACGTTTGCCCTGACCTTTCCCTTGCCGTGCCAGACGCTCGGACGCCGCCGCTCCACAACCTGCTGCCGGACGCCGTGAAGAGGACGGTGTTGCCGGAGACCAGGGAGAAGAAGAAGGCGCCGCCCGCCCGTTCTGCGACGCCGCCGACCACCTCGACCTCGCCGCCGGAAGCAGACACCGCCGGTGAGCCCCATGGCCGTCCCCGCCCCTTCTCTCGCCCAGTCCGGCCGCCCCGGCCGCGTTCCGCGCCGCGTGGAGGAGACGATGGCCATGGGCCATCGGATCCCCATCCGACGCCCTCGCATGGGCCATGCAGGCCAGGTGGCCATGCACAGCCTGGCCCACCCCGGGCCCTCCCCTTTTCTTTTTGTTTTTCTTCCTTTTTTCTTCTCTCGCCCGCGTGGCAATTCACTCCGGGCCGGCCCGTTTCACACACAGCGCGACCCAAGACCTTTCCCGCCCAGATTTTCGTTTGAAAATCGTTTTAAATTTTTCAGTTTTGCATCTAAAAACCAGTGAACCAAATCTCTTATAACCGGAGTTCTACAAATCGAAAACTAGTGAATCCAACTGCGTTAGAAAGATATTTTTAATACCTTTCACATGCCACTGACCCAGTATTTTTAGGATTTTTATACGAATTTTAGTGTATTAAACTTGCTCTATGTATTCTGCATACTCCACTAATTTCCTAAAATCGTAGAATTATTATTTTTGACCGATTCCAATTGTAATGATCTTGTTTTAATGTTGCCCATCTCAGAAAAATACCATTGGTCCCCGTTAAGATTAATTTTGGATCGTTTATAAAAATGTTATGTCACATGAAATGTTGTCCATTTAAGCACTTGTTCTTTTAATTGATTTCCACCTCAACCCTTTTTCCATCATAAATTTGGCCAAATCATGTTTTCACTTTAATACAACATATACCCCTGCATGCTTTGTCTTATTCTCTCAAAAACTTGATTCTTGAGTTATGTGTTGATTGTATGTTGCCCTTTTGTTTCCGCGACGCTAGATACGAACGTGGGAGAAGCCGAAGGAGAGGATTTTGGAGAAGGTGTTGAAGAAGACCAGGGGCTAGCCGGCCAAGGCAAGCCATTTACCTTGACTCCTTGATTATCTATGTTTTTGGTTGAGATCTTTTATTCTTCCCCATCTTGATCCTTTGCGTCTTTCGGTTGGATAATTCTCTTCTTTGACATACTCGCCGCCAAGTATGTATTTATTCCCTCTCGGTAGATTCGCGTACTTACTCTAAGTATGTGGATTAAAACTCACTCATTTGACACCTCCTTATTCTAGTTCAAACTTTGGGTTAACATCATGGTTTTTGCTCCACTTTTTGATTATCTTCATCCATGCTCCATGTAAGTATGGATGTTGTTGACACCTTTATAGTATGAGGGCAACCTTGATACTATTGTACATCTTAGTTCACACATAAACTTTAGGTTGGGAAAACCCTCAAGGTTTTTACCTTGTTGTAAAAGTTTTTGTTAAAACCTTGGGTATAATGTTGTGCCCAAGTGAGAATTTGAGAAAGGAAAGGCTTTGGTAAAAATGTTGGGAATGAGAAAGTGGTGGGGATGTTATGAAAACTTTGGCGCCTAAGTACTCACCCATGACAACAAACTAGCGCAACCACATTACTCCAACATGGGCACGGGGCTTAGCTAGACGTTCGTTCTCTTTAGCATGAGGCACCGCATAACTATACAAGGGTAAGGTTACCCCCGAGTCCGGGTTGTCAAAGTTGGGGCAATAGTATAACGGGAGGCCTTCGGGGCTGACCCGTCCGGAAGACACTATGGGTCTCCTGGCTTGGCGGTGGAGCCACGCTCAAAAGGAGGTGAGCTGCCACGGTGCCGGGAGGTACATACTCCATAGGGTAGGACCTCTTGCTACTTAGAATGGGCGAAAGGCTTCGACTGGTTATCCGATACCCACATACTTTCGTATGATGGCCCGGGGATGATCCCGGCGGATTTATCAGATCTTGTGGGGAAAGTGCGCACACTCTGCAGAGTTAAATCTATTCGAATAGCCGTGTCCGCGGTCATGGACGGTTGGATTGGCTGTTGCTTAGCCTGATGTGTTTTGTTTATGAAAATGCTTAAGGAAAGAACACGGGATTTGTGTTGGTACGTGGAGTACTGGAAAAATAATGTGGGCCATGATGAGATGGTCGGAAAGGAAATAAAATTTGGGTCTACCCTTCCTAGGTGTTTATGTCGTGAAGAGTCTTCTTAAATTAATTCATGTAGAGATGTCTTAGACGAATCTTTAAGTGTCTCCTTCGCCCATGAAGTTGAGATGCTAACTCCACCAAAACACTTCTTCTCTCCTACATGACATATTCTTAATTGAAATTAGATATTCCCTCTTGATCTCCTAGTTTAGTTCTCGGTACCTTGTTCCCTTTAATATGTTACTTTGTAAATGGTTTGCGAGTACAATTCAAAATGTACTCACGGCTTTGTCCCTGGCTATTTACTTGGCCAGACTATGAGGAGGATTTCGAAGATGATGGTGGTTATCAGGACGACTATGCGACTTAGACGTTTCCCTGTCAGCTGCCTGTAGGGTTTAAGGCATGACTTGGGCCCGACGAAGTTGATTTGTATCCGCTGCTTTTGGATGTTTGAATTCAGCCCGATGTGGCCACTTGTGTAAGACTTGGTCATAAGACCGTTTGTAAGACTATTTATTATTTCGGTACTATGTAATGGATGTTGTAACTCTGTTTATCAGTTCGGTTATGTGCTCATGTTACACTGATCATGGGATCATGAGTGAATGCATAACGGGTATTTCGGACAGTTGGTCCGGGGTGCCACAGCAAGCCTCT